>NC_139800.1:54017847-54724593 GCF_965231275.1 Zosterops lateralis | reverse complement strand
TTTTCTATAAAGAAACATTTGCTGATGTGTTTTGTTATATCAAGAAACATTTTCTGGATAATTCTGACTAAAATTTGTTTGGCACATACTTTACAGAAAAATATTAGACAACAATTATGTTGTAGAGAATAGTGAGAGAGCCTGTGTTTGTCTGCAATGCAAGTATTTTGATCTGAGGCTGGAAAAGGAGAAGAACAGAAACAACATCAGTTTGAAATGCCTTTTTTTAATTTCATGTATTCTAGTTCTCAAGTATGTTTGAACAGATTTAAGACAGTTCTTCAGTGTTCTTTTCTCCTGTATTTGATAGGTTTGCTAGCTGTGAGTCAGTAAGCCAGCTTGCATTAGGTATCATTATGTTTTGTATAGGTGATATGAAATGTAATTACTAAAATAGCACTGGAAACTTTTGCTTTTTCTGATTGCAATGAAATCAAACATGATTATTTATTATTTTCTGAATACTGAATACCATCTGTTCCAAGTTTAAGGACAGTTAGCTCTGAGCAACAGTTAGTTCCTTGCTGAAGAGGCAGTAAAAGGGGCTTTAGTGTCTGGATCAGCATCTATAATGTTGCTCATGTTGTTCAGCACTATGCTTGTAGGAGGTAGATGGTGTGCTAGCTGTGGCAGTGCTTGTACGTGGTGTGATTTTTGATACAATGCTTTGGGCTCTGACTGTTTCTTTTCCTGCAAATGCAGAGAATAACAACTGTGTATCTCTGTCTCAAAAATGTGGGCCAAGGATCATTTATGGACACACCATGTGCTTCAGTGGCATGCAGGCTGTGCCCTTGTGCTACAGGAAAGTAAGCTTGTGGAGTCAAGGAGCTGCTGGGTGTCCACAGCCCTTGCAAAGCACTCTCAGTGCAGCCAGTCTTGGTGCCTGGGATGGCAGAAAGACCTAAGCAGAGTAATAAGATTTCTTAACTAATCACTCCCAGTGTCCCCAGGGCCATAAGTGGTATCTGTCAACAGCAGTGTGGGGTCACCATAAGCAGGGTGGGGCCCCTCCCCTCCCCTCCCCTCCCCTCCCCTCCCCTCCCCTCCCCTCCCCTCCCCTCCCCTCCCCTCCCCTCCCCTCTCCCACAGTGGGGTGGCCAGAGCCACCCAAGCCCCTTGAGGAGAGCCACAAGCACTGTGAGCAAGGGTGGAGAGTTTTAGCTGTGGGAGGCTTTTGGCGTTCCTCTGCCACTGCTGATTCATTGAAATGCTGTCTACAGTATTTATAACCTTTTTATTTTTTCCCCACAGTGTAAATGTACTTTTTTTCTGTGATATTTAAAATGGTAGCGTAAGACAACATGTCTATAGCATACAGTTTATAAATTACACCAATTGGAGGATTATGTGAAGAAAACAGAAGGAAAAGAAAATGGGAAGATATCTAAGAGAAATAGGGGTAGATGTGGCCTGTCCTGAAATCCTATGCAGATGAATGTTTACAAAAGGAAAAACAGGCATGGACCAAACCTCAGCAATCTAGACACTCCTGTTCTTGGGCTCCTGAGGTGCTGCATTGTTGTTGTGAGTTGTTTCTTCCACCACTATAAAATAATTCCTTCTCTGTGATCCCAGAAGGTACCAGTTGCTTTGCTGGTGAGAAGCCCACACTTGCAGGTAGTATCCTACTGTGTAGCTCTCAGCCGGTGTTTGGCAGTTAAAGTCCTCAGGTCATTTACATTTTAATGTTATTGTCTTTCAATAGCTAGTTCAGAAAAAATAGTTCCCACAAGTGTTACTGTCTGCTCATATTGCTGCAGACAGTGACTGCTCAAGGACTACACAGACAACTATCGTGAGCACTAAGAACCTGCAAATAAAAATTACCATCTCATTTCAATGCTGAGATATGTTCCTTGCCACTACTTACCACTGCCCATCTTCCTGCCACACTTACCAGGACGCTTTGTTTGCTGACCTGCTGAGTGACTGGTGCTGCAACTCCTGCCAAACAAAGCTCCTGTCACCTGTCTGAGGCTGTGCTCTCTGCTGGCTGCAGCTCTGCTGTACCTCTCCCAGGCAGCTGCCTTCATGTTACGTGCAGAGTTCCCTGAGCACTGCAGCAAAATGCAGCACTCCAAGGGGTATGCAGGGATACTCTGGCAAAGGGTGGTAATTTGTATCCTTCTATGAGAAAAGCCTAAGAAATGAGCATTTCATCCAGTTTTGACCTGATCCTGCTCTCACAGTCATTGATACTAGTGCTGGAAAAGCAAGCTAAGCAACTCTCCCCTGTGTTTGGAATGGTAAAATAAAAAGAGTTCCAGACTTTTGACTACAAATCAAATATATGGAATTGTGTCTAAAGCTGAATTACTGCTCTGCAGGAAAAGCTGAAGAAAACCGTTGCCATGACTATTGCATTTGCAGAGGAGACTCTTTTCTGCATCTCAGAGTACTCTGCAACCAGCAGCCTCCTGATTGTATCCTCTTTCTGGAGGTTCCAAATGTTACCTTGATAACACCTGTCCCCTTTGTAGCCTAGTGGGTAGGAACAAAGGGTCAGAGATGGGCAGAGATCTTGGGGATGCGGAGCATCATGTGCGCTTGAGTGAAAGGATACTGGCCTGGCAGGCACAGGTGGTCACCTGGTTCAGCAGCAGTGTTTGAAGCAGGTGCTTTATTAATGGTTGGAAATCCAAAGTGCACAAAGAGATGAGGAAAGGTAATGGTCAGGCCAAAAGGGCTGGGCCAGCAAGACAACACACTGGAAAAATGCTCTCTGACATCAGTCTTAGCCTCCTCTCCCCAAAGCAGGTTAGGTGTTCAGAGATGCTTTGCTATGCTCAGCTTTTAAATGAAAACAATGATCTTTATGTCACAGAAGGCTACACGTATTTTATTTAAAAGCCTTGTAGGCACTGTACAAGGGAAAGGAGAGCTAATACACTCTTTATATGTAAGGGTTTATTTGGCTTTCTCTGCAGCTGAATATTTGTGATTTTAATTTTTTCTTTGTTCTGTCTGAAGGCCTATAAGGATTTCTGCAAAAGTGCTGAGACATATTAACTGGAATAAGCCATTTTCTGGGATTTTTTTCTCTTAAAATTACAATCCTATTGCAAAATTTCTGGCATTCATTTTACATGTTTCTCTATCAATTTGACCTGTGGAAAATGTGAAGTCTTGCAGCTGCCACCTAGACCTCCACTGTATTTATCCCTTAGAGAAAGAGCAGAGTAAAAGCAGCAGCTCTTCCATCTCAGAAAACCATCCATTTCATTTGGTGTAACCACTAAACTGGAGGAAAAAAGCCAAACCCAAAGCAGAGATAAGGCAGCTTCTCAGATTTCACTGCTGGCTATGGTCTGCCTGCGCTCCCTGCCTGATAGCCAGAGTTCAGGGCTACCCAAGGTACCAAGGACAGTACCTGGCTACCCAAGGTACTAGTAGCATATATCCCAGATATTCATTATTCTTAAATAAGCTCTGGCAATCTGTGGAGAACAGCTTTAATGAGGTCAGCACAGCTAGCATTAAAAGCTAAGCAAACATCTCCAATCTCCTCTAACTGAATCTTCTGAGGTATGTTTCCAAGAAGCTCCAGTAAAATTCATCCATCTTGCAGAAGGAAATGGAGCAGATGCTTATACCCTGCAGCAGTGGAACTGACAGCCTAGATAAGGAAGAAATTGGTTACATGAGTGTCTCTTGTAGACTAATGCAGAAATGGGAAACCCATTGTAAAAGGCAAGTGCTAAGAGTGCTAAGAGCTTGTGGACTTTCCTCAAGCAGTCTGGTTGTCTAGACAGGAGGATGCCAAGGAGATGGCTGGGATCAACAGCAGCTCCACAAAGAGAAGGACTACTGTCGAAATGAGACCAGTCTTAACAGAAAATCACCAGACAGGCAGAGACACCCCTGCACAAGGGAACTGAGAAACTCAGTAGCTGAACCCTATGTCATTTAAAAATACACCAATTCTCTACCTCCTAACATAGACTTAAGCCAGGTTTGGAAATAGTCCATGCCCCGTCTTTTTTCAGAGTTAAGCTAGAGCCAGCAATCAGAGATAGACTAAAAAAAGAGTCCCTAGTCATGATTTAGTATGAAGCTACCTCCAGAGCACTGTTCACTAAAAGGCCACACACTTGACTCTTACCAGCTGCTTATGGAAATGGTTAGAAGGCAGAAAATGAGAGCAGAACTTTCCAAAGCATGTAAGCATGTGACAACGTGCATGCATACACACACACACCCACGTGGCCAGAAACCACTGGGATTCTTTCTGACAGACAGTATGGTTTCGGGATATATATGGCAGTGTAAAAGGTCATGGCTAGTCTGAACAGCTCGATGCCTCTGCAGACTTCCAGTGACAGTTACAGCTGCAGATGACTAAAATGTAGGGATGCTTACAGCACTCACATCTGAAGCCAAGGACTGAAATACTACCCGCCTGCTCCCAGCCACTCAGCAGCTTCTGGGAGAGCTGCAGCACGTGGCATGCCACAATCCAGACCGTTGCCTAGCACTCACACTCTGTTTTGTTTGCTCTCTCTGATTGTGCTGGCTGGGGCTTAGGACAAATGGAGTATTCATCCAATTACCCCAGGCACCCCGTTCTACTGCCATCAATTTGAGGAAAAGTAGCTTTACCACATGGATGTTTGCTTCCAACTTTTTTTGAACTCTCTGGAGCCTTTAGAACATTCCATTAACCCAGAGTGCTCGCTAGCTAGTTGATCAGGTGCATAGTTTTTCTCCACAATGAACTACTGAAGAGGCCTGTGCAATTACCTGGGAGTTTAGTATGCATTTCCCAAGTATCAAGATTAGCCTAGTAGGTTTCATTGTAGGTGAAACATCTGTTCTATACTTGGATAGCAGAGGATGTTATGTATTTTTTATTCCACCCACTGTGGAAATCTTGCTAATTCAATAGCTAAAATTCTGTTTATCAACACTGTTGGGCCCATCTTTTTCTTGGCTTGGGAGTTAAGAAAGGAAAATAACAGGGGAATAATTTGTGTAGTTTCAAAAAAAGGCTGCGAGAATACTGTGAACAATCTGTTCTGAAAGCTTCACATCTATAATATACCAGAACGGGTACAGACTGAAGGACACCAGAGGCTTCTGCTGTCAGAAGGGCATAATCTGAAGTTTAACAGAGTGTAAGCATTAGTCAAAACAATCAACTGTAAACAAAATCACAGTACATGCCCAACATGTCTCTGGTAGAAGATCACACCATGGCAGAACACTGTTCAATCCCAGTATGAGTAGCAAAATGAATACACCTGGCTTTACCTAATAATGGCACAGTTAAAGTATCATGAGCTAAGCTACCTAATTTATAAAGCTAAGCTATTTTTTTGTGCCTTATTTTTAAATCTCTATCTTAGACAATTGTGAGTTTTAAACCACTGTTCTGGTGAATCTGAGACTTTCTCAATTTTGCAAATGTTGCTTTGGTGATGAATTTTACGCTGGTAGTTGGTTTTGCTATATTTAAATACTATCCTGTAAATTTACAGGTCTTACTGCTCCAGATCTGCTGTGGAGCCTAGGGCAGTTTCTACCAGAATGCCATACTGAAGAGGCAATGTATGGCCATGCACTGACTAGCAGGAATGTCTTGGGGTATTTGAATTCAGTCTTGCAGGTCTTTTATTATGCATGCCAGAGACTGCCAGGAGAGGGGAAAAAAAATGTTTTCTGGGAGAGAAATTCAGCTTTCACAAGCTTGGCAAATACTGCCTTGAAACTAGGTGAACCACTGCCACTGATTTTAAAGATATAAATGTTGAACATCTGAAAATTGCAATCTCTGTCAATGTACTTTCAAACTCTTGAAATAACACCAGGACAATGGAGAGAGGAAAGGAAATTTCGCAGCTTGCACAACAAACACCAAAATAATGTGGAAACCTGTAGGTTAATTAGAACATATAAAACCTCTGAATTCCTTTAAAATTGCCTTATTTATGCCTGTTAGAAATCCTTGCATCATGTGAAATAGCATCTGTGTCCTGTCGTATATTTCCATTACTAAACTACTCCATGTATTTGAGGAAAGTTAATCTATAAATTATTTCTATTATAAGAAAATATATACATACAGGCATACAGCTACACAAATGTATAATTTAATAGCTAATAATACTAATAAATACAAAAAAATCCTAATAAAATCAGTATTATTCATTAAACTTTTTATATATTGTAAACAAACTTAGATCATTACCTTCTCATTTCCCTGTTTTCATAGTACAGAAAAGGTTAGAAAGCCAAATACTCTTATGGATAGTTGGGACAATACCCTGACTTCCCCTGGAAACAAAATGTCACCTTACATGCTGGGGTGAATAGGCAGAGATGCTTATTTCCTCCTAAGAAAAGAGGCAACTCCTAACACCAGACTACTCTGCCTCAGCCTGTGTCCACAGGCAGACTGCAGACAGTTTCTGCTGTCACTACGGGTTAAACGCCAAGGGACAAGGGAAGCTCACAGCTTGCATGGGTTCAGCAAACATGCCAAAACTTTTCAGATCCTGCCGACTCACAGCTCCAGCCATCTCATAATTTCTCACGATTTCAACACCAATCTGCACAAGTCTGTTTGCTGATAAAACAACTAATGATTCAGCTCCCAGAATTTTATTGTCAAGATGATAGAAAGAAGAGTTTCCAGTTAAAGGAAGAAACTTTGTCATCTGGCTTGTCGAGAGCACACTTCCATATGAAGGGCTGGGTTTTAGGACCAGAAGTCGAACATCTAGATCATTGATGTCACCTAATGTGAGCAAACAGAGTTTAGGAGTCTAAGCCTCTAAATGCAATTACCTCATGCAATACAATCTACCCAACCTGAGGGTGTGTCTAAGGCATATGGAGCTTGCTTCCTGAGGAAGAGAGGGCTATTTTGTGATGTAGCACACACAGACATTGCTCTTGAATGAGGTTTAGGCAAAATGAGAAAGTTCCTTGAGCCCTCAACCTTGGCCCTGATCCAGGGGTGCAGGTTTGCATCCCTTGCCAGCCAATGCAGGGCTCTCCCCCACTGTGTCTCAGCCTCTGGCAACAGATAAATCCAGCATAAGTGTCTCTGCCCTCACAAAGCACTTCTGTTTTATATGAAAATACATAAATATTCATGGTTAAGAGCAAGTTTCAGTGATTGTGTGTAGCATCAGTGGTATCTGTGACACCACTGGGGCTGCCAGAGGTGTGGGTAAGTACTGGCAACCAGGAAGGGGCTTTCCTAAGGTAAGTTTGGCAGCAGTTGACAGGAGTTTGCCATCCTTCTGTTGTTGTCCAGCAGTCAGGGTACCTCAGGGAAGACCTAGGATTCAGGCTATGCTTGAACAGGTGTTTCAATTCATTGAATAGTTTAGCCTTAGCTCACATGCAGGCAGTTGCACAAATGCTTTATGCATCTGTCTGCTCAGCTTTGCCATTTGCTCTAGCTCCCCTTTTTGGAGGCCTACTTGATGTAATATCCTGTAGCGCCTTCTTGACCTGACTCTCACCTAGGTCTGTGTAGACAACTGGGTATCAGTTTAGGGAAGACATAGACTCAGACACAGCACAGAACAGCTGGAGTGCTTGTCCACCTTGAAAAACGTAACAGATTTTTCTGAGTTAGCTTGAGGCCTGACAGAAGTATAGTCATGCTGGGGATACCAAATGTTGCATGAACAAAAGTGGGATAAAAACTTTGAAGAAATCACTGTATTAATGCATATATATGCCTTCTAGTGACAAAGCTAACAACTGAGATGTGGATTAAATTAGATTTCTCTTTGCTGTATTGCTGAGCTTAATCTGCCTTGAGGAGGAAGAAACCTCTGCACCTTGTGTCATAGAGATAAGGAGGTGAAGGGTTGAAACTGAATACAGCACTTTCAACCACATCTCTTACTGAATTCAGAATGTGACTTTCAAAATATTATAAATGGCAATCTTGAAAACCCTTCAGCTGGTTCAGACCAAGTACTGTCAAGAACTGACTAGTGACCTGAGACTTTTTCCTTATGGTATTACCATTTGTACACAAAATGAATACCAATTCCTCAATATGGAATGAGGGATGTGAATACAACAGTAAAGCACTGGTGCTACAGAGCTGGGACCCAGATACTAAGGGGATAACTGCTCCACACGAAACCAGAGGTGTCTGCCCCTTGTGTATGTGACAAATTCCTTCTGCCATCTACTGTGAACAACTGTGAGGACAAGAATACCTTGAAGTGAGAACGAAGCAATCTCAACACTATTATTACACTTAACACCATTCTCCATTCACAGCTTTCAAAACCAGAGTATATTGAAGAGAGAAACTGCAAAACTGAACAAGCATCAAGATTGACTTGTTATTTTCAATGGCATGCATTGTTTGTGGCACCACTAAAGATCCCATCAACACCCCTCTTCCCCATGGGCATGGGGCCATTTTTCCTACATCCAGCATGAAGCCAGAGGAGAAGGTGAGACAAATTAAATTGTTGCTGGCACTGTGTGCCCATGACAGATTGACTAGCTATGAATGATTAAAGTTGAAACTTTAAAGCATGAATTGGTATCTCTTAATTTTTCATGGTGCTTCTGGTGAAAATATTTGCTTTTTACCTCTGGGAATTTGGTCTTAGGTTCATTCTGGGAGCCAGACACTAACTGCAGTAGGGAAGTCCAGGCTGGGGGACATACCATGCTGGCTCTCAGTGCCTCCAGATTGGTACTGCCAATCAAGTGCTTCCTCCACAAGGCAGTGTGGAAAGGTGAAACTCATAGAACAGCAGTCAGCCACACTGTCAGACCTCCTTAAGTCCACTTACTTAATGAGAATGGCCTTCTTAAAATACAAATATGATTAAATTCTTGAAGATGCATATATAAGAGATATGAAAGAGGAAAATGACAGCAGGGTATTCAGAGAAGTATAACTCCTGTAAAATTTTCTTTAGTAATTAATTTTTCTGCTTAATTCACAGATGACTATGCCTAGTTATTCTAAGGCAGATTTCAGAACTATTAAGGCAGACTTATTATTTGCCACAGGAGCAAGATATTTTTATGTAAAGAAGAAAGCCAATGGTCTGACAGGCAGCATCTGAACTCCCCATCAGTGTGCCTTGTGGTTGCATGCACAGGTTTATCTTCTGTCATGGTCCAGGCATTATATCTCAGCAGAAGCCATTCCTGTTATCCTCTGGTCTACTTGACCAATATTCCTCCCTGGACCCTGTCCCAGGACCTTGGCCTAATTCAGAGCTAGGAGGGAGTGAAGACAGGCTGTGTTTGACACCCACAGACACATTACTGCACCCACTGCCCTGTAGTCTGCAAGCTCAGTGCTGACTGCACTGTCCATGGCCCATCCTGAAAACTCTGGGGACTAAAGGAGGTCAGTCAGGTTATCCTCTCTGTGCTCCCTCCAGCACAGAACTGTTCCCTACAGTACCTTATTTACACATGCTGTGATTCACACAGCTCACCATGACTATCAATTAGCTTAGCTCCCACAACTTTCAAATTATTTTTCTGGCCTGGCAGAACCTCCCTACCAGCATATTATTTTTAATGCTAAGTATGCCCTTTCATCTGTTCATTTTGTTTCCAGTTGCTGTTGACTACACCCGGCAAATCTCTTCAAATAAATCCTCCATTCCACTGACATTTCTTGAAAATGTTCTCTTTTCTTCTTTCCCTCACTTCCTTTTAATTTAACATTTTCACACAGTTAGGTCTTTAATACCTCTCCATAAATACCACCATTTCCTTAAAAATCTTAATGGCTTTACTCTAAATTCCCATCAGTTTCTTATGATCTTTCTTCTGAGTCTTGCAGACAAAACAACCAGCAGTCTGTGTTCCATCTTGCCAGCACCGGGGACAAAGTGACAAAAGGTCACCCAGCCTCTGATACATTGTTTTTGCAAAAAAATTTACAAACTGAATTTGTTTTCTCATTTTCTCTCTCTCTCCCTTTTTTATTCCGCCCCCCCCCCTCCCCGCGCTTTTTTTTTTAAGTGGGAGAGCTACTAGTGTCATCCCCGGATTTCTTGGTTTCAAGTGTTTGAGTCTTTGCAGCACCTTCTCACGCTGCTTCATGTAAACAATATTGTATTCTTAGAATTTATCAGTATGTTTTGCATTCTTTTTCTCTGAGAGAGAACTTGACTGATGGTCATATTGACCAATGGAGTCACGAGGTTGTAACCTCTTTGGGCCAATCTTGGCCCTCTGTACAAAATGTATATAAGCCTTTGGAGTCAGATAATAAAGAGCTTTCCATGTTTCACCAAGCTGCTGCCTGCTGTCCTCTGTGAAAGTCCACTCCCACGTCACAACGTGTTGCCCCTCTAAAGGTGTGGGGTAACATACTAGATTGCAGTTCAAACGTATATCCAAATTACTGCCCACTAATGCTTATGATCCATCTCAGAGTTTGTTTTTCTATGTGGCTCCTTTCTGAGACTTCCAGGTAACATACTTGGTTGTGACAGAATTTACATTCCCTTGCTCAGGTGCAGCTCTTTTAGGATTTTTCTCCCTTTTTATTATGATAGGAATGCACAGTAAATGCTAGCAAATGCTAGTGAATCCTAGCCTGTAGCAAGCCATATGCAATCTTATGCGAGAAAAGCAAATTTTGCACCAAACAGCAACTTTGTCCAGAGCCAGAGCATCCTCTGTGCTACAAAATTTATTTTTTTAATCCAAATTTTTTTAATTAATGAGGCATATATGTACAGAATCACAGAACCATAAAACAGTTAGGGATAGAAAGGATCTCTGGAGATTATCCAGTCCAGCCCCCCCACAAAGCAGAGTCATCTCCAGTAAGGTTACACGGAGACATATCCAAGGCAGGTTTTGAATGTCTCCGGAGTGGGAGACAACACAGCCTTTCCAGGCAGCCTGCGCCAGTGCTCTGCCACTCCCAGTGGAAAGTTCTCCCTCAGGCTGAGGTGGAACTTCTTGTGTTGTAGTTTATGGCTATTACTCCTCGTACTACCGATGGACACTACTGAAAAGAGTCTGGCACCATCCTCTTGGCACCTGCCTTTAGATATTTATGTTCTTGGATGAGATCCCCTTTCAGTCTCCTCCGAGCTGCAGAAGGCCAGCTCCCGCCGTCTCTGACCCCAAATCATCGCTGTGCTCTCCGCCGGCCCTCCCCGGCAGCTCCCTGTCCCTGCAGAGCGCAGGACGGGCCCCAGCAGTGCCGGTATCCCGCACGGATGTGTCCATGTGGGAAGTGCCTTCCCAAATCCCCTCGGCGGGACCCTGCGGGCCCTTCGCGCCCTCCCCGGCCCGGGCCCCCCGGCGCCCCCTAGCGGCCGGCTGCGACCGCACGGCGCCCTCGAGCGGCGGCGTAGTCCCGCCCCCGGGCGCGCGGGGTGTGGCTCTGATTGGTGGCGGCGGCGCGGCCCCGCCCCCTGCGCAAGGCCGGCCCTGGCGGCGGGGCTGGGCTGTCATGGAAGCGCCGGACGGAGCGCGGGCAGCGGCGGCGGGCGCGTCCCTCTGAGGGCGGCGGCTGCGGCGGCGGGAGACGGTGCGGAGCGCCCCGGGAAGGTAAAGGAAGGTAAAGGAAGGTAAAGCGCGGCCTGGTGGGCCTTTCCGGCCGGCTCCGAGCACGGCGGCCGCGGGGTTGGGCGCCGTGAGGGAAAGGAGGGAGGGGGATGGGTCCGGCGGGCTCCGGGCGCAGCGGGTCCGGCCGTGCGGCGGGCGGGGGGCTCGGGCTCTCCCCGGGCTCTCCCCGGGCTCTCCCCGCCGCCAGCGGCTCGGCCGGAGTGCGGCCGTCGCCTTCCCCGCCCGGCTGCCCCGGAGGTGCGTGTCTGCGGGTGTTGGGCGGGAGCCGGGGGCTCTGCCCCTGGGATTCGCCCCGAAACTGGTCGGGGGTGCCGCTCACGGAGGAATGAGGGGGCCGAGGATCGTTCCGTGCCGGGTATGGATAACGCGCCGATGGGATCGGCCCCCTCTTTCCTCAGGGGCCACCGCTCGGGCCGGGAGAGTCCCGAGGAATGCAGCTGGACACCGGCGCGCCACAACAGCCGCTTGTTTGGGTGTAGCTGTGGGGAAATACAACGCGGTTGCTTGTTTGCGAAGGAGGAGGTGAAAACATCGAGAATTCTCCTTTTGCAGGTTTGTGATAAACACAGCCTGCGCTTCGTCAGGATCCTGTTTGAAGTCTCCATGCTGTCCTATCTGGATGAAACCGATCTGACAAGAAGCTGGGGACGTTCTGTTTGGGCTAAGCAGTTCCAATAAACTCTTGGCGGAAAAAGTTAGGCGTGTATCTGTCGGGAAGCGGAGAGGGACAGACTAAATGGATCTAAAGACAGCGGTCTTCAACGCAGCTCGTGATGGCAAGCTGCGGCTCCTTTCCAAGCTACTGGCCAGCAAAACAAGGGAAGAGGTGGCCCAGCTGATGTCAGAAAAAACCAATGGTGCCACACCGCTCCTGATGGCAGCCCGCTATGGTCACCTCGACATGGTGGAATACTTGTTAGACCATTGCTCTGCCTCGATAGAGGTGGGTGGCTCGGTGAATTTTGATGGTGAGACTATCGAGGGGGCCCCGCCGCTGTGGGCAGCGTCAGCCGCTGGGCACTTGAAGGTTGTTCAGTGTCTGTTGGATCATGGTGCATCTGTCAACAACACAACGCTGACAAATTCAACGCCGCTTAGAGCAGCCTGCTTTGATGGTCACCTGGAAATAGTCAAATACCTTGTGGAGCACAAAGCAGACCTGGAAGTATCAAACCGTCACGGGCATACCTGCTTGATGATCTCATGTTACAAAGGCCACAAAGAAATTGCTCAGTATTTACTTGAAAAAGGAGCTGATGTGAACAGAAAAAGTGTTAAAGGTAAGTTAGTTTTTTCACTTTCATTGTGGTAAATAGAGGTAAAGTTACTCATCTACGTATTTAGGAACCTGACATCCAAAAAAATATTCTTCTGTTCTCATAAAATATAAGATATAAAGTGTTTATAACCATGTTTTTACTTTTTCTTTTTAATTCACTCTTTTTTAACATAGATTATAAAATTTTGTTTTAAATTGTTACATTTTAATCTTAAATACCTAATTCTTAGAAGACTTAGTCATATGAAATGTCACATTTATGCATGTGTTAAAAGCTAATAAAGTTGCTGAGAGCCACTCTGTATAGTAGGTTGGTCTAGCAACGTACTCAAATACATGAGCATGTATTCTTGGTTTTTGTACTATTTCTTAACAAATCAAGTATGGTTTTATGTACAGCAATATGTGCCAGTAAGACTGGTCTAAGGAAATACACAAAAAGGAGAAAAAATACTTTGTGCATTGGAAAATGAACTTTGCTGTTCATCCACTCCCTCCAGGTTACTGAATAATTTTGTACTCTTTCCAATATTAGTAAACAAAATTATATATTAGTATTAAGGAAACGAAGATGCGGGTGACTATGATCTCAACAGAAGGACTTCCAGTGGCTCACAGATCTCAAACCCATTTTACAGTTGCTCTGCGTGTTAGTAAAGTGAAGACCTCTGGCTTTTTTTCCTGTGATCATAATTAGTTGGATATTTAAATTTTTTTTTGCATATCAAACTTGTATTTAGTTGTGATGTTAGCCTGAAAAGCACACCGTTTAATGCAAGTTACAGTTATTTTTTTATCTCACTGAGCCAGATTATGTTTCAGCAGGTTTTGGGTTTTTTTAATATATATCAGTATAAATACAAAAACTCATCCGCTAGCAGTTCTCTTTGTAGCATAATACTTCTACTGCCTTTTCCAGGCTAATTACATTTGTAACTATATACCGTACCTCCCAGTTATTTGTGTTAAAATATCCTTTGTGTCTAGATTATTGTATGATACTGGTAAATACCAAATGTGAGAGTAATCTTTAGAAAAGCTGCTTGGTTAAATATGCCTTTTTTAAGCAAATCATGCAAATATGTGGGTTTAGCGTAAAGAAAGCTAAACTACAGATTTGTCAGGGAGGTGGGCAGAGCAAAATAAATCTTCCTTTGTAAGGGTTTGAGGTTGCTTATGAATCATCATGGACTTGTGGTAGGATAAAAATGTCATTTTTCTAAATAACGTTCTGGGAATAGCAAGCTAAATATAAAGCGTGTAAGCAACTGAAAACTTGGGGTTTAGTTTTAAACCTATCCTTTTACATGATAGGTGTGAACCAAGCAATGCTGTTAAGTATTTGATTTAATAGGGAAAAATATGTAATTCTACAGGTCTTTTTCTCCCTCACTTTGTGTTGGTGGAGTAGGCTTTACCTTACTTGTCCTTTTTACTCACTTTATTAGTGACTTACTATTATTTGTCGTGGTTTAAGTGACTGAGGATTTTCACAGTGCTGTCAGTTATTATCTTAATTCCTTTCTACTTCCTTTAGTTTCTGTGTGACTTGCATCTAGGCCCACGAGCAAAGATTCTTAAGGTAGAAAAATGATCCTCAATTAAAGAAGTTGGATTGGATATGGTTCAGCTCATTAAAATTCATTTTATACTTCAAACTGTCACATGATGTGTGTACGTAATAGCTGTCTGTTGGTAATGTGTGGAAATCCCCTCTGGTAGGACAGGAGCATACTTTTTGGTATCTTAAAGACGTTTGATCTCTGAAGTTACTAAATAAGTAGTGGTGAGGTAAGGCAAGCACTATAAACACTGAAAGCCATCTATGGAAAGGCAGAACAACTGAGAAAAACTGGTAGTTGTGAGTATGGTAGCAGTGCCTGAGATTCAGCAGGTAACCTCCTCCTCAGTTTTGTTGTTGTTGGTTTGTTTTTTTTTGTTTTTTTTTTTTTTTTTTTTTTTAAGTTAATCCAAGAGGATTAATTCCACATTGTCACCCTCCCCCTCAGAGAGTCTAGTGTATTACTTTCAGTTTCTACTCCTCCGTGCACTGTACTAGATAGCTGACAGAGTGTCCTGTGCTTGTAGCAGGAAGATAACAGAGCACCTGAGCGTTCTGCTCCTGAGTAGTAAAGGTTGTTGCTGCCCATGTATGTGAGTTCTTTTTAGACAGGCCTGTTCCTGGGCCATGTATAGAGAAGCCTGTTGTTCCATCAAAGATGTAAAAAACCCATGAAAGATGTAAAATTGCAGTGCTCCTTATGAGAGTAGAACTATGTAACTTCAGTAGAGTTGCTGTTGTGGGAGATTACTATAGTTGTTTTTTTTTAGATATTATTCTTAAAGCTTGCATGAGGGTTGGGGGCAGAATTACTTGAACTATGTCTTGTGTTTTTTCACTGGATTTTCATATTGCAAAATAGGACTTAATACCCAGTTTAAACTTCATGAACAGATAGATATGAAAAAGTTTTCAAGTGTTGACAGTTGCAGGGAAAAATCTGAATACTTTGATAGGAAAAAATAGATACATTCACGTGCATCTAAATGAAAGAGTAGGTGAAAATGTGTGGTAAAATCCTGATTTTAAAATGCAGAATCCCACAGCTGTGTTTTGGACTATGGAAATTCAGAATTCAGAGGTTCTTGAAAAAGTTACAGAAGTACAGCCAGGAACTTAAGATGTTCATAAAGATTTCAGAGTGTGTCAGGTAAGATGTTACACTAAGGTGAATGAGGTGAAGTGTAGGTCTGGCAGCGTGGCATGGTAGATGGTGCTGAAGATGGATGTTTGTGTAGATGAGTCCTCAACTGTGAAAGGTGGTCAATGATTCTGAATTTAAAGTATGAGCCTTTGGTGGTATTTGTTTCTACTGTTTTGCAGATCTGAACTTTCCCACAGGTTCCCTAAACTTCTATGTAGGATTTAGGCTGCAGAACTGTAAGAAAAGGATTTTAAAAAATATTTCAGTTTACATGAACAGTGTGAGCAATGGGGGCAAACTGATAGGTGAGGTAAGAAGGGTGGATGGGTTTTATTATTTTGTAATTGTGGAAAACAGCAGAAGTATCTGTAGACAGGAAGCAGCCTAAGGAATACTTCACAAAGTGCATTAATTTACCACTGTCTCTGATTCGTAGCTTTCTCTGGTGTCCTACTGTCATGGTTTAATGCTAGCCAGCAGCCAAGCCCCAGGCACCTGCTTGCTCACTTCCCCACCAGTGAGACCAGGGAGAGAATACTTGTGGGTTGAGATACTGACAGTTTAACAGGGAAAACAAAAGCAGTGCA
This sequence comes from Zosterops lateralis, assembly GCF_965231275.1. Lineage (NCBI taxonomy): Eukaryota > Metazoa > Chordata > Aves > Passeriformes > Zosteropidae > Zosterops > Zosterops lateralis. The sequence continues at coordinate 54,708,481 of NC_139800.1, read as the reverse complement.
CACAAACAAAGCGAAACAAGGAATTAATTCCCTGCTTCCCATGGCCAGGCAGGTGTTCAGTCATCTCCAGGAGAGCAGGGTCCCATGACATGTAATGCTTACTTGAGAAGACAAATGCAATCACTCCAACTGTTCTGGCCTTCCTCTTCCCCTCAGCTTAATGTACTGAGCATGATGTCACATGGTCTGGAATATCCCTTTGGTCAGTTGGGGTCACCTGTCCCAGCTGTGTCTCCTCCCAGCCTCTCAGGCACTCCCAACTTCCTCACCAGCATGGAAGTACAAACAGCAGGAAAGGCCTTGGCTCTGTGTAAGCCCAGCTCAGCAATAACAAAACATCTCTGTATTTTCAACCCTGTGTTCAGCACAAATCCAAAGCATAGCCCCATACCAGCCACTGTGAAGAAAATTTACTCTACCCCAGCTGAAACCAGCAGAACAATTCCTCATTTGAGAAGCTGCAAATTAAAAATAAAGTTTAATGAGTTTCACTTGTAGGTAATGATCTCTCAGATGGCAAGTTGTTACGTGGTTCCTAAAAGTAGGAAGAGTGTGGATAATGTTAGAGTAGCAGAGACACAGTTTTTTTCAACAGGTGGAATCCTAGAACTAAAACCGCAAATGAAGCACAGTTTTGTCTCTGTGCCAGATGAGGAGCGTGTTCTGTGTCAGATGCATGCCGCTTTCTGTCCTGCTGCATTATGAAGCCTGCCAGTGATTTGTTATTAGAGGGTGCTACCTTACTATTACCTTCAGAACAGACCATTGCTTTCTCAAATACAGTGTTTTGCTGACGTGTTTCTGTGAACAGCCTTCATTTGGTGATGTGTAGGCAGGGAAATGCTTGCTCCCTTAATACAAGTGTCAGTCATTTTGGGGATTCCAGATTTGGGCTCTTTGAGGCTGTCTTTGATTTTTTTACTTAAGGTACAATAGTACGTGTAAGTTCCCCGATAGAACTGTTTTTTGTTCAGACTGACTGTACATTTCTGCTTCAATTCTAGACAGGACAATTAAGATCTTGAACATTTTGAAAATTTGCAGTGCACATTTCAATGGTTTGTGTTACACTAGTTCTCCTCATCAAATTTGCAGAAAGAAAGGGCAAAAATTCCATTTTTGCAGCAATTAATGAGTTAGGTTATGGTAGCCATGATGGGCTACCAAGGGAATTGTACCGTGGGCTAATGCAAGGGAACTGCAACCTTTTTTCAAAATACATGCTTGAAAGGCAGGTGTTTTACCTGAACATAGCTGGTAAGTCTTTCCTTTGCTCAGTGGCTTGGTATGTGGTCTCTCTCTTTAAAGTATTTTCTGGGGTTTTGTTAGTGGTTTTCATCAACTCTGCCTTCAGTGGTTAACTTCAGAGTTAACAGATTCATCAACCAGCCTAAAGACTGTTTTTTCTCCTCCAGAGTATTAGAAAGTCAAAATTTCTTTCTAAGAAGTGCTGGACTAGGCTTTCTCTTAGTTGTCCCTTGAGATGAGCACAGGAGTGTTTGATTGCATTTAAAGAAAGAATACTGTGGTTCCTAAACTCCACTGGCACAGTATTTGATAGTTTTGTAAAATAATATGGTAAACAAGGTTTGTTGACTTTGTTTCCTCATTTTGGGAAGTATAGAAGCATACAAACCTCTGTGTCTGTGGGTACTGTGTTAAGGGCTGGTGCTATTGCAGTATTGTTGTTTATAGGGATACTGGAAGGTGTAAAGTTCAAACCTGCTGCTAAAGGAAAAAATCTTTTACAGACATGGCAGACCCAGAAGTAGGGGAACTATAGAGTCACGTTCTTTCCTTTATGACAAGTGTGGTATAGTATGTGTTAAAAATAATTAATTTAATTATGCAGTAAACATTAAGGAGTCTTGACAGGTTTGTTTTTTTCTGAGGGTGTTTGTCTTCTCTGGTTGCCAAGGTTCACAGAATCATTGAGGGGGCAGGCAGGGGGAGGGTAAAAAAACCCCAAAACAAAGGTCCTCGGGTTTAACTTCTGCTTATTTGTTTTGCTTGGTGGTGGTGTTGCCTGGTTTTTTTTGGTTTTTTTTTTTTTTTGGAGGGGGGATGTTTACTTTATTTTCCCTTTTTTGGTAGGTATTACATGGTACAGGGCACTGAAACTTGCAGATATTTTGTATGTAACCATGTGTAGAAACTGAACTTCAGGAGGAATATCTGTAAGCTAAATAAGGAAGATAAAGATACAGTTTAAGTTTAATTCTAACTAAAAAGTTTTTGTTGAAATTAAATTATTAACAGCATGCTGTTACTCATTTAATAATTAGTAATCTTGATAATACAAGTTCTCATGAAGTACTTCAGTGAGCAAGACAGCAGTTATTCCCTTACAGCACATGGAAATTAGATTATAATAAATTGTTAAGATTAGCAGTTCTTCGCATTTTTAGTTAGTTTCTTGAAAGAAAGACATTTTGTTTTTATTCGCTATGCATAGTAAGCATTAGGAGGTATAACAGTTTCTTGTGCACTGTCCATGTGTGTACCTATCTGGCAATACTTTTTAATCAGTAAAGACTCTTGGAAGACTGTATTACTTCAAGTGCTGTGATAGAAAAAGAAATGAATGGTACATCAAAAAATTCATTTTATGAAAGTGATCAATTCATTTGTAAGACTACAAAAATAGATACAGGTGGTTAATTTTGCACACTCGTTAGTAATTTAAATGAAATACTTTTTTTTTCTTTTGTTTTTAATGATCTTGGGTAGAAAATCAGATTGGTGTTAAGCTTTAGTGTAAGTTTTACAACATGGGAATTTGATAAAGCACTTTGGAACTATTAGGAAGTGGATGCAAATCCAGTCAAAACTTTCTGTGTCATGGCTTCATTTTTTTTCATTCCCTTGTCACTAGCTATCAGTCTATTTTGGGAATTACTTGCTTCTGACATAGAAAGGCCTGTCCTCCTTATGAATTTGAATACCCATCCCCACTCCAGTAAGCTTTTTGGAAACACTGGGTAGTTAGTTATGTGATACATGAAGTGTTTCTGAAATGTTCATAACTACTTTCAAAGAAGTCCTGTTAACAAAAGAGTAAAATGTGAAGGTACTATGCCAGCTACCCATACCTTTTTCCATATGTCTGCAAGATTTCGAAGGACTGGAGTTGTGGTTATTCTGTTTCTTCTTGCTATTTTTAATAAGAGGAAGATATTAGGTAATGTGAATATTAAAGTTTTATACAGATAGAAGCGGTTTGTAAACAGTATTACCAATACAGTATAATGACTGACACTCAGTATTTAGCAGAGCAGTATCAGGACTACCAGAACCATCTACAGTCCAGTTTTTTGTCTGTGCAAGGAGCCTTTCATGTTGTGGTAACACTAGCTGTCTTTGATATGTGATTAAATTCCTGTGGGCCATTTTACAATTAAAAATTGATTAAAAAAATTAAATGAAGCCTACTTTGAGATAATCATTCCCACCTTTAAAAAATTGCTTTAATTTGACCAACACCATCATATGTGTCTTTTGGAAAATTGCTTATCAAAGAGAATTACTTTCAAATTACTTTTGCTTTTTTTCCCCTTTTTCCTTCTTAGTACAGCAATAGATATAACTTTGTTTTTTAGTTTGTTACTGGATAGCTAATGTTACAAAAATTTAATTAACTGCTGAATTGTGTTCAGCCACTGTTTATCACTGTAGACTATATGATCACTATAGTGACACTATAGTCAATGTAATGTTTTGAAATGGATGAGTTAATTCACAGAATAGTGGTTGAATTGCTGTATTTATTTGAACTGTTCAATTCCTGGGTCAATTTGTGGCCAATGTGTAGCCTTTGATTTACACACTAAGGCAGCTCCCATGTTTTCTTTCAAATTCTTCCTCTGTTTTAACAGTTGATATTTCTTAAGGTTGGAGTTTATGTTTGTTTTGCTTTTTTTTAAAGTTGGCAACTCTCACTATCTGTCTACTCCTAGGCACTTTTCTGTGGAAACTTGTGTTTCTTATGAAGTGTTCTTCCCACTGCAGTATCTGTACAATCCAATCAAACTTCATTGAGGTGCAGCCACTAAAAATTAGTAGTGATAGTCTCGCATTATTAGTTTATACATGGCATAATTTAAGCTGTGGCTATTTTAATTCTAAGGGCTACTGCAGTATAAATAACTGGAAAATTACACTACTGCTGATAGGCTGTTTAAACTGAAATCGGTAATTTTAATATCAATAAAAACCCTAAATTGTTTCAAATTTAGGGCATCCAGTTGGAAAGAGCAGTGAAATTCCTTGGAGTCTTAAGCACATTTCCACATGTTCTACATAGCTGCATTATAAATTAATAGCATACAGACGGCTGGATTGAGATTACTTGGACAATGGCCAAACTTATTTTGTGTGGACTTTTTTCAATCATAGTGTGCATGCCTGGAGATTGATAAAAGAGTATCAAAAGCAGCATTACGTGGAGATGGATCCGCAGTATGTGATATGCGTAACAGGCACTGCTGCGGTTGTCAAAGCTAGCAAAATATATATTAAGAGTTGTGAAACAATAGTAAGAACTTTGATGTTACTGATACCTTTTGACTGATTTGCCTTTAATATGCTTTTATGTTAGTATTCTTTAAATATATTTAAAATATTTACTTGAAGTCAGAAACAGCTGCTAGTTACGTAGCTCTGCTGTGAAGGATCGTGTATGGAGCTGAGTACACTCTGAAAAAGCTGTGTTAACTGCTGGCTCAGCCAACACCCATGTGCATCTGGTTTTGCCTTTATCAATAAATGCAGAACTCAAGCTGTTTTGAGGGACCAGCCATTCTTTAGTTCTGGATTGACTGCTGTAGTCTCATTTCAACTAGGCTTTCAGCAGCATAGCAAGAAGAGTAAAGTGTGTGTGTGTTGGTAAGTTTGTATATAGGTCTGCATTTGATACCTTCCTCTTTTAGGAATGTCAAGATCTTGTTCTTTGTAGTTGGCATATTGACAGTTTTCTGGTCTGTAGTATCAGGTAAAGCCAGAGAGAATTATAATTGATAAGCTATGTATGCCATATTTGCCACCTAAATCTGCTTAAATCTCTACTCCTGTAATTGAATGTTTTGTTAGTCTCGATAGAGATCGTAGTGTGGCCAGACCTATAACTCACTTAGTGCTATTAATGTTAAAAGTTGCCCGAGGTATTGGAAAGAAAGGTGACTTCTTTTTGTATGAACTAGATTTAGCTTTATGAATCTTGGTCTATCAGGTAGTTTCGTGTGCCGCTTTGTATTGGGGTTTCTTCCTCAGTTTACTTGTTAGTAAATGATTGTGAAATCACTGGCCACTATTCAGAAATGTTTCAGGAAAAGAATATTTTGAAAGTTAAGTTCATTGTCAATAAATTAAGCACTCTAGTGTATCTTATGGGTTTTTTTCTTAAAATGTTTTAATTTTGCACTTAAAATTCAGGGGACAAAGTGTGTTCATAACTCTGGTATAATTGCAAAAACCTGAGACAAGCTTTAGAAAATAACTTTTTACTCATCTTTTGGCTGAATTCTATTAGTGTGTCAGCTAAATTTTGGCATCTGCTGTACTGAGGCTCAGTTTGTTATGGATAACTCAGTTTTTCTGTTACTGATATTTTTCTAGTTGCTGAAATTGAGACCGTCAGAGAGGCTTTAAAATGTGCTGTGAGTGTGTTTTTCAGATGGTTCACAGAACAGTTTGAGGAAGAAGCAGGAGTTCAATTTATTTGTGAAGTTTTGAGAACTGAAAGATAAGGAGAGAAGGAGTGAGGAGTAGATCTTTGAGTAGTGAGAAAACCACAGCAAAATACCCAGTACCCATTAGAAAATATTCATCTAAACAATCTTTAAGTCTCTGCATCCTTTTTCTGCATACCAAAACTTGCAAAGCATTAGACAAACATTTTGTGTCTCGGCTTGACGGAAGATAAAAACAAGCTGCTATGTGATAATCTGCTAATATAAAACACAGAATAGAGGTCTGCATTGTGGACCTAAGGTGTCTGGATCTTTAATATTGTCTGAAAGACAATATTATATTTAAAGAGGAGTAATTATGGTTTGACTAGACACTTCTGAATTTTGCTTTCCTGGTTTTTTGTTTGTTTGTTTGCTTGCTTGCTTTTTTTTGTGTGTGTGTGTTTTGTTTGTTTGTTTTATTTTATTTTATTTTATTTGGCTTTATTTACTTTTACTGTGCTTTGTTAGAAATGAGATAAGTGTGTTTTGAAGTCGCATATGTAAAAGTTACAAGGAGTCAAAATTATTTGTGTAGACCTACATTAAGTTCTTTGAGTTGAATTGGAAATGGGACGTATTCACTATTTCTGAAGTGTTTTTAATAAGTATGAAATATTGTCTCTTATAAACTTAAATATGTATGAATTTCACATTTTGCTTTGGAATTTGCCATATTTAAGCCAGTGTAAACAATATTTTTCTGGCAGAAAGAATGTGTTGGTAGAAAGGCTTCACCTTTAGTTTTAATTTATTTCCATACAATGTTAGGCTTTTAAAGCAGATCTCAAGCATGTTTTTGACTAGAGTTTCATTAATGAAATACATTAGTATAAAGAGTGAAGTGTGCATTCTAGATATCAGAGTCTGGAAAAAAATTAAAGTGTATGAAGATAAATAGGAGCTGTAGACTGTATAAATGTACTCTTATCCCTCACATGACCTGCAGGTTTCTGATGCTTTCTTTCCTAATCCATGGTAGTTTGCTTGGTTTGCATGGTAGAGACTAGATGTACAACAGCAAGGCCTACTGTGTATCACTGTCTTGTTGGCATTTAAAACATAAGCCTACCAAAAATAGAAATAAGGAAGTTTCCTGAAATGGCCTTAACTTTTAAAAGCCAATCTTATTACTAGGAGTGGGCAGACAGCCATTAGAATAGGAGATGTCCTTTGTGAGTGTGGAAACTTGCTAGCAGTGTAGCAGAAACTGATGATCTGATGAGCACTTTTCTGAATTTGCCAGGCTAACGATATAAGAAATCTTATTCACGTTGTGAGACAGATATTAACATGAACTTTCTGTTAATTAATTTTGTACGAAGCTGAAAAGCTTCTGTTCCTGAGTCTGTAATATGTATAGTACATTATAAAGAAAAGTGTAGGTGTAAATTGTGTGGTTTTAAAGGCAGTCAACCACATTAGAGACTGTTAGGTTAGGAGAGGGCCTAGAGAGTTCATCTCAAGTTTTTCCTTCTGCTCCAGTGAAGTACTCTGAAGTTTAAAACCACCATCTAGTTGCAGTCAAATAGTTAGATATTTAGCTGTGATAGCCAATACTTGCTTTCTAATTTTCTGTGAATATTTTCAAACCAGGTGGCACTAGTGCTTACCAGAATCTTCCCCACATGGTATCGGAACTAGAATGCCATTAAATATAAAAGACTATGCAATATCATGCTAATGGAAAATAGTCTTCATGAAATCAAAAGTTGCTTATAACATAGATGTCTATTATGTGTTGAGGACATTTTTCTTCTTCTTGTCTTCAGAAATCCTAACAAGAAGAGCAGAGAGGTTAAGGTGAGACTTAAGATAAGTCTTTAATACTTAAAAAAGTATTAAGAATAGATTCCCTTGACAAAATATCCTGCTCCTTTAGAATATACCAGCAATCTTAAAGGTCCAGCTGAGATGAAGGGTCTGTAGTGATGTTTTCCATTGAGTAAAGTCATTTATTTAAAACATGAAAATCAAAAGACAATGCAGATGAAGAGAGGAAAAACTATAGAGTAGGTGAAAACAAAGCAAATTCTGGGTTAGACCAGCTTTAATGTTCATACAGATCCCACTATTTTTAATAATTGCTGGAGATTGAGAGGAGTGGAAAGTTAACAAGGGAAGTGGGAAAATTGAAGCAACATGGAGGTAGCCATCTTAAGTTTCTGTTTCATACTTAAAAGGTAAAAAATTCCTTATAGAATAAATTATTCCAGTTGCATTAAGGAATACAAACCTCTGTGATCATCTAGTCCAACTGCCTGACCAGTTTTTAGCTAAAATGAATCAAATTAGTGAGGACATTGACCAAAGGCATCTGAAACACTGGCAGGTTTGGGGTATCAATGACCTCTAAAAAAAGCTTCTTCAGTATTTGAAGCAAAGAAAAGTTTCCTCATGTCAAGTCTGAATGTCTCCTAGGACAGTTTTCAGTCATTCCCATGGGTCCTGTCACTGGATACCGAGGGACCTTCCACTCTGCTTCTCCTCAGGAAAGCTGTAGAGAGCAGCATAATAATCCTTCAGCATCCATTTCTGCGAACTTGACATATCCAAAGTCCTTAGCAGCTCCTCGCAGGACAATGCTTCTAGCCCTGTCACCTACTTGGTTGCCATCTTCTGGGTGCATCTGAAGCCTTTCCCGTCCTTCTTAAATTGTGTGGCCCAGAACTGCTCACCGTGCTCTTGGGAAGGCAGTGCCAGTGCTGAAAACAGCAGGATAATCACCTCCATGGGGTGGCTGGCTGTGTTAAGTTTGCAGCTCTTGGTGGGGTTTGCCCTGGTGGCTCATACTGAGCCTGCTGCCAACCAGCACCCCTGGGTCCCTTTCTGCAGGGCTGCTCTCCAGCCTGTTCTTCTCCCAATTCATATTTGTGCCAAGTGTTACTCAATGCCAGGGGCAGTGTCCACTGTCTGTTCTTGATAAATTCCATGGCCTTGATGATTGCTCAATCCACCAATCTGTGTAGATCCTTCTGGAAGTTCTCTTGTCCCATGAGAAAGTCAACAGCATGTCCCAGTTTGGACTCATCATCAGGCTCTCTAATGGGGCATTCAACTCCTGCATCCAGGTCATTGACAAATATATTGAACATCACTGGCCCTAGAATTGAGCCCTGAGGAACACGTCTGGTGACTTATCTCCAGCCACTGATAGCCCCATTCACTGCAATCCTTTGAGCTCTGTCCTTCAGACATTTCTACACCCAGTGCACCTTGACCCAACTCACCCCACACTTGGATAACTTGTCCAGAAGGATGTTATAGGGGATAATATAAAAGACAAAAAAGGCAAAACTCATTAAAAGGCAAAAATCCTACATCCACTGTCTTCCTTTCGTCTGCTGGATGCAAGTGACCTTATTTCTAGAAGGATATCAAATTAGTTGAAACAGGACTTTTCCCTTGTCAACCCAAGTTGATGGTACCTAATGATTGATTGCATTGGCCTTTAAATGCCTTACAGTAGCATTCAGTATTCTCCATAATTTTTCTGAGTGTTGAGGTGAGACTAACAGGTCTGTAGGCTCCTGGGTAATCCCTCTTTCCCTTCTTATAAAATGAAATAACATTGGTTAGTTTCTGTTCAGTGGGGACCTCCCCAGACTCCCAAGACATTTAGTAGCTGAAGAAGGAGGATACTACCGTAACAAGCATCAGCTTCTTCAGTACTCAGTAAATCCCATCAGGTCCCATGGACTTGTGAACTGCTTCTCAGCTAGTCCCTGGGAAGTGTCCGAACAAATGGGAAGTCACTATTCCTGAAGTATTTCTCTAAATCTGGAGACTGGGGAAATGATATTTTATCTATGTTATTGAAGGCTGTGGCAAAGGAAAGCATTTAATGTCTCCGCGCTTCTTCACCCTTAGTAGTCAGATGACTATCTTCAATAAGTATCAGTCTGGTATTTTCTTTAGACCTCCTCTTGCTACTACTGTACTTTAAAACCCTTCTTGTTGTCTGACACAATACTGGTCAGTTTGAACTCTAATTGAGCTTTGGCCTTTTGCGTCTTGTCCCTTGCATATATGAACCACAGCTCTGTTAAATTCTTGCAAAGCCTGGCCTTGTTTCCAGACAGCGTACAGTTTCTTTTTCCTCCTGAGCTCCAAGAGGAGTTCTCTGTCCAGTCAAACAGGTCTCCTGTCCTGTTTGCTTGACTTTTGATACAATGGAATTGCTGACTCTTGTGCTTTTATGTAGTGAAGAATTCCATTTTAGTTCTGGTTTGGGGGTTTTTCTTACACCTGTTTAATTTTTTCAGATAATAATATCAAACATTTCGATTTTCATAACTGCATGACAGCCTTGCTTTCATTGTACATAAGTGGGAAAACAAAACCTATTTTAAAACCGTTAATATTTGGGGGGGTATTAACTATTTTTTTGACTATTAGCATGGTGAGATTTGGACTATAATTTGATATGACTTGTGTTATTGTGTTTGTTGTCTTGCAGGAAATACAGCACTGCATGACTGTGCAGAATCTGGAAGTTTGGAGATCATGAAGATGCTTCTCAAGTATTGTGCTAAAATGGAAAAGGATGGTTATGGAATGACTCCCCTTCTGTCAGCCAGCGTGACTGGCCACACAAATATTGTGGACTTTCTGACCCAGCATGTTCAGACTAGTAAGGCTGAGCGCATAAATGCCCTGGAACTTCTAGGAGCAACATTTGTGGACAAAAAGAGAGATCTGCTTGGTGCTTTGAAATACTGGAAAAGAGCTATGGAAATGAGATACAGTGATAGGACTAATATCCTCAGCAAACCTGTGCCGCAAACACTAATTATGGCTTATGATTATGCTAAAGAGGTAAACAGCTCAGAAGAGCTAGAAAATCTTATAGCAGACCCAGATGAAATGAGAATGCAAGCATTATTGATTAGAGAACGTATTCTTGGCCCTTCTCACCCAGACACATCCTACTATATTAGATACAGAGGTGCTGTGTATGCAGACTCTGGAAACTTCAAGCGTTGCATCAATTTATGGAAGTATGCTTTGGATATGCAGCAAAGCAATCTTGATCCACTGAGTCCTATGACAGCCAGCAGTTTGCTATCATTTGCTGAACTTTTCTCCTTCATGCTTCAGGATAGGGCAAAAGGCCTGCTAGGCACTACTGTCACTTTTGATGATCTAATGGGTATACTGTGCAAAAGCGTTCTTGAAATAGAACGGGCCATGAAACAAACCCAGTGTCTTCCTGATCCGATACAGCTGAACAAAGCCCTTTCCATCATTTTGCATTTAATTTGCTTGTTGGAGAAAGTACCTTGCAGCTCAGAACAGGAACATTTTAAGAAACAAACTATTTACAAGTTTCTTAAGCTGCAGCCTAGAGGAAAGAATAACTTCAGTCCACTTCACCTTGCTGTTGATAATAATACTACATGTGTTGGTCGCTACCCAGTTTGTAAATTCCCCTCTCTACAAGTTACTGCTATCCTGGTGGAATGTGGTGCTGATGTAAATGTCAGAGACTCAGATAACAACAGTCCATTACACATTGCTGCACTGAACAACCATCCAGACATCATGAATCTTCTTATCAAATCAGGTTCACATTTCGATGCCACAAACTCATGTAAACAAACAGCTAGTGATTTGCTGGATGAGAAGGAAATAGCAAAGAATTTAATCCAGCCCATAAATCATACTACTTTGCAGTGTCTTGCTGCTCGTGTAATAGTCAGTCATAACATATCCTACACAGGGCATATCCCTGAAAAACTAGAGAACTTTGTTTTGCTCCATAGATGATAGTGTGGCATTCCAGAGTACTGTTTTTGAAGCACGACATGGTGATATTTTCCTTGAGCACTGTTGTGATACACCAGCGTTCCCTTAGCTTGCTCTGTTTTGCTCTCATTGGCTAGTGTTGTTAGCATCAGATCTGCAGAGTTGGTTACCCAGTATTTAATATGAATATGCCATATAATATATTTTGTGGATTATTTAGAAATGTGATGCCATATTTAGACTTCTTAAATTGTCTGCCAAAGCCTTGTCTTTTCTGATCTGATTTGCCTGTTGGGTGTTTGGGACTGAGTTGAGTATTTTCCACTGATGTCTTTTTACTATAACTGTTATGTGGATTTTATACAGTTGGAAGGTCATCTTTTTTTTTTTGTTTTGCTTGAGCGTTTCTACTTTAACTCTCTTGTTTTTCTATGGACTCATTGCTAAACTGTGCAAGTACGTATGGACTTGTTAACATTTGCAACTACCATAAGTGCTTTTATCTTCTCTATGCACTGGCTTAAACATGACTGTTGTGTGTGAGCATATTTCTATGCAGCACTTGGCCAATTTCAACTTAAATGCCAATCTTGTTTTGCAGTTTGTTCAGAGCTCTCTTGAGAATGCTGTCTTCATAGCATGATGAATTTTGGAGTTACTTATCATCTCTCCAAACTTGGGTTTGACTTTCTTTGACTGCTGTAACTGCGGTTGCTTTCATTTTGATCCTCTGGAAATTTTTCCTAAACTAGGGAGAAGAAAATCTTACTTTTTTTGATTGTAGTCAACTTGAACTTTAAATCTGAGAATTGTTCTGTTGCATTGTGCAGCTGGGGGAAAAGTCCTCATGATGTACAACTGACACCTTCCCCTCTGCACTAACGTCTTGCTTGTGCTGGTTTTGTGACTAGATGTGAAGTTTGCTCAAAGTTTAACCTGAAACATTAATGATACACTTCTTTGAGAATAGATCAGATATATGCTCTGCTTTAAAATCTGCAAATCAGCTTTAGCTACAAAAGAAAACTAAAGCATGTTGATGGCATGATGTTTATCAGTCCAGATCTAGACATCATATAGTATAGTAAATGGCTGTCTGCCAGGGTATTGAAAGTTCGATAGCAGTGTCCTTTTTTCATTTTAAGTATCTTTATAAATACTTGCATGGATTTTTCATCTTTACTATGTCAGTTGTACTTAACAAAAGCAGAAATTCTGTTGTGTATATAGCTCCTATTAAAGTACCTATTTTTTATAATATTTGCACAACAGCTTAGCTTTTGCAACAGAAAGGGCTCTTTTGACTTGATAAGAAGTCTATAAATGAAGATCATAAATGTGAGTGCGATTCAGGTAATTAATATAATTCAGCACTTTACTGTTGATTAATAGTAGGATTTATTATGGCACATTAGCCCTACAAATGTCTTAAAGTGAAATTAATTTCTGTTGGATAGGATACAGTTTACTTGCAAATTTAGTCATCTGGCGCATTGGGTATTTTTGACTTAATGTTTCATCTCAGTCATGGGCACTAAGTGTACCTATGGGGTTTCTTGTTCCAGAAATCCAACAACTTGTTTTATGCCTTTGTCAGAGATAAGAGACATTTAGAATCCAAATTGCTTAGGTTAGGAGGGTCTTTTTAATACTTTAATTTTTAAGTTGATGTTAAAACATTTTTGTCATTTGTGATTGAACTTAAGGAAGAACTTGTCTTGAGAGCACGTAAGAATAGCCCTTCCTTGTTTTTGTTCTATTTTGGCATTTTTGCCAGTGTATGGCAGTGTACAGGTGCCTACTAGCTTAGCCATTTTTGCAAAAATTATGGGGATGTTTTTAAGCAAAGATATATTGAAAGCAGTGCTATTTGTGTATTGTTAGTACCAGAGATGCTGTTTTGAAGCAATTTTCACCAGTTTGTCTCTTGCTATGTCTGTGTTGTATAGCATTACGAGAATCATAGAATTATTTAGGTTGGAAAAGGTCATAAAGATCATTGAGTCCAACCCTTAATTCAGCACTGCCAAGTCCAGCACTAAACCATGTCCTTAAGTGCCACATCTACATGTCTTTCAAATACCTCCAGCCGTGGTGACTCAACTGCTTCCTTTGGGCAGCCTGTTATATTGTTTATTGCTTTCCATGAAGAAGTTTTCCTTATATCCAATCTTTACCTCCCATAATTCAATTTGAGGCCATTTCTCCTTGTTGTATCACTTGTTACTCAGGAGAAGAGGCCAATCCTCACCTTGTCACAACCTCCTTTCAAGTAATTGTTGAGAGTCATTGAACCTCCTTTTCTCCAGATGAACAACCCTAGCTCCCTCCATTGCTCCTCATCAGACTTGTCCTCCAAACCTTTCTCCAGCTCCACTGCCCCTCCCTGGAGATGCTCCAGCACCTCCATATCGTTCATGTAGTGAGGGACCCAAACCCAAAGACAGCACTCAAGGCATGGCTTTGGTGGTGCCCAGGGGGACAATGGCTGCCCTTATCCTGCTGGCCACACTATTGCTGATACAGGCCAGGATGCTGGTTTCTCTTGCATCAGGCAAGACTAAACTCTAGTCAATTGACTGAATTGCTGTGATTTGTAATGCTTAGGACACATGCCACTCAGCTTTTCATTTGTAAGGATGTGTAGTTTGGTTTTTGTATTTATATATTTGAATTCTTTTCTGCTGCTCTGTAAGTGGGGATAATCAGCAAATTGTACCATGTTAGAAATGCATTACACATAAAGTAATAAAATAATTCTTTTTGTATAGGTCACAGAGAAAAGGATTTGTAGAGTTTTTTACTTTGTATTCTGTTCTGCTCTTTGGTGGTTTTAGTTTCAATTTCTGTCTTTATAAGTGACAATTGCCCTGTTTAAAATTAGTTGGACATTATTAGTTGGTTGTACAGCCTGAGGAAGAGTAGGCTACAGGGAGACCTTATAGGACTTTCCGGTACCTAAAGGGGGCTACAAAAGAGCTGGAGAGGGACTTCTTACAAAGTCATGGGATGAAAGGACAAAGGGGAATGGCTTTGGACTGAAAAGAGTGAGATTTAGCTTAGACATAAGGAAGAAATTGTTTATTGTGAGCATGGTGAGGCACTGCCACAGGTTGTCCAGAGGAGCTGTGGATGCCCCATCCCTGGAAGTGTTCAAGGTCAGGCTGGATGGGGCTCTGGTCTGGGGGAAGCTGTCTCTGCACGTGGCAGAGAGGTTGGAACTAGGTGATTTAAAGATCTAGGTGATCTTTAAAGTCCCTTCCAACCTAAATCATCCTATGATTTATGTTCATTAGTCCAGAAATATAATGTAAAAGTTGTTAATTGTTAGGAATTTTTTAAATAGAAAGCATTTTCAAAAGTGAAAGTATATCACTATTAGTTCTATGTAAATCTAGTGAATATTGCTACAAGAAAGGCTTTTGTTAGCTGCTCTTTAGAAAAAACCCAGGCTATTAGTACATGCTGATTAATTGCACAGATTTCTGTCTAAATATCTACTGATGTGCATCAGTCCGAAGGATTTATCATCTCCATGCTGAATTTAATTTTTCATGGTAATGAAGCTCTCTGCTGAAGGAATACTTGTCTTGCCAGATAACTTGGACTTGGGCGTCCTGGCAGATGAGTTCATGCATTTATAGCCACTTTGCATTTAGACCTGTGTTGTTTACACTACTCTGTTTTATTTATCTTAATTTTAATTTCATAATATTTTTAACTCCTTGTTTTACCATTTTTCTCTTATCTTCCTATTTCGCCTTTTTTTTCTGGAGAAACCTATTACTTCTGAGCTACTGACACAGAAAAATGCATAAAACACTGCAGAAATAATTATATGCCCTGCAGGGGTGAAACAGGTTTTAAATCAATTAAACAGCTTACAGATATCACTCCCCTAGAGACAAAGGAACTGATACCTCCTTGCTTGTTGAGGCCTCTGAGTTACATTTTTTTGGGAAATGGGATAAATGCATAAAGCAGGTTTTCATCTAATAGTTGTAAGTTTCAACTGAAGTACTTCAACAAGGGAGATGAAAAATATTCTCATAAAAAGATCTAAAATTATATTCCTATTTTTGTATCACTTAGGCTGGTAACAAGATTCCAGCTGTCTGCAGTGTCTCTGTTCTGTTTGTTAAGTGCAGTGTAAAGACACTTCCTGAAATGCAAGGCAACATTGTAGTTAGTTTTCCATTTATACTTCACAACACTCCCTGGGTAGGAAGTAGTCTCATATATTTTCTAAGTCCACAAAGAGCTGTCTTTTAAGAACTGTTTTGCATCTGGTTAAAATTAACCTCTTTCTATTTTTACAAACACTACTTTAAAGAAAGTAATGCAGTGCTATAGCAAAATCCTTAAAGGAGGATTTGTAATTAGGTAAAAACGTTTTGAGGAAAAGTGTGCCTCTCCTCAGTTTTGTATCAGTTGCAAGGTGACAGTGGCAGGATCTGGCTGCTCTTGAAATAGCTTCCTCATGCTTTGAAATATAGAGTGGAATGACTGTTATACTCTAAAACGTTGAGAAGCATGAAAAAGTAGACTAAACACTAATTTTACCTTCTGTGACTGCAATGACACCAACTGATACTTAATGCTTCAAAATAATTTTGGTCATTTTGATGAGAGACTTACTAGACTGCTCATATTTCTCAGCTTTGAGTGTAGAAGTAACGGTTGAGCCCTCGTGAGGGCAGAGCGAAAAGCTGTTGTTGGTTTGGTTTTAAATAATGTTGTATTTGTGTTCCATTCTATTGCAAAGACTTCCTATGCAGGGCTAGCTCCGTGTATAGAAATATTGCAGTTTCTTTTTTACGTGAAGTAATTTAGCTTTAACAGTAATGTAAAAAAGGAATAACAAGCATATTTCTCTGTTCCTACTCTCTTTAGGCTCCAAATGCAGATTACATTAAAAATATGTTTTGGAGAACACCTGTCCGAGTGTATATATCCATTTTTTCTTGGGTATTACTGGTTGATAAACTGCTTTTCCTGTTGAGTAGCTAAATGTGAATGTTGCAGCTTTGACCTTCCTGTCATTAAGAATTGTACCTTAAGCAAAAGGTCATGTTTCATGCTCATTCGTTCTGTGAAATTGTGGTCTGGCAAAGCCTTTAAATTTTGGTGGTGGGTAGTAGTACAGAAAAGGCTTAAACTGGATGATACAGGAGAAATTATTTTCCAATTTTCTAGAAAAAGTAGTTAGTCATACTGCTAACTGCAGGTAAACATAATACTTTCAGTTTGTAACCTAAAAGTAGATAGCAATGCCTTTTAAGAAGTAAGCAGCAGTTTTCAAGAAAGCTAGACAAGTTAATTTTCTTCTTTACTTCTTCAAGCTTTTGAAGGATCTTCCATATTGCATGAACAATTTGAAAAATAGAGGAATAGAACATTTCAAGTGTGAGAGAAGCAGAAGATCCTTGTTAGAGACAGCTAGAGAACTGAAGACTGTAAAGAACATTACCATTGTAATTTCAAAATATCTTTGTAGTTAGGCACAGTAGTCACAATCCTATCCTGTAAGAAAGTGTACATTTCAGAGAGCTGGAACTTTATATTAGGCCTGATCGGTAACGATAGGATCAAAAAAGACGAGGTACTGGATGAGGAAAACTGCTCCAGAACTTTCCAGTAGGATAATTGTCACACAGATGGCTTTAGGGAATCGAATGTAGGTTCTCTTAATTAGGAAAGAGAAGAACTTAAGGAAAGGATCACTTAAATTGTTATTTATTCTTCTGCAGCTGCGAATGATGAAAGATGTCTGCTGTTACCTAAGGTGTGTAACCATCCAAAAAATGCTTCTTGGCAGTAGTAAGTGCTGGCTGGTGCTTGAAGACCAAAACTCACCATACAAAGTAGTGCAGGATTAGGGCAGAGAAGAGACCTAGTGGAAGGTGTGTTGCTCTGGCAAAGGCAATACTTTTGTTTGTTTTGCACATAATATCCAGAGGGCCAAATGCCATCCAGAGTTTTCAGCAGAAGGCCCTTCTCCCCCAATCAGAAGTTATGGACAACACCATTGAGTTATGTACACAGGGGTAAAAAAGAATTGCTTTCTGATTCATGTAAGTATCTGTCAGAAGCCAGTGAGTGTGAGGCAATGTAAATTGTGAAAATGGCAACCACATCTCCCATCAGATCATAAGACATGATTGTGAGATGTGATCTGGGTTCCTCTCTGACGTTCTAAGTGTTGCTTCTGTCATATCTCCTGAAGATTGGTCAAATCTTAAGTTCCTTACTGAAAATTCTCCTTAGAAGGGTTATTTGGAATTCCCATCTATCAATAATTAGAAATGTAATTCCCATTTGAAATACATCTTTTCCTAGCTTTGGATGATCTTCTCATAGTTTTAGCACTTGTCAGTCCTTCAGAGGGAGATGTCCTGTCTCAGCCTTCATGTAGTTAGGCTAAATCAACCAACCAAAAGAACTCCCAAGCTGTAACAATGAGCAAAAACCAGAATAATCTAGAGTTGAGTAAGCAGACAGAATGATTCAGTTTTCCCTTTTCCCCTCTCTCTATTGTATACTACCAAAAAAACCCCCCAGGATCCACTGGTTCACTAAACACTGTTTGCTGCTGAACCTGCAATTTAAATTGCCAATTAATTCCTTTTTACAATGGGAAGAATTTTTTAATACAGTAAACAGTTGATTGTTTTCTCTCCAGATTCTGTAGCTTGTATTGTCCTTTGCTAATATTTTAGGTGCCTGGATATCACTTGTTCCATTCACACATGGCATTTTCCTAACTGGAATGTGAGGCAAAGTATTCAGCCAGACTTGGAATTTTTTGTTGTTTCTGTCCCATAGTTTCAAAATAGTGAACTTGTCTTTTTCTCCTTTCTTTTTGCATGTGTGGCTACCAGCATTTTATTGGCTAGTCTGTGCTTTTTATTGGCAAGCCTGTAAGATGAGGTCCTGCTAAGATGACTGTGCTTTTTCTGGTTTTCTGGCTAAGGGAAGCACACCTCCCGGTTTCTCATACTTTGTTTTCCCGTAATGCATGAAGTGGAAACTTCAGGGAATTAAAAACTAAAGGAAACAAGCAAAAAATCTGAAAAAGAAAACCCAACAAAAACTCAACCAGAAAAAAACCCTGAACAACCAAGAACAGCAAACAAAAAATTGCCAACAAAACCCTCCAAATCAAACCAGAAAACAGGATCCGCTGTAAAATAACAAAATATGCTGTGTGAGGCAGATGCCCTGTGAGTCACTATGAGGAGTGTGGATGTTACTTCCAGTCCCACGTTGTGGTAACCTCAGGGCCAGACAGCAGATAGTTCTGTGAGAAGGCTGATCCTTGCAGGCTGCACCCACCCTAGCCTGCTGTTCAGATCAGAAATACGCTTTTCAAGTGAGTCTCCCCATTGTCCATCATTTGCTTGTTTGGGTTTGTGTCACTGAATTGTCTTAATGCATGGCCTGTGTTACTTTTGAATGCACCTGATCTTAAAGTGGTGTTCCAAAAGCTCACTGGACTAATGGCTATCTGGTTCATGGGAGAAAACTAGAAGTTGTTCTGAGATAACTCTCCCTTTATCTTCCGCCGTTCCTCCTTTGCTCACATGGAGTGTCACAAACTTTCAATCCTTGCCATCAACTCCTCCATGCTACAGATCTCCTTTCTAATACAAGTGTAACCATAGTTTTCAGTTTCTCTTCTGATGTTAAACATAAGTTGACACATGCACTTGCTTGTTTTTCCTCTTGCTTGTAGGTGGTTACTGTCTGTCGTGCGTAGCATTCCGTAACCCATGTTCTGCCTTGAGCTGGGTCATGAAAATAAGATAATGTAGTTGATTGCAAAAGGTGGATCTACCACGTTGTTAACTGCTGGCAAATGAGTCAGCCCTGCCACCTGCAGTGCTGATACTCCTGACAGCATGACTGACCTTAGTACAAAGTGCTGATGATGTGTTGTAAAGAAAAATTCGCTTCATTATACAAAGGCAGAAACCAAGGCACAGAAACTAAGGCACAGTCTCAGTGACCTCTTAAATGACCATAGGAAGTAAGGACTGTAGCAAGAAACAGGGTTCAGATCATCTGGCTCCAGGGGCTTTAAATTTGAGACTTTGCGCCTGGTAGGTTTGACATTGGTAATTTCATAAATGAAGATTGCTATGAAACAAAACCACCAAGAATTTCTTAGGGAAATCAAGCTAATGTTATTGCACAGTTTTAATGGATGTGTCTATCCTTCTTCTCCCTAATTTTTCAATATATTAGGCCAGTTTAATAAACTCAACAGAAATAGAGCAGCCTATGTGTGTCTGTAACTTCCTTGAGAACACCAGAGTGAGCAGATGGCAGAGTCCGTACTAACAGTTCACACTGAAGAAGAGGATTTGGCAGGAGCTTGACTCTTACTAGGCATGAGAGAATCCACACAGGAATTAAAGTACTTAGGACCATGAAAAAGTCTTTGATCACAGTCCAGGCTTTACTACAGAGCAGCAGATCTGGTCATTGTTCAGGATGTGCCATACTTGCATTACATCATAAGCAGTCAGTGCACTTGTTCATCAAGGTGGTAGCATCTGAGCATCAGATAATCCTGGCATAGTCTAATCTCCCTCATTAGGCACTCAGTGTCCTCAGTTTGCTGTAATGGCACAGAAGATAAGTGAAAATTGGCCAAGCTGCACAAAAATGAGAAACTCTAGGACCTTCTATGGCTGTATACTGACTATATTAGTAAACATGCCCAAATGGTCTGAAGTTAATTCTGTTGAGTAGTTATTATTGCCTGCTAAGCAAGTTAGGGGAAACCATGACTCTCAGTTCATCTATTAGAGTTCTGACCTTGTTTGAATCATGATTTCTATTGACCTTGGTACAAGTAATGAGCAAGACCAGACGGTGATCACTCTTTAAAAATCCTTCATGTCAATTCTCAGGTCTGGAAACTGTTGCATTAAGGAGCTCCAAGTGACATGAAATCTGTAAAAGGAAACATGTATCTGGTGAAGAACTGTTCTGTGGAAAAACAGATCTGGCATTTCTGCCCAATTATGTCAGCTCTCCACTGTGCCTCCAATGGAAGTTTTCCTCAAATCCTTGCTTCTGTCCATGCCTTGGCTGCCACTGACAGCCAGCTGCTGAACTAGTCAGCCCTTCTTTGGCAGTGATGCCTGGGAAAGTCCAGTGCAAGTGATATGCAATGACAGCTATTTAAAAAGTAAGATTAAATGTTCAGATCCATCCTTTGTGACCCTTTCTGAATGTGCCATCATTGCTTATCATCATCATCATCACTGTTCTCTGCTGCCTGCTTTTTTTGTTCCCAGTTGCTCAATTGAGCTTCTTACCTCCCACTGTTCCCCTCCTGCCATTGTGGCTGAGTCAAGCCTGCATTGAAATGGGAAATGCTTGGGGGGCTTTTGCACTTGCTATGCCTTGGGCAGCTTGCACTGTTCCTAGGCTGTGTCAGTTGGGAAGTGGAAAGGCTGGAAGAAATGCAGGATTCAGCTTGCTTGTCCTTTCTTCATCTTCCTGGTGAGGGTGCTTAGCCTCCTGTCATGGTTTCACCCCAGCCAGCAGCCAGAACCCAGGCAGCTGCTCGCTCACTCACCCACCAGCAGGATAGGGGAGAGAGAATTGAAGGGTAAAAGCCAGAAAACACTTGGATTGAGATAAAGACAGATTAATAGGGAAAGCGAAAGCCACACACATTAGCAAAACAAAACAAGGAATTAATTCACTGCTTCCCATGGGCAGGCAGATGCTCAGCCCTCCCCAGGAGAGCAGGGCTCCGTCACATCCTGTGGTGATGTGGGAGGGCAAACACCATTACTCGTAGTGTCCACCCTCTTCCTCTTTCCACCTAGCATTATGTAGTGGTCATATGGTCTAGAATATCCCTTTGGTCAGTTGGGGTCACCTGTCCCAACTGTGTCTCTTCCCAACTTCTCATGCACTCCCAACTCCCTCACCAGTGTGGAAGTGCAAATAATATTATCCATATTATCAGCCCTGTGTTCAGCACAAGTTCAAAACACAGTCCTAACCACTAGGACAAAACTACCCCAGCTGAAACCAGCACACCACCTCATTAATGTGAAATGTGGGCTCTGTTAATCACACTGCACAGTGGGTTTTGTTTCACATGATGTTGCAAGATGCACTCTGCAGGTATTGCTGCTGTAAGTTGTTAAAGATTCCATAAGCAGATCTCATCCTGGAATCAGTAATAACTGTATTTCCTCACATGCAGAAGGTACTTGAGAAGCTTTGTGCCTTTTTAAACCCCTGTTCTGTTTCTTAACTTGCTGATTTTTTCTCTTGAAAATCTGCCTTTAAAAAGCGTCATTCTCTCAATGTCTTTCCAGATCCCTCTACTTTGTCCACTGGGTTCCTGCATTATGGCTCTTTTGCCCTTCTCTGCCACAGAAATATGTGGTAGTATTAGAAATGTGACATTTCATGTGTTTCTTCTGAAGATGTTTATTGACTCTGCAAAAGTGGAAAGTGCATTAAAATTGCCTCTTACAGGGTGTTCTGTCTGGTTCTGTCTTGCCATTAACAAGGCAAGGGTCATTTACCTCAGAAGATATGTTTTAGTAGACTAAAACCAAAATTTTTAATTGGTGATAATGAAAATTTGTAAATTCCTACTGTAGCAACATGTTTTAGCATGTTTTTTCCTGTTTTTGAATTTACTATGGAACTTCCCTTGAATCCAAAAACGAGAAAATAAAGGGAAGCTGGACATACTCCTAGTAAATGAAAAACCAGACATGCTCTGCTACTTGTGGAACTGGAGAAGCAAGTGAAACTTAGAGCAAATAATGCTAAATGCACAGACCTGGCTGAAGGCTTCTTGGCAAAGCAGACAAAAGAAAATCTAACCTTGCACTGACAGCGGATTGTGTTTTGCAGCAGAAGAGGAAGAAAGGCCAGGAAGGGTCTTGTAGAAGGAGGAAGAGGTAGTGGCCAGCTGGATTTGGCTGGGCTATATGTAACTTAATGGTACCACAGAGGGATGTCTGTCAACCCTTGCATTTACCAGCTCCTCACAGCAGTCTTTGCTCTCCATTTTGTATGATGGGCAAAGGTTTGAGCTCATTCCTATTGCAGGAAGTGTGAGGGATGAGGTTGAAGAATGCACATTCTGCTCTCCTCTGGCACCAGCAGTGGTGCAACAGGGACAGCAATGGCTGCTGCTAGAAGTGCCTTTCACTGACAAGTTCACTGAACACAGGAGCTGTCCCTCTGTTCTCCATAACAAGGAGAAGTGAAGGAGTTGATCTAGGCAGCCCCCTTCTTTGAATTGCACTGTAATCTGGAGCTGGATAACATTGCCAGTCAAGGTATCTGAACATACTACTCTAAAAGCAGTATGATGAAAAGCTGAGGCGGTACCACTCTTTCCTAATAAAGCCTCTCACTCTGCTTCAGTCTTTGGCTGTGTGACATTGATCTGATACCAGCAGAAAACAGCCAAGAGGAAAAGTGAAAAAATGAATACAGCTACTGCAAAGCCAGTCTGATTTAGCAGCAATAGTAAATTTTATTTGGGGGGTGAGAAGATGCTGGAACACTCTGTGAAAAAATAAAATATTGCTACTGTACTAATAATGCAAGGCACTAGACACAGAACACTACAAAGAGAGCAGGGTCTGTGCTTACATATTGTGAACTGTCAGTCTTGAAATTTGAAATATCACCTCAGTAATTCTATCAAGGTTTGATCCCAGAAAAAAAAAAAAAAAAAAAAAAAAAAAAAAAAAAAAAAAAAAAAAAAGAGAAGTAGCTTTATGACTTTTTTAAGCAATTCAGATTTTGTTCCTAGTCCTAGAACCATCCTCTGACATCATGCTAAAGATTCCTTAAATTTCCTCTGTGATTGATGCAAAGTGACGTCAGCATCTTCTGTAAAGGATTTCTCAGCAATGAGCACTTTACCTTCTAGGCAAACACAGTCAACCGTTCAGCAATCTGCTCAGCTGAAAAAACACTTTTTGAATGAGGAAATACTCTTTGAGACACAGAGACAGAAATGTTCTAAGCACTGTGTAAAAGTATTCAAAACCTAAAAAGCCCCTCAGTCCTGAATAAGTTCTTGTTCAAAACAAAAATTTCAGAAGGTAGGAGGAAATCTGTCTATCCATAGCTAAAACAATATTTGTTTAATCTGTAAAAGTTGGACAAAGACCACTAAAAAAAAAGATTAAGTAATGTTATCTAGATCTTTTATTATGTGTTCTTTGGAAAATGGCTGATGATGCTTCAAGAACTTACTTTTATTCAAATCAATGAAATCATTTGTTTTCATACAAAAGCAGGATTTTTAATCAAGGGTATCAGAAAGACTTACAAATCAACAATTTTACAGAATTTTTAGTCTCTGTTGCCACAGAGTATTCAAGTATGAATACTCACACTGCTGAAAGGTGTCTTGAAACTTCCAGACTTAGCACCTGGGGTTGAGCACCTGAAATGAACAACAGTGTGCAAGTGTCAGACATTCCATCCTTATTAACCAGGCAAGGCCCAGCAAGCATGCCTGCATTGTGTCAACATGTGTGTGTACAGTTCATGGCATAAATATGCATGTGCATGTGTAGCAAAACACTGAGTTCATACACATACACGTACTTATATACAGAGACCTGTGAACCTTCTTTGGTCATTAATTTAACATGTCGCTTAATTTGACCAAAGTAGCAAAGACAAAACAGAGTGGCTTGGTCTTGTGGCCAGTGCAGAGGTACTGGATAGCAAAACAGGCATTAAGAAAACCAGAAGTACTAATAATAATTGGTTTATGGCTGTGTGGCTTGATGTGATACTGGGAAAAAAACATGCAATTGGAGAAAGCACTGAGCAGAACACTCATTTTTATAGATATTACCGTATTTTGTGTACTTAATGATATATGATGGAACTGCATATATGGATAAGGAGACACTATTTTCTCTGGTTTGTCATGGTTAGAAAAATATGTGACAACCTAGTGTAGACGGGAAAAGAAATCCAAAACTGCCCTGATTTTCTTTTGTGCTGTGAACATTTTAAAATCAATTGCAAGCCTCCACATACACTTTTGCTCTGATGCCCGAGCAGATGTCTCTTGGATTAAATCTGGCAAGTATTCACAGAATATCTCCATTGAGGCAGCTTATTGAATGGAAGAAGGTATAAGGATGTTTTCCCTAAGATGTTTTTAAGAGGAACACCTACAGACTCAAGTTCTGTAGGATTTTTTTTCTTAGAGTCTTTTGTCAGTTGTTTTTTTTTTCTCCAAATGGAGCTACTTCGTGTAGAAGAGAGCTGTAATAAAACAACTGTGTTTTATCTCAAAATGGTCATACTATCTGTAAAGTGAAAATGCTGTTTGCTTAAGTATCTCACTTGCAAAACTACTCAGCTAGGAACTTGTCTGGTTCTACGCAGAAATGAAGATTAGAAATATCTTGGTCTTGCCTGCAGTGTCTAAGAGTGGTCAAAGTACGGAAATTCTTCATTATGCCCATTGAGATGCTACAGTGGAGAGAGCATCAGTCAGTTGGCATTTATCTCAGTATGTAAGTGCTATTGTCAGAATATGTCCCTAGCTGGTTTGTGCTGCAGAACATGTACTGGGAAGAGGCGTCTCTGAAACAGTACAAATTGCAAGTGTGAATTATCCACATCAGGAAAGAACAGAGGCAGCGGTTTGCAGAAGTAACAACTCTCCCTTTTGCTCCCTCCCTAACTCCTGACCTGTGTCTGTTATTGTTTGTGGCTGTCATAGTAGCATTAAGGAGTGAGCCAATGGTAGAGTTCTCATGTTTGCAGACAGCCTGAAGCTTTGGCATTTGGAAGCAAGTTGTTTTCCAGCCTTCTCTCCCGGATGACGATGATGAAAGCTCACAATGATACACAGCATTATTAGCTATGCAAATACCAGCTAGAGCTCCTAGGAAAGACAAAGAAATGTCAAGATTATTAATAGTGTTGCACCGACTCTCAAGATTTAGTGATGCTTAGGAGGTTGCCATCACATTCCTAGTTTTTCCTGACTCCTGCTGCTTTGTGTCCTGGTGCTGTGCACATGCCCAATGCAGTTGCTACAGCAGTCTGTGCTTAGCTCACATGCAATCCCTCTACAGTATTTCTTCAGACTTCCTTCAGCTTGCACCGTTTAAGGTGAGCTGTGAGGGTAGCACCTCCCATGGAAGGTTACCTGAGCTTCTTTCTTCTTCTCTTTCGGAACAGAAGTCACTGATTTGCTAGTGGCAATGTGTTCTTCCAGCTAAAATAGCCATTTTGCTTCCCTTTGAGGTTGAACGACTTCTCTGGGGAGAAGTCTAAGTTGTGTTGAGAGCTTGCCAACATAGGAAGTTTGTGCCATCAAAACACACATGCAAACAAAGTGCTACAATGGCAGGCTGCTGGGACTCTCCCTGTCCTTCATGAATTCAAGGTATTTCTTAATGTTCCAAGGCACTCTGGAATCAAATTTGATAGGTTTTTCCAAATAGAACACGGACAGCATTCAAAACTGTAAGGAGGTAACCTAACTGCTGAAGGGCAGAGGAGGAAAGAGATGCGGTGCCTTAGCAGAAGGGAATCTGTCTTCCATCAGTGAGTCTTAGGCTTCATAAACTGGGGAGGGATCTTTGGGGTAGCTGTTTGGCACAAGTCTCCTGGAAAGTTAAAAGTTTCCCAAATCAAAACGAGTGGGGGGCAGCTGAATTGGCTTTTTTTCTATACTGCACCTTGTGTATGGGGTGTATAATGGAGACAGTTAAAAACATCACCTTGGAAATGGGAATTGGAGGAAATGTTTCCACAGGAGTCTTCCTCTTCTTATCACCAAAGTGCACAGGGGTGAGATCATGTGATCAGTTTGCTCCTTTCTTGTTCCTAGATTTTAAATCTACTGGGTTCTGAATTATTGGTGTTCTCACATCTTATCAAGCTACAATATGTTGAAATAGGATTAAACTGTTCATACAGAGATAGGAGTTCACTGTGTACATAGCTGTGCAGAGTGAAATTTTGCCAGGCATGTTAAGCCATTTAATATTACAAAAAAATTTCAAGGGGTGCTGGGGACTTCTGGTTAAGCTAACAGTAGTTGTGTTTTCAAGCATGTATTTTATGTTTCAAAACCTTTCCAAAATGTATTTGCAATGTGCTTTGGCAAATACCTGGGTTTGATGGTCTCATGTTTTTCAGCCAGCTTTTATTCTTGTTAAGCTGTTCGAAGCTCACAAATCAGAGTGGTTTTGGAATAGTGTATTTTAGAGTATCACAGTCCATCAAACCAGATAGAGCATGAGTAATCATGAGCTCCTGGTCAAATTCTTCCTGAGAGTAGCTTCACTTCTGTCAAGGAGATTGGAGACATACTTCATCTGTGACTGTTAGCCATATGCTAAGCATGCATAAGACACTGCATTTTTTTCTAGCTCTTTGTGCCATTAGTTAGTCTTTCACAGGATCACCCAGGTTGGATAGGAGCTCAGGATGTCTCTTATCCAATCTCCGTCTGAAAGCATGGTGAACTATGAATCCAAGTCAAGTTGCCTCAGTACTTTATCTTTTTTGATGGTGTTTCTCATAGAATCATCTAGCTTCCCTGCTGGTTAATTGGAGAAAAATAATTCTGTTTATAAGTCAAACCAGTGTATGGGGTATTCTGCTTTTTGTCCTGGCTGGCTCAATGCACCACCCTCTGAAAAGTAAGCTCCATGAACATATAATCTGTAAATTATATTGAGATTTATTTGAGAGAATAGAATCGTAGAATAGAATGTGTTGGGTTGAAAGGGACCTTAAAGATCATCTAGTTCCAAACTCCCTGCCATTGGCAGGCACACCACCCACCTCCTAGATCATGTTGTCCAGGCCACATCATCTATTTGGATTTATGCCTTTCTTCTCCTAATATTAATTTAATAGATAAGCAAACTGCAGATTTCCTTCCTCCAGATTTTCCAATTGTCCATAGTGGCCTCGTTTGTCTTTTATGTTTCCTTATTGCTAACTATTCTTCAGCCACCAGCTGTATTCCAGGTACCCTTGTCCTCACCGCTCTGATTCTGCACTTCTCCCAGCATCTTCTAGTCCCTGTTTCTAAACTTCTGTGTCATTTTTGTGTGTAATTTTTCCATGTGGGTAGGCAAGGGTGTATATAATTATGCAGAAGAGCAAAGTTAACAGAAAAATACGATGACAAAGGCAAACAATTAAAAGTTCAGTAAGGACTGGCAGCAGTCTCATTCTCTATTCCCACATGCACATGGCTGATCAAGCTGCTGGTAATTATATGATCAAGTTATTTTATTCCCAAAACCCTTCCTTGTTCCTTGGACAGGATATGATTCTGGGTGTGAGTCAGTGCTGTGCATTGAAGGAAGCTGTTTGCTGTTGCAGGAGCTGAGATATTTGTAGCAAAAGAGTTCAACAATTGGAGGAAAAGCAAGCCTTGTCTTTAAGGGGACTGACCCCTGCCCTGTCCATTTGGATGACTCTGGTCCAGAATTTTGGTAATGAAAAGCAAGTGACTTCCACCTAAATTCTTAAAGGGAGTTACAGCATTTCACACTTTCCAGGTGCTTACCTGCTTGATACCTGGTCCTGGAAACTCTCTCTCTTCACAGATATAATTGAAGTAAATAGGAAAGATTTGTTTTAAATCTTATATAAGATTTATATACATATATAAGTCTTATATATGAAGAAAAAAGTGTTAAATTTTTTCTGTATTCTTAAAAAAGTCTCCCTCACATTTCAAATATGAAATCAAAAACCTGAAAGAAAGTGTGGCACAGCTAGTCTAGGACCGCATTAGGAATGTTTCTCAAGCTCTAAATTAAAAGAAGGCCAAAATCAGATATGATAGGCATGCTAATGCAAATAATAGGTTCTCTATTCATTGTCATTTTGTTAGGCTTGTGGCTTTTTATGTTTTGTGGGTGACAAGCTTAGGTGAGGACAAGATGTGAGCATGGATATTGGTGACTCTCAAGTTCCCATCTTTTTTGGCGTCATTCACTTTGTTATTACAAATACTTGAAGCCTTCTTACACAAATCTATTACTCATTTAGTATTTACTAATACTTCAGCTAATTTTGGAGTTGAATGTAAGAAGAAATAAGCCAATATACTCGGACCCTTTGTCTACCCCAGAGCTTCCACTGTCTGCCACTGACCTCCAACCTCCACTCACAACCCTTGAGTACACTGTGTAACCTCCAGCCACAGAATATGAAGTATGATTTTTTCAGGACTGAGCCCCTCCACTAAATGGGCAAGACTCCCTTGCTTAGCCCCTGTTGTGGATGTGTGGGGTGATCTGACAATGCAGGGCAATTTGCTGGTGGGAAGCACTCTCCCTCAGGTATACTGCCCCATGTCCTTGTCCACATGCAACTGGGTGGTGTGTTTTGATAGGAAGTGTGCAATATACCTTCAGCTTTCACCAGGAATGGATGAATAAGAAATGTATCAGCTGCTATGTGTCTGGGAAAGACAGTGCTTTATTGACTTGCTTCTGCAGTCGGTCTGACGACTTGTACGTTGAAGTGTGATTTAACCAGCGCTGATGTGAGATGAGTCAGAGAGGATTACACATATGTTGCATGACTTCCTTATAAAAAAAGTGTTAACCAGCTGGAGTACAACATCAAGCCTGTCATTTCAGGACAGAAATTTCAAGCATGCAAGAAACAGGTGTCCCCACAAAATGCTAGACCCTCCAGGAAAGGCTGCTCTTTAAATATACAAGCGCATTTGTTTTGGTGGCAGGTCACTAAGCAACCTGCACTGCACCAGGAAAATACAATCTCAGCAGCACTTCTCAGTACAGTCGGCATCTTTGGTGTTGAATCGCCATACCATGAATTAGCACTGACAGTAGCTGTAGGGGGCTTGTCCACAGCAAAATACTGGAGGCAGATACCCAGCTACACCAATGATTGCAAGTACAAATTAAAAAGCAGGTATGCAGGTTTAGAGTAAAGTAGTGATTGGTGTTTAAATCTTATACAGTATTGTCAGTTCTTCTAGGTAGTATGAATGTGGATTAATAGTTACAAAAGTCCATAATCAAGTGTGGTGGTTTGAGCATAAAGATTACCTTTACCTGAACACTGTCAAAGAGAAAATTTTTGTCGCAAAAATTGGGGGCAACTAAATAGGCTAAAAGAGTGTTGGGGAGGGAAAAAGGGACAAGATCTTTTAGAGCTTGGGTGTATGTGAAACATGGTAGTGCATACCTCTGCGACTGAAACCCAAACAAACTAAATGGCCTCACCCAGTTGTTCCTCAGTAAACTCATCATCCTCACCTGTCATACCTAACTATAGCAGTCAGTCACATGAAATTAAGTTTAATGAAACAAACAAGTGGGTTATTCGTCATTGAGAATAGACATCTTTTTCAGCTTCTTGTTGGGCTTCATGTGGCATTTCCCCTAAAATAGAAATCTCCATGACCTCTGCCCCAGACATCAGATAGGTCTGTCTGTAGATTGCGACAGGACATAGAGGATGTAGTTGCAGTTTGCTTATATCTTACAAACACCTTTAAGATCAGTGAAACTTGTAGCTAGCTCATGTATAGCACAGCTTGGTGAGCACAGCTCATGTATACCACAGGAGAAGACACAGGAACTGTTTGGTGTCCATAGGGGAGCCACCTTCTTGGGAAACCAGCAGCTATAGGGTGCTCTGGCATGATGTAATGCAGACCAGGCACGCCCTTACTTTTGTTGATACAAAACCTGTCAATGCTTCTGGAAAGCAAAGTAGTGAAAAGTGTGAGGTCTGCATAATACAAATTTCTAGCTCTCCTTTGCTGATGGGAGTGAGCTACCTCAGGGTCTCGTCCAGTTTGAGGCTATATGAGAAATGGAGGGAGGGAGTAAACTATAACATTGAAAATTATTCTAGGAAGCCAGGTGACAAAGCATTACACAGCCACTAAGTAGCACTTACACAGTAAAATGAACTGGCATGAGCGGGAAATCTGTGTGTTGGGACTGATGGTATGCCTAGTCATGTCCTCATAGTTTTCTTTTGTAACAGAAGGAGTGGCCTGTGTATAATCCTTCATGCTGAATTTACTATTTCACTTCTTCTTTGTGACCACCTCAATGTTGCTATAGCATTTTAGCATGTCTGCATTTACTAAAAGTAATTTGCTCAAGCATGGAGACATTTAAATGGGAAAGATTTACTCGATGCTATCTGCTCCTTTTGGACAATGGCAGGACATGAGCCCCCTGTAAAGTGTGTAACTGATGTGAAACAAGTGTGATGCTAATCCAGTCCAAAGGCTTGTGAGGAAGCAATGCTAGTTCCATTTCCAAACAAAAGTTTCATTTTAAAAGAAAATTAAAATCAGATATTGGCTAGAAATGACGCTGCAGTTTTATAAGAGCCCAGAAGGATGAATTTGTTAGGCAGCTGTTTATCTTGCATTCGCTGCATTTAATATTGTTTTAAGACCAGTTCCTAAAATGTATTTCTTACTGCTTGCCTCACCTTCCAGCATCAGAGTCACAACTTGATGAGAAGGACTAACATTTTTGGGATGATATAAGTGATTAAAGACTATTATAAACTTCTGATAGTGCAGCTACTTGATTATGCCACCTGCCTCTCCCTCCTACCATGATTATATGAGCTCTCTGGTTTATGGCATTTTACATTTGTTAATACCAAATATCTTAATATTGCCAACAGCCCACTTGACTCTAATCTCCATGGACTGTGCTGCAGATCATTTGTCTGGTTGTGACTGAATTGATACTCATCCTCAGGGGGAGAGAAATGCAACTAACTGCAATAAATACAGAACACAGAGAGGTTTTATCTTTGTCCCTTTCTCTTTTCCCTGTCTCTCTCCTCTTTTTAAATTTCCTTTAAAAGGCTTTGGGAACAAGGACTCACCATGGGTAGGAAAGAAGCAGACTCACATTTTGCTCTAAAATAGGCACACACTGCTTATACCTTGGCATGTAACAGGAACTTACCTCCCAGGCTTTCTAGCACTATCGGCTGCTGGCCGAGCAGCGGCAGCGGCAGCGACTGAAGTGACTTGATGGAAGATCTTGATGCCTCCTGCCTGCCACTGCTCAGCAAACAGTCTGGTGGACCAGACTGCTCAGCTGGGGCTATTTTGAGGCAGGTTGTTTATACTGGGGAGATGTGGATGAAAGGAGCTGCTGGTGTGCTCCTCTGGCAACTGACCTGCATTGGGAGAAACTGAGTTGCAGCAGATCACTACATGTGAGTCCCCTCTGGTGCCTGCTGAAGTAGCTGGTGAGGGGTCAGGGCTCCTCCACAACAAGATAATGATGAGGGATGAAGAACAATGCTTCACAGTAGCAGCAGCAGCTCAGCTGGGAGGACTTGGCTAAGCAATGTGCATATGGATACTGGCAGCACCTGTGCAATTCATTCTCTTACCTCTTGAAGCAAAGGTGTTCCCAGCTGCCCTCCTAGACACTTCAGAGGGCTGCAGTCTGAGAACTGCTGGTTTATATGACATGGAGTGCTGAGGCCATGGGAGAGAACCCCCCACCTTCTGAAAATATCATATATGTTTATCTTTACTGAAATGTCTGAGAGGCAAAGTGGCTATCTTGCTAGCACCACGGCTATTCATTTTAAATGCACCTAGTTATTTTTCATGTCTCAGTTTCTGCATCCCCAGGTTGGAAAAGTGAAACACTCAGGAGGCAGCAGTGGGAACTCAGTTTGTTCAACAGCTGTAGAAGGGTAGCCTCAGACATTGCAGGCTAGGCAGAAGAATTAAAGAGATCCTTGAGAATGATAAACTGAGTTGATGTGCCATGAGAAAACTCGAAGATATTAGCAGTTAAAAAAATTCTATGTTCATTTTACTTACTCTTGATGCTGTTCTTTGATTAATAGTGCTAAGGGTCAATAATCCCTGGTATCATCGTTCTTCATAAACAGAAATCAAGTAGCTGACTTTTAAAATAAAGGTGAGTCAAGGTTCATTTGCTGAAGGAATCAAAATAGTATCTTTTAAATTTGACATGATCTTTTCTTCACAGTTCCTTACAAATCTGTTTGCATTTCTTTAATAGATGTGTTTGTTAGGTAGTCTTGCAAGGAATAATGCTGAGAATGAAATGAGAAAACATTTTATCACCTTCAGCATGTATAAACTTTCCTCTAAAGGAAGAATCCTGTTATTAACGCACATTTGATGTTCTGGTAAATGTAGCAAAGAAGCAAAGATTAGTGACAGAAATATTACAAGGGCTTAGGAGTACACCTGTAGCTGTGTGGCTTTAATATTTTATGTAAAGGTGCCATTACCTGTTTGTAGCAGGTGCTCAACTGTGTGGGTTGTTACACCCAGGCAGAATACAACAAATTACTCAACTGCTGCAGATCTCACTGTTCTCGCTAGGTTGATGCCTCCTCCTTGTGCGAGGTGGGTGCTGGCATGGGAAGGTCAGTGGCATTGCCCTTGCATGCTCTGCTCTGCAAGGAGCACATGGACCTCACATGGCCTGTGGGACCTGGAGGGATGTGAGTGAGGCTTCACTGCACCTTGGGGTTTAGCTTTGAGGGACCCAGCTGCAGCTTCTGAGATCCTAGAGAAGGCTGCTGCTGGTTTGTTGAGTGTCTCAAATCAGCTCTGGAGTCTCAAATGAAGAAGCATCTCTTCTGTATGACATGCCTGTGCCAGGGAAGGCAAGACTTGGGATGACAGGATCTGGCATGGCAGAACAGGAGCAGCTCTGCTCAGCTGTGGACAGTTAGGATGTGGGAATCCATGACAGCCCCCTAAAGCAGTGGGTGAGGTCCCACAAAAAGAAATACTAGTATCATTCTGACTATTGAGTTCCAGTTGCCTTGAGCATGGTGTCTTGACAAAAAGAAAATCTAGTTACTGCTCTTGCATATTGTGTGTTCAAGGGTGTTACAGAAAAAAATCTGAAAGTAAAAGAGAAAGGAACTAGTGCGTATTTGGGGTCAGTCCTGTTGTCTTCCTATACTACTATTATTTTGCAATGTAGAGGACTTTCCACTTGCAAATTCACTTCAAGGAGCTCAATTACTTTTCCTAAAGAGGTATGCTAGGGAATTACTTCATTTCATGTGTAAATGGATAAAATATTGCATTGTAAAAACCTTTCCCAACTCATTTCTTGAACTTTAAGCAAGAAAGGATCTTTCAGCAAAATATGACTGTATATAAACTAAAGGTTTTGTTTTCCAGGTTGAAATTTCCCACTCTCTTCGAAGGTGGAAAAAAGTGGTTTTAACCCAGACGAAGGTGGCTTTGGTAGCAGACTCTTGATTTTAGGCCAGGCACAGAAGCTAACTGATATATGAAAACAGATGAAATATTCCTAAGTCTTGTCGTTACACCAATGAAGCTTCTGAATACAGCCACGGAAGTGTGAAATAACAACAGCTCATCACACAGTACATACTACCAAGTATGCCACTGCTTTGTCACATTTTAGAAATTAATCATCTTGCTGAAAAGAAAACCAACCATCTAAACAATCTAACCAAGAACCCCCAAAGAAACTGTTTGTTGGATTATTCTTTGTTTTACTATATAACATCAGCTGACCGTAACCCAAAAGAATTACCTCAACTAAATTAAGCAATTTATGTGTTTAGGGGCCTCAGAATAAATAAATTGAGACTGAGAGCTACATTGTTTGAAGATGTTTAAGTATGCTGGTTCAGTGTGAAAAAAGTACCAATTTCAGAACTGCCGAGTGTCATAAATTCTCCAGAAAGGTATATGCTTCTGCTGTGTGGAAGAGCAGAATGCACTTGCTGAAAGTCAGATCAAACAACTGAGCCCCTGCACTGGCTAGGAGAGGGGATGTCAAAGCTGTGTCTGAAGGTGCACCATCACTAGGGAGGACCAGGAAGGTCCCATCATAAGCAGTACTAGTGCTGGCCGCTGCCTAGCTGTGCTATTTTGCCTGCAGTTTGCACTTTTTGCTGCAACTTTGCCACAGGACAGAAGTGACTGAAAATACCAGTAGGTCTAGAAAGGGATGCGATTGTTAAACTGGCATTTCAAGGAAACACTGCATAGCCTGCCTGCACCTTAACCTCTTAACTAGGGGGGGAATCTGTTGATTTCCAGATTGCATGCTAGGGGAAGGCCTGCTTAATATTTGTCCTTTATGCTCCAGTACTTATTGCTGGTTGATGTCTGACTGAAATATGGGACCAGACTGATACTGTACTAGTGAGCTGTTCCTGTTTTTCTTCATCTTGTCTTGTGTTGCTGAGTGCATGCTTCCATTCTGCAGCCCTGCCTTTTGCATCCAGGATCCCAAACTTGCCACCTGTGTGTCCTTCTGCCTGTCAGCAGGGATCTGGCAGGGATTGATTGACTTGTGTCACTCTACATACTGCTTGCTTAAGTGCCTAAGAATGAGCTTTTCACCCTATGTTACCTTTCGTGAAACCAGGACCAGCAAAATCCCTCCCTAGGCTTGCACATTTTCTTCCTGCTGTACCTCTTGGAACACAGTTTGCAGCTGTCTGGGTTGGCACTGAGAAGTGCCGATAGCATCTGTGGATAATGAGCCTGAGAAGAGCAGTTAATGAAGATCTTGTTTCAGAAACTGTGCTTCTTTCAACTCTAGAATAGCCAGAGACATGTAGTACATGAGCACGATGTTCATTGCACAGTGCTATTTCTGTCCCTTTCCCTTCTAACCACCTTTCAACAGCTTGCTGTGTGGAACCCCCACCTCATCTTGGTCTGCTAGAGTGCAACACTAGTCTCCAAACTGGAGGGGTATGAACTCTAGGTGGTGTGCAAGACAACCCACTAGGGTAGAGGAAGAATATATATTTTGTACCATTAATAAACAAGATAAAATTATTGTTTTGAAACAGTGTTTACCTTTTTTAATTTCTTTTTTTATATGGGTTTTATAATGTATGTACTATTTAGCTCAAAGTTTTTTTTACTGAGTGGGTTGAGCAACCAAAAAAATTTGAAGGTCACAGGCTTTAAGAGACATCTCAGAAACCTGAGATCTGCAAACTCTTCTGTTCCACAGAGATCTAGTCTGGTTTTCCTCTCCAAATCAGTCAGCTCCACCAGGGGTGTCATTTCCCTGATTGTCATCTACACAGGTATTTCAAGACTTCCTGCCATGTAATTTTCAGTCCCACCTGGAGTCTGTACAAACGGTGGTGTAATCACCAGTTAGGCTGGGATGAACTTGTTGCATGTCACCAGCAGAGCAGGCAGTCAAGCCAACTGGTCTGTCAAATTTATGAGGGCCTGCTTTGCAGGCCTGGATGGAGAGATATGTAATAATTCTGCACAGAAAGAGCAACTAAATTTCAAGTGCCAATCTGCCAGCTGGAGATTTGCTGGGAAATCAAAATCTTTGTTAGAAAATGACACTAAATGGTAAAGCAATAAAGAGGTTTAGAGCAGACCTGGTGTACTGTCTGTCCTCAGCCACAGGTTTGGGAAAGATGCATTCTCTCTCATTTTGTGCAATGCAGATCATGTTTCTTTTACATGCTATTTGTGGCAGCCTTAAGGCCTTTGTGACAGTGGCTGTAGCTTGCTGAGAGGTCACTGAGATTGATCTCACCCTCCTTCGGCTGACAGTGATCTTGGGTGGAAGGCTTAGACCCTACAGCACTTCTCCCCTGGTGAGTGCAGCTCACTGTGGCCACAGACACTTAACAAGGTTGGGTTTGTACAGAAGGAGGGCAGTAACTAAATTCAGAATGACCTACTTAGACTATGTGTACTGAGTTAGTAGGTACTGACGAAATTTAGTGTAAGAGCTACCAGGCAGTAAGAAAAGAAAACTATGGTGACCTGTCTAGGGTCACCTTCTGCTATACTCTTTCAGAGCAAGCAAGTTAATGGGTAAAGGTTTGGAAATTGATGTATCTGAACCATGTGTGTGAAATTTCAAATTGATACATGCAGGGATTATGCCTGCCTTTGAAATCTGACTATAAAAGTGCAGGAGAAAATCATCCTCTACTGGTAACAATAAAGAAGTTCTCCCCTGCCCCCTATTTCAAAGTGTTCATCTCTGTCAACTCACATACCACTGGGAATCGTGAAGGAAATAAGGAAATTGGAAATCATCCGTGA
The DNA here is from genome assembly GCF_965231275.1 of Zosterops lateralis. NCBI lineage: Eukaryota > Metazoa > Chordata > Aves > Passeriformes > Zosteropidae > Zosterops > Zosterops lateralis. Next base: position 54,671,896 of record NC_139800.1, on the reverse strand, counting down.
GGAAATAGAGGAGGGTTAATGTGCTCCTCTTAGTAATATGCATGTGGGTTTTTTTGCGTATCATTTCGCATTTGATACACTTCAACATGATGACAGTCTCACTGGGACATAGACACATGTCCTTGGAAGGAAATGCAAAATTTCGCTTCTGTTCTCAAAAGTTTCCTCTCCAGCATTCGAGAACAGAAACTTAGATGTCGATGTTTAGTATGAACTGTGGCTGGCAAGGGCTGCTATGAAGAGATGAGCTGGGCCCCAAGTTGTATATGTCTTAAGCACCTAAGAGCTTTGCAGATGAAGACCTTGATTGAATTTATGAAGTGGATTTGTAGGTGATAGGAGCCTGCAGACCAGAGGTGTTTTAGAGTAATGGGACCATCTCCACATGTGAAACCTGAATGATGCAGAGTCCCGGAGTTGCTAAGAAGGTTAGTTGCTGAAAAAAAAAAAGAAGATGGAAGGATGAAAACTGAAAAATAACAGGTCAATGTGTGTGAATATGAGTTTTATGTAGCAAGTAACAATGTGATCAACACATTGATAGAGATTGATTTATTTCAAGAGGAAAGACTACTACTGTCTGTATTTCTAAGCTTGAAATCAACAGCTTCTGATGTGGATAGAGCATGGTTCTCAGTAAAGGAGGCTCTTGACATTGCACACATCCTTGGACCAGCAGTATATGCACTTCAGAGCACTTCAGAGTCTGAGGCCTGCTGTAAATATTTAGAACATCCCAAACAAAAACCAAGACCCTCATCAAAATTAATTAACTACCATTAGTAAGCAGAAAATTATTTGTAATCAATGATTTGTTTGCTCCCTAGTCTATTCTCAGCCTCTTGGTTCTTATCTATAACATCTAAACTAACTAGAAGGACTTCTCAAAGTGAAACGTGCCTGTCTCTTCATTATGTACCTTTGCTACTCTTGAAAAACAATTTTTCCTGAGGAAATAACCAGCCATTCTTTTTATATAACCCAGCATTTGATGGGGCTATCTTTGAAGGGAGATAATTTTGGAGAACTTTGGTCATTCCTCGCTAATCTCGGACATAATCATCTCTACAAGGGAGGGGCACTAGAGCAAGAGGCAGCCAGAACACGGCAGCTAACAGTGTTGTTAGCAATCCTGGCTGCGTGCCTTTTTTGTTGGTCTGGGGGCAAAACTGCTGAACTCAACCCTTTTTCTCTCATTTTTCATCAAGTCAGTGGTGAAGGCAATAAATGTCAGATGAGTCACTGTGGCCATGGATTTGCCATGAGCCAAACGCCACTCCTTGCACCCACATTAGTCTTAGGCAGTGCAATGTGTAAAAGGTACATTACAGGATGTGTGGACACAGCTTTGCCCTGAGCTGAGACCAGTGCTGCACCTTATCACAGTCTATAATTCTAGAGGAACTCATACAGAACAACATATTTAGGACCACATATATAGAATACTCAGCACAGAACTATTCAAGGCGTTTATTTTCATCTTTGCAACTTGGGTGTAATATCTTCTTAAATGAAAAGCAGTGTGGCCAGCAGGTCAAGTGAGGGTTTTGTGCCCCCTCTGCTCTGGTGAGATGGGCCCACCTGGACTTCTGCATCCAGTTCTGAGGTCTCCATGAAGGAATACATGGATCTGTTGGAGCAAACTGGGAGGAGGACCGTGAAGCACAGAACACTTCTCCTATGATGACAGGTTGAGAGAGTTGAGGACTGTTCAGCCTGAAGAAGAGAAGGCTCCAGGAAGACATTATTCCATCAATACTTCAGGTGGATCTACAAGAGAGCTGGAAAAAGCCTTTTTTTTTTCGGGGCATGTACTGATAGGACAAGGGATGATGGCTTTAAACAGAAAGACAAAAGTTTTAGATTAGATACTAGAATTCTTTACTGCACGTGTGGTGGAGCACTGGAGCAGGTTGCAAAGAGAAGCTGTAGAACTTCCCCATTGTTGGAAGTGTCCCAAGCCAGGTTGGAGGGAGATCTGAGCAACCTGGTCTAGTGGAAGGTGTCTCTGCCCAAGACAGGAGGACTGCAACTAGTGCCTTCCAACCCAAACTATTCTGTGATTCTATGTTTCTCCCTTCTTTCCCTACGATCCACACTCTTCTCCGTGACTGGATTTTAAAGGAGGTTTAAATGCATCTTTCCATATGCTGAATACCAAGTGAATGGTGGTATCTATTCCAGAGTAAACATCAGTAGGTTTGGGGCTCTTTTGGTTTGTGTCAATATCTTTTTTATAAAGCCCCATGTCTCAAAAAAAGAATTCACACAGCTGTTAAGTACAGCTATTATGGATTTCTTTCCAACAGGGGATGTAAGAAGAGACTGAAAGCTGAAGAAAATTTCCCAGGAGCACAAAATTTTGCTAATTTATTGACAGAGAAATTTCAAAAAGACTGCAAAGAACATCTGGCAGCTTCTGGTTTATATTTCTTCTTCCCTAAATATTTCCCTAAATAATTGGAGGACTTTAATTAATTGCAATCTTAACTGTATTTATCACTGGACTTTTATGGAACCTTTCATCCTAGGGCCTAGGCCAAATAATTTAAGTCACAAAACACTCCCAAGAGATGCCCTTACATGTTACTACAAGGCAAAGAAACAGAGAAAGCAGGAATAGTCCATTGATAAGACAACACAGGAAACTTGTAGCAGAGGGAGGAAGGAAGCCTGGGGTCTCTAGCAGTGCTGTAAACCAAGCTGGACCAGAACATAATATTTCTGCTTTTTATTACTTCAAGGCCCTTTTACAGGAAAAGGTGATTTATAATATAGGAACTAATGGCTAAAATATTCATGCACCTTTCCAAGGGCAAAAATAATTCTCTAACCTTCTGCAAATGTGATGCTTTTATGAGGAAAGGTCACTGCACAGTTTTTTCTACTCTACTTAAAAATATCTCACAGTTATCAAGTAAACATATTGCCAGATCCCAGAATGAGCCTCTTGAGTGCTCTTGACATCACAAAGTTGCCTCTAAATAAATAAAGAAGTAAGCAATGTCATGTTGACCCTCCTGAATATTAAGAGCTTGAATTTTCCCCATGTCTCTCATTGAAATTACCATAATTTCAGCAGTTTTCAGAGAGCTGTGCTCTGTGTAAATCTACTCCAAGAAGGCCCCTAGTGAAACTACCTCCATTAGAAACTCTAAAAATCACCCTAGCCTTCTTATGAGCCTCACACAATGTGCTACCCTTCTAAGCTCCACTGAACTAATTGCTTACTTTTGTGACCAGCATTTTTCTGCCTTAGAGTTACTTCATGCAGAACATCTGCACTTCAAGTGGCATGACTGTACTATTCCTTTGAAAACAGTACATTTATGTCTAAGTTCAGAGTGATATTTAATGTTAGTGGTGCTTAAAGCAGGCTAGTTCTTACCTAAGTGAAACTTTCTCAAAGTGAAATGTCAACAGCTTCAACAGAGCCATTTCCAAAATGCTTCTCTTAGAAGAGAGAAATATGCCCCTTTCCTACCTAGAAGCCAATTATATTTTGGATTAAAGAAGGGAAAAAAAACATTCCTCACCTGCCTGTCCATGAAACGTTAATAATCCCTGTAGTATGCAAAATACTCCTGAGCATAGAATTGCATCTGTTATTGAGCCTTATGTATCATTTAATAACTAGCATGATTATAGTTGGAGGGAGGGGGTCAAGTACAGTAAATACATACATATGCAAGAGCTATTCCAGCAGATACTGCTGGGACTTGCCATGTTATGTTTTGATTAACTTAACTCTCCCCTATCCACTGTTCCTCTCTCAGAGGCTGTTGAAACCCAAAAAAGAATCTCTCTAACCAGAGATGAAAAGCTCATTGAGAATGTCATGAATTTCTCCTTTAAAGTGCCATACTGTTGTGTATTTGTTGTGGTGCCACAGGCACTAGTAAGAGTGTTCTTAAGGGATATTGGCCCTGGACTACAGTTGGAGCAGTGGTGTGTTGCTGTGACAGTACTGTCACCTTCAGAGCATTGGTTCTGGTGGCAGTGGTTCCTTCTTGTAGAGGAGAGTCTGGGCCTCCTTTGAGGATCAAAACTTCTTCCAGCCATGGTCAGTAATGTTGCCACAGCATCCTGTGCCCAAGAAAGCCATTTAAAAGTCCTCTTGTCCCTTTTAAACTCCGACTTCTAAAGCAAGGGATGCAAGTCTGAAAGTGTCTTGTTTCCTCCCTGCTCTCCCCCTAGGGACTAGTCAGGGACATTTCTGTATCTCTTGTTGCTTTATAGTTGATTTTTCCTCTGGTTCTTCATCACCTGAAGCCAATTTATGTTGTATGTGCTTCAGCGGTTTTTGCTGGGAGAGGAATTAATATCCAGGGGATAGACAATGTGTTGAAACTATATCCTCTGTGTAGAAGAGAAAAACCTTTAGCATTAGGGAAGTCATTGAACATGCAAAAGGTGAACTTACCTTTGTGTGTAACATCAGTTGTGCTAAGAACTGCAGTTCAGAGAGGTTGGTGTGCTGCTGGAAGCTGCCACAGAGAGTGACTTACCACAAGAAAGAGACTTTATTTAGTACAGAGGAGCTTGTAAGCAAGGAGACAAAAAAAAAATTAAGTAAAAATATTAGAAAGGAGCATGTTTTGCTCTGTCATTTCACGTAATAGCATGGCAAGAGGTTTTTCCTGGCAAGCGATGGTAAAGGACTTCAATAAAAAACCACTCAGAGCATGGTTGAAATGTAACATTTAAATTCATAAATTATCCCAAATGACAAAACTGTATGCATTAGAGAGAAAAAAGAAATGGAATAACAGGTGGATGGAGGAAAGACACTGGTATTGTTAAGCTAACATCAAACATGTTTTTGTCCTATTCCTTTTAATTGTCCAAGCCAGTGTAAAAAACCTAAATAATCAAAGCTGAGAAGAATTTCAGCAATAGGGTCCAGAACTGAATAAGTATAACTTGCACTGTGACTGTCCCAGGACTATGTAAAATAACTTGATGGACAGATGTTAAGGAGCACCAGTGAGGAGCATGAATGTTAAATGGCTCTGTCTCCTGTGCTGGTTGTGAGGGCAGTAGCAGTGCCAGACCACAACTTCCACCTCCATACCACTATTTGAGTCCTGCTACAATTAACAATAATCACTGCTTTATCTCTTTCAAAGTATAGCCAGGAACATATGTGAAATCATTTATTTGCTAATGAGGGATAATTTAATGACTGGTCAATCTGAGCCCCAGTGGAGCACTTGCATTTCCTGTCACATGCTGTCACCAGTCTGCTTTCTCAGCAGAAAGGCTGCTCACTGGGCCAGGGAGAGCTGATTCAGCCTCTCAGCGCCTCTCCACCACTCCTGGTCGGCACAGAGCTAGAAGGAGCACAAGTTGTCTCTGCTGTGTTATTGTTCCTGTGTGCCCTTCCTATAATGGAGTAAGATCTCGCAGTCCAGCGATCTGCTGGCGTCACTTCTCCAGCCACTTGTCACCTCTCCCGCAGGGCCGGGTTGAGCAGCCCAGCCCATCCCGATATGGATGTGGCAAGGCAGCAACATCCAGTCCTGCAGGGCTGGCATCCAGAGGAACCCACTGCTGATGGCTGAGGAGACAAAGCTGTATCTGATCCCCTCCTGGGTGCCTGCCATGCTCTGTGCAGAGCTGTTGCTGATGGCTGGGTGCCAGAGAGTATCTGTGAGGCTGGGGAGGGGACAGTGTGTCCCAGGACAGCATGGAGTGCCAGGTTTGCAGAGCTGGCTTTCAGGAGCAGCTCTTCGCTCAAGCTGCTGGGGTCTAAAAACCTCAGTGTCACAGAAACAAGTGCAGAACTAGCCCTTTGTTCACACCCACATTATCAGGAAGGTGTGCATCCAGAGGGATCTTGACAAGCTTGAGGAGCAGCCCCCTGTATCAATACAGGCTGAGGGATGAAGGGGTTGAGAGCAGAGAAGGATTTGGGGGTACTGGGCATGTCTCAGAAATGTACACTGGCAGCCCAAAAAGGCCAACCATATCTGGGCTGCATCAAAAGCACTGTGAGCAGCAGGTTGAGGGAGGTAATTTTGCACCTCTGCTTCTCACTTGTTGAGACCCCATGTGGAGTGCTGTGTCCAGTCCTGGGGTCCCCAGCACAGAAAGGATGTGGTCCTTCTGCAGTGCGTTCAGAGGGACCCAAAGATGATCTAGGGACTGGAACACCTCTCCTAAGAGGAAAGGCTGACAGAGTTGGGGTTTTTCTGTGTAGAGAAGAGAAGGCTCTAGGGAGACATTACAACACTTTCCAGTACATAAAGGAGGCCTTTTCTTACAAAAGCTGGAGACGTGTAGGGTTACAAGGGCGTGCAGTGATAGGACGAGGGGAAATGGCTTCAAACTGAAAGAGGGTAGATTTAGATTAGCTATTAGGAAGCAATTCTTTACTCTGAGGGTGCTGAGGCACTGGAACAAGTTGTCCAGAGAAGCTGTGGGTGTCTGTCCTGGGTTGTAGCGTAGGATGTGCACAAAGTATCTTTTCTATCACCATCTTTATGAGCTGTTGGAACTACATGGGGCAATGTTCTTCCCAAGCCACCTCCCTCTGAGCTATCTTCTGTTAATGGTCCCTCAATGCCTTGCCTATGACTCCAGGAGCCATCTCTGTTTAATGGGTCATCAAGGATCCACTGCATAACTCAAAGAAAGATATCAGCCCACTGTGAGATGCTCCACCCAGGGGGAGGAGCCAAGCATTTCCACCTGGATATAATCTGAGGTCTGGGACAGGACAGAGTGCTCTTATCCACTGGATTCCCAGAGGACAAGCACTTCCAGACCTTTCTACTGGATCACTGCTTCAACGAGAGCACTTTATCTAGACTGCTACCACCACCCTAACTAACAGGGTCTATTCTGACTCTGTCAGAGGTCTTCTGTACTATTGCTTTTTTTATTATTATTTTACCTTCTTTCTATTAAATTGTGTTTCTGACTTGGAGTCTCTCACTGGTTTTGCTTTCAAAGCACTACAGTTCCCTATCCCTGGAAGTGTTCCAGACCAGGCTGGACAGGGCTTGGAGCAACCTGGTCTAGTGGAAGGTGTTCCTGACCATGACAGGTGAGCTGCAAATAGATGATCTTTAAGGTCTCTTCCTGCCCAAAACATTCTGTTATTCAGGTTGAAGACTGCTTTAAGTGCTAATTCTTTCTTGGAACTATTCAATTCATGATTTTGAAGTGCATAGATGGACTTGTTTCTCCCACTGTTGCCTACAAAGCAGCTTCCTTCTGCTGATGCACGTAGCACTCTGATGTGGACACTACAGACAGATCACACAAATCAGCCCATCAGCTTGCACTGGATTTGTGTCTGGTCAAAGCTTGTTTTCCACGGCCGGCAGTGCTTGTGCTGATCTCATGAGCAAGCTAACAGGTTGGGGAATTTCAGCCTGTGAAAAAGCCCAGCCAGCAGTGGACCTCTGTCTGAGCTGCTGATGATCCCATTCCTTGAGCTCTCCTTGGTCAATTTAAAGCATTAGAATCAAATTTACAAATTGCAAAAAAGCAGTTTCTCATAGGATACTCAGTTATTATGATAAAACAGCAAGAACAGGCTGTAATAATTACTTCAGCAAGCAGTGGAAGCATCAGTGACAGTGGTTTGGCTATGAAGAGCTCAGCTGAATTTCTGGTTAATGCAGGACAGCATGTTCTTCCTGAGGTAGTGGATGATTGCTGCAGATGATTCCAGCTTTCCCAAATTGCTAATTGCTTGTTGTAGACCACATGATGTTACAACGCTTCTCACTACCTGCCATAGCAGAGGTGAACTTGTGCACGGAAGGACAGCAGTGATGCAGCAAAGACACAGCCAGTGCTTGATGGGGAAATTGAGTCTCTTGAGTCTTTTGTGGGTGGATGTCAGAGGCCTGAGATGCCCCTTGCACTGGCCAGGTAGTGCTGGCATGTGGATGGAGGGCAGCTCATGCTGCACTTGTTTACTGCATGCATGGTGCTATTTCCAACTCTGTGACTCTGTCTGTGTTCCTCAGGGAGATTAATGCTGCCCTTATTTCTGCGAATCCACAGCTGAGATCATCCACAGCTTTAGTATCTGTGCTTCAGGAGGGCCGAGCCCCATTTTGCAAACAGGTTTATAATCACTGCTGCCATGATGGCGATGATCTACAGCAAGGGCACCCAGGGATATGCTGGGGACTAACATGGATCAAATAATGTTTCTTCTCCAACCCCTTTGCAGAGCAGAAGCATGCACTAGACAGTTGTTTCCTCTCCAGGCAGTCATTAATGGGACCTCTGCCTATCCATCCCAGAGGACAAATTCCAGGAGGACTCACATGGGCATAATAGCCTTGCTCTTTGCTAGCAGCCCTTTCTTGGTAATAGCTTCCAGCCAAGATCCTCCCAGTGTGGTGGGATTGATCACACATGCCAAGGTGGCCTCCTTGGTGATGCTGTCAGTGGGGAGAATCATGGCAAGGAAGCAGATGGTGCTAATGCAGTTGGGAAGTCAAATATAAATATAAAAACTTCTAGTTACTTTTGTAAGCAGAGAGGATGGCCTTCAGGAGCCTTCAGTAAATGGGGCTGGAGTACCTGAGATCATATATGAACAGCTGTTCAGTGTGTGATGGCCGTGTCAGCCCATGGAACCACCTGGATCTGGCTGTTGGTGCTCATCATGGTGCTCAGAGCATCTGCCTGGAGTGCCAGAGGCCTCTCTGCCTGGCTCATGTGGAAAGGGATGCTGTGGAAAGTGCTGCAGGTGTTCTTTGGTTAACACTCCTCTAGAGCAAAACAATAAATGCAGCATGTGTTTCTGCTCTTTTCCACAATAGGGCATTTAATAGGACATTTTTAATAGGGCATTTTCCTTGTACTTTCAAAACTATATTATGCAATGCTCTGAAAGTATTGTCCCCCCTACTTTCAAATGAATGCAGTTATAGAATATGAATGGTTATAGTCTATGTATTTTTGTCTTGTTGTATTCCTTTTTTTTTTCTTCCTCCTGTAGAAAACTTTCAAAAGTTGCATTTAGGTCTATCATAGGTGTTGAGTATTCAAGGGTAAAAGCAGGTACTGTGTCAACTTAACCCAGGATAATGCCTTTCCTGCTGCTGAGTTGTGCATTATGGTGGAAGGACAGGCTAAAACTGAGCTAAAACTCATCTGTGTTTTCTGTTTTTTCCTCAAGTGAGACCTTTTTTGTCTTCCTAGAACCAAAAATTTAAGACTTTAAATTTTGACTTGAAATGTAACTTTTGACAAACAGTTTTAGTACTACACTTTGGCAGACCTCCTGTGCCTTTTGCAAAAGAGCAAATCTAGCATAATCCTGTGTGGTTGGAGAAGTACACTTGCTAACCCAGATTGCTTTCGACCTAGATAGCAAGCTCCTGCCTGCCTGTCTGGCTTGGTTTCTAACAAGTCAGCTCCCACAGTTTGGGCAGCTGCCATAACCCCCTTTCTCCAGAAAGACATTAGGCACTTAGGTGAAATCTAGGTCAGCCAAACTGGGGAGGGAAAAAATCAAAACTTGTGTCGGAATAAAAATGTAGAAACACCGCATTTGAAAATGAAATTTCTCTGTTTAAGAAGTCTCTATTGTGACAATTCTGTTAAAGCAGGACTGGCAGTATTTCCCAAATTTTCTTGTTGTTCAAATTTCCTTATTTGCTTGTTGATAATTGACTAAGCAGTTTGTCAAATGTTATGCCATCCAGGGCTGGTAAGTGTTGCTTCTGCCTCTAAAATTTTATTTTCCCATTTCCAGTGGATCACATTTTGAGATTTCAAGAAGAGAAGTTGTTTGTGGAGAGTCGCAATGGTGCTTTCTTTGATGACTTCTGAGATTTTTTTTGATTGCCCTACACAGACTGCACAAAAATAATTTTTCATTTTATGTATTTACCCTAGTATAGAAAAGTAGTACCATCAGATCTTCACAAAGGCTTTGTTTGCTTTTTGCCCTGAGTGTTCTGTAAATAATAATGCTACTATTATAAAACCTCAGGACAAGCCTTCTGTCCATCGGGTGTGTTTCAGTGATGCTAAAACAGAAAACAATGAAGATTTCAATAGACTAACTGTCTCAGCATCTTAACATAATTTAACTAACAGGATATGACAAGAAGATGCAGCTGACTTCTTTCAATGTGTAACATCTTTAAGCCTGCAGCTGATTTGTGTAAACAGTTATTTATTCAACAATCTCTTCTACAAGGAGACTTCCTGTGAATTGCTTAATTTGAGGCAGAAAAAACACAGTGAGCAAAAATATCACTGGGAGAGCCTAGAGCATGAAAGGAAAACAACAGGTGCTTTTCTCGCCTCTGATCACCAGCAGCAAAGTGTGTTGAGAATATTCATCACAGAAGTTTGGTCTTCCAAAGCTATGGCTGCAAATTCAGTTGCTCCTCCCCTGCTGCCTTCAAGCATACTGCCTCCCCTGACCACTACTTCAGTGCGAGCTGTACACAGAAACTGGGACAGGTGATTGGGAAAAACAACAGTGAGTGACAAGTGACAGGGATGGAGCTGTTAATTCTGCACATTCCTGAGCAGTGGAAAAAGAGGTTGAAAGCAAAGGAGGGAGGAAAGGAGGAAGAAGAAACAAGAAAGTACCAGAAAAAGTACTTTTCTGTAGTGGCTAAGTAAAAACTGGCTAAGGAGTCAATAGCAAAGATTGACAAGATTGGGAGTATGGCACTCCCATAAGGGGTAAAGTAGATGGTTACAGGGAAATGAGGTGTGTTGTCTCCATAATCTGGAGGAGACATTTATTTTTCCTTCAAGCACATACATTCATTTGACATCTGGGGATAAATATGTTTTTCTGTCTTATTATGACTCAAATAATGTAATTTTTATAGAGGAAATAAATCAGAATTTATGTATTAATAATTGGTAGCGTCATCACTACATTTCCTGCAAATTGAGCTTTAGATTTCATGTACCATAATCATGTTCACAAAAATTACCTCTAGTCTAGAGTAAAGCTACCAGATGGGAAACAAAAAGCCCACAGATAAACCCACCAAATGAAAGGGTGCAGGGTGGGCTCTCACCTCTCCACTGCAATGTCCCTGAAAGAAGGGCTGGTACTGGGGCTGAGTCTCCACACATCCCACCCCACTGCAGCATCAGGAGCAGGTACATTCCCAAGTGGTACAGCAAGCCTTGTGTCTTGTAGAAAGACAGAATGATAACTTAAAAAATATGTTCGTGAGAATGGCTGCAGGTTTAACATCAGTCTATGATTTTGATTTGCAGCTTGTACAAGGGATGCTGCCTGTTTCCATTCTGAAACCTTGCAGCACAGAGCAGCACACTGCATTCTGGTGATGCTCAGCTCAGCTCAACTCAAGTATCCTGCAGTCAGTGTAACAGCAGCTGAAGTGGTTTTACAGGTACTTGACCCTGTCTCACACACAGCTGAGGCAATGATTTTTCTGCAAGGACTTGTATGTCCATTTCCAGTGACTCCTCTCTGCCTTCAGTCCCCTGTCCTATAAGTGTGTGCTCTGCGGACGGCTGTGGTTTCAGCTCAGATACAAAACCTTTGGAGAACTCACCCAGTTGGATCTGTTTTGTCTTAATGTTTTTAGTTTTTTACTCCTACCCATATCCTGTGTGCTTGCTCCCAGCTTGCTAAAGCTTCATACTGGTTGCAAAGAACTTAATATGCTGTTTCTTCACACTCCTACATAACTTTAAAGATGAACTTTTTATGGGACGTGCCAAATAATAAGAAATCCCCACAATAACTGTATGGCTGACTTCTATTTTAGTGTGGTGCTATCAAGATCATCCTAACTACCTGTCAGCACAGAGTTGTACATTTCTTGGGACTCGTAAGTTAGGCTATGTTTAAGAGGAAGACATATTGTGTGTTTTCCCAGTAGCATATTCTGGGGTTTTTTTTACCCATAATATTTTCTGGTTTTGTCCCAAGGGCCTCTTTCAGTGCACTGGCAACTGTTCTCTTCAATAAGACAAGTATTAAGACACAAAAACTTAACTTCATGTCCATACCCCACTTTGGCTTCATGCCCTATGGGAAGTCCTTGGTATATGTAGCTGGCACTGCAGCCCAGCTTATATCAATCTCTAAAATGATAATATTTAATTGAATAAAAGGTGAGCCAGTATAGAAATGTGTGGGTAAACAGAAAGAGATGCACCATACAGATGTTCATGGAACAATTTTTTACATTCGGCAAATGTCTTTATGTAAACATCACAGTGACAAAATAAAAAATGTTTCGTCATGCTAATGCTGTGGCAAGGTTATGTGTAGCTCAAACACATCAGGAAAGAATACCAGGAATATATTAGTGCATTGGTGAGTTTTGAGAACAGCAGATTTTCCATCAGTATTAAGCCTCTGGCCATCCCATTTATTTTATAGACCCTAGTTCTGAAATTATTATCTTATGATGGGAGTGGTAGATAAGCAATTAGCAGATAACTCTGCACAGAACAAGGTACTTGTTCTGCAGTAGTGCTCAGAGGCACAGAGTGTATCACCATTTTCCATAGAGTCTCTGTGTTTAATTAATATTCCCTAAAGGTGACAGACTCTAGTGCTTGCCTTTTCCTTCTTTCTCACCCTTTTATTTGATTCTTCACTTTTTCCACTGTGATCCCCTAGAACTGCTAAAGAGGAGGAAGCCTTCTCTGCCCATAGCTTGCCTGTTTCTGCCGTAAGTGTCTTGGGTTTAATCAAATGTGTGACTGAGGTGTGAAACACATTTTATGTGTGATACACATAAAAGAATACTGTTTTATGTCAGAAGTGTCCTAAGTGAAAAACGAGGAGTTTTTTATGGAGACTGTGAAAACTATGAAGAGCATTTTATGCTTCCTCAGGAAGAACATTCTGCACTCCACCTTTCAAACCCTCTCCATGTAATAAAAGATGCTTGTGCACCATGTAAGAAAAGATGCTTGTGCAGTTTGCCCTGATGGTGTGGCCCAGATGTGCAACCACGTGTGGGTGAGGGAGTGAAGGCAGATCAACTCCATTGCAGAAGGTCTGTTACAAGAAGTGTGTTTCCCTAATCAGATTCTGGTTTTGTTGGAAACTGTTTTGTGCTGTTCAACATCTTTTTAACTCTGTCTCAGTTGCTGGGGAAGCAAGGACAGTTCCCATGCTGCTCAATGCACAATGCAAGCTCAATTAGGCAACCTGTTTCTACCTACTGCCTCCAAACTCCTGCTTTGGGACAAGTTATTTCTGTGCCTGAACAGGGCAGCTGAGTCATGATGCCTTTGCTCGCCTTCTGACTGGAGTAGCTGGATTGCCAATCACATTTGGAGACAACAGGACAGACAGAGCACTCATTTGGGTTCAGAAATCTCTTTTCTGCACCATAAGGAGTTCAGAAAGCTGCCAAATTCCCTATGAGGGAAAAATCAGTGGATGAGAACCAAAATAATTTCAGATCACTGTTCTGTCTCAGACATACTGTTCTCTTAAAAATCTTCTGCTTTGATTCACATTCTACGCTCTGTTTCTTTGTCTCCCAGTTAAAGATTCAGGCAAGACAGAATGACTATTTTGATTTTTGTGGAAGCTTTTGTCAGACACCACATGGTTGTGTCCTAGTTTCCTTGAATCATTCTAGTTTGGGGCTAGGTTGTCTGAGTTATCTTACATGCTTTTCAGCAGTTCTGTACAGAGACCTGCATTTTGGTTGAATTGGCCTTGAAAAGAATCCTCACTCTTATAAATATTTTGACCTGCTGCCGGGCTATAGAAACCTATTCTTAGATCAAATGATGCTATGGCAACTGTCCCTGCAATATGACACAGTAGCAAGAATTATATCTTCTTTTAATCTGTAGCTCCTAAAATACCTTCAGCACATCCCAAGCCACCTGGCTTTCCCCACCCTCTTCAGAGCCAGGAAACAGCTCCTTCCCAATTTATTTTTCTAGTTCAGTCTGAGGCAAAACCATCTTAAGCCAATTTAAGTAGATCTGAAATAACCTACTCAGTCCCAGCTGTAATAACCTATATTGCAGGATATACCCCTTACTTTTCTATGACACTTTCCTAGTTGCTCTTATGATCTCATTTCCCCTCAGGACTTCCTAAATAATCCTGTGACATGGGCTCTATCATACCCTATATTCCTCTATGTATATCTCACCAAAGGGGAGTCGTCAACTTGAAAACATCTGTTTGCACTTTTTTCAATCAATATAACATGCCATTTATTCAGAGGCTAACATTTTTACACACAGCCTTTTCTGACAAGACTTACTTGTGTTTTATTTATTGATTTATGTCCTTTACAATAACTAGATTTTTTGGAGCCCATATATGTCAAGAGCTTGCTTTAGCTGGAATGTACCTATGCCCATCCTAAGAGATAGGCTTTTCCTTAATGAGCTGAAGACCTGGTGTTATAAACATGCTCAGAATTAACCATTACATGTTCAGGACTGTTAGCACAGACCTACGGAAAAATCTGAAATTTTTCACTTCTCCTGATCCATGCTTATTAACTTCTAATTTCCCAAGTACACAGTGGGCTTGTACATGGCATCCTGCTAGTAATTGGGAGCTGCAAGTGCTATTTGCTTGAGTACTGAGCCACCTACAAGTTTCACAGCATTTGGTGAATAACTGGAGGATTTGTGTGTTCAGTACATCCCATATGCCATGACTGTCTTCAAGTGGCAATACAGTGATAGCAGCAATAAGGCTATTGAAAAGTTCTGTAGATAACAGATTAGTTCACACCTTGTGTAACCCCACTGACAAATGACTTGCAGGTGAAAAAGTAGCACACAAGGCTGTAGGATGTAAAGGGGTTCTTTCTGCTATCCTGCTTGGGCCTTTTTTTTTTTTTTTTTTTTTGCTACCCTGCTAGGATGCCACAGGATGTGCTGAAGTGTGGCTGATAATACTATTTACAGCTCTTCAGTGGGGTCCCATGGGCATTTGAAAAGTAAATTGTCATTGCTAAAATGTGGGCATGAGCAAAAATACTTGCCCTGATTTCTCTGCCATAGTAATCATCGTTTCTAGCATAAATCATATTAACCTTCTTCCTGTCATAAAAATTGTTTTAACCCTTTAGGGAGAAAGAACAAGGTAACAGAGTAAGTATAATGTACTGTGTTTTAAAATTTATCACTGTGCCTCCAATTCCTTCTTATTTTATTTTACTGAAAGCCTTTTAAGGGCACAATGCAATGTACTGATACTTTTGTATGAAGTTTCCCTTACTGGAATGTAAATCCTCTAAAATATATGCCCTTCACACTGTGCCTATTCCTTCCAGCTTTCCAGTTGCCTTCATGCACCACAGAAAGATGGACCACCAAACATTAGTCTGGCAGGAGAAAGGGAGGAAAGGGTGAGCAGATGGTAGTGCAGAGTCCTTCTCTGCCCCAGCTGCAGAACGAGGGATCTAGGGCAGAGCAGTTTCACTCTCTGTTGGCACCTGTTAACTGGGGCACAGCTCTGAGCTCAATTCTCGTGCCTCAGGTGAGCACCTGGAGCCATCTGTCTCCTCAGCCAGCCATGCTGCCATCCAGCAGGTACTGAATCATCCAAGCAGCAGGGAATGTCTCCAGGAAGAAAGGAAGCAATAACCCAACACATTCACTGCAAGAATCTGGACCTTCAGCCCCCAAGGCCAGCAGTCTATGTGCTGAGGTCTGAGCAAACCTCTTGCTCCAACAGCTTTGGAGTTAATCAAGCTATACCCTTCCCCGCCGCCCCGCACCCCCCCCCCCCCCCAACTTTTTTTTTTTTTTTTTTTTTTTTTTTTTTTTTTTTTTTTTTTTTTTTTTTTTTTTTTTTCCCAAAGACAAAATTACATCCCTGGCATCAATCACTATGCTATTGCTTTAGCATGGCCTAAGCCCCTATTTTACCAAAATACCCATGGGTAGGCTGAAGCTCCGCTGTATGTGATGCGGATGTGGCTGTGCCCTGGCAGCTCTGACTCTGACACCAGAGCTCGTATCGCTGCAAAATTTCTCTTCTGCTTGCCTTTATAAATAATTCTTTGTTGTGCATATGTGTTTACAGAGTTAGTCTGAGTTTTCTGAAGTTTCTAGGGGTGCAAGAAGGGGAAGAAGCATAAACCCTACTGGGATTAACCCCGTCTGGCTGTGCACAGCTCTGCCTTTGTGTGTTTTTCCAACTCAGTCCTCCCCTCCCTCCTCTCACACCCATTGGCAGAAATGAGCCGTCCCAGCAGTGACTAATTGCATCAGGTCAATGGCAGGGCAGCGGCTCCCTCCCCTCCCCCTCAGCCCTTCTTCTCCACCCCTCTTCTTCTTCCCTTCCTTCTCCACCCGAGGTGCTTTCTGGAGGAGACAGTCAGAGCTGCATGGCTTTGAGGTTTTTCTGTATGGGATCCTCCGCGTTTGGACACTGGGCACTGGTGTCCTGCCACATCTGGGCAACCTGCAGCACTTGGGTTTTGGCAAAGGAGGTAAATGCCACGGAGGCAGTTTACACCATTGGCTCCCCAGGACTTGGGTTTAATCAATCCTTGATGCTTTGCATCATGCCTTTTTGTTGTTACCATTTATCATGCATTTAGAATGCATTTTTAACCAGGTAATTATTTTATCCTTAAGTGAAGCATGTACTCCAGCACCTGTCATTAGCAGCACCATGTGTGTTCAGTTTATGCTGTAGATCTTCAAGTGCTATATTTGGATGTCTTTGTCATAAAATACCTCAGGTGCCCTGTGAAGGCCTCAGACAACCCTTTGATGAACTCCAGACATCCTCCTCATTGGCCCATTATCTTGTTGTTTACCATTTGCACTCTCAATCACCTATTATATTAATTGCAATGTTCCAATAATTAGATTTCCTGTTTTTCAGGCCTGTGTGCTATTATTTCAGCCTTCCACAACACACAGACCTGGAATGAGTGCTGCCAATTTGCATTCATACTAACCAAGTCCAAACAGAGCAAACTTCCTGAGAGCTGGGAAGGACACTGATTTCTGCAAGAACACCAGGCACTGTGTGGCAACTGCACTTTCCCTGCACAGACTTCCCCACTGAAGAGAAAATCTGACCCCCTAGTTCCACTTTAACCTGCAAGAATTGAGATTTCCCAAGCTGCAAACCAACTGCATCATGACTACCAGCAGTGGTGGTTTCATAGTTTCTTTAGCATCTTTAGTATCTATTTTCTAAATGCGATGTTACTCAGTCTTTCTCACACAATATCTCCTGGAAACTTCCTTTTTTTCCCCCTTTAATAAATCTTGCCATTCAAAATCAGTTACCTCTATATGTGATTTGCCATAGAAAATATTTGCAGTACCATTTTATTTCTGTAGAAATGAGTTTATTTCCTATAGGAATAATATGCAGTAAGCACACTTTATTCCACTGCATCTGTCACATTGAAAACACTTGTCTTGGATTTAGGCATTTTCCTGTCCTTCTATGAAAATGCATGAACTTGTTCAGGTTATGAAAACATTGAAGAATCTGCTTGACTGTTTACTTCCAGACCACACCCCTATCCCACCCTGCCACCCCGCCTTCCTCACCCTCTCCTTTACAAGGCTTCCTACACCTTCAGTGTTTATGCCAATGAAGTCAGTGGAGGAATCCTTTCTGCCAAAGGAAGTCTTACTCATTAAGCGGCAATTTGTTGTTATATTTAGCACAGGTTTCCTCACTAGGCAGACTCTGCAACATATCCCAGAAAGTACCTTTGGTTTCTGTGGGAGCTTTGTGTGGGTTGCTTATGAAATTCTACCTGTTGTGTATATTCTCCACCAAGGACCGAGCTGGAGCAGAGACAGTTCAGTGAAGCTTTTGACTCAGCTAGCACTGAAATTATTCCAGCTCTGGCAAATAAATAACAGCATGGTAATCACTCTGGGAAATCCAACACAGATGGCACTAGAAAACACCAAGGAAACTGCCATGGGAGGAGGAGTTAGGGACCATAGGGCAGTAGTGGGTGCAGTGGAAGAGATAGCATGCTATGGTCTGCAGAGGACTGTGAGAGGCATTGATATGTCCAGGACCCTCCACACCTCAGCAGTTTAGCTAGGGCTAATCATCAGACCTTTTCCAGGCCCAGTGTGGGCTAGTGTCTCTATCAGATGCTGTATTTTGGCGTAGGAAAGAATGTATGAACAACACATGGTGGGGTCAGAGGGCTGGGGCTAGAATGGAGCAACATTCTAGTGTGAAGGAGAAATAGAAGAGGCTGTGCTTGCACATTGAAGTCATTCTTCATAGGAGATGACAGTTTTATAATTATTTTACCATCTTTAGAAACACATATTTACTCAGTAATAACAAGAGTTTTTTAAAAACCCTATTAAAATAATAGTGGCTGCTTTAGTCCTTCTTCTGGGAAAAAATGAAAGATTCAATGGGTTTTTAGGGTAAATACATCATTCCCTGTTCTTATCAAATACACAGCATGTTTCCTACTCCTCATACCTTCTACAATGTCTTTTAGTTCCTTTTAAAATACTCCTCTTGTTAAGAGCAGAGAGATACATCTGATAATGGTATCACAGTAACATTCATTCCTCAAGGGCTACACAAATAGTTCCTTTTTGTTCTTCTCCTCCTCTTCCTCCTCCTTCTTCTCCTCCTCCTAATTTCCCAGCTTAAGTAACATCTACTTTAATAATGCATGGCTGGATTTGAGGCCCAAGTACTAGTGAGGGCTCAGCTGAGACCTAATGCCACATTTGCCATCTTCTGAGAAACTGAGAGTGAGAATTTAATTTTTCCACAGTGGACAACATTAAATAGAGAGGAGCTGCCAGCTGTAAACTACTCCTTGCCTGCAATATGAGTCATGTTTTTTTCCTGGTAAAAAATAATAAAGCAAGTCTTCAATAGCAGTAGAAAATACTGTGCATTTCCACCCTTCTTAACTAGAACACATATTATCTTTTTCCTGCAGTGCAGTTTAGATCAAATATACTCACACAGTTGAGGGAAGACTCAGTTGGTGGAACAATACAAAGATCACAGCAGAAAACAGACAATTATCACAGCTTCTTGGGAACCAGTCACTAAATCCTTTTCTTAAAATAAAGGAACATGTATGTACCTCAGAACACAGAGCAATTCCTTTTTTCAAGAAGGTATTGCTGTATCAAAGACCAGAATAAGCATTTCATAAATGCATTGCTTTTAAAATAACAATTTTACAGCCTAATTGCATTCCAGAAGCAATTATCTCTTGTAATATGTACTCTGGAGGTAATGGAGACAGAAAAAATGTCTCTGTAATTAATGACAACCTAAAATCTTCTGCATCAAAAGTGCTTTGCGTGCCAGACTTTTCACACGTAGCTGTGTCTGCAAGGCTGGTTTGGCTGATGTGGTGCATGGCTGCTGACTTCCAGGGCTGAACTCCTGGAATGTAGTGTCAGTCACTTCCTACAGACCAGATGCTTTGCAAATCTGAGAAATACTACATGGTTTGTCTCCAGGATCTGAATGCTGGCACAGAGCCTTTGTCCCCAGAAATGCTCTTGACCAGGAAGGCTTTGATTTCAAACCCTACTCCCACCCTTCCAGGACAGGAACAATCAAAATTACATTTTTATTAACATGATCTTGTTATCAAATCCTTGGCCAACTGAGTTCTAAACCTGCCACATAATTGCATTTTATATTTTAATCACCATGTAACCACATTCTTTAAGTACTATTTTTCACCAGGGCAGAGGCCCTGGCTGTGCTGTGGTAGACTGGTAGGTTTACGTTTCTGTCCTTTTCTACACACTCCAATCTGTGTGTGGAGTCTGATTTACTATATACTTAGCTAGCCAAGGTAGAGGGTATGGGTAAATCTAGGTCCTTTATGGCCAGCTTAACCTGGTGTCAAGCATCCCAGCTTCCTTACATGCTTTTGTGAAGTGTTAGGACTGCCTCTGCTGTAACTTGACAGAACTAGCTAGCGTGGCTGGAAAAACACACCCTTTTTGACTATCATGGGGACACATCTAGCAAATCACTGAATACTAGAATCACATAATAGTTTGGGTTGGAGGAGATCTTAAAGGTCATCTAGTTCCAAACCCCAACAGACCAAGCTGCTCAAAGTCCACCTAACCTGGCCTTGATCACTTCTGGCCTTGATCACTTTCAGGGATGGAGCAACCACAGCTTCTCTGGGCAGCCTGTGCCAGTATCTCACCACTCACTCAGTAAAGAATTTCTTCCTAGCACCCACTCTAAATCCCTGCTCTTTTAGTGTAAAAATGTCTTCCCTTGTCCTATCATTACCTGCCTTTGCAAAAAAAAAAAAAAAAAAAAAAAAAAAAAAAAAAAAAAGTCTGTCTCCTTTTTTTCATAAATCCCCTTTAAGTACTGAAAGATCACAAGGAAAACTTAGAATCAACCAAAATATATTTTTTAGATTGTGGTTCTATATGTACTCTATTCCCACACACTAGCTAAGAAACAGTGATTTTTTTTTTTTTTCTCTGTGGACCAAAAAAATGCATGAATTTTTCTTAGGTGTCACACACAGCGTTCCTAATCTGTTGATCACCACCAACATCTTGCTAGGTAACATATTTATACATCCTACTTTGAAAACATCATCCATATCTACTGCCCAGCACACATGTCCACCAGAGTTCAAAGCCAGATGCCTGCTTGAACATTTTTCAGAACCTCTAGGTAATTCAGGTTGGGGAATTACATCCAGACAACTTTGTACTTTCAAAATTCACAATTTCTTCTCTCTGTAGAATATATCTAGTGTAGAACATATCTAGAGTATATCTAAATAGGTGTGCTAAATTTGGGGGCTGCACGGAGACTGTGCGTCCCACACACTTTGCAGTTGGAAGCCACAGGTACCTGCCACACAAGGTGAGCAAAGAGTCCTCTGCTAATTTTGAGAATTGTTACATAGGCATATAGAAACTTACTTTTCAGAAAGGATTAAGAAAAACTGATAATTTTTGTGGTGTTCTACTAAAGCTATTAATTGGGAAGTTATTCTACACAAAACCGAGCATCAAGCCTCTGTCTTTGCAAAGGCGCAGTGTTACTCTTCAGGCTACTTCATGT
Organism: Zosterops lateralis; assembly: GCF_965231275.1. Classification (NCBI taxonomy): domain Eukaryota; kingdom Metazoa; phylum Chordata; class Aves; order Passeriformes; family Zosteropidae; genus Zosterops; species Zosterops lateralis. The sequence goes on along the minus strand of NC_139800.1, from coordinate 54,650,880 downwards.
CAGAGCATATCTTGTTAACCATCTTGTTACATCAGAACCCACTGCATGTCTCTCTTTTGCAAGCAAAAGAGAGGAATGCAATGGGCTCTGATGTAACAAAAGTCCATTAGAGGTGGAACGACCTGCTCTGATCTGTAACACTCCTACAGGAAAGGTGTAAAAGTTGCAAAGCTCTCAGAGCTAGTACTGAGGTAAATATTGGGTTGCCAAATATTTAGCAATGACAACATATAATCTCAGAAAAATACAGTGTATGAAAGAAAGTTCCTGCAAGTAACTATAGTGGGGAAAACAGGAAGGGGTTTGCCTGAATCTATTCTCAGTTGCTTCCCTTCATATGGACAAATAAGTAGAAGTTCTGCTGTATTTTCTTCATTCTAGGAGGCAAAAATTCTTGGAGAAATTCTATAATTATTTTACTCAGTCTTCCTCCTATGGAGGCAGCTGAGAAACCATCACAGCATTCACATCTGAAAGCTGAGCTTTGCTCTGTCTTCCTCTCTTTCTGTGTTCCACTTGGTTGGTGCAATAATATTGTGTTGCTTACAGGCATCTCTAAAATAATGTGGTACCCTAAAATTTGATCAATTAGGCATTCACCTGGTAGCTGTGGATCATATTGTAATGATGAGGATAAATCAGAGCAGACGCCTCTTGGAAGTTTCCTGAGGGCTTCTTTGACGATGGCACAGTCTCACTTCGTTCACAAAGAAGGAAGGTCCAGGCCAGGCACTTCCTGAAGGCAAACAAATGGTCCTGCTCTGTACTATGAAGCTGTGAACCCTAGTTACATGCACAGATCAATCAGCCTATGGCTGGTGTCTCTGTAGATATTTTCTCATGGTAAACAGGGCTCCAAGACCTGGGTAGCCCAGGAGTAAAAAGCTTCAGGCCCTTCCATTATATGCTCACATTGCTGGGGGTGATTTCTAGTTTCTTGACAGCATCCCTTCTGGGTGCTTTAGACAGGTGTAGTGCTCTTTTCTTTTTTTTTTTTTTTTTTCTTTTTTTCTTTTTTTTCCTCCCCCCCCCCCCCCCGCCCCCACCCCAAGAAATTGCCTGCCCCACACAGTGTTTCAGGCCGTGAAATTTTCTAATGTGCTTGCCATACTCACAGCACAGCTCATCTGGCAGGTGGGTTTTCTTAATCAGTAAAGCCTTTTCTTGATGACATAATGAAACTCATCTAGTACTAGTACTGCAGCCAGCAATGAAAAGAACATCAGAGGTAAATAATAAATGAGCAGAAACCTCAGGTTTTGCTAAGCATCATGGTTTGATCAAGTACACCAATCAGAGCTTGCCTAAAATCTTCATTCAGGAGGCAGCTCAGCAAAACCAATGGACAACCAGTGAGTTGACGTGTAATATGCAGATGTGGTACATCATGATGTACCTCTTAACACACAAAGCACTGGAATATCCATATCCTGAATGGGTACTCACTGAAAAGAGAGGAGGAGCATTAAACAGAGGTAGGCATTTCCATACTGTGCCCATTTTGCATGGGGGTGTGATTTGGATTTGTTCTGGATACAGTGCTGATAGCGCAGGGATATTTTTGGTATTGCCGAGCTGGTCTTACACAGAGCCAAGGCCTTTTCTTCTACTCAACCAACTACATCAACGACCAAGCTGGGGGTGCACAAGGAGCTGGGAGAGGACACAGCTGGGACAGCTGACCCCAGCTGACCAAAGAGGCATTCCCAACCATCATGCTCAGTAGATAAAGTGTGGTGGAAGTTGGAGGAAGGGGAGTATGTTTGGAGTATGTATGACTTGGATCCCAAGTCATCATTACACAAGATGGGGCCCTGGTCTCCTGGAGGTGGCTGAACACCTGCCTGCCATGGGAAGCAGGGAATAAATTCATTGTTTTGCTTTGCTTTCATGGGCAGCTTTTGCTTTTCCTATTAACGTGTCTCTATCTCAATCCACAGGTTTTCTAGCTTTTAACCTTCCAATTCTCTCCCTGATACCACTGGTGGGGCGTGTTCAAGCAGCTGTGTGGGATTTAGTTGCTGACTGGAGTCAGACTATAATACATACTCCTGGATGGTGTAATTTCACTTCTCTTTGAAATATTTGACCTTTCTTAACTGTATCACATGGTAAGAACTGCAGTGCTCAATATTTTTTTCTCTCAATAATTACCAGCTTATGTGACCTGTACATAGTGTAGATTTATCTTTCTCTGAATCTATTCATTCCCTCTAATTATTGGGGGTTTGGGTTTGTTGTTTTGTTTGGGGATTATGTGTGTTGCAGGGGCAGGGTTTACTAGTGTTTCTGTTGTTGTGATGTGTCTCTTCTCTCTGCCATAGTCCTCCACACAGTATTCTTATGGGGTTTCTTCCCCCAGAAGTTCTGGCACCTTTCACTGTTCTGTCACTTCAGCTCTATTCTTGTTCAATCTGTCTGTTTGTTTGTTTGATTGTTAATATTGCCAAGCATGACATTGCAGCAATGAAAGCTCTTCAATCTCTCACATTTTTCTTAGTTGTAACATTTACTGTTTGGGTTTTAGAGAGCTGTTGTTTTCTTTATAGATTGCACTGTTATAAATGATAAATTATTATTAATAAATTGATCTTCTATCACTGGTGTGTCAAAATATGTCCTAAAGCTCATACAATAGAAATCTTTTCATTTTCTTCTTTTGAAACTGTTTTTTCAAAGTTTTTTTAGCAATTAATCTTTAAAATAATAGTTCTGCTTACTGTATCTATCCTAACTTCACCATCCTTCCCCCTTTTTATGATCAGCGATTTCACTGCTTTCTGCATCATTAAAGGCCCACTCTGCAGGAAGCTGGAGGTAATGCTTCATGTCCTTTCATCTACTCTCGTGTTTAAAAGTGCATCTGATGACTAACTGAGTCAGCATGCTCTTTCTGTGATATTCCCCTAGTCTGGTTCTGTAATGAAACTCCACTGAGTTAACATCTCCTGTAAATGTGCCTTTGTCTCTTGGGAAAAATTGCTTTATATATATATATATATATATATATATATATATATATATGTAATTTTATATATATATATATATAAAAACACACACATAGATATAAAATTATGTATCTTGTCAGCATTGCACAGTTTGTGCCAGTGTGCAGAGTTTCATCCAAGCAGCGCTAACAACCATTAAAATCTGGAAGTTGAGCACTTCACAGATCGTCCTAAGCACAACGATGACTTCAAGAATTGAAATAAGGATGAAGATTCCTTTCACCTGGAAAGAGTCACTCTCCAGCTGTCTAGTTCTGATTCAGCTTTGCTGTGACACTCATGCTGGGCACTCCTCAAGTGGTTACTCAGTGAAGATGTTCTGTTTTGTGTAGTTTTTCTTCCTTTAGTCTAGTGTTGGATTTCATTTGCAAGTAGGCTGATTTCTAGATGAACCGTAGACTAAAGAGCTGCTGAAATTAAACACTGATCTTAAGTTTTCCTATCACCTTCACTTATGTACAGTTTGGTTTGATTCATAGTGAAATTTGAAGAATTACTTTTGGTAAAACCAGAAAACATTTCCTTAAGTCACTAATGTAGCAAACAGCCAGATTTGATCAGTTTTGCTTGATTTATTTTAATAGGAATAAACCTCACTACAGCCAGTTTGGGGGAAATTTGTCAGCTTCTCCTTTTTTTAAATATAGAAGTTGCTCCCCATGAAGCTTGATGAATTTGAGTTACTAGATGTATTTGCTGAAGCTCATATTTTTTCTTCTCATGTTATGGAAAATATATAGTGACAAAAATGTTGTCACCAAATGTCTTGATCTAACTTTCTGTGGTTCACAAGAAAAGATATATTTAGCCTATATCTAAGCCTATATTCTATTTTATGTGGTTTAGAAGAAAGAGGGTAAGCTACAGGTGAGGTAAACTTTTTACTAATTAAAATAAAGCTCAAGAGATTAGGTGATACTTTAGTGCTGTGATGTTTCTATTCTGAAAATATGGGTATGAATGATAACTACAATTTCAGCTCTGACTCCAAAAACCCTTATTAATACTGCAAGTGGCTGCACGAATTTCTAGCATGTGACAGCACAGTAAGTCTCGTGTTGGTTTTCTCACCCGAGATTCAGGTTGTTTAAAGTCCTTGGCCCTCTAAAAGCCCCGAGTCATGTTGGTACAAAGAAGCGGAGTCTTCAAGGCCTTGTTTTCTGGTTTCTCGTGCTGTTTATTATTTGATATCACAGAGTTTTTTCACCGCTCCCAGCCGAGGTCCGGACAGTGGCTGGGACACAAGGGGACTGCCCCTCGATGGGGCAGCTGAGATGGGACGTCACCTTACATTTATACAGATAATTACGTGTAGGTTATTTACTATTTTGTACCAATGCCTAGTGCTTACACTAAAAGGGTCACTTCTGCTTTGACCCAATCCACTCTAACTACCTTGTATCATCACCACCCCAGAAGATGGAGGACAAGGAAGAAGGAGAGGGACACGAGGTACCACCCAAATTCCACCATCTTGTCCCCCATTTACCTCTATTCTAAGAATCCTAAAACTACTAAATTTTGCATGTTCTACTGTGCTAAACTACTATTTTCACTTCCTGGTGATTTGCAATTCCTCTCTTTGTGCTGGAAGTTTCTCCCATGGGCTAAGATCAAACTCAGTGTCTTCCTGGGCTCTGTGCCAAGGTCTCCAACCTCCCCTGTCCAGGGCTCAAATTCCTTTTCCCAGGTCCCAGGTCATCCAAAGGGATGTCCTGGACTCCAACAGTAAGTTACTAATGTTTTGTGAAATAAGTGTGATGAGTTTATCAGCTTTGTTAAATTGAACTTCTTTTATCTGCTTTTGGCAATCCTTTTTTCCTAATGCCAATATTTGTGTATCAGAGGAAGTATGGAAACTGTGCAGTTGTTCATTTGCAACATGATGATTAACCAGTGCTGTTGGCTTGTTGCCATTTATTCCTTCCCTACTGTGTGGGTGCAAAGCTGGCAGTCCCTGAGTACAAGTCATAGCGGGCCTTGGGGAAGCAATGTCATGGGAAAAGGGATAGCAAAAGGGATTGCCAAAGACACTGCTCAAGAGCAACATGCAAGATAAATCAGCTTTAACGAATGCACCAAGAGAAGAGTAGAACTAATTCCTACATCTTGAATCTGAACAACATGTCAATTCATTACACAGGACATAAACAAGTAAATAATTCAAATAGGTGCTGTCTATTAGTGGGGAAAAAATTCCAGTATTATTTCTGTGGCTGAGCAGTGCAGATAGGATTGCCAAAATCCATTGTGCTGATCTCCTGAACTGCTCTGATATTTGTAATTTTTATATTTGTTAGTATTTTGACAACTTCCTCCACACATGGTAAACCCTAACATTATTTGTCATCTGAACTCTTTATAGTATTGCACCATTGTTTCATCAACTGTTTAAAAATAAGGTTGAGCTGTTTTTAAGTAAATATATTAAAACTTGTCACTGCTTTGAAATGTTTTTCATCTTGTAGATCAAAACTTATGGCTGGATGTGACTTTTATTGTGACTTTCTTATGGCAAATCTCAAACTGATATCGCACATTGTCCCTCTCAATTCCTTATAGAGTGGACATAAAAATCTCAAAGTTGTGGAAACACTGCTTTTCATGTTACAGCAAACTGAAAGCTATCTCCCTTTCCTTTAGATGCACAGCTATGCCACAGAGGTCCACACTTAGTGTCCTACAGGCTTGCAATGCCTTGCACCTGGAAATGAGCCCACTGGATGGTGTACTGTGCACCACACTAATTTCAGCCACTGGGAGCTACATGGGAATATCAGCCAGGTGCTCAGATTTCTCAGACTGTTTAAAACTAAAGCCCGACGTAGACTTCCAAGGCCCGTGAGGTGTGTCTTGAGATGTTGAGGGGGCTGATATTGACAATGGCAATACTCAGTCTCCTGAGTTTGGATAACAACTTCCTTCTAGTTCTTGATCAGCAGGCACACCTTATTCTTTTATGAAAGAATATTCCCATGAAACAATTTCTGATTCCTGCTTGCTTAGGAGAGCCAAACTAAATGAGCAGTCTGATGACTGGTTGTGAGATGGCATTGATGTCTTGGGATTTGCCACGTGATACAACCTGTCTGTGGCTGCAGGTTCCCTTGTACTGGGACAGACTGAAAAGTAAGTAGGTCCAAATCTCCCAAATGCACTGATTTCCGTCCAGTTACTGCAAAATTAATCTCTCCTGCTAGGCCTCTCTGCTGTATGCTTAGCAGAGTGAGACTTTTTTTGGCTAAATGTGCAACAAATTTCAGAAAAAAACTGGCAGCCTAGAAGCACAGTACATCAATCAATCAATCAATCATAGAGAAATAAATAAATAAATATGCATACATGTATTTCTTACTACTTTAGAAGAGCACTGGGATATTAGCCTGGGTGAAGCAGAAAAGAATGAACAATAAAGGTGAAAAGCAAGCTGATGTATGTAGGTGGCTAAATGGAATTAAATGTGTTATTATATGACAAGGGGGTATAGTTATGAATCACAAATGGTGCTACCATTTTTGAAGTGAGTGCTGTGGTGAAATAGACCTCACTATCATTTTAAATTATGTAAGTGGGACTGAACCTTATTTGTTTCTATCGATCTTGGTTGACTATAACTTTTTTTTAAGAAGTATGTAACTGTTAGGAACGCATTATGCTCTGTTTTTCAGAGCACTCTGCTGCTGAAGCATATGATGAGTCATCTAATTGAACAGGGATGTGTGTCATTACATAAAGAGAAAAATAGATTAAAAGTACCACCCAAATGCCAATGTGTATTCTGATTTTGATTGCAGTAAATAGACTTGGAAATAGTTCATTTAAAAAAAAAAAAAAAAAAAAAAAAAAATTGAAAATCAGTTAGGGCTGGAAGTTTAGGGGACATTAGTTTAAAAATAATTTTTAAAAAATCCCAGAAACAATATTCTTGCATCTACTGATCTACTGAAAATTTCAACATCTTCTGACATTTAAGAAAAAGAAGAAAATTCTCCTCTTTACTCAGCCACAAAATAATCTGTTATTTTCATAATACCCATTAGGAAGAAGGTGCCTAGAGAGCAGGTGACGTTTCCAGTAGAAGTTAGAGAGACTAGAGCCAAAGATAATTTTAAAAATGTGGACTGTAGCCTAAGGTAAAGATGGAGGCTGTGTAATTGCTTACATTATATGACTGGGTGTGCCCACACCATGGGGTTAATGCTAGAGGCAGTGACAAACAACAGCTCATTATCCTTTTAGTAAATTCATGACTGATAATGATGTCAGAGCTATTAAAAATAATGCACTGCTCATATCTCACAAAGAACTTCGGGTGGATGTAAATCCCTTATGCAACATTACCCAGGGTGATGGGAGGGGCAAGAAAACCTTTCTCCTATGAGAATAGTGACCATGCTGGCCCAAGGACTCAGCCCTGCCTGCCACCCTTTCTCCAAGTATGGCCTTAGAGCTTCACCAGTGACTGTCAGGAAGGCCACCAGCACCACTAAGGTTAACAATTTCCTTCAGTGAAGGTGTCCCAGCAGAAAGCTCAGTCTGCCATTACTGAATTTTCGTGCCAGACCTGAATGTCATAGCATTGCCAAGCATGCTGCATGCCTGATGCAGATGGAAAGCATCCAGTAGTTTTGGACAGACAGTCTATGTATAGCTCAGCTTGGAGCTAGGTCTGTGTATGGTGGGCTCAAACCACAGCTTATGGTCACCTTCCTAACCATTCCTTGCTTGGGGTGGGTCCTCACTCCCTAGCTGCAACTTCTCAGGATAAAAACACTGCATAAACCCCACAAGTTTTAGCCTACAATTGGTTATCCCTGCTTTCTCACTCCTCAAACTGGTATTAGGCTTTCATAGGTTTTTAAGGCTGCTTTACACCCTGGTGGCACTTGAAACCCCAAAGCTATTTCAGAACCCAGCTGGAACCCAACTGAGTAAGCAGGGGTGTATCGCCCTGACAGCAGACCAGTGTCTGTAAGTCAGGTGGGGTGTTGCGGTGTGCATTTGAGTTTTCTGAAGTTCTGTATGTTTTTGTTATGTTTTATTATTTGTTTGCAATGGTTTATCCCTAGTACCCCCCATCCCCAAACCTCTTGATGGTATCTCCCTCTAAGACCCTGTCAACCACCTTGTCAGATCTGGAAGATTCTGGGGAAAAAGCCCTGGGATTCGGCTAGGTGAGGGGGCAACACCTTTCTCCTTTGTTCTGTTAAGTTCCTCTGTTCTGGGTCACACCCTCTCTCCCCTGCTATTGGTTCTGGGTTCTCCCCTCCTGGGGGATGCCCCCCGGGTTTTTAAGGGGAAGACAGAAGCCTGGAGCTCACTCTTGCACATGGGCAGTGGCCGGGAGAGGAATAAAGCTTGGTCAAACCCATGCAAGTGTCCACTCTTTCTTCCACGTCGCTGATCACACTTCAGCCTGGGGTCCAGACCTGCCAAAACCTTCATTATATGGTGGTGAGAGAGCTAGCTAGCCGGTGAAGCAGCTCAGAAGCTGCCACAGTGGGGTGAGCAGGCAGGGGACACACAAGAGTAGGCAGGCAAGAAGACGTTACTGAGAAAGGAGATTACTCCATTTTTCAGCTGCCATCCCTCTCCTTTGGCTGGTCTTTTGGCTCTGGAGGAGAGCCTCAGCCTTCCAGCACCACTGAGCACTCTGGGTGACAGGTGCCTCCCTCCCACGGTGGTATGGACCCATTTCCCTCAGCCTCAGGAGACATCTGCACTGCAAAAGGCCAGAGAAAATGAAAGCAAGTGGTAGACAGGGCTAGTGTGTGGGTCTAGTTTTTGCTTTGTATGCCTGTGTCTCTAGAATTCCTTTTCCTCCCAATGAAAGAACCAGTGCTGCTGCTCCTCTGACTGCCCTTTCCTCTGCAGGAATAAGTCCCCCAAAACATTTTCACTTGCCAGGTTTCAGGTGGACTTGAACTTGGTCTAATATAGCTTGGCTTGGCTGCTGGATACCACTCCACTATTAATAACTCTTCAGTTGCTCGAGGATGTAAACTCCCTCATGCTTCCCAGTAAGTTATATTTATATGGTACTTACATGACACAGCAAGTTTGTAAAATGCCACAGCTGAAAAACACAGTGTATTGGGATTGAATTCAATCAGGATCCTCACTCTACTTTCAAATCAAATTGCACCTGTTGACACAGACTATTTGCTCATGTGCCATAAAGCAAACCTTACCTTAGAGAGTTTCACATTTAATAAACACTTAAGGAGAACATACAGACATTCCTGGGCATAACTATAGACATAGATTGATTTATTGCTACATAGGTTTTGAATGACATGAAAGAAACTTTCTGAAAACACATGAGCTGAAAACCATACTGAAAAATGCATGTATGAACCTGTGTGTGTGTGTGTTGTGTGCAGATCACCACATGTCAGTGTGAGGGGATTTGCACACAAATGCCTGCATGCAAACGTGGATGGATGGTCTTTGGTGCACAAGCTTCATACGGCTATGGAGGGCTTGCCTTTTATGTTAGCTGGGCTAACTTTTATCCAGGATCTAACTTTTTAACAGGATCTAACTTTTATATTAATGACAAAGAGTTGCTTGTTTCAGAATGAGCCTTGGTGGATGAGTTAATTAAAAATAATAATAGTTTGCGAGCTGCTAATTAGGAAATTAATTAGTCATACACTAGAGTGTTACTTCTGCATATGAATGAGCTGACTTAAAGTTTTCTCAGAGGAGACTGGTGTTCAACCAGCATCATTAAGTATTATATACATATTAAGTATATGTCATATTCACAGAAAAAAATAAAAGCTGATTGTTGATGAGTATTTTCCTTTGAATAAGAGGAGAACCGTTCCCTCAACAAAACAAAATCTTCTTCATAGAAGAGATGTATGTTATCTCTTTTGGCAAAAAAGAGTTTCTGCAAGCTTCTAATTGTCACCCCTGCATTTTCTTGCTTTCAAGTGTTTGAATCTTTGCAGTCTGATTCTCACACAGCTTTAATGTAAACTATATGTATTTTTAGAATTTATCTATGTGTTTTGCATAGTTGTTCTCTGAGAGGAGAACTTGACTAATGGTCACAGTGACCAATAGAGTCAGGAGGTTGTAACGTCCTTGGGCCAATCCTGGCCTTCTGTAAAACATGTATATAAGTAATGGAGTAAAAAAAAAAAAAAAAAAAAGAAGCTTTCCATGTTTAACCCTACTGCTGCCTGCTTGTCCACTGTGAGGGTCCACACCCATGTCACAATATGTGATCCCTCTAAGTGAGGGGTGACACTAATGATCATAATAGGAAAGGAAATGCATGGATGTAAGGCTAGTTTAATCTACTTGGTCCTGTGGTATGAAAAGCAGTTGCATGAAACCACTGCTCTTGGAATGGTAAATGAAACAGTAGAATGGGAGATTCCATCAGTAATTTCCCACCTTTATCAGCACAACAGTGAGCTGCATTTAATGTCAGCACCCTTAGAGTCTCCTCCTTGAAGTCTTTGCTGTTCTCTAAGTCCCATGGTACTCAGAGCATAATAGGGAAAGTGAACACTGTGCTTGTGGGTTACAAATTGTGTCTGAAAATGTAATAACTGGGAAGAGACTACCTAAAAAACAATACTATTCCAGGCAGTCCCAATTTAATTTCCTACCTACGAGCCAACACAAAGTCATAAAAAGCCATGCTACCAAGAAAACAATTCTTGAGAGCTGCAGGGAGCATCTTGAGAGAGCAAGATACAAAGCACAGCCTGTGTGGGAGGATAGATGTGTTAATTATAATACTGAGAACACAAATAAAAAGACCAGTATGTTGAAGCCCCAGGAAAACAAGTGCCCCATGTATCCAAAACTGAAATTATGTTAGAGTTATGAGATCTGATGCCAGTCCACCTGGATGGGCAGCAAGCATGCATGCATTGTGCAAGCGAGTTCCTCAGAGGAGCTGCTGTGCCTGACACACTGCCTGTGGCTTCCTCTGATTTCCATAGAGAAATGCTGCAACTCTGTCCCTGTGGACAGCAGACCCAGTTTAACCGCTGGGACAGGAGAAGGAATATCATATCGAACTAGAACTGTGGAGGCCGGGATTTTGGCAGAATGTAATTGTTCAGTCCAGGATTGCAGATAACAGTGATGGATCATTCTCTGACTTCACGGAGAGTCCCAAGAGACAGTGAAGTGGCAGCATCTCCCGTATCAGCTCTCAGGGGAAGCTCGTGCTGCAGGGTGATGTGGTGGGTGCAGAGTTGAGACTGTCAGGGAGGGGAAATGCAGTTTGCCACAGCTCCAAACTGTTCTTGAAGCACACATGCTTAAACCAAACAGTCCTGGCTTTAGACAGCGTATGCTGAGTGAGACTGTGAATCCATGCAGGCATCAAAATAGGTCTCTCCTTGACAACAAATGTGTTTAAAAGCCATGTTTAAGAAATATGAAGGGCCTACACTTACCATAGTGATTATTGTTAGAAGAATGTTTCTTTTAAAATCAAATTTAAGAACGTAAGCTGTCACCAAGTTTTAAATAACCATCCTACTGGATATTGCAAAGAAAAATTCTACTGATGGTGCAGGGACTCCAAGACTTTGGCCACCAGGGAACAAAATGTTCATCTTATCAGTATTTTGATACCTGGCATTGGTGTATTCCTGTCTTTTGAAGATGCAAGTGTGTACTGTGAAAGCACCAGCCAATGCTGCCTGCCTTTCTCCTCTACTCCTGGCATACACACTTGAGCAGTGGCAGGGGATTTTCCAAGTATTTTAGTCATGATGATAATAGAAAATGTTGCATAATGGCATTTCATTTGGAGGAGGTGAAGAGGATGTATCCTCTAATTTTAACATAAGAAGAGAGATACTGTCAAAAAAATAAAATGAAACACTCAAGGAATTCTGCTTCATGTAATATCTTCTGTAAGGTAATCTTTGTAGACAAAAACATACCCACATGGGTTATTGCAGCTGATAGGAAATACTTCATTTCCAACTTCTTACCCAATGCTGGCACCAGGTCATTAGGAGATAGGCTGACCTCTTGCCCTTTGTTTGAGTTGTTCTACCTTTTATGCTCTAGTAAAAGAGGAAGAGAACCTGTATCAAAAATAAAAGGGGATCAGATTTCCAACTATCACAAGCCAGAAGCAACAGTAGTGGATTGGTGAAGAGTCACAGAGGCTTTGCCATGACAGGTGGGGATTTGCACTAGTCTGGCACATTCCTGCTATATGAGGCTCACCCCTCCTCACAGTGGCAGTCAGAGAGCATCTTCTGGTTGTTTCATAAGTTTATTTTAATAAGTGGTTATTTTAAGATGAGCAGTTTTCTGTCTCTGGGCTGATCATCATACTTGTCAGTGAGATGGCAGCAGTTGCTTGTTTGCACCCATCAAGCAAAATGGCAAAATTATGTGCCAGAGTCCCTGGGTAGAAATTGAACCTTTTGTGGCAGCCTTGCCAAGCAGGCACTGCCTGAACTGCTCTAGTAACAAGGTAACAAGAGAAAGCATATCTGAAAGTTGGTGATGTCAATGTCTTGGAAGGCTGACAGAGCTGGAGAACAAAGTAGGTATTAATTAAAAGGCCTTTAGGGTACACCTTGGGCAGGACAAGGGCCTGGCCAGGACTACACCCAAGGTGGACTAAAAATGGTCACAAAATGGACCACCAATCACAAGGTCTCATACTTTATAACTTTTGGTCCATTTGCATATTGGGGTTTAATTGTCCAATTATAGCTTCAGGTTATGAAGTCCCATCCTTCTTTTTTTTTCTCTTCAGTTCAGCATTGTTTATGCTTTTGGGCCTGAAGCTTGTAACAGTTGTCCTTGGTCTCCATCTGGAAAAGGATTTGTTTTGTCTACCTACCCTGTGAAGAGAGCTTATTGGGACTCAGAACTACACCCCCAGGCAGCACAGACTCCGAAAAACATGAAAGCTAGAATTTAAGGCATCAGTGGAAGACTGAAATGAGGAAACATAAGGTAATAGCAGTCTCAAAGGCAAGACAGTTATGAGGTTATGTTTTGTAATTTGTGATTTTTCCATTCTCAGTCGTGACAGAGTCCTGGGAGGCTGGAGAACAGAGCTCAAAGTAGCTTCTTCTATGAACAGACCTCATTTTCCTTATGGACAGCATGGTATCTTCATGAGTATATCTGATTTGGAGGGTGTGATTATTTTGGATGAACAAAATTGGTGCTAAGAATCTTCTAAAATCCTTGCCAAAGCAGAGGGACAAGTTGTATTGGCCTCATTAATATTGTCAGGCTCACTTGGCAGCTTATGTGGGTAAAGCTTTGAAATATTTCTTTTTCTTGAAATATTTCTAGTCCCTCCTCATAGATAAAGCTTCTCCTGACCAATCTTGACTCCACAGCATTTTATACCCCTGGAAAAGGAGGAGCCTGTGTATTCTGCAGTGGAGCCTTGGAAGTGGGTTATGGAGAACACAATGTCTTTCTGTTCATAGAGCTTGAGATCACTTTGGGGTTACAGTATCTTAGCAAATATTCCTTTAACCATGTAGCTTTCCATTTCTGTCCCCAAAACAAGGGAGCCTCAACTAAAATAACTGGTGTAGAACAAGAAAGACATCCCAAGGCAGATTTGTGTGTTAGTACTGAAACTCCAGGGAAATTAATAGTGCTATTTTCAGCTGAAACATGGTTTCAACCAACTTTGACTGGTATGATGACTTTTTGTTTTCCCTAAATTCACATACTAGCTAGACAAAGACAACTTTATTCTAATGTGCTTCCAATGCCTTTTGTGCAGGTTCATAGGAGATTGTGCTGAATAAGTGATTTCTGCTTATGCAAAATCTCCTAGCATGCAGGAATCCAAGGTAATTTCTTCATCATTCTCCTTGTGACAAAGAAATCATGACAGAAGACAAGAATAGCTCCCACATACTAAAAAAAAAAAAAGAAAAAAAGAGGAAAGAAAAAGGAAAAAAAAAAAAGAATATGTAGTGGAAATAAGAGAGATAGACAGGATCTTGTCAGACATGCAACAGCTTCAAGAACCCCAGGCCCCTGGCACAATGCAGGTGCAGGCAGGGTCTGATCCCAGTGGAACTCCAAGGGCAGCCTCTGGGATAAGTAAGGGATGAAAGCTGATGGCTTCTGCTCTATCCAAAGGCCTGTAACTGTCCTTTAAGTTCATGAAGTCATAGAACTACAATGTGATAGAATGATATGGGTTGACAAGGGACCTTGAAGACCCTCTAGTTCAAACTTCCCTTCCATGGGCAGAGATACCTTTCACTAGACCAGGTTTTTCTGAGCTCTATCCAGTTTGGCTTTGAACACTTCCAGGGGTGGGGCATCCACAACTTCTCTGAGGAATTTGTTTGCTGTCCTCAAGGCTACAGTAACTGGCCATGCTTTCAAGTGAGGTTTGGGCCAACTGACCCTGACCTATGCAAGGCCACCACGAAGCAGCAGTGGCAGCAGCAGGGGACTCCCTGCTGCAGGGGACAGCAGCACCAACCTGCCAACCTGACCTGCTGGCTGCAGAAATCTGCTGTGTGCTGGGGACCTGGGTCTGGGTGTTGGGGGGGAATGCCAAAGCTTGCCTGACCCCTGACTACTACTCCATGATGTTCTTAAATGTAGACACCAGTGACAGTGCTGGGAAACCTGAAGAGCATCCGAAGTGACTGCAGAGTCTGGGGGTGGCAGTCAGGGACCCAGGTGATGTTCTAGTTTCTGTCAGAGGGGGTTAAAAGTGCAAAGAGGGGAAGGACACAGGTACTGCCTGTCAACAAATATTTGAGCAACAGGGTATAGTTTTTGACCATTGGACCTTGTTTGAAGGTCACTGTCGGCTCGGGAAAGACCCAATCCAGCCCACTAAATGGAGCAAATACATCTTTACAAGGAGGATGGTTGCCTTAGTAAGGAGAATATATGCATATATATGCATACATAAAAATCCAATTAAAATCTTTGTTCAAAGGCATAAATATCTATTTAAACTCATACACATTATTTCAGAGAAGGAAGAGGAATATTTTTAGCAGTATGGAGGGCTGAATGCTAAACTAAACACCAAGAAAACAAAGTCCACTGTTACTAAATCTGGCGGAAGGTCCCCAAACACACCAGAGTATATATTCCATGTGTGGAATGGGAAAATTGATTTGATCTAGTGTTTTGAAGGCTGAGGTCTTTGTGCATGCAGCTCCTGGTTCCACCCCTGGCCAGTGCCTGGGGCAGTGACCACCTCACCAGGCACAAGGCATCTCACTGCCTGACCAGCAGGTACCACACCAGGGTCTGTCTTTGTGTCTTTCTCCATTGCGCACGTCCTGCACTGGGGGCTTCCAGCTTGCCAAAGAATAATCAAAGGAGGCCACCCAAGGAGTCTCTGGCACCTCTGTCCTGTCCATCATGCTGCAGCACTGTGAGCAAGCCAGAGCACCCAAGGACCCACGCATGTCAGCTGGCACCCTCCTCCGAGTGCAACAGTTTTCCAGCCCAACACCAACACCCTCTTCAGCTAAACTGGTTGATTCCTTAATAAAGAAGGCAATAGCTACTGCAAGCACTACCCTTTTTCAGGGGTCAGCACCAAACAATCATACTTGCAAATCAGCATCTTTGAGAAAGCACCAGCTCCTGTGCTCAGTGCTCTTCAGCCAGGGTGGAGTTCTCACCTAACATCTCTTGTCCTGGCAGGATTTCTGCTCCTTCCTGCTACTCTAGCCTGAGTACACTTGCATGTTCACATATGATAAGTAAAATTGGAGGGGAAAAAAAGTTTACATGACAAATTTTTGTTTGATAAAATTGTGGTCTAGCAATAAAAAAAAGATGATGACATAACCAATATCTTGTGTTTTGCATAATATTAATAACTCAGCATAACCCAAGTAGTGCTATAATTACTCCCAAGCATGACTTATTAGATATATAAAAATAGCTTTTATCATCTCTAGGATATATTTGTCTTTCTAAAATACCCGTTTTATTTAAGATTTTTAATTCTGAGTTCAGAACATGTGAGGCAGAGTTTGACAGCTAAGAGGACTGCTTGTCAGTAAAGACTGCATAATTTTTGCAGAGTGGTGGGTATGAGAGAGAGGGTTATTTTGCAACTTGAGTCCCAGTTCGTGTTTGTGCAGTGCCTAGGGTATTGAACCCTCCTGGCTTAAGGTTTGCTAGTGCTGTCAAAATACAGGTTCAGAGTCATTAATCTACAAGAGCAACAGCCTCAGGGCCTCATGCACAAGGGCACTGTACAAGTAGGCAGTGACACCAGAAGCAATGGGCTTGAGGGTTAATCTTTACCAGTGGGAGCTCTCTCTTGTTGTGCCTGTGTTTGCAGGGTCTCCCAGAGCAAACTCAAAAATCCCTGCCTGATTTCACTTACTAGGGGAGGCATGAAATGAGAGGGTGATTTGTAGAGAAGAAAAAGGCTTGGCAGATGTGAACTGAAACAGGTCCATTGGTGTAAACAGAACTGCAGCAGTTTGTACCAGCAGACCAATTCTCTCATCACCTCATCCAATTTAGCCCTGCCAGGCTGATGTTGCTAGAAGTGTTGTTGAAATGTCTGATAAGAGACAGAAAAAAAGTGCTTGTTTTAAAATATGTGCATATATTGCTATAGTGATGGAGGAGGTGTGGGGGTGTAGAAAAGAAAGAAGACCTAACAATAACTCTCAGGCTTCTAATTCCCTTGCCTTTTTTTGCTCACTTTTATTGACAATGGTTTTCTGATGCCTTTTTCTTTAAAGTGGAAGCAAATTTATTACAACTGCCACCCCAACAGATACTTGGCATACTTGTGTGCACTGAGGAAAGTGGTGGGTGACAAAATTTCACTGCTGTCGATAACTGTGGACTGGGGCAGAGTACACTGCTGGAGAGATGCAGTGGGTCTGAAAACACCCTGCCCTTTCCCCTCTCCTGCAGTCTTCTTCTAGTCGTCATGTTATTTTCATGATTGATTGTGATTCAGGAGATTCAGGATTCCCCAGACCCCTCACCAAAGATCTGCCTAAAATGCCACTTTTCACATCATATCCCTCGGAGTATAAAAATGAAAACCCTCCTAAACCATGTGATAACAGGGGCAATTATTTCCTTGTGCATAATGCTAATTATTAATGAGTAAACCCACTCAGCACTTTGGATAAGATGAGCACGGGTGTCAATTTCTGTTCCTTTCCCACTGTGTCCCCTAGTTTTATCACATGCTGTGGCAGAGTGAAAAATCAATAGAGGCTTTCCCCCCACTTCCTTCTTGTTTTTCAATGCAAGTTAAAGTCATCCTCCCCAAATGCACAACATACTGCTACTGGCTGACTCGACCATAACTGACTTCAGGAGTTGTCAGAAAACTCTAGAACCTTTGCATTTTAAATTTCTGTCAAAAGTATTCAGTGTAATTAAAGTTACTGCATTTTTGTATAACAACTAGGAGCCTGTTTTGTGTATTTCATAAGCATACAATATTGCCTCTCATCTCCCTCTTCTTTTAGTGTACAAAAATTGTTTTAACGAATGAGAGGTAGCAAAAGATTATCTAAACTTTAACTTCTACCTGCCAGTCTCTTCATGTACAAGGGTAAAGTTTATTCTTGCAAGGGGTCATGCTGATTTCAATAATGTGTATTTGCCTGGGCAAAAAGCACTCAGGTCAGTAAGAGTGATCAGGACTCTGTCCCTGGGTTGCAGCTTCTTTGCATCTTCTGGATATTTGAAGCATATGCTGCAGGATCAGGAGTAGACATTTAATTATTAACTTTTCTTAATTTTTTCCACAGCCTGAGCAAAGTAATAGGACTTGTTTTTCCCTTGGCACATGGGAAAAATTAAGGACCACCCATGACTTGCCAGGGCCAACTTTTCCACATCTGCTACACTAAAAGAAATGAATTTTGGCTCTATGTAGTGCTTTTCTTCTGCTCTCTTCACCAAATGTTAACAAATAAGTTAAGTGCAATGGCTGTCAAGGTGAAAAGGAGGCAGACACTGTGTACTCTATATTGTTTTCACTCATTAGGATGTTGCAGGCCATTTCACTGAACAGGGGAGAGTTGGATGACAAGCAGCATCATCTTGTAACAAAATCAGGAGTTATTGACCTTCATGTTGCTTCCCACTGTGGGCTTCTTTCTCTAGTGCCACAGAGGTCATATACTCTGGAGTGCTGTGTGCCTAAATGAGATCCCCAGCCTCACTCTCTTTTCACATGTGCAGCCTAAAGTCTATAAGAAAAGGTGAAGCTTTTTCTGTTTTTTACCCAAAATAATGCTATAATGAAGGAGCTGCACTACCTTCTTTGTAGTGCTTAGGCCAGGCTAGGCTCCTCCCTGGGCTTGGACCTGGACGTGGAGATGAAAACAGCACATTCTCCACCCTACAGGGGGCCTCTGGCATTGGCTCCAGGTGCATCCCTCTGAAGCTCTGTCCTGTTCCATGGGCTGTCAGTGAGCCAGGCCCAGAGCTACTCATCCGGAGTGCCTAGGATACAACAGGCATGTGGGAGCAACAGCTTGCTCTTTTTCTATCATACTAACGAGCATCCTATTCCTGCCTTCAGTGCAGGTACAGGCTGATCTTCAGCAGTGCCAAAAGCTTCCCATTCTATAAATTTCTCTGTTGCTGAAGCTGCCTGAACAAATCTAATTTGTCAGCTGAAAAGAGTCATTCCTGTATCCACAGTGCCAGATATTAACACAGATTCGGAAGCCCCTCGAGCTTAGATAGCTCTCATCTGCACCAAACCCTGCATCTGTGTAAGCCCCTATCCTGTGATACTTCTCGTCACAGCCACCACTGCTCTAAAACTTTCAGCATAACTTGTTATCAAAAAGGAAGAGAACACAAACATTTCTCTTCTGTCCACAAACTTCTTCGTCAGATTCAGTAATGCCAGCTTACAATGCCAGCAATGCCAGTAAAGCCAGCATTTCCCTGCCTGAGACCACGGCACTACATTGTATCAGTGCCCCCTCCAATGCTCCCTTCTGCAGTGGAGGGTCCCTACAAAATACTACAGAGCAGTTCAAAAGCCTAAATAATGATGGATTTCGTGAAATCCTTTAGGACTTCCCTATACATATAATTTCTGGTGTGCCTGATATGTCTCAGTATGGTCCTGAAACTAAAGGACAGATAAATTATAGAGTGGAATTTGTGGTAGTTGATGGTGATCTTAATCACAACCACTATATATATATTGAGCAGCATATAAGGACAATGTTTATAAGGAAGGTGCAGTCCTCTAAATCTGAGAGCATGTTTACCTCACTATACATCCTATTTGGGTGGCCAGTAATGGCAATGAAGCCCTAGTGGAAAAGGTCAGCAAATAACTGGACAGCTCAAAAAATTCATACATTATAATCCCAACTTCAACTACCCTCTTCCTCATGCTGTGCACTATTCATCACCAGACAGGAGCATTTTTGTCTCCTGTTCTCTTCTTGCTGTTCTGAAATCAAGAAAAATAGCCTCCCTTTTAATTAATTAACTTTGTTCCTGTGATGCTGAGCATATCACATTTAATGAGGGAGCTTATAGTTATAGACATTAATTTTCTTAGGAAGAAACGTTCAAACTAAAATCAATGCATTACTCATGCAAGAAGCAGTAAAGTCTCTTTGGACAGCAGGGTGTTTTTGTCTGCAGCCCACACATCTTTCCAGCTGTGAAAAACTCATTTGGATGCTGAAAACTCTAGAAGGTGTAGTCAGTGAGGAGTGGGGAGAGGGAGGAAAGAAAAAACCTCTATAGAAAGGGCCTGGGGTTCCTGGTCAATGGCAGGTTGAACATGAGTCAGCAGTGTCCTGACAGCCAGGAGGGCCCCTGTGTCCTGGGGTACATCAGGCACAGCATCACAGCCAGGCAAGGGAGGGGATTGTCCTGCCCTGCTCTGCACTGGGGCAGCCTCACCTCCAGTGCTGGGGGCAGTTTTGGGTGCCACAATACAAAAAAGACATTGAGCTGTTAGAGAGGGTCCAAAGGAGGGCCATGAGGATGGTGAAGGGCCTTGAGGAGAAGCTGTGTGAGGAGTGGCTGAGGTCACTTGGTCTGTTCAGCCTGGAGGACACTGAGGGGAGACCTCACTGCAGTTACAGCTTCTTGTGAGGGGAAGAGGAGGGGCAGGCACTGATCTGTCCTCTGTGGTGACAGTGACAGGACATGAGGGAGTGGCCTGAAGTTGCATCAGGGGAGGTTTAGGTTGGATAACAGGAAAAGTTCTTCACCCGGAGGGTGGCTGGGCACTGGAACAGGCTCCTCAGGAAAGTGGACCAGGCACCAGCCTGACAGAGTTCAAGAAGTGTTCAGAAAAATACTCTCAGGCAAATGGTGTGATTCTTCACATGTCCTGTGTAGGGTAAGGAGTTGGCCTCTGATGATTCTTCTTGGTCCCTTCCAGCCCAGGATATTCTATGATGCTATGATCTACAGTTTGACCTGTCAGCCTGACCTCAGTGTCTGGCAAGGTTATGGACCAGATGATCTTGGGTGTGATCACATGGCACCCCCAGGACAGCTGGGAGATCAGACCCAGCTGGAATGGGTTTGGGAGAGGCAGATCCTGCCTCACCAACCCAGTCTCCTTTTGTGACCAGCTGACCCACCTGGATGCAGGGAAGGCTGTGGATGTTGTCTGCCTGGACTTCAGCAAGGCCTTTGACACTGTCTCCCACAGCAGACTCCTGGCAAAGCTGGCAGCCCAGGGCTTGGACAGGAGCACTCTTTGCTGGGTTAGGAACTGGCTGCATGGCCAGGCCCAGAGAGTGGTGGTGAATGGTGCTGCATCCAGCTGGGGACAGTCACCAGTGGTGTTCCCCAGGGGTCTGTGCTGGGGCCAGCTCTATTTAACATCTTCATTGATGATCTGGATAAGGGGATCGAGTTCACCATCAGCAAATTTGCCGATGACACCAAGCTGGGAGCATGTGTGGATCTGCTGGAAGGCAGGAGGGCTCTGCAGAAAGACCTGGATAGGCTGGATAGATGGGCTGAGTCCAGCAATATGAAGTTTAATGAGAACAAGTGCCAGGTCCCACACTTTGGCCACAATAACCCCATGCAATGCTACAGGCCAGGACAGAGTGGCTGGACAGTGCCCAGGAGGAAAGGGACCTGGGGGTACTGGTGACAGCAGTGAACATGAGCCAGCAGTGTGCCCTGGTGGCCAAGAAAGCCAAAGGCATCCTGGCCTGGATCAGGAATAGTGTGGACAGCAGGAGCAGGGGGGTCATTTTTCCCAGTACTGGACACTGGTGAGGCCACACCTTGGTGCTCTGTTCAGATCTGGGCCCTCAGTTTAGGGAGGACATTGAGACACTTGAGCACATCCAGAGGAGACAACAAGGCTGTAAAAGTGTCTGGAACACAAGTCCTGTGAGGAGCAGCTAAAGGAGCTGGGGGTGTTTAGCCTGAAGAAAAGGAGGCTCAGGGGGGACCTTATCACTCTCTACAACTCCCTGAAAGGAGGCTGTACCCAGGTGGGAAGAGGTGGTTGCCTCTTCTCCCACCCAGGCAACCAGCAAAAGAATGAGAGGACAGAGTCTCCAGCTGTGCCAGAGGAGGTTTAGGCTGGACATAAGAAAAGAATTCTGTGTAGAAAGAGTGGTTGGGCACTGGAATGGGCTGCCCAGGGAGGTGAGGAAGTCACTGTCCCTGGAGGTGTTTAAAATACACTGGACGTGGCACTCAGTGCCATGGTTTAGTTGATGCAAAATGTTAGATCAGAGGTTGGAGTTGATGATCTCCAAGGTCTTTTCCAGCCTAGTTGATTCTGTGATTCTGTGATCATAAAATACAAGATGATAAATGCTTCTCTTTTATTATGTGGATTGCCCATCATCTCAGTTCATGAGACCACAGTGCCTGGCTTTTTGCTTGGAAAGGTGAGGAACAGTAGAAGGACCGTGAGAGCACAGGTGACCACGGTCTGCAGCAAGGGTGGCCTGCAGGCTTGTCAGATGAGAACAGCATTTCCTATTCCTGTCAGAGTTTGACCCTGAATCTCATCTTATTCATGATGAAGCAGGGGACTAGACCATCTCAGAGTAGTTTTCTTCCTTTTTTATTTTTTTTAAGAGAAAATAAGTGTATATTTCTACTTGTCAGAGATGTGGGTAAAGCTGGAAAATACAACATAAATGCTGCTTTAAATGTCAAAAAAATTAAACAGCAACTAAAAAGAGCCCAAGCTTTATTTTAATCTCGTGGTAATTCTTCTAGCTAATTGTAGTATTCTTCTGGGTCCTGTAATTTATAAACATCTGGAATCAGCATCAGTCACAACAGTACAGTACCACCCATCCCCTATGAGCTCCCATGAAGACACTTATGTCAGAGCAGAAAGTGAGGCAACCCAGTTCACATGGAGCTTCTGGAGCTCTGCTCATACCTCTTGGGGCAACAGGTGAGGAGAGATGTCTTGAGAAGGATCATGTAGAAGGAACCTTGACTCCCTGGATTCTTCTCTCCTGCTGCCACAGCCTTGAAGCAGTGTCTTTGCACAGTAAAAAGATCCCTGCCAGGACCCTCAGAGGTGACCATTTCTCACTGGTTTTCTTCTTGATTCCTGTGTTCAAGAGCTGACAGACAAGTAGTGTGTGGGCTGATGGGCTGCACTTCACACCGGAGTCTCACAGGTATACCATCAGATGTGTTAAACATGTAAATGACAACATCGCTGAGACCACCCTTGATTCATTTGTCCTTCCTCCTGGCTACATAAATTAAAGAAACACCTGAACAAAGTCAAGAAATAGTTGGAAACACCCTGAGAATGAGGGAAATCATCTTCAGTAGAGGTGAGGCCTCTTACCATATGTATTAAAAGTGTTCTGGGGGACAGAAATCCATCCCTCAGTGAAATCACTTATCTGGAGATGGGTACCATAATGGCCTGTTCTAAAATGAACTCTTGTTGGCCACATCAGGTTGAACCTGATACTCTTCTCAGAAATGAACAACCTCTGCTCTGAAACACCGTAAACATTAAGAGGAATTTCTCAGTCACATCATTCCCTGGGTATTATTGTCTTAAGAGCAGAGCTTGCCCAGGAGGAAAATTTGCCCCAGCACAAGCTATAAAGTGCATCTTCACAACAGATAATTTTTGACTCTGATACAGTGATTAAGCTAAGCAAATTCCATGGAGTAACCATTAATTTGTTTCATTTAACTGCACATTTTGGTGTAGCTGTAGGGTGTCAATGTCCACAGCTGCTGGAGCTGGTTGCTGGCCTGAATACTTACCAAGGAAGTCCTGGGTATGCAGTGTGGAGCCCGGATTTGCCCTTTTGCAAGTAAACTGGACCTAGTCCAGATCAGCAAAAAACAGTTAGACACCTCTGCCTTCCACAAGAGCTGGATTCACTTTGAAGTCATTAAAATTGCAAAGTTTCAGTCTATCTCTTTTTTAATTTCCACACCTCTGTAGATGCTAAGGTTTCTGTCACACCAGGGACATCTAGAAATTAATTGCTTTAATGTATAAGCAGAGTCAGTCTGCTAGCTCATCACAGCTATATTTTCTCTGTAAGCTTGAAGCTTTCTTAGGGGTTTGGATAACTCCTCAGTCTGATGGACTGCACACTGCTCCAGCACCATTGTTAGAGGATTCTGACCTTCCTCCCACTGAAACACAGTGCAATGTTTGTGCCTGTATAGAGACTACATTTATATCCAGATTCCTTTAGCCTGGTCTTCTTCTCTCTTCTTGAGGAATGTATACTTATAAGGGCATACACAGGTGTGCATTTAGAGTGGCTGGGACTGTCTAGACCCAAGACTGGGCACCTCTACCCTGTCTGCTTCTTACCTTATAGGTGATACAACGAAAAGTCATTATGTATTTGGACAATTTGTATTCCCAGTAGACTGTAGTCTCTCTCCTGGATCTGAAAATCCATGGCAAAAGTGAACTTTCCCTCAGGCATCCCATCAGGCTCAGGAGTGTGTATATGCCATGGGGAAATACCAATGCACAACACTTTAAACCAAGGAATACACCTCTCTCTTGCACAGATTATCATGGAGATCTTACATTTCCTTTTTTCCCTAACTCTAAAAATACGCACGGAAACTTACACACTGTTTCTGTGCCCCATCACGGCCCCTTTCCGTTATGCCTGAGAGTCTTTCTCTACCTGGTTATTCATTGAAAGAGCAACTCTGCATAATGATACTGGCTTCATATCTATATCTATCTAAAATCAAGCAACAAAACTAAAAAGCATTACATGGCTTTTGCCTGGATAGACAAGCAGAGCAAAAAGGCCAGTTATCCATACCACTTGCCTTTTCACTCCTATTGTGAGTGCCCTCCTGCAATGGAAAGCTCCAGACAGAACCATTTTTCCTAGCACTCCAGCAGTTCTCATTTCTGGGCAGCAGTAGATAACTGTAGTGAATAGATGAGGGAGCATTCTCTTTTTGTGATTCTTTTGAGATTACTGGATGGTATTTTAGTATTTTCCCTCCAGTATTTCTCAGTTTTCTGCTTAATCACCTCATTACTATATCCTTCTTTTTACAGGCAGCCATAAACTAGCAAGTTGTGGGAAAATATGTCCAGTTTCAATCTGTTTGCAATCAGCATCTCACATTGAGAGAAGATCCAGGGTTTTGGAGACAAACAATTATCATATTTGTGATTTTAATAGGCCAAAATTACACCCAAGGATGAAAACCCTGTTAAGAACTAGGATGCTTGAGACTAGGATCTGTATTTTGCACTACGAGTTCCACTTTAACATTTAAAATATTTTTACACTGGCTTATCTGAGTGAGATAGTAAGTCCCTTGGAGAAGTAAAATGATACCGATAATTTGGTTTAACTTTTTACAAGAGGAGTTGTACAGGATGTGTTTTCTCTGTTTTCTGGGATACTAGAGATTTCATGTCATGGTTCAGCCACACCTGTATTTTCTATTTCATTACAGCACCTAGAATATGCATGAAAAATCCTCATAAATTGTTAAGACATGAACAAGACTTGAAGAGTAACCTCAAGCACGAACATCCTTATCAGGGTGAGATAGAGGTGTACAGAGAAAGCAGAAAGCTTGTCATCTACATAGGCTTCTTAATGCTGCTCTTGCTTTTCTAAGAAGTCAAGAATTGCATGAGAATATTCTCTTTCCATTTTGGGGCTGAAGTTGCTTTCGTTTTTGGCATTCATCTGATTAAGCTCAAAAGATAATGAATTAGACTATGTGCATAGTTTGCCCTGAAAGCCAATTCAGTGCATTTTAAAATCAGTTTTCATAAGCATTTGCATAATCATAAGTGTGTGACATGTATCAGAACCTCCACCCTCAAAGCTGAACTTAATTGTGCAGATTGATTTACTAATCTTACTAACCATTTCACAGATAAATTCAAATTCTTTCCATTCACTTATGAATATTTGCCTAGAATTTTTAAGTATTTTGCAAGTCATAAATATTTTCAGAGAAAAGGACAGATTACTAACTATCTCCAAGGGCATTGATATTATTAACCGAAAAGCTGGTTTAAAGAGTCTTATAAAATATAACCAGACAACTTTTAATGAGACTTATTTAGTCTGGATAAAAGGAGAGGGAAGACCTAGAAAAACCTGGTAAGTTATTCTAATTTTAGGTGGTGGGGTTTTTGTTTAGTAAACCTAGAGGGACTTTTCCCATCAATGTATTGAGTTATTTTGAAAATCCAAACTTTTATAATTTACAAAAAGCCCCTTTTATAATTAAAAATTTCTTGGAGTGATTCAAGTTAACATTTTTTTGTGAAGACCCACCTCTTGTGATGTGTGGAAACTCCTATGTCTATTTCAGTTTATTCTACAGTGAATAAAGTTGGGGGTTTTCTAAGACTTTTTCTTTTTCTTTTTTTTTTTTTTTAATAGCTAGTATAGTTGAGTTCTGCCCCTTTCCAGCCTGAAGAGTCTTTAATTGTTCAAATTTTTATTGTAGGAAAGCTACTCTCTATCTTCACAAATCTCACTTTTCCCCCCCTAGAACTTCTCAATTCTTTTACTTTTTCTGAGCTCTTTCAAACAAAATGGAGTGTCCAAGATGAAGCTATATCATAGCTACACGTACAGTGGCATAATGGCATTCACTACTTAGTCGTTTATCATCTTGTGAACAACTTGCCTCTTCCTTCCATTTTCTGAACATTTTTGAGAACCAATACTCCTTGCAGACAATCTAGCAGATTTGGAGCCACTTTGCAATGGCAACACCTGCCTAATGGAAAAAGAATCAGAACAGAGTCAGTGTAGTGGTGGGCACTGGCAAAACTTCCTACCTGGATTCCCTGACTTGTTCTTGCCCATGATATAGGAAGATGAGCTGGGAGGGACCTACTACCCACTAAGGCAGGTCTTTTGTTTCCAAAAGGCATCAAGGAATATTAATACCCCATGGCTTGGGAGTGGTAATATTCTAGAATTGCATTAGGAATCACTTTTTAACTAGTCTTGCAAAATTTATTTTTATTGGCTATACCACAGTAGAAGACTTAACAAGGATAATGGCCCCTGCTGCAAAATAAGACTGCAAACTTGTGGTTGGAGAGGGTTCCTGCATTATGAAGCCTCTTTAAAGGCAGGATTATTAACTCCAATTCCCTCCCAGGAGGGTGACTTGCTTCATGACTAATGCTCAACACAGTTAAGTGGCACAGCTAGAGCTCTTGGCAAAGCAACATATGGTGGTTTTGAGCATTGTAGATGTTTCATTGAGTATGTTTCCCACTCTGCTACCTCACAACACTTCAGGGCACTGCTTGTCTCTGTTTATTATTGCTGTGTTAGTCCTTTAGACTTTTGTTTTCAAATGTTAATTATTTAGAGTATTGACAGCAATTCATAATACAAAGATAGATATACCTGTAAATATACTTTTTTGAATGTTTCTTGTAATTGAGACTCCAAATTGTGCAAAATCTTTTTGATGACAGACTCTGCCTCTGCTTTCCATCATATTGCGCACTCACAAGCTGGGGACTCTTTGTACAAAGCACCAAGGCCTTGGGTTTATGCCAGCTAGAAACTCAATACACTGTTTGACTGCTTGCCTGTGTTCTTTGTAACAACAGCATTTTCATTTGCACAAGTAGCCTTTACAAAAAAAGCTTGGTTCAGAGGCAGGCAGAAAGATACACAGGCACACAGAGCAATAAAGGCCAGCCACACCGGGCGGGACATGGAGTTAGTACACTGTGTTTTTTCAGGGAAGTCTCAGGAAAAGCCATTGTCATGTTTTCTGCAGAGTCTAAAGAGAAAGTCACAGAACAATCCTTCTGAGTCACCAGTTTCCATTTGCGCAAACCTGGTCTTAAATGAAATGATAGAGACGCAATTAATGATTAATCCAGAAAAGAGACAAAACCTATCAGATTAAACTAAACAGTGGTCAAAATCAGAAGGAAAATGCCTCCCCCCAGTCCACTAAAAAAGAGAAGAGATAGTGGATCACTTACTACTAAAGCTCTTTGTTACAACTTATTTTCTTACAATTATACATTGCAACCAGTTCAATTAAAAGGATAGATATAGGTTAAAGGTGAAATTGCCTGCCTTGTTTTATCTGAAAATCTCATCTGAAATCACACCTAATTAGCCTAATTATTGCTGTAAGATTTATGAATTGTACAGGTAGAGAATGTGGATTGCATGTTGTAGAGAGGTGAGGCACTGGAACAGAGTGCCCAGAAAAGCTGTGAGTAACTCATACCTGGAATTGTTCAAGGACAGGTTGGATGGAACTTGGAGCAGCCTGGTCTAGTGGAAGCCCTGCCTATCACAGCTGGGCTGACGAAAATTATCTTTAAGGTCTCTTCCAATCCAAACCATTCTATGCTATTATGATAACTTGTTCACATTCACAGGACTGATACTAAACTGAAATTGATTGCTTTAGAGAGGGTCTATGGGGTGCAAAGTGCACTAGCCTGCACTGCTGAATGGAGCAGCTTTCTTCACCAAAGAAGGCACGTGGTTGTAACACTGGTTCTCTTCCCAAAACTGTGTCCTATTTATTTCTTGAGTATACAGTGAAGAATAAGGAAGGAGGATTTTTTTGCTAGGCACTACTTGAATTTTTAAACTTTTCATTCTTAGTACATTTAAAGGAACAGCTTGTTGTATAAACCAAACAGGAATCTGCAACAGCAGTACTAATGTTAAGGGGCATCTTGCCCTGGTAAAAAAATGAAGACCTTTGATTTCTTTCAGTAGGCAAAACCACTGAAAAGTGATTCATGCTCAATAAGAAATCTGGCATGAAAAATGTAAATACATGTAGGTCACCACTCTGCTCTGTGGCTGTTCCACCCTGGCTCAGCAGTGTCACTCACAGCAGCAATGTGGCAGCCCCAGAACAGAGAGCTCATCACTGCTTTTGCTTCATCATTCTTGCTCCCTGCAGACATATTTCTTCCCAGGAGCCTTCAAGCTGCTGACATAGTCCCCAGATGGCCCTGCTACCATCCATAATGGTCAGTCTGATCTACTCTGTGGGTGAGGTGAGAGCTACCCCAAAATGAGCAGAAAGCAAAGTTGGCCCAGCATAATTTTGATCCTTGGGCTTTGTGACATGTATCCTGGATAGGAAACCTTAAGACATTTTCTGAGAGAGCACAGAAAATCCCAGAGCCTCATGACCCTTGAGAAGTCAGGATGGTGACTGTCTTAAGTCCTAAGGCCCAATGGCAGTCACATGAAAGGAGCTGGGGCTCTTGTCTAAGCTCTGTAAGGGACTGGCTTGACTCCAACCCCATAGAAATCCAGATGCTTTTCAAACCTTCTTCTGATGATTTTTAAATCCCTAAGGATAAAATATAACAAGCAAACACTCACAAGGGAGGTAAACTAAAAAAAATTCAATGTTACACATGGCCACCCATGTTACACTGGATCGCCCAGCCACATATGGACATCTATGAATGAAAAAAGACCTGAAGAGTAAATCATAGCCAACTAAATCAAATGGCACCAAATTCAGTAAAAAAGTGCTATTGCCGGTTCAAAATCAAACTGACCTGTAGCTTTTGACTGCTCAAAAAAACCCATAAAACCCATATAGACCTATTCCATCTGCACTGCTGACTTTCTTTCCAACCACTTTTTTTTTTTTTTTTTTTTTTTTTTTTTTTTTTTTTTAAGTACAAAAAATGCATAATCTAGAGTGCTTAGTCACTGCAGTGTATTTTTATGGAGTTTATTTTTCTTTACTTTTGTCTATGTTTGCAATGATTTGTGAGTTTGAAAAAATACCATATCTCTTATTTTGAGTTTGATAGGTTCTCTGTAAAGTCATCACAAAAGAAATGTAGATAATTTATTTTGTTTCAAGCTGATGCCCAATAACTTACTTGTGTTCCCTGATAATTGACTGCAGTTTATTTTCTGCTTGGGCAACACTTTATGTCAACCACTTGTTTTACTCACTAGATAAGCTTGGTAAATGATCTGATATGATCAAAGCAAGGTAAAGTGAGCAATGATGCTTGTGAGTGAACATTCTAACTGATGTTAAAACTGATGGGTTTTTACTGATGCAAAGCTCATTTTCTTCAAAGCTGGGCTTTGTAGCCTAATGATATTTCCTTCTTTCACCCAAAAAATTGCAGGACTTTCTTCTGTCCTGCCTTTTATATGCATAAAAAAGGAATGCATACGTGATGTAAATGAAATCAGAAATCAAGTCAAAAGCATCTTCGTTTGGACCACATGTTCCCTCCCATTTTGGCTTCAAGTAGGGAGCTTAGAGTAGCAGGTCTGCAGAGAGCATATTGATTAACAGCATATATTCCTGTCTTAGACCATAAATGCACCTATGGTTTACAAAATATCAGGGGTTGGAATATTACTCAGTAATAATAATACTATAGTCCTATTAATGCTACTGTATCAATAACACATAATAATAATACCACACAATGACAGAAATGCCAAAAATTAAGAGATCCTGGGAAAAAAATCAATACAAAGCTGGATCCCCATGAAAAAGGGACTGACACTGACTGAATATTTAACACATATTTGCACACACATATTCACTCCATGTGGGCTTTCCTAGCTGGTCTGTTCATTCTATTAACACCATAACTGACCTTTTCATTAATCATTCAATCCAAAGTCCCATCATTCACCCCTAACCACTCCCCCTAACCCTCACAAGCACAAAAAAAAATCCCTTGAACTTGACCATGAACTTTGACCAATTCACAAGCCCATCCCTCTTAGGAATGCTCCTAATCCTTCGTTCAGTATTATTTCCTGCCCTACCACTTCCCACATCACCAATGACCATCAGAGAACTGCCAAACACCTTTTAACCCTCCAACAACAAGTCTTCCACTTAAATACAAAGCACTGATGGTCCCATTAAACAAGGGAGGACACAAATGATTTTTAATCCTACACATCACTAACAACACTCCCACTGATAATTAACCTTTTGGCCTACTAGAGTATACATTCATCCTCAGCAATCAATCACATTTGCCTGTTATGTATTTTGCTGTCAAAGTTTACAGCTCTGTGATACACAAGTTACTGAAGGACCCTTTCCGTAAGACTCCTAACCAACTTTCCTTTTGCCAGATGAGAATATCAGCCTTTCAATCTGGCCCAAGCCACGCTCAGCAACTCCTACACTGTTTTAGTAAAAGTCCTCTTCTGGACAGAGAAGTAAGAAAACACACAAAAACTAAAAATGTGCTTTGGATTTTCTCTTGGGCAAATGTCCATGGTTTCCCCATTGGCCAAGGATGTTTCCTTTCTTGGAAAATTAGTTTTTAGTTCTTCCCTTTTCATGTGCAGAATAATATATATCTAGCAGTGAGTAAATATATAGCCATCCTGGGGAGGCCCGTGAAATGTTCTCAGTGGCGCTGTAAGCCCATTCATAATGGGTACAGGCAAAATTTCAGGGCAGTTCCTGCCAAGTTCCTCTCCTGGGCATGACCCTTGGGCTTTCAGAGGCAAACTGTGCACTGCCAGCCCTCTGCCAGCCATGCAGCCACAACCTCTGGGCACAGCAAACAGCCAGTTTGAACCTACAGCTTCACTATCTCCCCAGAAATGTCAGAAACTGATGACTCAGGAAATTTCAGAACTTCTTTCTACCTCTGTGACTTTTTCCATGGCAGGCAGTAATTTCACAGTACTTACATGGTATTAAAGCTTTATTTGGAAACACAACATGTACATCTTCTATTTTAAATAGTAAGATGCTGATCTTTTATTACCAAAGAGACATTCAGCACAGTCTGGAGCCTCACAGGCAGCTCTAGCAGGTGAGACTGCTTCTGTAGCACTCTTGGCTTGCATGTGTGTCATTTCAAAGCTATGTCCTGAAAATGCCCTTCTAAAGAAGTAACAATATTCAGAAATGTTGCAAGACCAAAGTTCTAATGTGGTTATACTCATAGGAATTGCAGATTTGTTGGCAGGTGTTTTCAGGTTCAATTTAAAGTGTCCTCCAATAACAACAGGATAGAACTGCATGCTGCTTTGCATTTAGATCCAGGTATCTGAAGGTAAACTCCATTTACATTTACGTTGTCTTCTCCTATTCTAGTAAATGGGATATCTATGCACTTTTTATGAAGAGGTGAAATTTTCTAAGATAAAAAGTATCATGCATGATCAGGAAAGAAATCCTATATATTCCATAATAATATTCATTCGCATTTCCAAATGTCTTTCATTTCAAGTGGCTTTACAAACCCTTGCTTTTGCTCAGGCTTAGTCTTTATGTGGACAGGTCTAAAGCTCATACACATATTTGCAGTGAGGCCTCATGAATTTATTTGCACAGAATATGCAAAATCACAAAAAGGTACATTTAGTGAGCAGTGAAGTCACAATTGTGTAAAGGAAACCTTTCTAGGAGAAAGAAGGGATTATATTACTACTGTTGTTTGTCAAAGTAATGTTTTCAAACACTTCCCAGCTATTACTTGCACCCAAGGCTGTTTCAAGGCTGTTTGCTTTCAAGTAAAGCCATGAAACTACCATCCCTGAGTCCACAGAGTGTTGGATCCAGCCTTCCTGTATATTCTCCCATATCACAACACTTGAAGCACCACTTAAATAGCTCATTTTGTGTCATTGACATGGCATCTGCCTATATAATCACCAAATCTCTTTGTGGCAGCTGTCTATTCATTCCCCAGAACATTAAACTAGCTCTAATCAGAAAGAAAATAAAATTGATGTAACACTTCAGACTTCAGCAGCTGGGTCTTCAAATAGAATTCCGGGCAGATCTGTTCTTGAGTGTAACATATTTTGCTGCAGATGTACTGCTGTAGGTAGAAGGGCCCTTTATTGCATAGTTTCTAGCTGGATCTACTAGATCAACTGTTCAAAAGTCGACAGGAGAACATCAGCCAGAAAAAGGGCTGATTAAATCAGAGTTAGCCCACTACACACTGAAAATTCTGGTGGACAAGAGAAGTTGAATATATACCCAAAAACTAAAACCCTGATATTGCTTGGTCAAGCTGGAGGAAGATCCTTGGCACATTTGCAGCTTCCTAAGCCAGCAGAAAGATTGACCTGAAATAAATAATTTTATGTCTGCCATGAACTGCACTCAATCAAAAGAAATAAAAATTATCCATGTTAAACTAACGACCCTTCTTATGTGCCAAAAAAAAAATTATATGTTACTTAGGAGCATCAGGTCTTTCCTCTAACAACTAACAGGCTTGGCCTCTGCTGGCAAAGCAAAATAGAAAAAAATAAGATAAAATATAAGATAAAAGCTAAATCTTTTGCTGTTAAAGAAATCAAAAGAGCGAAATTTAGAGGCTATCATTCATGGCAAGAGGTATATGATGCAGAGAACAACAATGAAGTCCTTGTCTGCAAACTTGTCAGATGCCTGACAGGGGACCCCTGGCAAACATGTGCACTTGGGAGGTGTGCAGTCTGTTCATCAGCTTTGGAAGCTATTTTGAGACAACCATGTGTCTCCAGGTGGCCACCATCCCAAGAGCAGATTTCCACCAGAACTGAAACACTTCAGCCCTTCAGCAGCCTCTGGATGTAGCCTCTGGATTTGCCCCAGTGTGGGCTTCCAGGGGATGGTGGGCACCCTGCTGCAGGGGGTTATTCCTCTGAGTGCTGTGGCTGTGGTTTACTAGAAGCCTTTGCCTCTCTTGTTTCCGTACCAGGCTGCCCTTCAGAGGCTCATCCACAACCACTGAGGAATTTGTCACACACAGGAGCAGAAAGCAGGTCTTGTCTTCTCCTGAGAAGTGCCTCCTGTGACCCTAATGTCATGTTCATTGGGACAATAGTTTCTGGTGTTGACTCATTTAATGCATCCAACATTTTATTCATGTTTATATTTAGGTAAGTGTGCAAGAGTAAAAAGAATAGCTAGAAAACAGAGGTCTGTATATTTATTTAGATCATTTGAGCTCCTGCTCAACCATTGTGATGTTTGACGCACTTTAGGGCAGATATTATAGCAACATATTGATGTCGTCTAGGTATTGTGAAAGGGTGCTAATATTTTTCTGCAAGATAAATTTCTTGAACACTTTCAATACATTGACAAAAGACCAAAAAAATGAAAATGCCCTTAGGACTAAAGAAACAGACAGCTTGAACAGCAGGTTTAATGTTTCTCTTTCTGATATGTATTGCAATAGTCCAGGTGCTACATTCCAACTTGTCAACAGACAGAACTCTACAATATATTTAAAAGTCAAACTTTACTATTTCCATCAAGAGTCAGAAAGGCCTGTGAATTTCTGTATTGTGCATAAAACTTTCAAAAGGTAAGCATTCATTCTGAAGGACTAATTCAACATATTATCTCACTAATTTCTGTATTATAAAATACTGGAAAATATTATATATATATACATTATATTATAATTCTATAATAATTATACTGTAATTATAATATATATTTAATTGTATTTTAAAAATATTATATATTTTTTCTGTATCAACTTATTTTTGTCTCCTAAAAGACAGTTAAGATTTTTTTTCAGTTAAATTTCTTTACATTAATCTTTGTATTGGATTGCATTGTATTTAAAATATAAACACCACTAACCTCTGGTCTGCTATCAGTTTAGGGAGTTATGAAGATAACACAGTTCAATGCCTTATTTCAACAAGCACCAAAAGTGTTTACTGCCTAGTTTCTGGCTATGTCATTAATACTTTCAGACTACACAGCTTTCTGGAGAAGTTCTGCAAGTAATGCATTAAATTTGTAATACTGACCCATCTCTGGCTTTTAGACAACTGGCTTTTGCTCAGCAATTTCAAATGAAAATGGTAACTGTTTTAAACCAGCTTTTTAATTAGATCTACTGGGATTACTAATGCAAATGCATGAAATGTACCAATTTACTATTACTAGTTTTTATAATCAAGGGAACATCTGATTTAGTCCATTTGGCTTTGGAATAAAAAAGCCTAAGGTGGATCTCTCCTCCATGGTATTGGTTTCTGTAGAAATGACAGCTATGATTTAACCACAGATTAGCAGGGATTTTCAAAGGACTTGTGCATGACGATGTGTCCAAACTGACTTAGAAATGGTATTTCTGTAGGGATAAGGTATTAATTGTCTAAGAAAAATAAATTTGATCCTATACACTATTAGCATAGCACAGCATGTCTGAGACTCAGTGGGCATTGTCTCCATTTCACAAGGAAATAGTGAAGAGTTATATTTCAAGTAAACTATAAAACTTTAGTCCTTAATCACTCTAATGAAAGGTATTTCAATTTAATTATTTCGTCCTTTAAGTAGCAGGTCAGTTTTGTAAAATTATGTAACACACTGAAATGGAGGTGAGTATACTGCATGGAGAGGTTTGTAAAGACAGAGGTTACTGCCACTATCTAGGTACATGCACAGATACTGTGGGTAAGGATACTGAAACTCCAGATAAATACTTGACAAAAAGGACAATGTACAACAGTCTTTTTTTTTTTTTCTTTTTTTTTTTTTTCCAATCTGGTAGAGGAAATACGTCTGTCGTGTCACCACAGGAGCTGTGTGTGTGTGCAGGGCTGCCCCAAACCAGGACAGCGAGGGGGAGCTGCACAGGCACTTTTCATGCCTCCCAGTCAAGACTCAGCAGATGGCAAACACAGGATGCAAATGTCCTCAGGACTGGAGCATGAGAGAAAATGGCATTTACTTTTTACACTTTTTGGTGAGCTCTGACAGCAGCTGCCATCTCAGGTACATCCTGCAGAAAGCTTTCCACACATCAGGAGAAATACTTAGACATCTCAGGCATAGGTCTGGGGTTTAGTCATTCTGTACAATTTTGAATTGCATTTTCTTCTGGATATGGTGTTTCATGCAACATTTTTTGGTCAGATGGGACCTAACTCAGAAAAAGAGCCAATGGAGAGACATGGCCTGACTCACTAAAAAGCACACTATGATTGAAATGTTTAAAGCTTTGCTATTATAAATGAAAAGCATCTGGAAGAATTTGATTTTTTTGTTTTAGTTAATATTACTTCCTGTGCATTACATCTCAGGAGTTGCACTGGGGTTGCCAAGCACCTGTAAATTCCCTTGCCCTTGTTTTTTTCCTCTAATTGCTGATTGTGGTCCTAGTGGTGATCATTCTTTTCATTTCCTTGCTCTTCTGTGACCTTTACAAAGAGCATTTCAACCTTTCTGGCAAACCAGACATAGCAAAATAAAAAAAAAAATTTGAAGATATACTTCTAAGAGAGATAAGATAGAGTTGTTAGACAAGGAATGATAGTTAAGGTCATTTTTAGAAGTGCTTAAAACCAGACCACATATACATACCAGCAGCTTCCCACAAGAATGTGTCCTGAGGCTGCCAATCAGTATTGGCATGGGGGTTGTGTTACATAATTCCTCAGTACCTTGGAATATGAGACCACAAACCTTTGTTTTATGGGAGACCTACTCAACCATGTTAAGTTATCCATGCATGCACCTGGTTACAGGATTTGGCATTTTGGTTAGGATTTGACACCAACAGACACTACATGTGACAGGACAGAGCAGGCAGGCACAGGCTCAGTCTGAATGGGTGTCTCCACAGCCAAGCTGCTCTTATTTCCTGCAGATGGTCCAGCAGCAGTGCTAAACAGGGCTCTGTCAGCATCCACCTCTTCATCCACCCAAGTATAATCTCATCAGATAAAAGCCAAGCTATGTAAAAGCTGTATGAAATGAAAGGGTTACAATACATTTTGGTCACTTCTTATTTGCATATTCCTGGGAGTAAGTTGAGATATGACACATAATAGATTGGAATGACCCAGCATGTTTTGACATCATGGCTGTGGACTGTGCCTGTCCCTTCATCCTTGCAGGAACCTCTGTAAGCGCAAACATGATCAGAGCAGTTGTGAAGTGAAACTTCACAATAATCTGGCAGTCAGACACTCACATCACACTGATTGCACCCAGAAGGAGACCAAGAGAAGAATGGAAGGCCACAGATGGTGACCTGCAGGTAAGCCATGTTCCCCATGGGATGAACTCATTGTCCCAGATCCCTATCAAAGTCAGCCATTTCCAGGTATGTGGTCTCTTATTTTAGAACAAGCTTTGACCCTCAGCTGTGGGCTCAGAGCCCTCAGCTGGGGAATAGAATAGACATGTCAGCTCTTTGCCACATGGGACATGGGTGCCTTGGGAAAATCCTTCTGGGCCATTCATCTGGCTTTGGGAAACAACACCAAGTGACCTTTATTGCATAGCAGCATCTAGTGCCAAGGGCAGAAAAACAGAGTGTTTGGAGGATTGTTGTTTTTTTTAAGAGGTAGTGCTGATGTGTTAATAGAAGCCTCTGACACAAAGATCATGTTAAAGCCATGTATCTCACTGTAGTACAGTTCTCCAAGTGGGAGAACTCTTCAAACCAGCATTGTCAGGGAAGGAGCATGCCTTGGCTCATGTCCCTGAGTCCTAGCAAATGGTACTTATTTGAGTGCTCTGTGCATTGCTGTGACAATACCCCACAAGTTTGCAAACAAAAACCTGAAAACATCAATAGACACAGGAAAAAAAAAAAAAAAGAAAAAAGAAAAAAGAAAAAAGAAAAAAACCAGACAATTCCTCTTAGGCACACTAGGGTCAGATCACTCACAGTATCTTGTTAAAAAACTTTTATTATCCTCATTGTTGCAGGATACACTTGGGATACTAAAATTTATCAGCTGAGTGGCATGCTCTGATTTCGTAAGCTGACTAGCAGGAATGGTCAGGATCCAGATTTGCTCTCCCTAAAAGAAAGTATACTGGAAATAGTTTTTGACAGATGTCAGAGGGAGAGACAGTGTATCAGTCCTACTGCAGTCCTGCAATAAATAAAATTACACAAGGGGGAAAAAAAGAAAAATGAACTTTGCTTGGAAATGGAGAAAATTGCCTAAGAAGTTCTGCAGAGCATATAACATTTGGCTTAACAGTGGAATTGCTCAGTGAAATAGTTTCTAAGGGGATTGTTGAACTTGAGGGATGTTTTCCAGTGTTATCATGTATCAATCTAGAATATGTTTCCAAATTGACTATTATATGCTCAAGGGTTTAATACCTCTCTGAACATAGCTTCAGCTAAATATCTGTAAAGGGTGAGCATCTGTATTTTCTTTGCCTTGAGTAATAGCTACTAATTTTTTTTTTTCAGTTTTGGTTTCCCATCCCATTGGTACTGAAGTGACGGCTCAGCCAGAAGGCAAGGAATGGAACAGCAGTGCTAGTGGCAAGAGTGGCTTTAAACAGTATTTTGTGCTTTCTTATCTCTGGGTGTAACTCAATCTGTGTGGAGCTCAGAAGATTTATGTGGGAAGTAGACACTGCCTGTAATTACTAGCCATTGAACACAGGGAGAAGTGGAAACCTGTGGATGTAATTTTTAGCAATTCTACAGACCAGCCTACACTGAAAATCACCAGTTTGGCAGCTGGCTTTGTGAGCATACTAGCCTTACTAGCATTAAAACTACTTGTAATGTCACTCTGACCTTTAGATTTTGGGCCATACACAGCTAAAATCATCTAACTATCTCAGGCTGTCTGCTGATGAATTATCCTTGAACTTCTCCTATTAACAGGCTGTAACTATGAAACATACTGCACTACTTTTTTTTTTTTTTCTTTTTTTTTTTTTTCTTTTTTTTTTTCCCTATTACCACCACAAGCCTTACCTGACATCAAAGGTTTCCAACAGACAATTAAAACTAATGTTCCTTGGATCTATTTTCACTTTTTTTGATAATTTCAAACGTTTTCTAATTTCTGTCTACTGCAGATAGGAATCAATAATGACTATGTAGACCTCTCTAAGGTAGCTATGCAGGAGTAGCAATACAAAGGAAAAAAAGTCTATGTCACTTCATGCTACTTGTTGGCTAAATATGTAAGAAGAGATCATTGTCTTCAAACACATCTGCAAATTCATCATCACAGAGTATTTGTCAGTTTCCTATTACAGTGTCAGCTTCCTGGGGCTATGCTGGGAGCCACAGGACTGATGTCATGAGGCGCCAAAAAGGTATTGCTACAGGCACAGTTTTGTGGGAATGGCAGCAGACTACAAGATCAGTCCCCACATATGCAACAGATGGTCTCTGTCTTTGCCTTGGTTCCACTTTGAAGTTTTTCTACTGGATGTCTTCTTGCTCCAAGTACCATTTTAAAATCAAGGAACATTACGAATTAAGACAAGAACTTTAATTAAGGCCTTTAAAGCCTCCTGAGCTCTGTTTCCCATCTCACTGCTTGTCAGTGCTGTTTCTGTAGTATTTGGGGTCGAAAAACCTATCCAAAACCTTTTCAAAAGCATCAAGCACTGTTTATGTCAACTTTTTCATACAGCAACATTTCTAATGACTTTACTGGGACATTATCAGGACAGAAGTCAGGAATACTTATCTCAGCATCACATGACTTAGTGAATGTATAGTCCAGGAGAGACCATGAAAGATCAATGGAACAGACAATATGTTGAGGGTCTTCACTAATTCCCTTCCTCTAAATTAGTACCAAGATCTTATCTAACACCCACAAAATTTTACTATGTATTTTGCTCAAACACTTGACTTAATATTAGCACAGGCTGGTATATTCTTGCACATGTACTGACACATTTTCCAGCAAATTGTTCTGGGGCTAGGCATAAAATTAGAGGCAATATTTAATATGGTCTGGAAGGTGCTTCTCTTTGATAAATCAGTGTTGGTCAAATGAAAAGCAGTGAATGTGAATAAAACCTGCTAGCAAACTGTTTTCATTGCAAGAGTAAATCTGTGAAAGCCACAATGTTTAACTCTGTGCTACTGAAATCCAGAATAATCTGTGAAACTAGCATAGCCTTATGGTGGCTGTGAAAGTAGTAAATGTTGTCCTTATTTCAAGTTTTTTTTTTTTTATTCTGAATTTAGACAATCTTTGGGGGGAGGGGGGAGGTTCTGCAAATGGACTTTTTGTTAATGTGTTCCCTTTTTAAACTACAAAGACGCGTTAAATAGCAGTGAATGTGTCTTGCACCTTTCAGCCATATATCCAGAATAATGGAGATGAAAATTGTGACTGTGATTGACATATGTGTGTTGCTGTGCTGGTTGTGCAGTTAGAGACCCAAGTCACACACATGCTCTTTCAGCTGCTTAAGCATAAGGACTTAGAGTAATTACAAATAAAAATATAGAAGTACTACATGATCACTAATTTACTAATTTAATCACTTAACTCTCATAGCTACCATAGCACACTGGTAGGGACCAGAAATGAGAAAAAACAAAAATAATTATAAAAATTAAGGGTTTTAATATGTCCATTAGGAATGCAGTGCCAAAATTCTTGAACACTTCCAGTTGCAGCAATGCTAGGCCATACACTTGTGACAGACTAGGTGATTAGCTTTATTTATGTATGTCAGGTTTGCCTTTGTACACCAATATCCTTGTACTTGCACCCAGTAGGGGTCATCTTTGCCAGCCAGCCATTTTCTTCAGGCACCCAGGAACCCCCTCTCTTTCCCGCATCACACACTTCCCTAGAGAGCCTTCATTACACTGGTAACACTCTCAATTTTTTGCCTCTAATGCGTCTGAAGTCTTCAGAGTGCTGCTGAGTGTAGTTTGAGTTAGTCAGATCTCGGCCTCTAGAAAAGCTCCCAACAGCCCAAAGTAGGCAGTCAGTTTTTTGTAGAAGCTGCAGAAAAGGGCAGCAAAAGGCCATAAGAAAGTCAATCACATTTGACTGCATTAATAACCAGTTATAGAAAAGCAGTATAGGAGCTGATAAATTAAAAACTCGTGATGAAAAAGTGGCAGAGACAGCTGCTGAGTAAGGTCTTAAAGCCCCAGCATGACTGATGTAGTAGTGTGACCTATGCAGTCTGCCAATTCCCAAGACAAGCAGCTGCTAAGGTTGTTGATTGAGTGTACAAATGTGTACCAGGGACAGCATCCAGCTTTTATTGCTGTAT
Organism: Zosterops lateralis; assembly: GCF_965231275.1. Lineage (NCBI taxonomy): Eukaryota > Metazoa > Chordata > Aves > Passeriformes > Zosteropidae > Zosterops > Zosterops lateralis. The sequence goes on along the minus strand of NC_139800.1, from coordinate 54,610,438 downwards.
TGAGGTTTCGCCAAGACTAAAATCTTCTGTAATTTTGCCAAAGCACATTTCTGTCCTCTGCTTGCCAAGATCTAAGAAGAGCAGTATTTTGGAACACTGGGACTTGAACTTATAACTAACACCTTCGTCACATCCAGAATGATTTTCAAGAAAACCTCTGAGACTTAAGACATGTTAGGAATTGTTTGTTTACTGGCACGCCTGCTATCTCTTTTTATTTCTTTCAAGTACATTTGTGAGAAACATTTTCTTTCTCGTTTTATAATAGAAAAGGGAGATAAACAAAGAGATAATTACAAAAGAGGCAAGAACGGGAAATGATGTGAAAATATATTAAAAAATCTAGACAATAGAAAAAAGTAAGAAGGGAAGACTTGGAGGGAAAAGGAATAAATAGGATTAATAACTATTCAGTTGTATTTCATATAGTTATATATCAGGAGAAAGTGAAGAACACTAAAATGATGTTCACTTGGAACCCTTGGAATTTTCCATGGATTATTCTTTTCCCCTTTGGTTTCCATTTGAATTTTACCATGAAATCTAGATTTCAATGAGGGTTCAAACAGAGAAGGGAGAAGAGGGGAGGGGAGGCGAAAGTTGTTTACATGAGCAGATATTTCAGTGGTTACTTAGAATGCAGCTATTTTATTTATTTTATTTTATTTTATTTTATTTTATTTTATTTTATTTTATTTTATTTTAATTGTTCCTACCACCTATATTCTCCTACAAACACATACTAGAACTAAGTTACTGAATCCAGACCTCTTTTCATATCTTGTGCTTTTAGTTTCTTTGGAACACCTACAGGGAACAAAACATGAAAGCTAAGCTACCTTTCCTTGCCATCATGCCATCTACCAAAGTCTCTTCTACCTAAAGCACAGCTTTATGCAAAAATGTGTTGGGGTGAATGGGACAGGCACTCATCTGGGGAACAGAAAAAAAAATTCTATAATGTCAGTCTCAGGTCTGGAGCTCCTTCACTTCTGGGCCAAGTTAGGCATTGGCAGGAGAAGGTACTGGGGGACACAGACACTGGTCTGCAGCTGCAGAGCCACAATCCTGTCTGTGTCCAGGCTGTCAGGTCTGCCAGCACTCTAGGTCAGGACTCACAGGAGAAAGTGATGACCACTCAGTCCTTGTCAAACAAAGGGAAGCTGATGGTATAGGGCCAGATGATCCCATAAAGAGGGGCAGAGACATCCAAAGGGCTGAATGCCGACTCTATTATCAACAGACACTAAAAGCTTGGTGTTGGTTTCTAAAAGCAAATGAAAATACAAAAGCTAAGCCTTTAGCGGCTATCATGTGCTTCTCAGATGACACCTGGTGGACAAAAGGTGAAGAGATGAAAGCATTCTGCCTTCCTAGTGCAGAATCTTGATCCATGCCCACAGCTGCACTACTGCACTTACTCCAGGTGCACCTATCAGCTGTCCTCCATACTCTGATTATCCAGCCCATATCCCCAATCCATTATTACAGTTGCCCAGAATAAGCATATATCATCCATTTACATGCAACAGCTTCTTTCAGCACTCATATCCATTTTATTTATTCTTTACTTATTATTCTGATTCATGTCCTGAGTTTGTTTAATTCTGGCTTGCAAGAGGCTAGGCTAGAATGGACACACAATTTCCAAAAACAAAACTATAGGGAAAGCCCATGGTAGCAGCATGCCTTTATGGTGTGGGATAACTAGACAATATTATGGATGCCTTTACAAGTGGATAGTTGCACTCAGTGGGTTAAAGGCTTTAGTTTCTTCTGATTATTAATTTACTCTTCCTCTTTTAAACTAATTCCAGTTTACTTCAGTTACAGTGTCTGTCTTTTCTGGGCTATGCAATTGCCCCAATGTATCCCTGTTGAGGTCTCAGAAATAAGTTAGCAATATAATGGGACGGGGGGTGGGGAGGGTAGGGAGTTGGGGGAAGGCACTCTGAAGAGAAACATGTAGGTAGAAAAGTGTTTCTTCTGGGGATGCTTATATCTTGTGGTGAAACAGGTGTTTTCCTCAAGGATCTCATGGATAGGAACATTAGGTTCTGGTGCAGTCCTGTTTCTCTATTTGGCTTGAAGGATTTCAGAAAATGTCAGATACCGCTGAATCAATGCTGTGACATATGAAGCCCCTCTCATAAATAAGGTGACCATGATCAGTTGTTGGATTGCTGGCATTGCCTCTTCCAGGTTAACAGCTTTTTATCCTGTTATTTGCTTTTTCTCCTGTACTGTCTATACTCTATTCCTTTAAATGTTAACAACTTTATTTTTTCCTTGGTGTATTTCCATCCCTTCTTTTTGTGCCAAATTTTGGAAGATTTTATGAAGCAAAACACACAGAGAAGTCAAGGATTCATTAACTTCAAATACCAAACTAAGCTGAAAAACAATGTGGTAGAGGTCGGAAGGAAATGACGTAATTCTCTAGACTGCTGCTTCTGGATTCAGATTAGCTGTTTACCTGTTTGGCAAACAGGCCATCCAAGAGTTGTGGCGTCGTATTTGGTCTGGCTGAGATGGAGTTAACATTCAAACAGCAGCTATGCTTTGTATTTGTAGTCACAACAGTTGAGATCACTCCAGTGCTGGGCTCCTGGGTGAGCAGTGCTCAGGTGGCATCAGGGCTGTCTCTCCAACAGCTCCACAAAAGCCAGCAGGCTTGGAGTGTGCAAGAGGCTGGAAAGGAGACACAGAGACACAGCTGCAACACTTGGCCTAAACTGACCAATGGGACATTCCATACTATATGCCATATGATGTAAAAACAAAAGCTAAGGGGTGGGGTTTTTTTTGTTGTTGTTGTGGTTTTTTTTTTTTTTTTTTTTTTTTTTTTTTTTTTTTTTTTTTTTTTTTCTGAAGTAATTGCTACATGTGCTGGGGCCATATTCCCAGGAAGTAGCCAGGAAGTAGCCAGACATCACCTACTAAGAGCAATTACAGAATAAATCTTTTTGTTTTCTAGTGTGGCCTTTGCCTTTATCTCAACCAGTGAGCTTTTCATCTCATTTTCTCCCCCTGTCCTGCTGAGCAGAGCAAGTGATGGAGCATCTTGGGGGAATCCTGGAGCTCCAGGTGACCCCACTCTTCAGTCAAGGTGACCCCACAGCAGGCATATCCTGGCTGAAACGAATTCTGCTCCACAGAGAGAATGAAGTAATATCCTGGCACAGCTGAAAGCCAAGGTTAATCTTTATACCACATCACAACTTGATGTCTGTTGGAGTCCAAGGCACAGGGAAAACCCCCCAAACTGCCCTGGGGGGCCCGGGACCCCAGGAAAGTATTGCCTTTGACCTTAGCCCAAGTCCCTGCTGCTCAAAGCCAGAAGTAAATCTAACTGTGTTCCGATGCCTGAAATATCCGCGCATCTACAGTTTCCAGAACAACTGTGAAAAGTCCTCAGGATTCTGAGTAACTCACAAGTAAAGTAAAGCAGCCATAAAGACTGTCTGATAAAGCCAGAAACTGGTGGACTACTGAGCAGTGCCTGAGTTACACTATGAGTGGACACACCTTATTAAAGCACTTTATGAAAACTGGTGCTTCCCACAGAGCAGCCCCCAACCCGTGACCAATTTGCTTCTCACAGTAACTTGGAAGGAAACTTGGAAGGGCTGACAAAAGAAAGCAAGTGCTAACACACATTACTTTTTTTTTTTTTCTCTTACACACAGTAGCGAAGGCCAAGGCAAAGAGGACTTTGAAACACTGCTGAGAAGAGAATACTTTTACAGGCCTTTCAGGGAGCAATCTGTGAGAACGACACTCTTTATTTTATGCTGAAGACTATTTCCATGTTTTGAAATGCTCTCCTTTACTTTTTAATTCCTATTCAGTAAAGAGAACAAGTACAGTCATAGGAGGAAAAGCGTACCTAGAACGTGCTGTTAAAAGCATCAATGAGGCAATAAAATATTTCAGCACAGCCCTTGGGGCAGCATCTGTGAATGCGTTTGTGTCCTGCAGCTGGGAAAACACCAGTTCCTAAAACCTCTCTAGCACGAAAGCCACTGGATAAATAATTACTTCTGTTCCACAGAAATGTTAAATGGCAATTAATTTGAAAGTATGATCTGCATACACGAGTGAGGAACAAGATCTTCAGAGCCCACCCCCAAGAATTTATCGAATCATGTGGAACTCTTCGCATCCCGAGAGGGCAGTGAGGGTCTATCCCGGTTTCCCTGAAGAGAGCGATCCAGGCAATCCCTGGGCCGTGAGCGGGGCCGGGCCGGGCGAGGGGAGCCGGGGCAGAAGGAGTTAAATGGAGACGCCGGGGGGGGGGCCGCCCCTCCCCTGGGCGGGCCGGCAACAACATGGCCGCGCTGGCCCCGGCGCTGGCGGCGGCCGCCGGGCGGCTCCAGGTAAAGGCCCCGGCACCGGGCCCGGCCGGGCCGCGCCTCCCGGGGCAGCCCAGCCTGCCGGGGGAGCCCCGGGACGCGCGGGTGTGCCGGGCCGGCCGCGGGACCCAGCCCCCGTGACGGCCCTTCCGCATGGCGGGCTTGGCGTCTCTGTTGAGCGGTGCCTTGGTTTGTGCGGGCGCGTCACTCCTCACTCCAGTTCCCTGCGCGTTCCGCTTGACATTACTGGAATCGCGCCAGTAGAAAACCGAACTCTGCACTGTGGTGGTGTCTGCTTGCAAGTAACCAATGAGAATTAAAAAAAAAAAAAAAAAAAAAAAAAAAAAAAAAGTAAATAACAGTTGATTTTGTTATCTGCAGAATCAGAGCTGTTCCAGTACTGCAGGTGCTGGCCGACAATTTCAGAGCTGGAAGATCAAAGCTGAACGAGCTAAGAAAGTTGAATTCTTAAGAACTGCAGAAAAGCTAAAAGCTCAGTAAGTTAAACACTTTATCCTAAGTATGCTTTCATTCTGTTCTGGAGGTAACATTATTAACTCGAGGTTCAAAGTAAGAATACATGGCAATGAAATCTTTAGGCTTTTGTGGTTGTTACAGTAGCTCGGGACAGGCTTATAAACTCAAAAATGCCCCCTTGTTTGAATTACCGTTTAGACTTAGGCTAGTCATGTAGTAAGAATTTACTAAGAATTGCTGCTCTTAGGCGCACAGAGAGGGAACTCTGTGTGGCACAATTGAGTTCTCAGTCTCCCTACTTAGCTGTGCTTACCCTCTAAGGACCCAAAGCCCTTAAGACACACCCACAAAAGGGGATCTGCTGCAACAGAAGATTGAAAGACTTCATCTAGAATATCTAGGCCACTGTTTTGAAAAACAAGGGTTCGAGACAGCTCAGGCACATAGGTGATTTAAGTCTGCTTACACTGGCAGGTGAAAGAACAGGGAGATCTCAGGCAGATGAGCTTTATGGGGAATAGCTAATGTGGCCATCTGACTGAAGGAGAGCTTTGCAGTTGTGAATCCTGATTGAACAGGGCACTTAAGTCTCACACCAGTATTTTACACTGTGAGACTGAATGGAGTTCACCTTGATTACCCTGGATCCTGGGCTTGACTGCTGGTTAATGTAAATGTTCCCAAGCCGCTCTAAATGAGGCATGCCATTTAACTGTGGCTCAGCGTCCCTCTGTAATGTTGTGTGTGCTGGGGCTCCATCTAGGTGTGCCACTGCATTAATACAGCCTGCCTGCCTGAGCTTTCGAGGGAAAACTCACAAGGCTCCCAGAGGGAAAGCATGCACATAAACTTCAGTGTGTAAACCGCTGTGTGCCAGTGAGTGATTTCCTTGTTAATTTCTTGTTAGAGTTCTTGAATTACTGTGGTGTATAGTCCTACAGCTGCAGAAATATTTTCCTTGAAAACAGTTGTAGGACAAACCAGGGATTTTTTATAAAATCTAAGACAGTCCTGTTAACACAGCCTGCACACTAAGCTTGGAAAATCTTGGGGCTTTTCTGAGTGTTTGTGCCTTACTCAGTGTGACGCCCTTACTTCCTAGGCTTGCAAATATAGAAAAAGACAAAACTGGACACCTTTATAATAAGAAGAGTGATTTCAGGGTAGAATACAGATTACTAGAGGAAGTGGAACACAGCATGACTGTCAGCAGGAAAATGGAAAGTAAGTGAGGTTTTATTTGGGCTTATTTGCTTTTTTTTTTTCCTTTAATATACTGTTGTTTTTGTAAATGGTTTAAAAATTAGTAGTACAGAGAGATGAGCTTAGGTGGAAGATAGATACTGATGTGGTACATTTCACCATGTGCTTATAAACACACAGTCCTTGGCAAAATTCAGAAGCATAAACATTTTGGGCCTCATATGTTATTAACTGTTTTCTTTCAATCTTTAATGTAAAACCAGTGTGGTGGAAAGGTACTGTTCAAGAAACTTGGAATCAATTTTGTGTGTTTATTGCAAAACCTAATGTAGTCCAGCTAAGGTCCAGCTAAATATTCTTACCTCAACATTCACACACTGATTGTTGCCTTTAAATATCCTTTTAAACTGTTCTGTGTTTGCATTTTTTGAGTTTTTGGGCAATGAATATTCCTAGTTCAGATAGTGCTGTGAGATGGTACACAGTCTGTCCTAAGAGTATCTGTTCCATTTACAGATTTATAATATAGTTCAAGAAACAAAGTTACTCCCTTTATTCCCAGTATTTGAATTCTTTCAACAATAGTCACATAAATCATGCTATGCCATCTGATACAGATCAAAATAAGTTGAAGAAAGAAAAGGAATGTAGAAACATTTGAGAGAATACTTTCTTACAAATTTTCATGTGTTCTGATGTGTGCATTTTATTTAAGGAATCTTAGAATATCCTTTACATCTTGCAGTCCTTAAGAAATGTAAATTTTTGAGGAATGACTAAGCTAGTAAGTCAGAATTTTTTCCATGAGTAAGAAGGGAGCATGGCATATGGATGGAAATGATGCTATAAGATAATAAAGAGGACAGTGGTAAGAGCAGTGCATGTGAGATGTCAAGGAGTGTATCCTAAAAGATAAAAAAGTGTACAATCCCCCTCCAAACTCCCATTTTCTATGTTGAGATCTTTCAGCATGATCTGTGTGCTTTAAGATTTTCTGTGGTCTCAGCAGGAACTTGTATTTTCCTTAATCCAAATCTTTTAGGATAGAAGATACAGCTCCTTAGTATCTAAGATGTAGCCAGAACTTCATCCTTTTCAATAGTATATTTATGGACTCATGAGGAGCCAAGTGGTAACAATGAAAATAAGTGCACACATGCTTGGACCACATGAAAACATTGATTCTTTGCTATTTGACACAACGAATAAATGAATCTTGTTGAAGTGGTACATTCATATAGACTTTTAAAGTTTGATTTCTCTCCATAAATGGGTGTTTTGAAGCCTAGGTCAAAGTCTGCCTCCAAACTCTAGAAGCATAGACAATATTTTCAAAGCTCTCCTTTAGAAATAAGACCTATTAATTTTAAAATCTGTTGATGGTGTTTAGGGAGCTAACATGGACCACATGTTCAGCTACATGAAATTACCAGTTAAAATGCTTAATATTGTGGCAGTTTCTTATCATCAAACAGAATTTGTGCCCCTACTTAGATCAAAGCCCTGGTTTATTTCGGACACTTCATTGGTCTTGTTCTTTTACTGAATTTAATGCACAAAGAAACTGTTAGAACTATGAGCACCTTATTTTGTTTAACAGAAGCTAAAATCCTGCAGCAGCTATCAAAAATACAAAGCAACGTGAAGAGACTTCAGCAGCAACTAAAAGATGTGAAGCCTACACCAGAGTGTAAGTCATGGTGGCAGATCTTAAAACATTTTCCTCTACAGATGGGTTTCTTGCATAGTTGTCTTTCTCCTGCAGGCTTGGGATGTTCCTCCAGTCTTTATAATTTTGCAGGAATCCGGAAAGGAAAGACTAAATCTAGAAATGGCAGAAACCTAAGAAATCTTGAAAGGTTGTGCAGTTCTTTGTGGAAACAGAAACTTACTTGGTCTTACAAGTAATGTGTGTTTGTTCCTTGAGGCTGTTGAAAGCCAGATTTCCTATCTGTAACATTTGCCTTATGCAAAATAAACTGGGTATTCTACTACCATGTAACTCCCTTTGATCTGGTAAGAGGTAACCGAGTAGGTTCTACAGGGAACTCATTTCTAGCCACCACATGGTTTGAAATGTAAATTGGAATATTCTACAGAAAATGCTGCAGCAGTTTGTTCAGTTTGGATGTTTTAAAACTTTCGGGAAATTGGCTCTGAAAGAACCATCCTTATGTGGTACCTACTACCTTTTGTAGAGCTCAAGTTGAGGGCCTCCTACTAGCTGAGTAAGTAAAATGTATCCCATTTCATTTATTCAGTGTTTTATCTATTAAAAATCATAATCTTCTTAAGCTGTCAGTCAAGATACTAAGAACTAACAAGGCATGAAAGCTGAAAAATGAGGTTTAGCTTATATAACTTTACCAAAATACAAGTTAGTTAAACTGTGCATTCAGAGTGTCCATAGAGATGTTATACTGATATAAGAGATTTTAGTCTAATAATATAGTCTAATCTAATGGCTGGATTTTATTCCACTGCAAAATATATCTTCTCTGGACAGCTCTATTACTGTCTTAAGTCAGGACTACAGCATGCTGAAGGTACAGGACGAAGTCTTACTCTGATGTTTCTTTCTCTGTTTTGTAAAAGTAGTGGCCTGCAGGTTAAATAAGATTGCTGTAGTCCAGTATAAACCAGAGTTGAGTGTGTTTAAGTCACTAACTGCAATGCTATAAAAATCAAAAGTGGAACTCTAGGATAAGTCTGTCTTATTTTGGGAATCAGTTGAAGGTTAGTCAAGGTGAGACGTCTTCAGGAGAAATAAACTTTTATACTGGGATTTGCAACCAATTATCTAAGTCCTTTCCTAAACACACCTTTTGAATAATATAAGAGTTTGTCTTTTAAGGCTGTTTGAGATGGAAATGCATGCTGTTTTTTACATAGAAATACGTGTCCTGAAAGTCTCTATAAGTCCTACATTTCTGGATTGTGCTGATAAAGACTGTAGACTTCTTAAGTGATATGATTTTTTTTTTCTTCTTTTCCTCTTTTAGTTGTCGACAAGATCAAGGAAATGATGGAAGAAATTGAAAATGCAATCAATGCTTTTAAAGAGGATCAGAGGCAAATGTACGCTTATGCACGCTTCAGCTACTCGGAAAAGGACTTTTATAAGACACACTGAAAACTTTGCATTATTTTAGTAAACTGTTCTTACTATTTACTCTTTTGGTAGTTTTTCTTGTGGTACGTAAATCAAAGCACAAGCTGTCAACGTTAGAATCTTGATAAACTGCCTTTTAGAGAGAGAGTTTATATAGCTATTGCAGCATTCCAACATAACGATTTGCCTATGAATAGGCTTTCTAGAGAGGCTGAAGAAGAGATTAGATTGTGGGGGTTTAGTTGTTGTTATGTTGTCTAATTGGGTTTGGAAGGTTTCTTTTTCTCTCTACTGGTGTCGGGAGGAGATTGAGTTAACTGTACGAGTGCCATAAACATGTTCTTTCAGTAAGAGGGTAACTTAATTCTCATTGTGTAGGGCTTTATTATTGGATCATTACAGCTGTGCTGTTACCACTTCAGTGCTTAATCTTTGAAGAATAGCTCTTGTGTGGCATTGAACAATTCTAAAATTCATTTTTGGTGAATGGACAATGAAGACTGGAATTTTTTTTCTTATATTTCACTGTTTGTCTCTTTTCAGATATCAACAGCTTTTGAAGGAGGAAAAAGCTGTCATTAACGAGCTTAGTCTCTTTGAAAGGAAAGTGGAACTGTGGGCATTAAGGAGCTCAACAGCAGAAAAAGTTTGGAAATTACCATCAGCCAGGGTCACAGTTGATAAAACACTGGAAAATCATCTTCCTGAAGAAGTAGTAGAGTTTGAAAGATTTCTTCAGCGAACAGGGGGTTGGCAAGGAGGCTGGGATGATTATGATCATCAAAATTTTCTGAAAATACGGACAAAATATAGAGGAAGGCTGTCTTACATGGATGAAGCCCTTGAGTATCTCAGTGGAAGAACAAAAGAGGATATAGAACAGCATGACAAATGGTATCAAGAATATGTAATTTTACATGAAAGAAAGAAAGAGGTAAAATAACCCCGCTAAGACTTGAAGATTTCAGAAAACATACTTATTTTTGAAATGCATACTCTCTTGGTTTTGTATCCGTCTCTCTGGTAGTACTGCTACGCAGATTTCTCTTACAATTAATGGTCTTTAACTGAGGTCTTTAGCATCCCCAGTCTGCCAAAGTATTTGTCTTTAATAAATAATTACATACAAGCAAAGACCTAACAACACAGAGAAGAGGACTGTGTTATTGCCACACTGTATTATAAATGCTTTTGAACTCGGGGATCTAACAAGTTAGGTGCCAAGCCCAAAGCAGTTAGTGATCCTGTCTTCCTGTTACATTTGTCTCTAAGAATGTCTGTCCCACTGTATAAGCAATACACCTAAGACAGACTGACATGCAGAATTATGATTCCCTCGAGAACTATCCAAGTAATAAAATATATACTGGCATAAGTACTACTATAAAACAGTAGGTTAATTGAAAAAAAAAAAAAAGTAAAAACTGAAATACATTTGCATTAAGAAAACATACTGGGTTCAACATTCATAACTACTCGAAGTTATTATTATTGCTATAACTGAAACAGTTTTAGTAGACATCTGTTCAACCTGCTTGTGTGATCCATAAAATAGGAAAAAAAAAAAAAAAAGAAAACACATAGAGGTGCTTTTTTGGTTTAAGTTTTGCCTTCAGTAGATTTCTAATTCCTGTGTACATTTTGTGTCCTTAGAACAAATGTCTTCATCATACAATGTAAATATGAAAATTTTCAATTTTCTGAATTAATGTGAATATGTAAAATTTTCATGAAAACCTTGGATTTTTTTTCCTATGGTCTCTTGCAGTCAATTAAAAAATGGAAAGAAAAGCAGCAGCTAGAAAAAGAAAGGAACTTGAAGGAGAAAGTGAAATCAGAAAAACTGCTCAAGGAAAGATGTCTACAGCATGAAGAAGCTCAGAAGCAAAAAGGAGAAGAAGAAAGAAAAAGAAAACAAGCTGCAGTTGAAGTCTGGAAGAAACAGAAAGTAGTAGCATTTGCAATAGATCAAGTGTCAGAACTAAAACTAGAAGAGAAGGAGAAAAAGCAACAAAAAGAGCGCCAGAGCCATGTGAAGTTACTGTTAGAAAGAAATACCTTGCAAAAAAAAGTAAAGGAGGAGCTTGAAAAGCTTGAAAATGACAAGAGAGAGGAAACTGAAAAGGAGAGAAGGAAGAAAACTGGTGCAGAAGAAATTTCCAAGTTTCAAGAGCATGTGTGTAATTTCATTTCCATTTTTGCATGTTGTTGTTTAATTTGATATGTCCTCCTACAATATAACCTGTTAAACAGGTTTTAAAATCCAAGTTTCATTCATCTAAATACATTATTGATTCATTACAAATAATGGCATCTATTGCAGACAAACAGTATGAAGCTTGATTTTAGACAAAGATTCTCCTTTTCTTCAGTATCTAAATTCTACAGGATTACTCAAGCTCATATTTCTTTATCCATATAGAAGTGGTTTTATTTCTTCAGTAAATAATTTATTTGGGAAAAAGTACTTGGGCTGTGCTCAATAAGAAGACGTCAGAGGACCTGAGTGTTGTGTTCAGATGGGAGGCAGAAAGAGTTGTTTGGATATCCTTGTGGGTTTCAGTACCTGTTAGGCAAAGTCAGATCCCATATCAATGTAAATGCAATTACTGGAGAATTGATATTATTGTCAGCGTTCACACTAAAGTTTTATAAACAGAGTTTAAACTACTACTTTTTTTTTTCAAAGCCATGTGATTGTAATTTGTTTGTACAAGACAAGCTATAGCATGTATGTAGCTGCCTAGTGAAACCTTATTCTTTAACTATTACAATATTTTCAAAACAAAAACAGACACCCCCAAAAAACCCCAAAACAAGCTGTGAAAAGGCTGCATGTGTATTTTTATATCATCTGTTTTACTCCTAAAGTAAAGTTTTCTTTTCCACTCATGTTTCAGAATCTACATAAACTGGAGCTGAGGGTCTTACAGAAACATGCTAAAGAGATAGAGAAACAAGAAAAAGAAAAAAGATTGGCGAAGTTAAGAGAGAAGGTAACTTTTCATTTGTTTTAACCAGAGATGTGTGCAACTTGATGGTTTAAGCAGACCTTTTTTTTCATTGATCTAAAAAGCAATTGTTTTATCTAAATGGTTGATAAAGGAAAACAAAAAGTCATGCCTGTTATCAGGAGACAGAATTGCAGCAGGCATAGTTGTTCCTTTGTTTTAAAAAACGGGGGGAAAATCCCTAGGATTTATATATCTCATAGTAGTATTTCACTGGATAAGGCCTACAGGTCACAAAAGTAAGCTGCAATATGGTTGGTGGCTTTTATTTTCTTCAGATAGTTTTCTATCATTGGTTAAATGAGTAGGCTGTCTCCCAGAAGCATTTTGCATACACTGGGTTTTACAAGAGTTTAACCTTTTAAATTACTAGAATTTAATGACAGCAAGGGTGTCACCGTCTTCTACGGTGGAGACACTTCTACAGTGAGCGTCACGGAACTCCTTTTGTGATGAACGACAAAGACTAATTATTGTTGGTTCTTTTTTCCCTGTGAGGTGGAGGCTGGGGTCCCCGCAGCCCCCCCCGGGTGGAGCAGAGGTTCCAGGTGCCGGGAGGGGCGCAGGCAGGAGAGGGCCGCAGCACCGCTCGGGCGCCTTTCTCGGAGGTGAGCCGGGGACCGATGGCCGCGCAGCGTGACACCAGTGCACTTTTATACTTTATGCCTTTCTCCTTTGTTGTCAGAGCTGTCCCAGCCGGGAGAGGAGGCTCGTAGCTGCGCGCCAGCCCGTCTCTGTCGCAGGACGAAGCAGCGGCCAGCACCTCCCGGGAGCCGGCACCGAGCTGGCTTGACCCATGGCGTGTATATTACCTCTGCATTTTTGGAGTGTCGAGTTTGACGCGCCGGCTGTGATGTCCCTTGGCACTAAAAGCCGGTTTGGCGGCCCCTCAAGCCGCGGCCACGCTCTCCCGGCCGCAGGGAACTGAGGCGCCTCTTCCCCTTCCGTTTCCCCGCCCCGGGGCGGCGCCGCGGTGACGCCATCCGTGCGCGCCGGGCGCGGGCAGCAGCGGCAAGATGGAGATGGCGGCGGCGGCGCCGTGCCCGGGGGAGCCGGAGCGGCTGGACTTCCTGCGGGAGCGGCACGTGCGCTTCTTCCAGCGGTGCCTCCAGATCCTGCCCGAGCGCTACTCGTCCCTGGAGACCAGCAGGTAGCAGCGGGCCGGGCTCGTCCGGCGGGCCGCGCGGCGGGAGGCGGAACGGGCACCGCCGTGTCCGCCCGGCGCCCCCCGCCCCTCCCGGGCCCGGCCGCGCTCCCCGCCCGCTCCGCCGGGCGGCCGCGGGGGCGGGAAGGCCCTCCCGGAGCACCGCCGCCTCCGGGGCAGGGAACAGCGCCTCGTGGCTGGAAGGAAAAAACATCCCCGTAAATTTGCCCACCAACAGGCGGCTCCCAAAAAAATGTGTTAGCGTAGGGATGGAGTCACTGCTCACGTAAACTGCTTGGCGTCCACGAGGGAAGACTTGTTGATCCTTCTAATCTGTTTTAAATCCAATGCTTCACTCTCCTAATCTGTTCTGGAAGCCATTTTAAAATAAATCACTTAAGCTTCATTTCGGCACGCAGAAGACTCTTGTTCCATGTAACAAATATTTTTAAGTCTTCATTATTAGTTTAAAAGAGAAAATGCTAGTGAAGTATGTTTCTCACTTTGAATTGGCGGGACATTTGTTCCTCTAATGACTTCAAAATGTAGTTATTTGATAGTCTTCAAGTCTTTGCTTAAGATAGTTACATTGGAAGTGTAAGAATACCAGTAGTGTGATTATCAAGCTGCACTTGGTAAAATGTTGGAGTCATGTAGATGGTTTGATAACCTAAAATAGTAAGATTCTTTCCATTTTGTAATGTCCAGCATGTCATCCTGTAAGGAATGCTCCATGGCTTTGATCAGGTCATTCTGCTTTATTTTGGTTAATAGCACAAATACGTGGTGTAAACATGTAAGGACTAAAACAGTGCTGAGCTGTGTGTGAAATAACACAACTTTATATTGAAAAGTTAGAAATGGAACTACTGAGGGCCAGCAGAGGGCTTTGAAGATGGTTAAGGGACTGGAACATCCTGTCCTGTGAGGAAAGGTTGAGGGAGCTGGGCCTGTTCAGCCTCAAGAAGAGGTGGTGAGAGGATGGGGCCAGACTCTTTAATGGTCCCTGTGACAGGGCAGAGGGCACAGAAACACAGGAAGGTCCATCTCAATATGAAAAAAAAATCCTCATATTGGGAATAACTGATGGCTGAAACAGACTGCTCAGAGAGGTTGTGGAGTTTTCTTCCCTGGAGATATTCAAAACCTGCCTGGACACAATCCTATAGAAACTGCTCTGTGTAAACCTGCCTTAGGAGAAGAGGGTTGTAGTAGATGATCTCTAGAGGTCCTTTCCAACCCCAGCTGTTCTGTAATTTTGTGAAATTTTGATTGCAGATATGTAAATCATTTATTCATTAAAAATTAGGTGGTGTTTCAGTCTGCTTTCTCATTTATTTTAGGTGACAGCCAAGGGAAGTCTAGGCGTCCTACGCTCAAGTGCGTATAGGCCTTAAAATTACACAGCATGCAGATGTACTAGAGCAGTAACACAAATAGCTAACCTTAGCCCCACTGACACTTGAAAACAGCTAAAGGACTGGGATGTCTTCAGCCTAGAGAAGGAGGGATTTAATTAGTCTTCCATTGGTGGGAAACTACTTACAAAGAAATATGCAGGTGTACTGTTTGCAAGGGACCATGGTGGCAGGGCAGGAGGTTGTGGGCATGAGGCACTTCAGGGAGAATTGTGTGGCTGTAGGAAAAATGTTCTTTGCTGTTAGAGGAGTTAACCATGGAAAGCTTGCCAGTTGAAGTGATGGAGTCACCTCAGAAGCCACCTGAGGACGTGGCTTCTCAGGGTCATCTCTGAGGCATTGTGTTCTTCAAAAGGTGGGACCAGTGATCTTCAGGGGCCCTTGGCAATGTAGATATGTTCTGCAGGGGTGCACAACTGTCTGTTGACAAATTCTAAGCAGGGGATTGAACCATAAATGTGTTGTCTCCAGTTTGACTTCAAGGGTATTAAGCTTCCCTTTTTGCCAAGTTCAAGGTCACAGAGTTCAGCAAACCTTCAGGAAAATCTGGAGCTGATTCAGCTGCAGAAAGAAATGCTGTTACCATTTTGTTTGAATTGAAAGTGGTTCTATTTTGACTTGGATGGGGAAACTCAACTAAGTTAAAGGCAGATTTGTTAAATAAAAAAATAAAGTTATCACATGGGGTTTTTTTCACTGCACTGCAGTAGAAAACCGTGTTTGTTCTCACCAGACAAGGGTGGTGGAGTGTGAAATTTTCCTCACTGTGCTGGTGCATTTTAACTTAATCTGTAGGCTGTTAAACAATAATGGAGAATAAAGAAAATTCATTTCATGTTTTCTACTCAACTTCTTGCCTTAAAGCCTTTGTAATTATTTTTATCTGTAGTTATTTGCATGCAACAGTAGTTGGCAGCAAGAATAGTTTTTAAGCATCCTGACTGATAGTGTTCATACACACTGATTGTCAGCACTGTGAGGTTTTGCAGGAGAATGCAACTTTTCAAGTCTCTGAAATCTTTAAGATTCTAGTACCTCATGATGCTCTTTGTAGCACACTTAATAATTTTCTCAAATTTGTCACTTCAAATGCTTTCTGAATTCTTAAACTGTCATCTTTGTCCTCGCTTGAAGACAAAGGGGTTTGAATCTGCCATGAGGAGTGTCCTGTTGACTGACCTCTGTGGAAGTGGCTGTAGATAAAGGTTTTACACTTCTTGGCGTGTGTCTGTCCCCTCAGGTGCTGCTAAGAGTTGTTTTTGCTAGGACAAATGTTAATTTTCTGTGAGGGAGGATAGCATATGAAGTAAAGTTGCAGTACCTAAATGTCTATATTGCAACCTGTGTATGACCAGCGGGGCCAGGCACTTTTGCCCACTGTAAATAAATTCCATCTCACTACAGGCTGTTCTTTAGTAATGCTGGAGACAGACAGTCAACTCTCAATAAGTGAGCTGAACCCTAACTATATGTAAAACCACTTTTAAAATTCACATATCTGACATACGCATTTTTAACTGTAGATGAGATAGCTTGCTGTCTGTGCTGTATGTATGGCCTTCTGGTTTTGGACCTACTTTGCAGCAGTTTCTAGTGCTGATGTTGGCATGTTGTTTTGCCTCATTGGAAGTAATTTATTTAGGTAAAATAGAGTGAAAATGTCTTTTTTAATAGTTCTAGTAAAAGATTGTCAGTGTTTGTGAAAATCAGAATGTACAAGCAGTATTTCAAAGAAATAGTTTATTGTAGCTGAGTAGTAAATTCCTTGGGTTTTTTAAATAAATGTAGTGATTTTTTTTTTAATTAGTTATTTATTATCCAGGGTCAGATTTTGGGTTAAACAGAAACCTGATCAATGGTAAAAGTTGCTATAATCCTGAAAGTGTTAATTTTGCACTTTGAATAACAATTTCTTAGTAATCATAAGGGTTAAAATTTACTTTTTTTCTACATAGAAATACTTCTGGGTGCAATATACTTTTTTGGGCTCTCTCTATTCAAAAAAATTATTTGAAATAATAACAGCAAAGATACATATTTTACCAGCCCACTGGTAGGAATGTCACCCTAGGAGATTGTGCTGCTGTACTGAGATTAGCATCTGCTGCATTGTCATTTGGCTGCTATGTTTTAATTAGAATAATTCTTTTTGGATGTGTGCTTTGGGCTGACTCATATCACCATTTTTTTTCTGTAGTCTTACTGTTTGTGGTTCTGATGCAGAACCTCATGCAGAAATTAAGTGGTTGTGGAGGCTCCACATGTGTCTCTTCAGAGGTACCAACTGCTGGTGGCCAAGGTGGCTCACCAGTTTGTGAGGTAAATATGAATTGCAGCTTAATTAGTAACGAAAGTTGGTATTAACTGTTGGTGTTCCTTGGCATGCTGAATTGTAGTTTCTACATGCATACCAGTTGTTTCACAATCCATCATCTTACCTGGTGTAAGGAGAACAAGAATTTCAAGAAGGATCAGCAGACAAGTGTGGGTGGCAAAATACGCATCCAGCTAATTTTAGTGTGAATCAGAACATCCAAGGTGCCATTACATGAGCATGTTCTCTCACAGCAACTTCTCCCAAGTTCATAACCCAGTGCTGTTGCTTTGGTGCACTGTCAGGGTGAGTAATGCACTGTTGGAGAGCCATGCCATGGGTGGCTGCCATGATTTGAGTTAAAACGAACCCAGCAAAGAAGGCGTTAGTTAGCAGGTATTATAGCACTCATTCATGGAAAGAGACAAGTTGTAGGAAGGACATTCAGCACGCTAGCTACTCCAGTGCTCTGTTGGACACTTGAATGTGTCATGCTAAGGCTGTCGTCTAGGCTGCTTTACACCCAAGAACCAAAAATAAGCACCTCTAGATGTTAATTTGTCCTATATGCTTATTTATGCATTGTTTGCTTACAGAATAGGCTTTGCTGTTTGACATTGGCATCTGAAATTGGGTTTGGGACACAAGGAGAAGTAGCTTACTATAGTTAAGCGTTACTTTGCATATGCACCTAATGCATGTTTAGGGGATTGTTCATATAGGAATTCTTCACAGAGAACAAGTGCTTCATATGTTAATACCATAACCTAGTTTGTTTTGTAGTGGGTTGTTTTGTTGGGCTTTTCTTTCAGGTAAACAGGCCTTTAGGTAAATTTTTTATTGACATATCATATCATATCATATTGTAAAAGGAGGGATAGCTTATATGAAAAACCTTGTTGAAGCAGAGAAATGTTTTCAGCACAAAGAGCATTATTTTGTCCAGTAGATGATTTCCATGTATTCTGAGCTAGGCTCTGTGTTGCACCACTGTTAAAGGCTGAGAATTCATAGATGTATCTGTTGCTGCAACCGTTTGTTAATTTCCCCATGATATTTAAGGTGGGAAGTGTAAGTCTTATCTTTTTCTTTTAGGTTGACAATTGCATTTTTCGCACTCTCTGGTCTGGATATGTTGGATTCCTTAGATGTGGTGAACAAAGATGATATAATAGAATGGATTTATTCCCTGCAGGTCCTTCCCACAGAAGACAGTGAGTGAGTTTTTAGTTTTTTTACTGATATTAACATTTTTACTTTTGCTTTGTACTTGGGGAATAGTGGATGGCTCTTGTTTTTACAAAATACAAGGTTGACATTCCTAAAGTGCAGTCCTGATAATTTCAGGTAGTGATATTGAGCAAATCTTGGATCTAAATCCCTCACAAGTAATAAAGCTAGGAAAAACAGGAATTAATTTGAAGATAAGCCAGTATAAAGTAGTATAATAAAGCTGCATCTTTAGGCATTTCAGAAGAATGTGTCACCTGGTTCTAAAAGAAATGTATATGTTGTGAAAGTATTACAAGTCTAATAGTGATCATGTTGACTTCCACTCCAATGCCAGGAGCTGTGGTCACAGATATGGTTATTTACAACAGCTTTTGGAGACTTGGAGGTGTAAGGGTAAGAAGCAAAAAGAGTAAACACAGTCCTTGGTTGATGTGCTTTAGATCAGTGAAGGTTAAATTTACCCCAGGTTTTAAGAAGGAATAATGCTTCTGCTGAATCAGAGCTGTCCTCAAATTAGAAGGTGCATAGCAGAAAAGCTGGTGAGGTAACTCACAGGAAATGCCTCTTTCCTGGTTGGTTTGACAGAAGTTAGGGAGGTGCTGTTCCTGTGGGCTGGTTGGTGTTGACAGGTTTTCCTGTGGCAGCCCAGGTGAATGGTTGGTAGCACTAGAAGGAGTTGGGAGGGACAAAGACGTGGGTGAGGCATGCAGCTCTGTGACAGAAGGTGCTGGTGTGTTAAATGCTGGCGTGAGCGTAGCTCCAGGCTGGTGGTCTCTAGAGAAAAGGCAATTCCATTAGCCTATTTGTAAAATCATGAACACGTACTTTGGGTGGACATAGAAAGAAAATTGTGTGTTTCCTTCTATTATCTGTTCTAATTACATACAACAAATTAGATCTCAAATCAGTTTTATGAAGAAGTCAGGACTGCTGATGCCTAATTTTTACAGTCAGAAAAAAATCCTTTTTCTAACTCCAGAGATCTAGAAACCATCAGATCTACCACAGGAACTAGTTCTGATAGATTTATCTTTTCTTGTATTGTATTCCAGGATTGATTCTTGAAAATTAGGAGTTTGGATTACATAAATATTCCTACAAGGTTTTTTAATGATTAGAAGGTTCCTGTGCCTTACTGTTTAGAATTTTTTCCACAGTGTACATGCTTTGTTTCTAGGAGTTGTTCACTCTCTGACTTTTACCCCAATCTTTAAGACTGAATTCCAAAAGAACAAGGAAGTTTGCAAGAAGAGAGATTAGAGCAGGAATTTCTGTTTGTTTGTTTATCTTTGATGGTATGCGGTAATTCTCTGGGGCTTCTACTTTGCCGGTGTTTAGAGTATTGCCATTGTCTAGAGCTTCCTAGAGAGGGCAGTAAAAATCCCAGCATGCAGATGTGGAGGTTGACAGCTCAGCAGAGATGTGCTCCTTTTTTCTAGCTATTATCCCCTCAAAACTGAGAGGAGTTTTGGGGAGGGCACTTTTGGCAGCACACTCTGTGCTTTCCAAGTAATAAATCTCTGCTTTTCAGTAGAAGAACAAGCTTCCCTTCAGTCCTGTATTTTTGTATCATACTGCAATAACTCCTGTTCTTCTTATGCTTTTGGTAATAATGCTGCTCTTATCTGGTCGCTTGATCACTAAATCTTCAATGTTTGTATTTATTTTTTGCTTTTTCTGTTGGGCAATAGAAAGTGCAAAATGTAAATGATGCTGATAGGAGCAGGTTGTGTATTGAATGACTAAATGTGAAGAAGGAAGCACCTACAATGTGGCAATGTCTATTTTCAGTAAAATGTATTGGCTCTCTGTTTTTTAATCCTGGGTGGGTGCAATGCTAATTGGCAGCCTCCCAGCAGCAGAGCTCCTACTGCCTCTTTCAGCTTCTTTGAAGAAGTAATTAAATTGTGGTAGGCTACAGCACTAAAGTTTTTGGTTTCAGAGTTCTTGTGCATCTCCAGTTAAAGAGGAGATTGCTAGCTTGGTGGATTGGAATCTGTCCAGGTTAAAAAAAACCCAACCAAAACCAAGAAAGCGCAACATCTTACTTTTAAAGAAACATGCTATTTTTTCATGCATTCTGATAAATCTCTTTCCACAGAATATTGGTTTTTAAAATTTTAGAAATTTAAATTAAAATACTGTTTTATAATCATTAATTCCACCAATCTAAAGTAATTGCATTGTATTCGATAAAAGTCTTCACTAAGTTTGGCTCTGGGACTGAAAACCAGTTTAAAAGCTACATTTTAAATGGGAATATGTTTTTACAGAATTTTGGGGTTTGTTCTTGATCGTGTCTGTGGTTGAATTTCTAAAATTTAGTATCAGTCAAAAAGAAAATTCCTGTAATTCTTATTAGAAAAATAAATTTCTCTGCTTTTCATGTTTGTCCATCCAGAAGTTCCTTTATGCGCAGCACTTAACTTTTTTTTGGTTGAAGCATTTTTTTAAGATGGTAAATTTAAATTGTTTTGAGAACTACCGCTACCTTACAGTCTTTTTTCCAGTGGATGGGAGACAGAGCAGTTGGTGCTCTGCAAACTTAGTATTTGTTTATTTTAATCAATAACTCTTATAGTAGGTGTACTGGCTGGGCTAGAGGGTTTTTTTCATAGTAGCCTCTAATCTACTATGTTTTCAGCCTGGTACTAAATAATGTTTTAGTGTTTCAGCTGTTGCTGAGCAGTGCCAGTCAAGGCTGGCTCTTTTTGCCTCCTCTGCACTGCTTTTCCCCTGGCAGATACAGCAGGGGGCACAGCCAGGACAGCTGCCCCAGGCTGACCCCTGGACTGACCAGAGGGATGCCCCACACCATCTGACATCATTTTCAGCAGTAAAAGTTTGGGGAAAGAAGGAGAAAGGGAGCAATATTTGTGGTTCTGGCATTTGTCTTCCTGAGTAACCCTTATACTTGCTGAGGCCCTGCTTTCTAGGAAATGGCTATACGCATGCCTGGCTGATGGAAGTAGTAAATTAATTCCTAGTTTGCTTTGTTGTGTGCCCACAACTCCTGCTTTACCTATCAAACTGTTTCTGTCTCACTCTATGAGTCTTCTCTTCATGTCTCTGTTTTCTTGCATCAGCTGCTGGTTGGAGTCAACCCATCACAGCCGAGTGTTACAGAACCTGGTAGAAAATTCAGGATTTGATGGCTTAGAGTACTTCTTAGATAAAGTGTTTCAATATCCTATGATAGTTTTAAGTGACATGTTCGTATTTACTGATATGTAATATATCTGATGGCTAATGATAGCTTCACTTCAAAGGTTTGTAGCTTTGAAATTTTATAAGAAACTAAAGCTCACTAATACTGAAGTCATGAGATCATGATCTGCTGAGTAAGAAAGCAAACATAAGCTCTGTCATCCTGATCAAAATACACTCAAGGAAGCTGAAGATAAGGGTCTGTCAAGGTAGACTGTATTCTTCTGTGGGTTTATTGTAGCTGTGATTCAAACAAATGATGTCCTTTAGGTACCACAATTTTAGCACAAGTCTTCCAGAGACTGGCTCAAAACCCGTTCTAATTTGAAGGGAACAGCATATCACATGTGCAAACTGACCCTCACACAGAAATACATTCTTAGCTGAATGCTTCCACTTACTGCTGCCTTCTGCTTGTTTAAAGGGCTCTTGTCTTCTATAACTCACGCTAAATAGTTTGGCTTTACCTTGCACAGATTTTGGGCATTGTTACCTTTCTTTCCCTTTTAGTGAATGCTTTGCTTATGTGCATAGCTACCATGTGTTTTTGTTTTCTTTGTGTGTTCACTGAAAGAAGACCTAATGTTTTCTTTTAGAAAGAAGTTGAAATCTTAAAAAGTGTTCTTTTATTTTTTCATTTTGAGGAGGATAATGTTCTTTTACAAGCTTCAACCAGAAATGATACATTTTTAGATTAACATGTTATTTTTTTAAGTGTTAGTGAAATTGGGAAACAGCTGACAAAACACCCTCTTTTAACTAGTTGCTTGTTCTTAAGATCCTTATCATGTCAGTGTTTTACTGTTTTTCCTCTCATAGTGCAGCTCCTTGACAGAATTTAAAGTCTATTTTAACTACCTAAAGTGCAACTCAGCAATTTAAGAAAGATGTATTCCAGTTTCTTGCAAGTCACTTTGAGAGCCAGCTCAGCACTTTTAAAAGAAAGTGAATCCAGAACTTTGTACTCAAGTAATCTAATTACACAGAGGAAGCACACTGCTTGGCCATATTCATCCACCATCCTCCCCCAAAGGGGCAGTGGCATTTGTTTGACCCTGCTTGAGAGCTTGCTGAAGTGGCAGAAAACCACACATTTATTTATCTAACAGAGGTTAGCTTTGTGTTGATTGGGAGTGCCAGTGCCAGCCCACTAAATGAGGGGCAAGAAAATTGTACTTTTTGACAGCTAGATGCTTCACTAGCTTTGCTATACTATGAAAAGGAACCAAAAAGAAGGGTGAAACATATTTTATTTTTCAATCTGAAGCCCCAGGACCCATGGATACCAGAACGTAAATCAGTAGGCTGCATGACAGACCTAAAACATTTCTATCAAAGTCTAAATTTAGATTTGTATTAATGATTCTTTCTTCTTATGTGGCAGTACTGAAAGAAATTTATAAAATGACATTGACTTTTAAAAAATCATTGGTACATGTGAGCTTTCTGATCATGAGTTTCTTGAGCAAAAGTACAAATTTTCGTCCAGCATAACTTTCTTTTGTGGCTACTCTTGAAGTATTTATCTGGATATGTAATCCATTCTAGAGAATGCAGCTTTGCATTTCATGACATCCTCTAGTGTTTTGATTTACAAGATTTACTAAATTACAAGCTCTAGTTTGGTGAGAAGAGCTTATGTTTACTTTTATCTGGATGTACTGACTGAATCAGCCTATGCTAAAGCTATGTTTTTTTAATATATTATAATATTTAGTAGTGTATGTAAATTCCTGTGCTTAGCAAAAGGAGACAAGCTTTGCAGCCAGAGGAATTCATGGGTAATCTGAATGTGAAAAAGGAGTGGTAAAAGTTTATCAATCCTTCCATGCAAGAGAAATCATAAAATATAAATTAAATTAAATTACAGCCCTGTCTGTAAAAGAAGGGCTCTTAGAATAAGTTGTCTGTGGTCATCACTTGAAGCTCTTTTACGTATTTTAAGGACTTTCTGGCTTAAGGACACATAAGTTACTTTTTTTTTTTTTTTTTTTTTTTTTTTTTTTTTTTTTTTTTCACAAGATAGTTTCTGTTCTTAATTTAAGCATGAAGTCTTTTGGTTTTGGAAAAGGGTCAGTTTTCTTTAGTTGTCACATGTGAAAAGTTTTTCCAGGTGTGTTATTTCAGCTTTGAAACCACCACAAATAGTTACACAACAGTTAATGAAATATTTGTTACTTTTTTGCTCTGTCTTAAGCTCCTGCAGAAAGTGGCTAAGTAAGGTTGATGGTGGAAGTGAACACCAGGTGGTACCGTTTCACAGCTGCAGTTGAACTGATGCACAACAAACTGCTGGAGCTGAACTGGCCACTCCAGCAGTTTTTTTCCCAAGGGACATAAGCTGTGATCACATCCTTTTAATTTGGGTCTGTTTCATTTTTAATTCTGTTTCTGATTTTGACAGCCCATTTTTGGTTCAGGAAAGTGAAGAGCTTCATTAGCAATTCTAAGCTATTGCATAAAACAAGAAGTGCAAGTACTTTGCAATAAGATAGTAAAGCCAACTTTATAGAAGATGAAATTTCACATTCTAAAGTTTCTTTCATAAACGGAAAGACAGTCATTTCCTGTAACTTGCCTTTGGTTCTCATTTGATTTTCAACTTGTGTGTTCACAGGATGCTAAAAAACCATTTTGAGACACTACATCAGTGTTCCAGAGTCATGTGGTTGAAAACAAGTCGTTTTCACTTCCTGTTTTAATGCTTCCTTTATCAACTCAGAATTCTATTTTTTACTTCACGTATTGTGACTAGAGATGTAGCAATTCACTTGTAAATGATGAAGGTCTAGGAAGAATCTGTTGCAGGTACATTATTGCATTTGAGATAAAATTCCCTGCAAAATTTGCCCTAAAGAGCATGCTGGTTTTCCATTTTTCCTAGGAGCCAGTGTGTGAAGTTTAGAGTGGGAGATGAGAAGTACTGAGAGAAAATATCAAAATAGATTTTAATTCATAGCAATACAGTTAAAAATCCAACTTTAAATCCAATTTTAAAATTACAAATGCTGTTTTCTATTTTATAAAAATTTTGTAGTAAAAGAAAGGTTTTAAAATATTACATGAAAGTTGAAAACATCTAAAGGGAGTAATAGATCATGATCATTCATGTACTTTATTTTTAATCTATTTGTATAGCATTTGTGAATTTGGAAGGTGATCAAAGTGACCCATTAACAGCACACAAACGTGGATTTCATGCTGCCATTTCTACCTTGATAGTGAGTTGCAAGCTACACTCCAAAAGGCCAGTGATGAAGATTAATATTTCTGGAATGAATCCTTCCATCTAGCAACTGTTAGCTGAGTTCTGTTCTACTGCAGAATTGTCTTAATTGTAGCGTGTTTCCTCTGCAGCAGGACAGAGTAGCTGTTAGCAGCATAATAACTCTGTTCTAGATGAAGTATTTCCACACTAGTATCATTTCAAATTGAGTGTTCTAGTTTGCTTAAGACACAGATCCATTTTTACTGAAAATGAACGTGAATGGTGATTTTTTTCCCACCATGTCACCTAGGAAATCTGGGACTTACAGGGCAGGGGTTCTAGGCCTTCTTTTACTGATTTGTTCACATTGTGTGTGATGCTTTTTTGGACAGTGTCCTTCAGGACCTTAGGTTGGTCTTTAAGACTCATTTTATTTTTTGTACTTCCCACAGGCTGAGGCAACATGAAATACAAGTTTTTGACTCTGCAAATGAGCAGAAAAATGTTCTCTGCTGAGGAGGTTTATATTATAATAAAATAAAACAGTTATTAATTTCTTTTTCCTCTGTGTGGATCTGACTATGGCACACCAGCTTTTAAGCAAGATGAAGTTTTTTTTGTTACATGTGTGGAATCATTGAAAAGTAGTTTTGACTGAACTGTGGAGGAAATGGAGAATTGCAGATGCTTCACTCCATGTCAGTTAGATCCAAAGACTTGTCTCACAGAGAAATTTGGATACTTCAGGCCAAGTTGGAATTCTTAAGCTAATAAAACCTTTCTAGTTTAAATTTTGCATATATACAGAGTAGATTTAGAATTAGAAGGTAATATGCTGCTAATTTACACCAGAGCTTGTAGACCACATTGCATAGTGATGTTACTTAGAGCTTTCAGCTTTATAACTATTCATTCTTACTTACTCTGGTGCAATTTTCCCTGATATCGATGAGGATTTTTAGCTTAAAGGCTCAAGAACTTAAAAGAGGTGAGGAGAATTTAAGAACATGCTGCTGCAGATTGACTGTGGCATTCATGAGGCTTTTAGTTTCAGACACTGAACAATAAAAAAGTGAGGTTTTGCCTTGCAAAAGCAAGGTTGAGCCCTGCAAAGCTGTCCTTAGCTCTTGACAGTGTGTGGTTCACACTTCTATGTGCTACTCGATGGGGTACTGTGACACATTTGAAACAAATTACACTGTTTCACTGACAGAAATGTTTGATAGCTACAATGTGCTTGAAACTGGGAATTGTTTGCCCTTGAACACGTTGCAAAGTATGTTGAAACAGTTCTGCTTGGGAACAGACGGCATTACCAGTCAGGAATCCGGAGAGAAATAAAAAATATGTTGACTTTGGCCATTTTCCCAGGAGAGCAGTCAGTCCTTTTCTCTTTTTTTCTTATGAACATGGAAGACTGTGGTGATAAAAACTGTATTTCCACCAAATTAAAAAAAAAAAAAAAAAAAAAAAAAAAAGATGCTTTGTATTTTGTCACTACAGCAATAAATAAGTTAAATTTGCTTATGGTTTTCTTTTTTTTTGTTTGTTTTTTTTGGGTTTTTTTTGTTAATCAGAGAGATAACAAACTAAGGTGGGAACTGAGAGACACTTGCACACTTTATTAAGGTTGTGAATTGTGTTGAACTAACAGGTCTTGATCTCATTAGAGAATTATGGTTTGTAATAAATGCTTCAACATAATAAGTTAGTTGAGTATTGTTTTAATCTTTTCCAGAATCAAACATGAATCGCTGTGGATTCAGAGGTTCTTCATATTTAGGGATGCCATTCAATCCCTCCAAGGTCAGTTAAGGATGTGTATGTGAAATGTTTTCAATTAGGCATTAAATAATCCTGTGTCTTTTTTGTAATATTAACTTAATTACATAATTGCAGAATGTCTGGAACACAGGGAATTTTGTACTGCTAATACTGAAATGTTTGCAGAACAGTTAAGAAATGTGCATAAGAAACATATTAAAATGATATCTACAACTTCAGTTCTCACAGCAGTGAAGAAACTGACATACAAATTGTGGCTTATCTCAGTGGAGTCTCCTCCTTCTCTGGTCTTTTACTAACAAAGGAAAACTTCTCTAGCTGAAGAATTGTCATGAGGTAGAGAAGGGCAAAATAGCCCTAATTAAGTGATGCAGAATGTGCTGTTCTTTGTGTCATAGAAAGGTTCACGCTGGAAGGAGCCCTTAAGATCATCTAGCTCCTATCCCCATGCTGCAGGCAGGGACACCTTCCACTAGACCAGATTGCTCAGGACCTCATTCAGCCTGGCCTTGGATGCTTCCAGGGATGGGGATTCCACATCTCTGGACAATCTGTTCCAATGCCTCACCACCCTCAGTTAAGAATTTCTTCCTAATACATAATCTAAACCTGTCCTCTTTCAGTTTGAAGCCATTCCCCTTGTCATGTCACTTCATGCTCTGGTAAAAAGTCTCTCTTCATCTTTCTTGTAGAGTCCCTTGAGGAACTGGAAGGCCACAATTAAGTCACCTCAAAGGCTTCTCTTTTCCAGGCTGACAAATCCCAACTCTCATAACCTTTTCCTATAGGAGAGGTGCTCCAGCCCTCTAATGAACTTAGTGGCCTCGTCTGGATGTGTTTCAACAGGTTCCAGTCCTTCCTGTGCTGAAGACCCCAGGGCTGGCCACAGCATTTCACATGAGGTCTCACCAGAGGAGAGCAGAATCCCCTTCCTCCCCTGCTGCCCATGCTGCTTTGGAGGCAACCCAGGACATGTTTGGCTTTCTGGGCTGTGAGTGTTCATGGCCTGGTCATGTCCAGCCTCTCGTCCACCAAAGCTCCCAAATCCTTTTGCTCTTGATGACTTCTTCTCCCAGTCTATACCCTCCTAGTCTGGGGGTGTCCTGACCTGGGTGTAGCACGTTCCACTTGGTGGTTTTAAATCTCATGAAGTTCTCATGACCCACTTCTGGAGCTTGTCCAGGTCCTTTGAGGAAGGTGAATCCCATCTGATGCCAGTACGTCTGGTAAAGTCTTGGCAGTGACACCAGCCAAGGAGGTATTTATAGACTGGGCCAGACTGTTTCTTCCAAAGTCTGTGTCTGCAACTGCAACTGGTATTTCTCTTCCTTTTGAATCATGTGTGTTTGATTGCATCTGATACCCACCCAGACTTGGGCAAGGCTCTGTTCATCGCTGTTTGTCATGCCCATAAGAAAGGATGATTTGAAGCCCAGTGAACTGAGGTTCAAGAGAATTAAACTTTCAGATTTCCCTCATGTAGAGCAAATTTTGAGAGGAAACCTCCAGATGGGGTCCCTCTAGAAAGCAAATTCAAGCGCCCCTCCCCCAAATGGTTCAGGAAAAGATTTCCTTAGGGAAAAGTGGAAAAAACTGTTTATTCAACAAGCAATGTGTTCACAAGCACAAAAAATGAATAGTATTAAACAATAAAACCTCTTGTCGTTCTGAAGAGAGATGGTAAAACTGGGAAAGTCCTTGCCCTGGGTTGTACCTCAGTCTCTCTCTCAGTCTCTCATCAGTCCCTCCAGTGCTGGAAAATGATGTCCTGGGCCCCAGTGGGCCACAGGCCTGAGGTCCAGGTGTTTTCTGGGTTTTTAGCCCAGAACAGGTCTAAACAGTTCCAAGAAGAAGGAAAAAAAAAAGTCCAGGGAATGTCTCTGCCTCAGCTAGCTAAAAACTAACTAAAAAGCAAAGGAGAGCACTCTCTTGCTGTCTGTCTGTCCATAGACAGCACAGTTCAGGAGCAAAATGTGGGTGCAGTTTCTGAAAACAAACTGTGCACTTCTTCTTTCCTCTCTTTCACTCTTGGAACCAGTCTTAAATGTGTAGAACTCAATATCCAGCATAAACAGAACAGTAAATTGGGGATACAAGCATCACAAAGTCACCCAGGACACATATGAAAAGAAAATGCCTTTAATAAAAGACAGAAATTAGGTTAGTAGAGGCTGGTGTAGTGTTCTCACAGATTTTTCATCCACTTTTCATTGTGACTGGATTCTTCATGCTCAAACACAGAACAGAACTACTGTACTTTTTTCACAGTCCTTTCTGCATACTGGCCTCTACTTTCCTTTTTCAGCTGTATCACACCTTTAGCCACTCTACAGTGTAGTATGTTAAATCAGTGTCACTCTGATTTTTTTTCAGCCTTCTGATGTTTACATTTTGTACTGGAGTTTCCTCATGCATTTTAACATAAACAGAGTAACGTTTAGAGAACTGTGCATTCCTTCCTAGAAGAAGGACAAATTGATAGACTTCTGGTTTGACCACTGGGGTCAAAGAGGTGTCAACCTCGTCCTGCAATCCCTTATCAAACTCCAAAAACTATTTAAACCCTAATCCCAAAATAAATTTCCTTCTTTCTTGTTCTCAGAACTGGATGGTGTGAGCGTAGTTTTTTCATGTCTGTCTGGTGACAAATAAGTACATACTTTTGGAAATGTTTTTCAAATCCTCCAATGTATGAAGCTAGAAGAATTTATTCTGAACATAGTTCTGAGGTCTTGTAAAGTGCCATGAAGACAAAAAGTCTGTAAGATTGGCAAAGCATTGTTTTTCCCTCACAGCACTTTCTGGTGTTTTAATTCAATTCTCAACTTCCAATAGTAAGTACTTTATACTGAAATACTATCTTTACTGGAAATAATGTTGCAGTCCATTGGTGTCTTAGAATGTGTTGGCCAGTATACATATGAGATAAAGATGTGAAATCATGTTACCTGTAGAAATTAGCTACAAGGTCACTATCTCTAGAAAATTGTTTGCACATGGATATGGTTTTTATTCAAGCATTGCAGTACTTTTTTCATTGTATCTGCATTTGAGAGATTGCATCTGTTTGAGTTATTGGCAAAGAAAGGTTTAAAGCATTTCCAGCACTGTTGCCTGAAATGTTCTGAAATAACTCAGAAAAAAGACATGGAAATTCACTGCCATGACTCTGGCGTGTGTTTATGGTCACATCATTTTTCTTGTTCCATTATTTAAAAGTGTTCTGTTTAATCCGACTTGAAAAATATTTTTGAAAAGCCTGTAAGCATTTTGGATTTGCATTGACATTTGCTAACAAGCCACTACAGTGATTTCATTCTTGAACTCTAAGAAAGTGCCATACCAGAGGTAGCCAAATCTATTCAGTCACTAGGGACTCTTCAAAATAATAGAAAAAAACTGAGGGTTATGTTATAATATCCAGCTTTACTAAATCTCTCAGGAACAGGTCATTTGAGTTTGGTTGGGGAGCAGTGGTGTTTTAGCTGTTGCCTTTGGGGTGTTTGATGGTAGTGTCTTTGCAGTATTTTGGGACAGAAGCAAAAGTGAAACAAAAGCATATCCACTTCAACTCACAGCCCTCATGAACTGTAACAGTCTTAAATGTGAACAAAGACTAAGAGTGACTCCTCTATCACCACAGTTAAAACATGATTACTTTCAGAATTAGAAAATAATTATATACTGAAATATCTCCAGATTTTGCAGTCTCTCTGATTTGCTGTTACTGAAGTTTAAACTAGCTTTTTAATTTAGGAGTGAACAGTCTCTTCAAAGTTTCAGATAGACCTAGATCTTTCCAGTATTTTTAAAGTGTTGTGAATCAGTTTTAGGGCTAAATTGAAAGCTAATAGTGCAACTTTTACGTAAAATTATGGTAATTAACATATGCTTTCACTTGGGGAGAAAAAAGATGTCTTTTGTGTTCCTGACATAACATTGTATTTTCTCAAGGCTGCAACACTGATACTAGTGAAAGATGAATAATTAAAAATATTTTGCAGAGTGAATCACAAAAAAGATAACAATAAATAAAATATAGAAGTAAATGTAAAAAGACCCAGGTATGCTTGGGCCAAAATATCTCTGTATTACATATTTTTTTTATTTTAAGCAAACATCTCTGTATTTTATTATATTATATATATTATTTTATTATATTATATACAAAATATATGTATTTTATATATATATGCATCCTACACAGCATGGTCTACTGAAAAGTATCTCTGCCCATAGTAGGGGAGTTGCAGCTAGATGACCTTAAGGTCTCTTCCAGCACAGGCCATTTTGTGGTTCCACAAAGTGAGAAATGGCAAGTAAAGAGATTACAGCAGCAAAGACACCTTGAGTTAGTGGCTAGATGCCACGTTCGGCAATGTACCATAAGTTTTATTCAAATTAGCTAAATCAGCTAAATTCATGCTTTAGATGAACTTAAGTAATTATAATGTGAAAAACACCCTCTAAAGCTGAGACTACCCACATCCAAGTGAAGACCCCTATTAACTGAACACCTATAAAATGTGCTTTGAAATGCATCAAAGCACACAAAAGATTGATTGTCCAAGACTTCTCAAGTAAGCATGTATTTAGAAATTAGATAACTGCGTATTTATGTATTTTGAAAGCATAATTATGCTTCTTGCCTGTTACTACGTGTGTTGGCTTGGTGGACCTAGCACCTCTGTGCATACGTGTCAAACCACTTAACTTCATTTGTGGATTGGCACCCTGTGTGAAGGAACCCTGTCATAGTACAACAGTGCCTGCAGCTCTCAGCAGTCACTCTCCTGTTCTCCTTCTCTCACATAGCTTTTTCAGAGCTGCTGTGAGCCCATTTTACCTTGTTTTCTGCCTCCCTTTCCCAACTGTCCTTGATTCCCTTGTGTGAGAGCAATCTCTTGCTGTCTGGTGGGTAATAGCAATTTTTCTCTCAGTTTCTTACTAGAAGGAAAGCCTTTTGGCTTTGGAAATAAGCATGACTTGCCTAAAAAATACCAATTACACATAACATAATGCTAAATTTGGTCTTATACTGCATTTTCCTTGTGTTTTGAGGATGAATTGCAAAGTAAGAATTGCAACTGATTAGGCAATAATGCTAATAAAATATAATTTAAAAATTTATCTCTTCTACTCAGTATTGAAATAGCTTTTAATGTGTTTAAAATAGCTATCTTCCAGTTGCTCCAAACTGAACCACCCCAATCATCTTGTTACATGGGGTCTCTGTTTTCAAGAAGTCCTGGATGGGCCTATAAAATACCATAAAGAAAAACAGTAGTTTTAGCACAGCTGTATCAATCTCTTGCTCATTTCTGTGACCTGTATTGTGGGATTAGGCAGCCTTTAATTATCGTTTTTGCTTCTCAGTTGGCATTCAGTGATCCTTGTGAGTCCCTTCCAACTCAGAATATTCTAAGTTTCTGTGATTATTTGGTATATAAATACTTTGTTTGAACTCAGATTATTATTTTAAAATAGAGATGAAATCAGTTAAGTGGCTAATTTGGTATTGCTTCAATTGACAGAGAGATTACTAATAATCTCTCACACTGTTTTCTACTTGTAGATCATTATATTGTAAATCTCTGCTGATGAGCTCTCCTGAGGTTTGGCTGTTGAAGAGTGCTTACCTAGCTGCTAGGAAGCTAATGCCCAGTGATGTGTCAGGACAAACTTGGGTACAATTGAGGACATCCCATATTTTTCCTTAACTGTTTTGCAGATGGAGTTCTTGGCAAAGCTTTTTTCTAGAGCTTCTACTGACCAAATGTTCGGAAGAGCAGCAGAGTTATGCAGTAGCTTAGTTTGATGAAGAGAACTGAGCAGAGTTTGATGAGGAAAGCTGGGCAGGATACATTCAGTTTAACCATAATGAGTGAAGGAAAAAGTAATTTCTTTACTTCTTACCTTAAAAAAAAAAGCAAAAAAAAAAAAGCAAAAAAAAAAAAGCTTTGCTGTAGTGTAAGGTCTTCTGATATTTCAATATTTCTATTTTTTCCTTTTTTTTTTAGGGTCCAGATATATCTCATCCCTATGACAGTGGGCACATAGCAATGACTTACACAGGACTATCATGTCTGGTTATTCTTGGAGATGATTTAAGTCGAGTAAACAAAGATGCCATACTGGCAGGACTGAGAGCTCTCCAGCTGGAGGATGGAAGGTAAAAGATATTTTATATGATGCAACTCCCACAACTCACATGTGGGATGAAGCATAAGAAACAAGTTTTTTGTAGAAGTAGCTATAATCTTTTTGCTCTATTAGAAAATAATTTGATTGGTAGTCATATAAGTCATAGAACATATGCTGGCTTCTTGCAAGCAGTAAATCATCAGAGGATACCAACTAGCTTTTTGAACCAAATGGAGGCTTGCCCAGCAGCAAATCCTAGGAGAAACAATTAAAGGATTATTTACTGTCAAAGGTAATTCTATCTTTTACCTATTTTTGTATGTCGTAGAATCCTTTAGGTTGAGAAAGACCGTTGAGATCATGAAGTCCAACTCTTAACCCAGCACTGCCAAGTCCAGCACTAAACCATGTCCTTAAGTGCCACATCTACATATTGTTTAAATACCTTCAGGGATGGTGACTCCACCATTGCCCTGGGCAACCTGTTCCAGTGGCAGACAACCCTTCTGATAAAGAAATTATTTCTGATGCCTAATTTAAACCTCACCTGGTGCAACTTGAGGCCACTTCCTCTGTCCCATCTGGGAGAGGAGACCAACCCCCACCTTGCCTGCCACCTTTCAGGTAGTTGAGTGATAAGTCTTTTCTCCAGGCTGAGCACTACAAGCTTCCTCAGCTCCTCCTCATCAGATTTGTGCTCCAAACCCTTCCCTAGCCCCACTGCCCTTCCCTGGACACTGTCTAGCACCTCAGTGGTCTTGTTGTAAGTTGCCCAAAATGGAGCACAAAGCTCAAGGTGCGGCCTCACCAGTGCAGGGGAATGGTCACTTCCCTGGTTCTGCTGGCCACTTCCTGATACAGACATCCGAATCAGGACATCCATCATCATCTTAGGAGTCTCTGAGATTGTGCCAAAATAACCCAGATACAAAAATTTTTAAATTTTCATGGAGTTTGGTGAAATTGTAACAATAAGTAATGAAAAACTGATTCACCGTTTCTGTTAGAAATGGTAGTAATTAGCAATTACCTTTATACATACCTGGGAAACTGGTCCTCAAGATGCAGTAAGGAAGGAAAGCCTTTTGAGCTATTGGGCTTCCTAGGAAGTCAAAGAATTCTGCCCTAAAGAGGTAAAATGGTAAGTCACGTATCCGTATATACTGTAATAGGTGAAAGACTGTAAGCATAAACATCTTGGAAGAAATAAACACCAATATCATTATGTTGCTGGAAATAGTTACTTAGGCTCCTAAATGTTTATAGTTCTATGCATTTTCCTTAGCTTAGAATCACATCTTCTAAAAAGAAAATCTAGTGTAGTTTTGGGTTATATTTATGAGATTACTGTAAACTAATCTTTAAAGAAAACACCGTGTGATTCCTTGAACTGCATTTCATATTTTTGGATGTAACAGGTGAAACAGTGTCTAAAGACAGAAATGTTTCTTTCAGTTTCTGTGCAGTGCTGGAAGGAAGTGAGAATGACATGAGGTTTGTGTACTGTGCTTCCTGTATTTGCTACATGCTCGATAACTGGTCAGGCATGGATATGAAGAAAGCAATAGACTACATTAGAAGAAGTATGGTGAGTGTTCGCAAAATGTTCCTTTTTGTTACTGATATACTTTTAGACTTTCAGCTTTTTTTCTTAACTATGGCTAAAAAATCTCTGCCCAAACGGTATTACAGCAATTTCTTTATTTTTTCTTCCTGCTCTATTGAGTTGAGAATTACAAAGTACATTGAATTTTTGCATTTGTATTTTCATTAAAAAATCTGTGCTAGCAAGATAATTTTATTTGGTGTGTTTGTTCACTGCAAATTAAATTTAAAATCCTCTTTATTTAAAATAATTAAACAATTGGAAGCAGGTTTTTGAAAACTGGGGTATGATGTTTGTAACTTGGAAAAAATGCATAAAGCACTTTTGAAAAGTGTATCAATTAAATCCTCACATTTCATTGAGCGGTAGTACTGCTTTTTGAAAACCACATAGATTCAAATAAACTAATTATTGACATCAGTTCATGCTTAAATGTTTCTAGTCGTGCACTTTATAATTTATTTATTAGATACTTGGAATGAAAAAAATATTCATGAGTATGTATACATATTTTTTCTGTGTCTGTGCAAGTTGTCCTCATATTTGATTGGAGTAAAGGAGCTTTCCATTTTTTTTCATGTGGTTTCATTAGTTTGAGTTACATTTTCAAAGATAGAAACACAATTTTTAAGGAAACTGAGTAAGCTTGAAAATTGCAGTTCCCTGAGTGTGAGTAAATACAGATTAAACTCTTGTGAGCCACAAAGAAGACCCAAATTTATGATGACACACAACTTCTGTTGTAAATGAGTATTTTCAGTAGTTGCTGCCAGCAGCAAGATTGTAAAATTTATGTGAGAAACAAGTTTAAAAAAAGACTTCAAAATCTCTTGCTTCAGGCCAAATTGGTTTTTATTTGTTGTTTGTTTTTAAAGGAGGTATTTGGATGTCTTAGTATTTCTTACTGTACACCTCAAGAAGCTTTCTGAAACACTGCCATAGCCCTGGACAGATTGAGATGATCAAGGCCAGGGTTCAGTCATACAAGGATATGGACCTGCAGTCTGTTCACACTCTAGTAGCAGCTTTTATCCCATTTTCCCCGCTGTTTCCCCTTACTTGGTCTTACCCAGTCTGCTTTGATATTTCCATTTCTTACCATTGGCCCTTTCCCTAGCCACCCCATAGTAAGTTATGCTCACCCCTGCATTCCCCAGAAAACAGTTTGTGATAAGAGGGTTTCTGCAGAATCCTGGAATCCTCCTCCCCTGCATCCCATAAGAACCCTTCTCCCATAGCTGGTAGCTCACCTTAGTTAGCTCACCTGAGTTCTCAGCAGGAGAGCATCCCTGCTGAATCCTCCCAATGGGTTTCACCCAAGGACAATGGCTTATCCATTCTCCTTTCACAGTCTGAGGCGAGGAGATTAGGCAGTGCTTTCTCTTACTGATCAGGTTGGGAGCATTCTTCCTCCTCTGATCCTTTCTAGACCTTAATGTTTACTGAAATCAGTCTTTAGTCAAATAGCTTAGCAGAGATACAAGAGAAGAATCAAATGTTACAAAAGAATAGAAAACAAAATCCTCATTGTAGTTCTGTACATTACACTGTCTGTTAGTTAACCTTGTGAACATTTGAGGACAGTTTTAGTCCCAAAGGAAATGGTGGAACTAGAAAGGGGACAAAGAAAGTGAACTATGAAAGGTACAAATCAGCTTGTGTAAAAGGAGTATTTAATATACTAAGAGTCTTTATTCCGGAAGTGAAATTGTTAAGTAGAGCGTGACAGAGATATGTAAAGTAACAGGTAGCACTGTAAAATGGAGTGAGAAGCAACTACTTCTTTCTAAGAAAGAACAGCTAGAGAGCATCAGATAAGGCCATTAATTGAGCAAGCAGGTGGAGATTTTTAAAAGATAAGAGTTTTGAAGTGGTGCTGGAGATTGACTGTGCAATCTTGAACCAAATTTACACTTTGCTTCTAGAGCTTAGCATTAATTGTTGCACCTGGAAATTCCAGTCATTATGTTCCTATTGTAAAAATAGATACCATTAAAAAAAAAAATATTAAATGAAGCCTGAACATCTTGGAAGGCCTCCTACTAATACTTCTTTTCACCAGTAAAGTAGAACTGAACCTTGGTGTGGTAAAATTTCAGAAGATGCTGTGGCCTATCATGAAGATTGTGCCTTTTCCTGGCTAGCTCAGAGAGTAACTTAGAGAGATCCTATAAGCAGTGTTCTATAGGCAGCAGTCATCCTAGCGTGTAGAAACGTGCAGCAAGACATGCTGTATTTTTGTCCAGGTTTATTATGAATTGGTAGGTTAACTATATGCTGTGTTCAGTAGGACTTTTTAAACCACTGTTTAAATCACTCCTGTGAATTCACTGCAGAGTAGGTATGCACATGTATACTAGTTCTCTCAGTTTTTTCTGGGTTTACACTCCTTAGTCCACCAGTATTTCTGTGAATTAACTCAGTTGCAATGTGCGTGGCAATTCTAGGAAAAGATGCAAAACTTTTTCATCCTGCTTGGTCACGTTTAGAGCTGCAGATGTGTCTGAAGAAGTCTCAGACATATAGGGAGTAGCCCATTGTGAAGATAATTTCTCAGCAGTGGTTGTTCCTTCCTTTCATTCATTCATCTCTTTCAAACCACTTTCCTTGAGATGTATTTCATTTCAATTACCTGTCACAGGAGCCAAATATTTTTTAAAATGTATCTCATAAATAAATACAATGACTGAAATGTGGCATCCAAGAATGTTAGCTTGATTTCTCTCATTAAGATTTTGTAGGTGGTGTTAAAACTAACCTATAAAATGGAACAGTTTAAAGTAAATTCTGTTTGACATTATTTCATTTGTTACTTCTTATGTAACTAACTATACAATTAATATAGCTATAGGCTTTATTGTAAATGCTTATTTCTGTTTTGCTGCAATGTCACCTCATTCTGGCACTTTCTTTAATTACAGAACAAAAGAGATTTCACTGCTCAGTACTGAACTGCTTTGACAGAAAGATGTAGTTCTGATTTGGTGTTGTATGTCACTTGTTTGCACCTAGATGAAGCATATGACAGTTAACAGAACTTTTTTTCAGTTTTTCAAATTGGCATACAGGTGAAGTGCAACTTGTGGATTGAGAGTAATATCACTGGTTAGATACAGTACTCTGTACTAAGCTTGTGGATTTTTTTTTTTTTTTTTTTTTTTTTTTTTTTTTTTTTTGTTTATTTGTAATTTGTTGCCTTTAGTGATGCAGTATAAGGATTGTGACAGACAATTCAATACAGCTGCATGAGGGAATGCATTTGTGTAGTTAGGCATGTCAAGAACAGCAGAAGGTTGCAACATAAACAATGTTTAAAATGTTAAAAATAATTGAATCTTCATACAGAATAGATAGCCTTCTTGTTGTCATTCAACTAAAAAAGTGTTTATACAATGCTAATCACAAAAATAATTCTGGGCTGATTTTACTGTCAGTAAAGTAGTCAGATTCCAACACAATTTTGATCAGTGTAGGTTGATTCTTGTCTTTCACATTCAAAACTCAGATATATCACTAATCAAAAGATAGCAGACACTAGGATGCTGGCATTTGAATGACTTCCAGAGACTCAATAACAGTGCTTTTTGCAACAATGTTTGGTTTTATTTAAAGTAGAGATATTGCAAGAAGCTTTAAAAATATCATCTGCTTTTTCTAGTATAGTCTTCTTCAAGTGCAGTTGTATTGGTCTGTTGATATAATTAAGCTGGTTGTAAAACTTGTAGACATTGAAGTGAAGATTTTACCCAACTGGATTTACACGTTTCCTGATGATGGTATTTAATTATGCAGTTGTCATGTTGCAGTAATCAAGAACTCCTTTCACACACAATTTCTTGAGTCTTTTCAAAAGGACAAAGAAATAAAATTATTCCCTAGCTGTTTAGGGCAGGCAAGTCCCCAAAGAGCAGCTGATGCCTGTCTAAATAAATAGGCATCAGTTAGCCAAGGGTCAGCTATTGTCTATTAGAGTTTAAAGCTAATTGTACAACCCAACATACTAGTGTCTGAGATGCACACTTAACAGCTTTACTTTGTCATACATAAAGCAAGTCACCTCCTCTTAAAATTGCTGTTTGTAGAGTTAATTAGCTTTGCCAGCATAGCTTTGCTAATGAACTTGTCTTTTCTTAGCAATTAATGCATTTGTAGAATGTGGTAGCACATTTGTACTGGATTTTCAAAAGGCAGTGAAAAAAAGAAGAGTTCACACTGTGTGCATTAACATTCAGAAGTTCATAGAGATTACTAAAATTTTCTGGTTCAAACTTGAGAAATAAAGCTGCAGCTTGAAATGTATGTATCAGATATTAGTCTTTTTAGTTGCTTCAGCTTGCAGCAACAACTCAAAACCAGGAATACAGTTTTAAGGCAGCTTCTGTGTCTTCTGTTTCCTTTTCCCTTCTCAATGTCAGCTTTAAAAGCAGATGTACAAAATAAGCTTAAGTAATTTTTAAAGATATGATAGTTCTGTAGCCATTCTTTGGTTTAGACTATGGAAGTCATTAATGGTTTATCAAAGTGTCCTATATCTACCAGCCACTGTTTTAGAGACTGTTTCATAGTCAGCATCTGGAGTATGGGGCAAAGGTTTTTGCTGCTTTCTGTCTGATCAGATACTGATCCAATCGTTGATTGAGCCGTTGATGTAGAATATGTAGGACCTATGTAATCTGACTTCAAAATATGCCTCATTGTTCCGACTAAGCAATTTGATATTTGTTCAGAAATAATTCATTCAGTATTCTATAAACTCTGGTAAAATAAACATTTTCCATTTTATGGATTATTTCCTATATGATCCTTTGTTTCTTTTCAAGTAAAATGATTTAATGGATTTTTAGGGAAGAATGATTATTTTTCTTTCATATAGATGTGTTCCTAGATTGCTCATGACAGATGTGAACTATGATATTCTTAGTGCTTTGTCAGTCTCGAATTTCTCCTTTTGTTACACTTAACAGAGTGATTTTTCAGCACTGTAACAGTACTTTTTTGCAGTAATATTTTGTAGGCCAATTTGAGTTTGTTCCAATTTATGTTATAATTTTCTTCTTGCTTGTGGTTCCATTTTAATTTTTTTAAGCCTGATGTACTTGCTTCTTACTAAAATACTGCTTGGATTTGAGTATTCTACACACAATAGTACCTTGCATTTTGCCTCTTTTTTAATGTTAAACTGCTCTTGGATTAAAGACAGGTTATATTACCTATTTAATTTTGTTTTGTTTTGATTACGTATCTATTTTTTTCATTTTATACCTGCATTACAAGCTTTTTTCTTTGTGGCAAGGATATACTTACCCTTTTTCAGGTGTCTTAACATATGTCACAACCAAAATTAATTCCATGAAAAACTGCCTGCTTTGAGACAGGGCTGATTTGTTAACTGTGTTATGCCAAGAACCTTTGCAGGTTTAGATTTTTTTCAGGTCAAATTGTGGCAATGATCTGATGGTAATTTTGCTGATAAACTAAGAAATTGCAATGTCTGTTGAAGTGCTGTGGTTCTAAAGTAACTGCTTTGTGGGATTTTTTTTCTTCAGTCTTATGATAATGGCCTGGCACAGGGAGCTGGACTGGAATCTCATGGTAAGAATGTCAAAGTGTTCTACACCTTTCAGAGTGGTATTGAAAATGCTGTAGGAGGTGCAGGGTATGACATGTCTTTCCTTCTTTTCTGATTTTTAAGAAAGTGGTGCAAGGAGGAGCAAATCCAAAACATGCCTCCAAATATCACTTCTTCTTCCTTTAGATCTAGCTTAATATCTGAACAGATGGGCTCTTAATCACCTCCATCAATCTTACCACATGAGTGTTTTGTTGAAAGGTATTGCTTGTAGTTCTCAGCTGTTGCTGACAGAGCAAACTTTTTCCACATGTTTTTCCACCTTTGCCATTGTTACTCTGAAGATTTTATCTGCAAGAGATTTTGTGCAATATAACTGATCATTTCCAATTTCAACATATTAGGTAAAACCTAGAAACATTTCCTCTGATAGATAAAGCATCTGTTGTGGGTTCAAATCTTGAAGCAACAGTTAATTTTTGTAAAGAGTTGGTAGATCTGAGGGCAAGAATCCCCAGGAGACTGCTATTTTTAAGCAAAATGTTTCTATGCCATGAAGTAGCAGTCTGCTTGTGACAGAGGAGCTTTTGACTTTTAGGTGACTGATACTAAATTTAATGCTGTGGTCTATTTGACAAGGGTGGTAATTGGTCAAAGGTTGGACTCTGTGATCTTGGAGGTCTTTTCCAATCTAAAAAATTCTGTGTTCCTATCAATTGTTTGCTATCTTTATCCTTAGTATTGAGCTTTCATAGGATTTTTGTCTGTTTCCTTCTTGCTGGGTCAATAAAGCTGAAAATTTTAAATTATATCCCTAGGTATTAAAACAGTTGGTTGAGTAACTTTCTGTAGAATGTTAGTGATACAAATAGCAGTACTTCAGCACTGCATTTCAACGTCAGAATGAAAATAATATTACAGCTCCTGGGGTCTTCCAGAACCAGGATATTGTAAGGAATTCTGGGGCTTGAGTCATCTGTCAGCAGCTTGTTAGTATTCTTTACAGGCCTCTGATTTTATCATATCAGTTATTAGACTCAAAATAAACTTTGGTGGGCTTTAAAAAGTGATGGCTAGGCTACACAAAGAACGTCAGTTTATCTTTTTTACTGTGCAGTTTACTGTGCGGCAAAAAATTCCATAGAAGCACAATTTTTATGTATTACAACCATGAGAGTCCAGGAGACTTTTTACTATATTAACTGTGCGCCTTTTTTTTTTTTTTTTTTTTTTTTTTAAATAATTTTAGCTTGAATTTTTTTTTTCTCCTTCTGCTCACCAGACACTTCTCTCTGTTTATATCCTATGGGGGATTGTGTCTGAGGCTGGCCTTGGCATCTCTGCTTCACTCTGATTGCTGGCGTTCCAATAGCTTTCTTTTTTAAGTTACAAATGAAGAAATATTTCTGTTGCAATGCCATTTACTTATTTCTGGACTGCTGTGTAATGTAAATTGAGCAGCACTGAGAGAAGAAACAGCTTTAAGAAAAACTTTAAGAAAATGAAAGTTTGTTTCTGCAAGAGCTGGGGAGGAGTTTCTTTCCCCCCCTTTGACATACCTGTTGAATTAGAGTGTTCTTTTTTTATTTATTTTAAACTTAAAATTAACTTTTTCATACTTTTAAAAGTCCGTTGATTTAATTGCTAATAACTTAGTTAAAATTCTGACTGAGATCATACAGGCTTCAGAATATCTGTGTATCAAAGCATTGCAAACCCTGATCTCTCTTCACAGGTGGCTCTACATTTTGTGGTATTGCATCACTGTGTTTGATGGGCAAACTGGAGGAAGTTTTTTCAGAAAAAGAACTGAACAGAATAAGAAGGTGGTGTATAATGAGGCAACAGAATGGCTACCATGGACGACCCAACAAACCTGTAGACACTTGCTATTCCTTTTGGGTGGGAGCAACATTGAAGGTAGTGTACAGAACAGCCATAGGGATCATTATTGACTTGTTTTGATTTCTTTCAGCATTATTTCCTTTGCTTGAAAGAATTAGGTATTTGACACAGGTGCACCAATATGCACCAATTGATTATAAATGTGTCTCATCTTGCAAAAAATGCAGGAAATGGAGGTTTACCAGATTAGTGCTATCTGTGCTGTCACTGCTTATCTCAAAAATAGGCACTAAGTTCTAGTGTTAAAAATATACTAAGATTTAGTTAAAGACTTAGTACTGAAACTTATATTACTGATACAATCTAATTCCTTTTCAGCTCTTGAACATATTCCAATATACAAATTTTGAGAAAAATCGAAATTACATCCTGTCAACTCAAGATCGCCTTGTTGGTGGATTCGCCAAGTGGCCAGACAGCCATCCAGGTAAAATAATTTCTCAAAATTGCAATGAGTGTGTTCTAAGTAAGAAATACATTCCAGCAGTCAGACATCTGGGAGATGTAAGGGAAACCATATCTTTCAATTAAAGAAGAACAAAACACAAACCAAAAGCCAAACAAAAAAACCAAAACCAAGCCTCAAAATATAATAAGGATTTCATTCTTGAAGTGGAAAGAGGGAGATGAAGTTTTTCCTTGTTCAGTCACAGAGAAAGTGAGCTGTTGTTTGAATTACTGTAACAGAGTATCACTGTTTATTTAGTATGTGTTTGACTGTTCTGCATAAAGGGAATATTTTGTTGTAGGTAACTCTGTAAATTGAGTTTAATATATCAAAACATTTGTTTCTTTAGTAAATTAATCATTTAAGCTTATTCAGAAGTCATTGATATATGTAAAAACAGTCAAAGTTTACACAGTCGTGTACTACGATTTACAGATTGTGGTTATATGAGTATCTCTGAAAGGTAGTTATTATGCTTTCAGAAATGGATAATTTCTGTAGAATTTGAAGTAGTGAAAAAAATCAAAAGGATACCAAAGTCTTTTAATTTTAAAAGTTGTTAGAATACAGTTAAGGTATTTCAAACTTGTGAAAATAAAGCTTGTGCCCATGGCATTTTGTACAGGGAAGATGAACAGTCTTTAAACTGACCAAGTAAGATAAAAATTTTCTCATAATAAAGGAATAGTCTGTTTAGAATCCATGCCCTGATATTTAATCCTTTCATAATTTCATTTTGAACAACAGTTCAGAATTTTTCAAGGTGAGCCTACACTGAAAATACAGTGCTTGTGATGGATTTGCATCTGCCTCTTCCTGAAAACCAGTTCAGGATTTCTGAGGAATTTAGATGTGTTTGCTCCTCATCAAATAGATTAAACAGTATCATTTGGACGGAGTATTTTGGTTTATCTTGATGAAGCATACACCTATATAACATGTACTATAAAATCTGTTTCAAATACCCGTCATGTGTGAAGTGCCTTAACCTGTCTTAAACATAATTTCCTTTTATGACAAGGTTGCCCCCCTAATTGACCAAGGGAAGCCAGTTGATGTAATCTAAAGCTTTCTATACTGTCACTTCCAGGATCCTTCTGGACAACCTGTCTAGTGCATGGCTGGGTAGACACATCATGGGATGGGTGAGCAACTGGTTCACACATTGGGCAAAAATTATAGTGCATGGAGTAACATCAGACTGGTGACCTGGCACTAGAGGGGATACACAGGAATCCTTCCTTGGCCCTGTGCTCTTCTACATCTTCATTTATTACTGGAAGGAGTACTAAGTAAATTCACAAACACTAAATTGAGAGTAGATGTTGACTCCCTTGAGGGCAGAGAAGTCTTGCAGAGAGACCTGGATGAATTAGAGAGATGTATGAAGTTTAACAAGGGCAAGTCCTGGATGTATGGATAGACTGGGAAACAAGAGGCTAGAGAGCACTGCTGCAGAAAGGGCCCTGAGAGTCTTGGTCAGTGGCAAGTTGAATATAAGCCAGCAGTGCCCTGCAGCAAGGGTGGCCATCAGTGTCCTGGGGGGCATCACTCACAGCATCACAGCCAGGCAAGGGAGGGGATTGTCCTGTTCTGTTTTGCTCTGAGGTGGCCTCACCTCCAGTGCCACAATACAAGAAAGACATTGAGCTGTTAGAGAGGGTCCAACGGAGGGCCATAAGGGTGGTGAACGGCCTTGAGGAGAAGCTGTGTGAGGAGTGGCTGAGGTCACTTGGTCTGTTCAGCCTGGAGGACACTGAGGGGAGACCTAAGGGGCAGAGGAGGTGCAGGCACTGATCTCTTTC
The DNA here is from genome assembly GCF_965231275.1 of Zosterops lateralis. Lineage (NCBI taxonomy): Eukaryota > Metazoa > Chordata > Aves > Passeriformes > Zosteropidae > Zosterops > Zosterops lateralis. The sequence continues at coordinate 54,566,494 of NC_139800.1, read as the reverse complement.
TATGGTGACCAGTGACAGGACTTGAGGGAGTGGCCTGAAGTTGTATCAGGGGAGGTTTAGGTTGGATATTAGGAAAAAGTTCTTCACCCAGAGGGTGGCTGGGCCCTGGAACAGGCTCCGCAGGAAAGTGGTCATAGCACCAGCCTGAAAGAGTTAAAGAAGTTTTCAAACAATGCTTTCGGGCACATTGTGTAACTCTTGAGATATCCTATGCAGAGCCAGGAGTCAAATTTTGATGGCCTTTGTGGGGTCCTTCAAACTCAGGGTATTTTATGATTTTATGATTCTGTCTTTTAGCGTAGTTGTGACTGTTTGAGATAAGTTTTAAGAAAGGGAAGACAAATAATAATTGTTTTTTCTTTGTTGTGTATTTGCATGTTTGTGTATTTTCCGGGCTTACTGTAGCATTTTTTCCTCAGGCAGATGGTGACATAAGTCTGTGGTGATGCTTTGAAAAAAAAATAAAAAATTAGTGCAGTTCTGTTATGAAGTAAGACTATAAATGCAACATTGCAAAGATTGCTTCTGAGGACTTGTGTTTTCATTGTCATAGATATGCAGCTGAGCTTAATCAGAATTAGATTTTAACTTTTGTGTATCCTACTTTATAAAAGCTCTGTTTAAATTTGGGGACTCAAGCTGTCTTTGCTGTGCAATAATGTTTTTAGGAAAAAGAGTAGAAGAAATTCCAGAAGACAGTCAACTGCTTATGATAATCTATGTGTTATGTGGACTTGCAATGCTAAAAAGTAGCTCTTTCCAGCTGATTTTTAAGGGAAATACTATTTTGTACACTTGCTGTGTTCTCATGTTAGCACACATCCAAACATGTTGTGGAGGCCACTAGCATTATTTAACACAGAACTGATAGGAGAGGAAGAAAAAGCCTCAGGTTACCCCAGAGGAAGTGTAGACTGGACAGCAGGAAAAATTTCTTCACCAGAAGAGTTATAAAACATTGGAACAGATTACTCGAGGCAACCTTTGCGTCACCATCCCTGAAATATGATACAAATTGAACCAGGAGCATGATTCAGTGCTGGTCTTGGCAATGTTAGGTTGAGGATTGGACTCTGATCTTAGAGGTCTTTTCCAGCCTAAATGATTCTGGGATCATTTTAGTGAGATACAAAGTTATTCACACCTCCACATAGTGCTACCTGTTGAGATTTTGAGAGGGGCACATGAAATTCCCATCATCTTTCGATCTTTTTGCCTGTGATTTCATGGGCAGATAATCCAATCTGACAGCTTGCTGCTACCCAGAAGGGGCAGACTCAGCGAGTTGTAACCCTGGGGTGAGGTGGACATCAGCAGCAGCATGGAGCAGGAGAGTGAGAGTATCCCATTTTGGTGACAGGCATCTCTTGATCGAGCTGCATGAATTCCTGTCCTTAGGGTAATCTCTCAGGAAAAAAGTCTTGCTGTTGGCAGCACTGATTTTGCTGTTTCAGTAGTTAGCTGCTCATAAAGTTACCAGCCAAAAAATGCTTGCAAGAAAAAATATTTGCTTTCTGGACTGTTTATTTTTAGATACTTAAGTCCTTTTGCTTTTTGGCTGTAGCACTCAGAAAAAATGAAGTAGTGCACAATTTGCTATAAAAGATATCTGGACTTTAGTTGATGCTGGTAGCTTTGGGCAGAAATGTTTTCCTTCCATCAAAACCTAAGCTGAAAATACAGCACCTGATTATTTGTTTTCCTTGGCTGTAATTACTTGGAGGTGTCTGAATATGGGAACACTTGGCTGTTATAGCCTGAAATAATTTTATTTTTCCTTTTCTATCCTTCTTTCAGATGCTTTACATGCCTACTTTGGGATCTGTGGTTTGTCATTAATTGGGGAATCTGGTATTTGCAAAGTTCATCCCGCCCTGAATGTAAGCACAAGAGCATCAGAGCGTCTTCACCACCTTCATCAGATCTGGAAAACACGGACTTTAAACTGCATTCAGATGACACACACTTCTCTACATGACTGATTTAGACTTGAATTTAGTTCTGGTAGCATAATTGTAGCCCAGGGTTAAAAGCCATGTATAACCAATGTGCTCTTTTAAGTGCTGGAGTCATACAATCAGATCTGTTTTGCTGGCATCACTTGGATAGGGAGTTGCCTTCTGCAGATTATTCTGTGTTGTGAAAAGGGGAATATTTTGATTATATAGAAGTTTGTCACCGCAGACTGTAAATGGCTTTTCAGATGGCTTTACTTCTAAGAAATCCCTTGAGGCATTTAAACTTCATTTTAATTTTATTTTTTTAAACTTGTGCATACTGTGTCAAAATATATAATGGGGAAGTATTTTCAAAATTGTTTACATATCATACAGTATAGCACAGAACGTTGAAGTTCTTTATAATCTTAATGTTTGACATATTTTTGGGTAGAGAATCTCTCATATTAAGTCTCAGTTAAAAGTTACCTATTATCATCAACTTTCAGATTCCATACACTTTGTTTTTCACAAACAAATTAATTAAATACAAATAAAATTATTTTATTCAGTATACTGGACTTATAAAGTTGTGTGGCCTTGCTAAATGGATTTCATAATTATTCTGAGTAAGTTTTACACAGATGTAGTGGATTGTCAGACAGAAAAAGAGTTTTCATCTGAAATAGTTTCTTCATGTGAAATTCACCAAGAGTGTGGTGTTTTGATGTGTGTCAATAAGAGATATTCAACCTAGTCTTTTGGAAGCATACCTGTATGCAAGAGTAGCATTAGAACCTGCTTCCAAAGACAAACCTTTGCAATACATTGAAGTTGTTCAAATTAGAGTAATGAACATTCTCAGCTTCTTTAGTGCTTTACTAGTGCCTTACTTTGTATGCTTGAAGTGCTGTTCAGAGTTGAAGCAAGTAACTTTGCAGCTGATGTGTTTGTGGCAGGTCAGTTTGTGCATTCAGTAGACACCACAATGTCTTTCTACTTGCCAGTCATTAACAGCACTTTTTTTTTCCTAAAGGTTCCAAAGACAACTGAAGACTTCTTAAAACAGATTATGTGCACCATTTGCCACTGCTGAGACAGGATGTAAACCACTTTGGCCAGCACAAAGAGCTTTGGGGATAAACATGATTCCTGTTTTGCAATGCAGGGCAAGTGAAAAGGGTACCATAGCTGTACCCCTAGCACGCGTGTCAGAGAGGTCCAATAGATATCTTTAGGCTACCAGAACAATCCCGTTGTCCAAACCTGTAGCAGCCTTCCTACCTAAATAAATAGGTTTTATTTCTATAGCAGATTAATTTACTTGGCAGCATTGGGAGCATAACTAGTGATAGTGATCTGCTTGGAAAAGGAGAGGAGGAGCAGGGTATGGTGTGTGGTCTAGACATATCCCAGTAGACACTTTACTTGAAGGAGGAGGGACTCAATAGTCGGAAAAACTAGGAAGTTCAGAAGGATTGGAACCAAGAGAACTGTGAGGCTAGTACTGGAGAGGGGGGAATGGGGTGTTTGAGTAGGACTCTTGCAGAGTAAGAGAAGTGAAAACTGGGAGATACTGAGGCTGGAGGCAAGAGCAAAGAATGTGGAGTAATAATGGAACCAAACTGGTGGAAAGTGTTTGAGCTGCTTAGGGTAAGATTAGGGAGCAAAAGAAAGGTACTGACTCAAGGAACAGGAAGGAGTTAAGGGGGGAGGACAGAGCTTGGGAATTGGTTTTATTGCCCACATACTGAGAGGATCAGAAATCCAGCCACAAGTAAAAAGAACTAGCAAGGTTCCTAAAAGAGAGGATGTCCCAGGTAAGGCGCTCACTGCAGCAGTTTCTGTGAGAATCCTATTTTCCTGAATAGCCTTAATGGGATATTGGTGGGCAAAGGCTGAAGTAGCTTCCCTGAGCAGAAGTCTCTTAGGTCATGGAGGTCTACCTAGATGAAAAAACCATTTAGAACCAAACAACAAAAATCTTGAAGTAAAATTGATCAAAAAGCACAGTATTTTCTTGTCTTTACATCAGATGGTGACCACAAGTTGACTTCATGTAGGGTAGGATAGATTTCTGGAACATGGTGTAGTCACAATGAAGATGAGATGTAATTGTAGCTACCTATCCCCACCACTGCTTCTCTGCCTTGCTGGTGAATGGTCTTTGAGTTTTTTAGCATTTACTGCATACCCTGGTAGAGGGATTAGCTTTGAATTTCAGAAGAGTTAAGTAAGGTGTTCTTAGTCCCTGCTGGGAAACAGCCTAAATATTCATTCTTACTTAGGTTTGTGAGAAATGTTGTTTTTGATTATTGTGAGGCAAATCCATACTTGCAAAATCCTAAACTATGATTCCTGAGTTGTTCTACATGTGACCAGATTCTCATCTGTGAGGGACATCAGGGTCCTTCAGCAGAAAATATGGGGGTAACAGTGAAAAATCATATTACGCGGACAAAAAAAATTCTCATGGCAAGTAATTTAACAGTTGTCTGCCTCAAAAAGCAGGTGACATTTCTTGCTATGTTTTTTGTATTTGTAAGCTACCCTTGGTTCTTTATATGGATTTTACATTTCTTATCTCCTTGGCCCCCAGTTATTCTACATCTTTTCAGGCTCCATGTTGACAGCAGAGCTAGCCTTTCCTAAAAGTTGCACGAGGTGTACTTGTTTCTCATTAACTCCCAAAGTTTGATGAAGGCAGCAAAATATCTATGTGTCCACCTCACAATGAATATCTAATTACTTTAATTCTTTTGAAATCTTTAATCTTTTTAACAAAAATCTGTACTAATAACCAACTCTGCATTCATGATTTGCCATTCTAAATGTCCCAATTGACGTCAGGCAAACAAATGATGAATGTTGAATGTTCCTGTGTAGCAGACATCTGGATTCTGACTGTATTGAATTGCCTCTCTGATTTTTATGGTTTATTGTGTCTTCTGACTAGAAAAATGTTAAATGAGAAATCAGTGGACAGTAGTTTCACAGAAGTCCATAACCTAAAATCACTTTTAAAGGGGATACATCAAAATAGAGCTAAAACTTAAATGTGAATTGTGAAGTTTAAATGTAGCTAAAAAAAGAGCAAACAATGTGATTATTACCTACCTCTAATAATTTTGTGTTAACCACAGCTTTACATTGCTGAGACTGAACCTACATAAGAAATTAGTGCAGTAAATGGCTTTACCATGTGCTTGAGGATGTAAAACCTCTTGGCTATCAGTCTGACAAATGTGAGTGCCTCTATCCTATGTGAAATGCTCCCAAACTCTCTGTGTGGCCCAGGTTTTTCTTGCAGAAAAACAGCTTTAAAATGGTATGTTGAACAAAGGGAGTGAAATGTATCTTTTCCATAGGATCTGAGGACTGGGGATTTAAACATTGTCATATTAGGGCTTTCAGGCCCATTTGATTTGTACATAGCTGCTGGTGGATATGGTAACACCATTTTGGAAGGCTGCTTCCAAGCATGTTTGTATTTATGGATTTTCATATTGAGAATGTTTTTTCTAAATGGAACAATCATCATCACTGAAAAAACCTAGCAAGTAAATTGAGTATTGCAGAAATATCTGAACTATGTATGCTGAAGCACATATTAATAGTACCTTGCTCTATGCTCTATTGCTCAAAGTAAAAGACAACCTGAGTGGAGCTGAAGCAGCTGCATCAAATGAGCTTTCTCCATGGATGCCAGTATAAAAATTAAATACTCTGTAGAAACTGTTATGTTCCATAAAAAATACATTTTGACTTTTTGCTGAGTGAACCATTCAGTATGGGGTTGCCTAATACAGAAGGGAAGAAACAGTGATCTCTGAAGTCAAATCCTTTTATGGACAGCCCATCTCCTGGCATTTTGGAGAAACCTTGCTATCAGTGACCCTGTGGAGGTCAAAGAGATGTCAGGACATGTGTGAGAAGCAGAGAGACCTTAGGTGAGAAGATGCTCTTGCTGCAATGAAATATGAGATATCTCCAAAATTCATCAGTTGAATCAGATTACTGGTCTGTTTACATTGATGTTAAATACTGTGGTGGTTCTGAAAAGTCCTTTTTTTGCTGTTGCAAGAAAAGACCACTTTACAAGTTTTCCTTGCTTCAGATGACAACAGGTGGAAAAGAAGATAGTGTCAACATCTTTATACTAAATGGTTATTAAATTACTCCACTGAGTGGTTACAATATGTTCTGGATTTACACTTTCCATTCACATTTTTTAAGCTTTTGTGTTCCTGGTCTCCATTTGCCTGATTAGTTTCTGAGTTTAATAAAAATCAATGAACTGTTGGGAAACTGAGGGAAAACTCTGTAATTTTTTTTGAACTGTAGCACTTGTCATGTCTTTCTTTCCAAGTTACATGTTCTGGGTGAGGACCTCTCTTCCCAAGGGCACAGAGAATGACAGCCTCCAAAGGTTTTCAAGCTGAACGCACCAAAGGAAACAAACCCTGACACTACTGCTTTATTTTTGAGGCACTGGAAAAGTGCCTTGTTTGGTAACTACATTGTGAGAACATAGAATCATAGAATAGTTTAGGTTGGAAGGGACTTTAAAAATCATCTGTTCCAACCCCCCTACCATGGGCAGGGAGACCTCCCGCCAGATCAGGTTGCTCAAAGTCCAATCCAACCTGAGTTTGAACACTTCCAGGGATGGGGCATCCACAGCTTCTCTGGGTAAACCTTTTCCCAGTGCCTCACCACCGTCACTGTGAAAATTTTTTTCCTAGTATCTACTCTCCTGGTTTTAATCCATTCCCCCTTGTCCTGTCACTCACTACATAACCCTGTAAAAAGTCCCTCTCCAACTTTTTTGTAGGGTCTCTCCAGGTACTGGAATATGTTATAGGTCTTCCTGGAGCCTTCTTCCCAGGTCAAACACCCCCTCTCAGCCTGTCTTCATAGGAGGGATGTTCTAGCCCTCTGATCATCTTCATGGCCTCCTCTGGATGCATTCCACAAGGTCCATGTCTTTATATTGAGGATCCTAGAGATGGATGCAGCACTCTGAACGGGATCTCATCAGAGCAGAGGGGCAGAATCCCCTCCCTCCCCTGCTGCCCATGCTGCTTTGGATGCACCCTAGGACATGCTTGGCTTTCTGGGCTGTGAGTGTTCATGGCTGGGTGATGTCCAGCCTCTCACTCACTAGCACCCCCCAGTTCTCAAAACAGCTGCTCTCAATCTATTTGTTACCCAGCCTGTACTGTCTGCAGGACTTTGCTGTACTAAACGCCATGAGGTTTGCACAAACCCCCTTCTCATGCCTCAGGTCCCTCTGGATGTCATCCCTTCCTTCTAGTGTGTGTACAGCACCAAAGCAGCTCAGAGTCATTGGCACACTTGCTGAGGGTGCACTCAGTCTCACTGTCCTTGCTGCCTGCCCATAGGGGTGTGGAACAGTGCCAGTCCTAATACCAGCCCCTGCACAAGGCTTCTTATCACTGGTCTCTACTTGAACATTTAGTGTTGACCACAGTTCTTCTGAGTGAGACCATACAGACCCATTCCTTATCCATTGAGTGCTCTACCCTCTCCAGTTTAGGATGTCCAGCAAGGATGTCATATGGGACAGTGTTGAAGGCTTTACTCAAGTCCACATATATGATGTCAGTTGCCCTTTCCACATCCATCAGTGTATGCCCATCTTAGAGGGCCACCCAAATTGTCAGGCACTATTTGCCCTTAGTGAAGCCATGCTGGCTGTCACAAATCACCTACTTATTTTCCACATGCCTAAGCATAATTTCTAGTAGGATTTGCTCCATGATCTTGCCTTCCACCAAGGTGAGACTGGCATCCTTTAAAATGTTTATGTGCAGGTGTGGGCTTGGGAATGGGACTGAACAGCTGCTATCACTGGAGGATGAGTAGGATTCTGAGAAAGAGTATGGTCCTGACTTGCAGTAAAAAGAGAAAGTTCATTGAGGAAGAGAAAATCTGTGTGATAGCAATCTGCACGCTCTCACTTCGAGAATTAAAAATGTTCAGAAAAGAGCTTTCAATTTGCCACATACTTTGTTTATATTAAATTCACAAATTCAAGGAGGGAGAGATGGATGTAGCAGCTGTGTTTTGACAATTTTAACCTGCTTGTGAAAGTGGCTTCCATGTTAACTCCTAAGAGTGATGAAAACTAAGCCCTAGTAGGAGGACCAAGAGCTACTCTGTTGTGTTGAGTCTGGCTGAGTTCATTTTCCCTTAGCAGCCTTCACAGTGCTGTGCTTTGCACTGGTAGCTGGAAAGGTGCTGATAACACAGTGGTGCTTTGGTGGCTACTGGGCAGTGCTGGCACAGCATCAGCACTGTGTCCCCAGCATTCTTGCCTGCCCCATCACTGGGCTGGGGCTGGGCAAGTTTCTGGGGGGAGATACAACCAGGCCAGCTGCCCCAAACCAACCCAATTCTTCACATATAACATCAGCTCAGATATAAAAGCTGAAAAAAGGAAGAGGACAGGGGGCATTTTTTATTTACAATGTTTGCCTTCTGGAGCAACCACTCCAGGTGCTGAAGCCTTGTTCCCAGGAAGTGGCTGAACATTGCTCACCAATGGGAAGTAGAGAATAAGCCTATTTTTTCTCTTTGCTTGTGTATGTGCAAATGTCTGCTTTAGTAAACTGCCTTATCTGAACCTCTGAGTCCTTTTCAATCTTATTTTCTCTCTCCTGTCCAGCTGGGAAGGAGGGTGATAGAGTGGTTTGGTAGGCGTCTGGTGCCCAACCCAGGTCTACCCACCACATTTGTGCACCAATGAAGCAACGCTTTGGATGCTCAGTCTGGGAGAGCACGGAGGCTTTCATGGGGCTATTTCTGCAATATCCAGCCTGGGCTTCCATCCAGAACTCTCCCTGTGTTCCCTTTGCTCCAGACATGACACAAAGGCTCTGCCTCACACTGAGAGGAAGGATCTCCCCTTATCCTTTTATGTGAAATCTGCAAAAGAAAAAATTGAACAAAAAATAACACGAGTCAAGGCAAGTTTTTTTGTGTTTATCTCCCTTCATGACTGCTTGTGGGACAGGTTCTTATGCTGCCTAGAAAGTTAAATATGCAGGACTGCTGTTGAAATTGCATACTGCCTTTGTTTAATTTAAAAGTTTCCCTAAGCACAGAGCTGTATTTATTTGCTGTTTTGCTGTCCAGAAGTCTTTGTTTAACATCCTTCTTTAATTACAGCCAAGCCTTACTAAATAAATAAGCTCACTTGACCAAATTGCATTTTCATCTTTGTCCCAACATCCATTCTGCTCATTTTATCATCAAAACCTCCTTTGAATTCAGACCCTATCATGAGGAAAGGTATCACCTGTGTAAACCTGTTGTCCAGGGAGCATTTGTCAGGGATGCTCTTTCACAGCAGGTTAGACTTAGAACTGTTGGGCATGATGTAGGGACAGTTTATCCTGTCTTGGGGCACTTTGGGGGAGTTATTTCTTACATTTCTTTAGATTCCACTTCACTTTTTTTCTTTTTTTTTTTTTCTTTTTTTTTTTTTTTTTTTTTTTTTTTAACCACTCCCACTTCCCCTGAACCCTCAACCTGTGAATTCTTAAACTCTTAAAAGAAGAGTTTTGCTCTGATGGGACAGTTTATTGTAGAGCCAATCTGTGAGATACATAAATAGGAAGGCAGGTGGGGAGAAGGTTTTTATAAATAGCACAAAAATACTTCAGAGGAAATCAGAAATCTTAGCTAGATTGGGCATACATGCATTCTGGTCTATAAGCCAGTACTTTACAGATCAGCTGTCCTCAGAAGATACTCACTTTCCAGCATCCTTCCAAAATATCCTCTGAAATATGCAGTTCCCTGGTGAGGCCAAGGACAGCAGTCTGCTCAAGAGAAGCCCCGATGAGGCTTTCCAGCACAGGGCCCTTCTGTATTTTTGTATACAGCTCTATATATAACTCTCTGTATGTGGCCTGAGTGAGTCCTGCAGGGCGGTGATAACATGCCCTCTGTGACTTCCCAGCTGCTATAGATAGCTTCCTGTACACACCATGCAAACTGCTACTACCACAATTTTTTTTCTGATGGCTCCATGCCTTGACATCTGTTTTTAGTGTGAAAAACCTGCAGCCTCAAACAACTTCATTCTACAGAATTAGGAGCTGCTGGTACTAATGAGGACTGTGATGGTGGGCATGTAAAGACAAGCTGTTAACTGCATTAACAAGGTGAGCTTCCCTGGCCGTAAGACAAGTCCTGTCTCCTTCCCTTCTGCTAGCCCTCGTTTATTCTAGTTTTTATTACACATAGGAACAAGTGAACAGCAGAGGCACAAGTTTCCTCTGCCCAGGACACGCACTCCTCCCTGCTGAGGGGCGTTGGCAGCTCTGAGCACGAGTTGGGAGCAGCAGCTATTGGTGTGAAAGCTGTTCCCCAGCCCCGTGATGGTTCCTGAGCTTCGTGGCCACCAGCACAGGACCGGGCCGGGCGTCCGAGGCTGCTCTCTGCCTCCGGAGCCCCGTGCACAGCTGCAGATGTGCTCCCGGCACATTCCTCCTCCTGCCCCTGGATGGGCCGAACACTACACTGCCCTTACCCTCTGCCAGGAGCCTCTCGGGACTGCTGGAGGCTTCCTCATCTCCTGTGACTCCCAAGTCATGGTTCAGAAGCCACGGAAAAGGCAGGCTTCACAGGCAGGTCCCTGGATAAAGCAAACACAAGTGCGCTGTTTCTGGCTGCGGCAGAAACCTGAGCAAACACGCAGGCATTTGAGATGTTATGTAGCGTCTGTTCCCCAGGGAGGGCAGTTTTTTAAGCCAAAGGCTCCACTGACTGTGGAGAGCAACAGTTCCCACAGTTTCCCTTCTATAAAAGGAAATTAAATTCTGCAGCAGCTGTTGATATAATAGCCAGTCCGGACTGGACCCTCTTCCCATCCCCTTACTGACTGCCCAGCCTCCTCTAGCTACCCACAGGCCACTTCTCCTGTCAGAACAAACTGAGCTTTCTGGTGCTTTTTGATACTAGCTGGATTTGTAGTCAACAGGGATATAAAGAAAGACTTTTTTTTTTTTTTTAATAGGTAAGTGCCCTGATCTCAGTTACTTCAGTGAAGTTCTGTGCTCTGGAAACACTGGCAAATGAAGATTCAAATGTGCCTATTATGGATTCAGACAGCTCTAGCCTAAACACTACTGCTCATCTACTGCTGTCAGTCAGGAACAGATTATTCTCATTTGCTTTAAAAAATGGTAAAAAAAATTAAACCAGGCTAAAATGTCCATTTTGCCAACATTTTACACACCTCAGTTCAACATAAATACAGTAAAAATGTAATAAATACTTCAATATTCCAAACTAGTAAAAGCTTGTCTATCTTTAACCTCTTTGAAATCCTTGCCTGAGAAGTTATTTGGGGAGAGCACTGAGAGGAGTCACCCTTGGCACACTAACATGCATTTGACTTTCCTGTCCACAGCAGGGCAAAGTGAGTGTGCCTCTGTGGATTTAGTGTGTTGTAACTGAATGGGAGGGAAGTCTGTTCCGCTCAGTTAGGCTGCTGCATCAGGGAGACCTTTTCTAGTATGCTGATGAGAACTGCTGTAGTTGTCAAGCGGTCTGTAGAAGTCAAAGGAATGAAAAGAAATTTGCATGGTAATCCAGAGAGATTTCACTTTCTAGAAACTCCAGAATAGCGTGTAAGTACTTGTGGGCCCATGGCAGGGACTCACATTGTAAGGACTGTGCTTCTGCCCATGACCCATGTGATGAAGGTGATCAGGGTCACACAACAAGGTTGGCAACAGCTCACTTTGCTCAGTGGTATCTGTGGGACAAGCACCTGGAGCCACGGCTCTCTGCTTCTGCACCCATATGCCTGGCTCTGCACCTCCTGGTGCATTGTTTGCCCTCCACAGCAGCACACACAGGGAACCAGGCAGAGCCATGATTTGAGGATTTGGACCCCAAATGCTACTGGCCAGCCTTAGCACCAGTTTTAGATCCAGGACAGATTTATGCCCTACATCGTCTTTACACTCCATACAACAGGACCAGGGAGGAGGAGTATCACTTGTACTCCACCCCTGGCTTTTTATTAACACTAGAAAGATCAACTTTCTTTGCAGTGATTTCAGACAAACTCCCCCAAGTGACATTTCTGACCTTTTGCTCTGTGATGCACATCCTTTTATATACATAAACCAACTTTGTTGGAGCCACTTGTTCTTTGACAGGTCACCAGTGCCTTTGTCAGCCTTCAGAGGAGGAAGGAGGCACAGGAACCCTCAGCAGTGCAGTGCTTCTGCAGGCAGGTACTCCAGCAGCATGACAGATGCCTAAATGCTGATCCCAGTTGGATACTGGTGTTAAATGGAGTTATTGGTGTGGGGTTCTGGAGAGCCTCAGATGCCTGGCAGGCACACAGGTAAAGGGGCAGGATTGTTCTGGTGCTATGTGACACTGGGAGGGTCAGCCCTTGGGCACAGCAGGGTCTGCATCCCCCTTGCTCTCTGCAGAGTCAATCTCCAGGGAGCTTGATCCACCTTTAGAGGGGATTAAAGACTTTATTAACCCATGGGTAAATGCAGGGAATGAATTTCATTGTAGGAGTACAGCATGCCATTTTGGTAAAGGAAAGTTAACTCAGACCAATCCTGGTATAGTTAAGCTGAAAGAAAAGTGCAGGAGCCTAACTCACACACTTAAGCCTTGAAGGCATGAACTGGACAGGCTTTGTAGAAGGGTGTAATAGTCTCTGAAGGCCAGCTGAGCCTAAAAAGCTTTCATGTCTACACTTCATTCTTCAGAGCCTTCACAGTTGCAGACCTGCCCCTTTTGCAAAACACACAAAATTACTAAAACATACATGACAACATTTGCATGGAGATCTCAGCAGTGCTCATCTTTCCCTTATCTTTCTCTGATTTGCATGTCTCTGATTTCTTCATTAGACACATTGTTTTAAGTAACTGAATAGAATCAGTAAATTAATAGACTCAAGGTTGGTCTGTTTTGCTCAATTAATATTTGTTAAAACTCTAGATACCCCAAATTCTCCTTGTATTGTCAAACTTGATTAACTGTAGTTGCAACAAAAAATGGCAATTACATGATATATTCATGGTATGCATAATTATGTACTTTAGCTTATTCCTCATAAATATCTAATAATATACTCAATACATTAAATATTAATAATGGCCTACATACTTAACCCATATTTTTTAAATGAGCTTCTTCCCAGGGGCATGTGATACTCAGCTAGTGTCACATGGGACAGGTTAGGAGGAAATTATACATAAAGATAATTTTTCAAACAGTGCAGATTCAGTTTTCTCTCTGTACTTTATTTTGTGTGCTTGTGTATCAAAAATACTGAATGAATATATTAATGGAACTTGAACAAATGTCTTTAAAGGGAGCAAGACAAAAGCCTAGAGATAGGTATCTCCAGTGTCAAAGAGGTCTGAGCACAGCAGAACAAAATATCTGCCTCCAATGTATTGTGGATTTGGAATTCACTTTTTTTGTTTTATTACATTTGCCTGTGCCCAAGGACTTACAGCCCGAAGTAAGGGAAATGAGGAGTACAAGCAAAGAGCGAGAATCTTTCTTCTGGACATTGGCAACCAAGTATGTTGTGTTAGCCACAGAGCAGCAGCAGAACTGCTTCAGTATCTCCTGTTGTTTATTGGCCATATTAAGCCCTACGTGTTTAGTGACCTTCATGTTTTTTGCTATTTTCTATTAGACTAAAGTATATAAAAATAAATAAAATCCTGTTTCAGTCTCTGGTGATGGGGGTTAAGAATTAGATCACTAAGGAAGTTTAGAGACATTCAAATGGTAAAAATCCAACTCTCCAGCAGAAAGATGTGATTTGGCAGCTGCATCATGTGAGAGATCTGGGGATCCCAGGCTAAATCTGAATCCTGAGTGGAGTTTATTAAGATGGTTGTCAGTGAAGGTGCAGGAGTTAGCCATTTTTAAAAGGTCTTCAGTTAAAATGAGGAAGAGATGCAGAAGCAGACAGTATTCTGACTAATTGTCAAGAGACTTCAGAAACTTTTGCTCCTCTGTTTACTCCAGAGCAGCAAAAGTGGGGGAAAAAATGGGGGCAAAATAATGCCCTTGTGGTACCTAGAAAACTATAGTGATGGGGTTTATTGCAGGGAGAGGTATAGGTCTGCGTGCAAATACTGTGCTCTTTGAAATAATTTGGTCTCATTTGTCCTGCTTGCAATGCCTTTCCAGCCATCAGAAGGTCTCATCTGTTTCATGGCAATTTTTTTTCTGCCAGTGACAGTTCACATCTACATCACTGCCCACAGAAGGAAGGAGTTTATACAAAATTCATAAACCATCCACATGGGTTTTCTTTCATATTACTCATGCTGGATGCCAGCCTCTGAAGGCTGTTCCAAGAATGAAAGCAGGTCACAGTGTTTAGCACAGCTGTGCACACTTGCATTTTCAGAGGTACTTTTTCCAAGATTTCAAATGTTTGCTCACATGTACAATTGAACGGTGAAGCATTTCATGCTGAATACTAGCACAGTTTTCTACTATCTTTAACATCACCTTTCTTGCATCTCCATTGTTCAGTGACATAGGAGTTTTCTGAGATGAAAGTGCATCTACACAGATCCGTTTGCCCCCTGCATACTACAAAATGAAAGTGTTCTTTATCTCCTCTATACTGAATTATTTGTGCTAGCCCCTAACCATGTCACCACCTGCAACTGGTTTCAAACACTCTTTAAGTAGATTTCCTCAGGTGATGATGGCCAACAAGTCAAAGTGTATTTACAGGAGCACAGTGGGAGAAGACCCACCCCACCATGGTGCTAGACAGCTGCTGAAGGTGTGTTCTTGACCGGATTCCCTGTGCAATGGAAAAATACCTCACAGTCCTTGGGGAACAGGAAGACAAAAGCATCTGAGTAGGCTTCATTGCTCAGATTTAGTTTGGAAGTCAACTAAGACAGAGAAGGAAATCAAAGAGAAAATCTAGAGCTGCCATTGTCATCCTGGGAGAATCAACATAATTCACAGTTCAGGGAACACAAATTTCCTTTATGTTTTAATCTGTGTTCTGACATGCCACAACAGAGCCCTGTGTTGCATGACCTTTCAAGATTGAAATACGGGATCAGTTTTTCCACTGGTATAAAATTATACCACTTAGTTTATATAATTTGGTAATATGACTGGTATCCTTATTTTTTTGGAGACCTGCTTCAAGTTTAGGTAGCAGAAAACAAATATCATCCTATATGTTTCACTTTAACATAATATGACATATTCTTAGATAATTTCATGACAACAGAAGGTTTGAAAAGATTTTCAGACACCCTGGTTTCTCAGAAAGAAACTTACTTAAAAAGCGAAACAAAAGAAGGAAAAGTATGAAGAGCAATTTCGTATCTTGGATTTATGTGGAACAGGTGAGGAGCTCCCAGCTATTTTCAACATACAGCCCACCTCAGTAAAGGTTGTGTAAAACACAGCCATCAGTTACCAAGAGGGATGAAAGTCCCTGGGCCACCAGCTGGAACATGAAGCTTCTTCATCTGTCTGTGGTTTTCCAAGTGCACATTCCCCTGTCAGCCTCCTGCCACTCAAGACAAAGGCTAGCACAAACTGTCTACTATGCAAGGGGAAGTAAACAAGAGCCCTCGGAATGGCTATAGGAATCGTTATCTTCTGCAGAGAGCATTCCCAAATTCCTAGCTAGTCTGGATATATGGAGAGAGCTTATGTAAATGGTGGTGAACTGTCCACAAGGCTCTGCTCAGGCTTGCTGGTCCTGCAGAAAAACTCTTCCCTGCAGGGGTGATGGCAGAGAGCACAGTCATGCAGGAGCCAGGACCATTCTGGCTAGAGCTGCTTGGGAAGCTGTGAAATTAATGCAAAAGTGGTTTGTGGCTTCCTCATACTTAAATATCACTGGCAGCCATCTGAACCTGGAGTGCTAACAGAGCTAATCCTGAAACAAAACCTCTCCAGAAAGAGATCATGAAAGAACCATCAGCTTCTTCCATCTTCTCCTGTACCCTTCTTGCCCTGGCTGATTTCATGACTTGAGCTACATTTACATCTATTTACATTTACATTTATGTTTACATTTATCAATTTATGGAAGTGGGACATGAGGAGGTGAAGGAAGAGGAACAAGGAATCATCCTTTTTAGTACCAAGTCCTTGGTATGCAGTATGCAGCCCAGGCTGGCCATAACCTACAAGGTTTGGGCAGAAATAAAAAAAAAAAAAAAAAAAAAAAAAAAAAAAAAAAAAAACAAACCACAAAAACAAAAACAAACCCACAACACATATCCAACTGTTGAAGAAAAAAATTCGTGAGACAGCAGCCAGAAATTCAGAGCATGTAATTTAAAATACGGTTTGTGGCTAAAGAACACAAGATAAAAGTCTGATTTGGAGCAGATCTATGGTGCATGCACCACAGGAGACTCTTGTCTTACATACTTTGGCTGATGGCTGTAGGGGATTGCTTAACCAAAACATCACAAAGTTGTGGTGAGATTCAGGTGCAGGTGTGCCTTCCACTGAAAGGGTTCCAGGGGAGTGTTTACTTGTGCTATGGAACACAAAGGGTTGTAAATTCCCTGGCTTTTCACACAGCCTGTCATTATGGAACCTTAGGGTCAAAGGTATGTTTGCTTTAGTGCTGGTTATCATTTGGAGATTCACAGTGATATCATGGTACAACCTTCCTTGAGCAGGAGTGCCACTGTTGCTGAGGCCACGGCCAGCATGGTTTCCTGCAGGCGACTACTGGATTTCAGCAACTTGGGAGAAGCAAGGTTTTCCTTCAGGCAGTCCCTTGTCCCCACCTCAGCCAGCCCTTTTCTCTGCCAGCAACCAGAACTATCATAAAGACATTACAGTGGTGAAAATTTCCCACATGAGTGCCATTCGGTAAGCTGAAATCAGACTAGGAAGCAAAATATCTCACACTGAGTTAAGTTATATATGGAGGATTTCTCAGCTGTGTGAGTGATGACATCTGACTGTCCCCACTGCTCATTGTTTGTTCCTGGGTTGTTTGAACAAAAGCAAGATGTGGAGCACTAAAAGTCTGTCTACATTATAATAGTGAGCTATTTGATTAATGAGTCATTTGATATACGTAATTGTGCAATATCTAGTAACAGAAAAGTCTCGAGCTATTCATGAATCCCTTTTCCTGAGAAAGGAAGGATATACTATTTCAGTGAGTAACCTGTAGAGAGAATTTGAGATTGCATTACTACTATATCAATATTTTAGGAAATGCAGTCTCTGAGGGGATACATTATACTGTTATAAAATACTCTTTGGTGTGTTTTCACCACACAGGGGTGATGTGCTACCTGATAGCTGCAGCGTAAGAAAGGCTTGTCACCTTCCGCCTCTCAGCTTGGAACAGAACTGGTGAGACAGAGTGGGCTGGCCATTCACCTGTCCCTCTCCCCCAGGTCTTGCAGGAAGCTGGGACCTTTGCATTTGAGGAAGTTTGACTCTAGAACATGAAGAAAGGAGGCAGTGCTGGCTGAAGTGAACTGCAGTACCTCTACCAGAAACGTGGTATTTATAAGGCCTGGAGTGGGGACAGGTATGAAGCAGAAATATGTCTGCCACATGTCAAGCACCATTCCCCAGCTGTCCTGTGGAACCTCCTTGCCTGCTGTGTCTGGGTGGCTGTGCAGTGCCCCACCTGATAGCTGATCCTCCTGCCTGGTGCGAACATTTCAGTGGGACTAAGGGGTGTCTTCATCAAGCAGAGGACAGTACTTGAGTTGCTGTGACCAGTTTTCCTGCCACAGTTGTATACAGGCATGTTGTATCCATCTCATCCCTAGAAGTTGCATCAGGCCTGGAATAAAGAAAAAGAGATGAAAGGAAGATTTCCTCCTATTTGAGTTACCCCACAAAAATACCACCAGTCAAGTAGAAACACACGAGGCAGATCATACATGCAATTATGCACGTTAGTAGGTGTTCTCTGTTTAGACACCATTTGTCATTTAAACAAAAGCTTAGAATTTAAGAAAACCAGATGGGATCTGGGTACAAATGCATCATGCCGTTCCCCAGCATACATCCACTACAAGCTGTGCTTTGAAAGGAGGCATGTCCACCTTGTGTGTTGCCCTGGGGGACATGCACCAGCACCAGCCCAATGCCACAGGCTCAGTGACTGATACAGCATCACTCAGATTTGATGAGACCGCCAGAAGCTGTAACTTTGCCAGCTTTAACACAGCTCTCGCGGCC
Organism: Zosterops lateralis; assembly: GCF_965231275.1. Lineage (NCBI taxonomy): Eukaryota > Metazoa > Chordata > Aves > Passeriformes > Zosteropidae > Zosterops > Zosterops lateralis. The sequence goes on along the minus strand of NC_139800.1, from coordinate 54,548,309 downwards.
GCAGCATCTGAGCAGAGGCGGTGCTCCTGGGCACCTCCAGATGCCTGGCAGTCCTGCCGCGACGCTCCGGGATGCGAGGTGCTCAGGAGCATCCTGTGTCCCGCGAGCGGGTGGGCGGGCAGAGAATCGGTGGCGTCGCGACGGCCCTCCTTCCCCTGGAGAGCACCGGGACCGGGCTGCGCAGGGAGCGCAGGGCATCCCGCCTGGAGCGCGGGGCCATGGAGGCAGCCACGGACAGCACCAGGTTTGGCTACATCCTGGAGCTGCTGAAGCGGGACAAGGTAGGGACGGCACCTCCGAGATCCGCGGGGCGGGCAGGGCCCGAGGGGAGAGACGGCTCCCTTCGCAAGCGCTTGTCGGGTTTTTTAGGGGAATGTGGGGGCAGGAGTGACTCGTCTGTACAGCTAATCTACTCTGGAGGTTCGACGAATATTTGCCGCACACTTCCGATGCTACGAGGTGAAAAAGTTAAAAAATAATTTTCATGAGAAATGTCCCTGAGCCCAGCACAGCTGGGCTTGCATCTGTCGGGTTTGCAGCCCCGCTCCAGCGCGGGGATGGGATGCGCCCTGCCCGGGGGGCTGCTGCCGCTGGCCACAGGCTGCGAGCAACGCTGGAGAGGGAACCGTCTCCCCAGGCACTGATTCAGAGTTGGTAAGTATTTTGAGGAAAACTTGAGTGCGCATTTCGTAGGAAAAAAAAGGAGGGAATGCAACCTCTCTCTCTTGCACTGTTGAGCTGCTGATACGTATGAAAACCAAAGAATCAGGTGTAGTGTGTTGGGTTTTGTTGTTGTTTTTTGTTTGGTGGTTTTTTTTTTTTTTTTTGGTTTTTTTTTTTTTTTTTTTTTTTTTTTTTAAGCAGCCACAATATTTAAAAATAAGTGTGGCAAATAATGGTGCTATTGGAAATATTGCTTGTTCAAGATTCATTCTGGTGACTTTCCAAAGGCTGCCTTCACAGCCAGTTCTTTGTGAACATCTTTCTCCCTCTCCCTCTCCTCCACTCCCTCTTCTAAAAGCTCTGAAAGAACCTTTAGAGCAGGTGAATGAGGAGTTTTCTGGATGATTCTCTGCTTCTCCTTGCCTGGGAGTAATTATGGCAGGGCTTTAAAAGAAAATTCATCTTTGTTCTGTCTATTTTACACACCGAACAAAATCATCAGGTGTTTCCGGCCAGAAACTCCTCATGCCTGGAATGTCCCTGTAATAGGATGCTACATCTGTCCCTTATCCCACAGTTAAGCAGTCTGTACTTAATTCAGACACCCTCTGCAAGAGCATATGGCTTGGTAGACAGCAGAGTTGTCACAGTAGTGTGTGAAATATGCATGTTTATTACAAACAGAGTTGTTGTTTATACACAGACAATGACAGTGCCAAGCACCATCATCCCAGACACTTGGTGTACACGAAGAAAAGGGGAGCAGTACCGGGTGTGTGACTGCCACAGATTTTCCACAGTGGTGATCACTGCTTCAGCTTCTACAACCTTCCCGCTCTTGCTCTCCACATTTTCCTTTTGCATTTTTTGAACCTTCAGACCAGGGTTTTCGATTACAGCCTCTTTGTAACTTATTGATGTTATCCAGCAGCTTGGATGTGTTCTGCTGGGATAATTAAACTGCTTTCTCAGATGACATAAATCATGCCAGCAAAAGGACTCTTCTGCATGGTAAACTATATTTGCTTGGGGTCAGGGTATTGCTGCTTAGAGGTTCCAGCACTCCAGTCTTCCCGTTCCCATTTCCCCCCATCAATAAACCTTTTGCAATAAAGCCTGGAAGCATTAACATTCTCTGAGTTAACTGCTAAGCATCTGGCTTTCACTGAACAAAGACCTATTAGAAAATCGGGATGCAACAAGAATACTTTACACTTGCACACTCACCTCTCAGTACACGGGGTCCCTGCAGGTATGATGCATCAGCTCTTGAACCCAAAAGAGCACGTGACCCCTTTTGGCAAGCATGTTGTTTTTCCACTTAGCTGGCAACCTCCATCAGACCTCTCAAACAGGGCAGATCATTATATATCACTTTTCCCTGGGGGAATGTCACTTCAAAAACCTGTTATCTCTTTTAATGATCTGTACTCATTATTCTCCTGTGACTCCCCTTCACACATACAACTTGCACATAGTACCTAGAACAGAAAGATGCATGTAGCACTTTTAGTTCCAATAAGACAGTCCTAGTGTAATCCATACATCCACAACATCTGTTTAGGCTCACTACAATACCCTCTGAGATATTCTGGGCCTCCATGGCACCTGTCACAAATGTCACAGTAGCATCTGAGAACTCCAAAATACCCCTGAGAGAAGATTAACAACTAGCTGCACTTTGTACCAGAGGCACTGGTGCAGAAGGAGATTGTATAACCTTCTTTCAGGACTCTGAAATCTCAGTTCAAACCACAGCAAGGACACTTACTGTCTCAAAATGATGTACTATTCCAGAAATGGTCTCAGGCTTCTTCCAACTCCACCTCTTCCCCATCCCTCCCCCAAATTATTCCCTGTAAGTTTACTTTTGCAGTAGTCAAAACACACACACTCCTACCCCAGTTATTCACTCAAACCCCAATTCAAACTGTTTTACTTTCATAGGTGTATGTTTGGTTGTTTTTGAAATGCATATGATTCTCTTGTTGTATTAACTTCAAAGAATTTTTAGATGCTATAAAGAAACAATCATATCTAATGGCCTAAATGATACCAATATTTGCCATCTGTTTTGTAAAACCATTTTAAAGATTTTTTTTTCTCTAAGCAGAATAGAATCAGTAAGCTGATAGAAAATAATATAGGCTTCAGAGGGAAGCTAACAGCACCCAACACCCTCTGAGATCTCTTTATTTAATTGAAACAAGGATCTTGACATGTTCTACTTTTTAATCAAGGCACTCACCCTCTCTCCTTTTCCTCACTTCTTTGCTTTGTTTTACCATCTATTCCTACACTCCACGTGGTTTGCAGAAACTGACAGGTTGTGGTTCATAAGGAGCAGCTTTAAAAGCTATTCTCTAGAAAAAGCATTTAGAGAAATTGATACTACTGAAAACAAGCCCTAAAGTCCATATGATATCAAAATGAGAAATATATAAAAATAATTTTAAGAACATTTCAAGTTCTGCATGCTCTCCACCTGCAGCCTGCAGGTGACACCAAGTTCTGTCCCTGCCTTCTGCCTTTAGTCATGTAATGACTAAAGTAAAATTTTCTTGTGGTAGCATTTTAGCTTTTGTCCAGCTGACAGTAAGGGACAGAGCTATAGAGGGGTTCAAACTGAAATCACAATGAGAAGCTGGAGAGGAGAAATGCAATATTTACCAGTGGCTGTGGTGGCTGGCAGGTGGCTCTGGGCTGCCTGCCTCAGCTGAACTGGAGCTCTGCACCTCAAGCTAAAGAAGATAGGGCTTTATATACTTCTTGCTTACGTGCAGAAAAGTGCTTCTTTGGGTTTTGGGTCCCTGTGAGGAGAATTCTCCTCTAACAGCAATTTTCATCCATTTATGGAGTATTCAAAAGCATGCCATTAGGTGTATATTGTGAGGGTGTTTGCGCAAAAAAAGTGACTCTAGTTGAAAGAGTATGTAAAGATAGCTTGGAGTTCAGTGTCAGGCAGCAGCATTAAGTTAGGTACTTTAGAGAGATCTGAGTTTCAAATCTAGTAGTCAAGAGCAGTTAAAATCTAATTTTCCTGTCTTCACAGCTTTCAATCAGTTACTTGGCTGGGTTAGTCAGCCTATGTGACAAAGGTATTTCCACATCTTGAACATGCTCTCATCACTCCAACCGTTTCCCTGAAGCACCTAGAACCACATGGGATGTGACACAGAAAGGGTGAGCTGCCAGCTTTTTCTTCCGTGACAGGGATATCTAAAGTCTGAAGGGAAGGAGAGAAGCACCCCATGTGTTCCATGTGTACTGTACTATTTATTGTGTCATATCTTTATGGAGTCAGAAACTGACCCTGTGATTGATTTTCCTGTATTTTTTTCTCCTGTAAATGGTTTATATTCTAAATCCTTTTCAAAATAACCTTACATTTTCTTTCTGCTGAACAGTAATAATTTCTTTAGAGGTAGGACTCTCAATTCAGAGCTGGAAGATATTTTGATTTGAATGTCTTGTATTTTGGAAAGCTTTTTCATTAGAATTCCTTCATTTGCTTGGCAAGTGATTTCAATCTACGGAAGGAAACAGCAGTGTCCTCTGTGTGGACTATTTTGTGTAGCTGCTCTTTGGATCCTTTTCTGCTTTTCAGGTGTCCTGGAACTGAATCAGAGTACTGTACATGTGGCAGTACATTAAAAAGTAGTGACACACTGAACCAGTTTATCAGACTTTGAGACAGGCTGGCTATAAATCCTACCCAAAGCTAATTGCAGACCCAGCATTCTGGCAGTTCAGTGGGTGTAGTCTTTATTGACTTTATTCAGCGCTCTGTGCATTGCAGCGGCATCTGGGATCTTCTGAAGTTGTCCAGTCCAGCTGCTCAGGTTATGGGATCTGTTAGGAAACCAGTCCAGCCTTGAGGATTATGGATCTCTAGTACATCTCTGCAAACACAAACAACCCTGAAACAAGGGATTAGGGACTGATATTTTTGCTTTCTGATGAGATCCTCAGGCTGTTGTTATGTTCACTTTGAAACACCCAAGGTCTACAGATCCTCACTGGCTGTTCAGGGTCAGACAGTTGAAGGGCAGCTATTGTGAAGACAATAGCTATTCCTGAGCCAAATAAGGTACATTTCTCTCAGGCAGAATAAATTCTTGCCTTATTGCTGAGGGGACAATAGATCTTTTAGCCTGCATGACTGCAAAAATCCTGTGGATAGAAGTCATCTTCATTAAGTTCAACTGTTCAGGACTAAGTAGAAAAGCAAATTGCATCACTGATGATTTACAGACAGCAGGATGAGGGCTAACACCCTCATCTGAATTCATCCTGGAAGAAAACACATTGCACAGGGAGAAAAATATCTGTGTGATAGCTCAGTCCTCAAGTCAGTCATGCCATCTCAGAAAAAAATCTATTCTCATACTGCCTGTCTTCACTGTGATGCATTGGCTTCAATATTTTCAGTCAGAGGAAGGCAGACCAGCAGTAAATTGACTCAGTCTCAAGCTGTGGTTGCAAAAACAGCATGAAAATAAATGTCTTGAAAAGCTTTGGTCTGGAGGACCTACTGGAGGCAGGAGATGTGTTGGCAGAACCTTTCTGGTGCTTTGGGAAAGTTTATGTTTTTTCCTGCAGTAGAACTGCAGCTGCACCGTTTAACAAATGTAGGATTTTTACAGCTTGTTGGAAAGCAGTGCTGTATCCTTCTTGATACTGTCTTGATAGTTAATGCAACTGAGCACTTGGGAGATTTCTGCATATCAATTATTGAATTAACAAGTATATTTAACCTGAGGTAGGGGGGAAAATAGGATGGCAATGTTCACCCATGCTAGTTTCTGTTTTCTTCTGCTGTCTTGGGAGCGCAGGGCATGCTGTAACTCCTGGTCAGACCCTGGTCTGCAGTGGCAACAGGGGTGAATTTTGAAGGATGTGTAGAGCTACGTAAACACTACCCAGGTATTACTGCATGCAAGAGGAGTCCCTTGTGAGCAGAATGGGTGTCCCATTGATGCACATCTTTGGCTAGAAAAAAAGCAGAAGGGTAGGTCTGAATTCTGCAGTCATGCTGATCTTATTAACCCCTAATTAAATACTTCTGAAATATTATTTTTAGAAGCTAAAGACAGGAATCTTTTCTAACACTGCTTTGTGCTCTTATCTTTTTAATGCATCAGTCATTCCTAGCTGTTGCTTTTTCCTCCCAGTACCTGAAGCTAATGAGAAATTTTGCACTGCAAATTTAGTAGTCCTGGGTCGAGGGAGGATCAAAAGCCTAGTAAAAAGGTGTCAGCGCAGAAGAGGGAAGTTTTGTCCTTTGGAGGCCTTCAAGGACAGTTTCTTCCATGTACTATCTTAATGTGATGGAGGTGGTAATTAAAATCTTGCTCTAAACCACCCTGAAGCCAGGGCAAACAGGTACGCAAACAAGATAATACCTTAACGACCTATTAAGAGACTGAACGAAGAATCATACACAAGTCCTGGCAGTAACAGTAGCTGTCACTGTGGTCCATGTGAAGACTTCAGGAGGACAGGGAAAAATCTGTGTTCCATGTTTGTCTGTGCTAGCAACACTCAGCTGTGCTGGCATCCCCACCTCTGCCATGGAGTGCAGAATGGTTTTCCTTCCTGAGCCACCAAACGCAAAAAAATTTCCTACTGCTTCAAAGGCAGCCTTAGAGCCAAGGGGTCTTTTTTCTAGTCTGAGACTGATAGTTTATTTGGTCCTGCATCAACCACAATCCAGTGTCAGTGGTGGGTAGTGTGCTAGTGCAGACAAGTGCTTATTAAAAGCTGCCTGCCTGTAAGGACAGCTGGAATCAGGAAAGCTGGGGAACAGTAGAGGTGGGTAAGAGATAATAAACTTATTCAGAGGCTTGCAAATCATTATTCAAAACATAGTTGGAAGGCTGCCAACAACCTTACCAACCTGTTCTCCCCACGCCCTGTTAAGTGACATGTTTCAGTTTGAATACACATATTGGCATTATCTGGCATTATCAGAATAATTTCAAGCAGAGAACTCTATATTTTTATAACACTGGTTACTAAACTAAATGCTAAATAATATCTGCTGTAGAAAGTTCTTCTTTGTTGTACTGGATGTGTAAAAATCACTTCTGTCTTCATGATTTCTGAGTATAAATTTCCATTCAAGTTTCATATCCGTGCCACTGAAACCCAGGTGTAAATAATGCCTAAGTAAGATGTTTCAACTGTGTTTGTTTTATTGACTCATAGGAAAAGTAGTTTTGAAGGGAAAAGGGACCTTCTTTATCCTGATGTTTTTCTTCAAATAGGCAAGTAGGTCAAATTTGGTGTTTGTCAAACTGAGAGCGTTTCATCATTCACATAACCCAGGCTTCATGTATTTAAATTAACCAAACCTCCTTCCGCTGTGTAATATGAGGACAGTGCATGCTTTCACTCCAAGCTTGCTAACTGGTGCTCCTCCTCCCTCAGCCTAATGCTATGTTAGCTATTGCCACTGCAATGGTTGCGTCTGCACCCTTGCCAAAACCTAAAGGTGATGGAAATTTAAAAATTTCTGTTTAAATTATTTTATATTTTTTAAACTATTTTTGTTTAAATTATTTTTGTTTGTTCTGCTGGATGGTGAAAAGGGATTTACTAGCCCTTTTCCAATGTAAACATGCTATAAAGGAAGACTAGGAGGTGCTGGCCATCACTTCCCCACCTCTTTTTCATCCTTGTTGCCACAAAAGCTGTCTGGTGCATGCCTGCTGCATGATATTTGAGAAGTCATGGCAGTCAGACAAAGTCCCCACTGACTGGGGAAGTGGAAACATCACACCTATTTTTTAATTAGGGGATGAAGGAAGGCCTGAGGAATTACAGACTTTTGAGCCTTATCCCAGTGCCTGGGAAGATCATGGAACAGATCCTCATGGAAAAATGTTAAGGCACATGAAAAGCAAGGAGGTGGTCTGACACAGCCAGCACAGCTTCAGTAAGGGCAAATTGTGCCACCAAACTGGTCCCCTTCTGTGATGGGGTGACTGCAAAAATTGACAAGAGAAGACCAAGAGATGACTTCTGTAAGGTCTTTGACACAGTCCCATGTGACATCCTTATCTCTGAATTGGAGAGACATGGATTTAATTGATGGACTATTCAGTGGATAAGGAACTGGCCACAGAGTTGTGGTCAATGGCTCTGGGTCCAGGTGAAGGCCAGTGATGAGTGGTTCTCCTCAGGGCTCTCTCTTGGGACTGGTACTCTTCAGTATCTTTATAAATTATGTGGACAGTGAGATCCAGGGCACCCCTAGAAAATCTGCAGATGGCACAAAGCTGAGCAGTGCAGGTGACACAAAAGAAGGAAGGGATGCTATCCAGGGAGACCTGAACAAACCTGAGAATTCGGACCATGAGACTCTTATGGAGTTCAGCAAGTGCAAGGAGCTGCACCTGGAGCTGCAATTCCAAATGTGAGGACAGAAGAGTCAATGTGGGAGAAGAAGTCACTGAGAGAAGCCCTTAGGACTTGGGGGTTGTCACGGATGAAAAGTTGGACATGAGGCAACAGTGTGCACTTGCACCCCGGAGAGCCAATTGTATCCTGGCTGCATCAAAAGAAGGGTGGCCAGCAGGTTGAGGGAAGTGATTATCCCTCTCTACTCTGCTTTTGTGAGACCCCACCCGAAGTACTGCATCCAGGTCTGCGATTCCCAGCACAAGACAGACACAGATATGTCAGAGTGAGTCCAAAAGAGGGCCACAAAAATGATGAGGGGGCTATAGCATCTCTCTTGTGAAGACAGGCTGAGAGAGTTTGGACTGTTGAGCATGGAGAAGAGAAGGTTCTCTGGAGACCTTATTGTGGTCTTTCAGTACTTAGAGGGGGCTTATCAAATAGAGAGAGAGAGAGAGTTTGTACACAGACAGGTAGTGTAAAAAGGGGTAATGAATTTAAACTTAAAGAGGACAGGTTTAGATTAGATAATAGGAAGAAATTCTTCACTGAGAGGATGGTGAGACACTGGCACAGGTTGCCCAGAGAAGTTGTGAATGCTCCATCCCTGGAGTAAGGGCAGGTTGAAGGGGGCTGGATCAATCTGTCCCGGAAGGTGCCCTGGCCACAGTGAGGGGGAATGGAATTAGATGTTTAGGATGAGAGGATACTATCTTAAGCTGTGTCAGGGGAAATTTAGGTTGGACATGTAAAAGAATTTCTTCCAAGCTCAGGGAGGTGGTGAAGGTGTTTAAGGAAAGACTGGACACTTTGTGACAAGGTCTAGTTGACATGATGGCTCTAGGACATCGTGATTGGACTCGATGGTCTCAGAGGTCTTTTGCAACCTGATTGATTCTGTGATTCCGTGATCTCCAAGGTCCCTTCCAACGCCCCCTGCTCTCCGCCTCGGCGATGCCCTGACGCGGGTGCCGCAGGAGGTGATCAGTGGCACGGGGCTGAGCGGGAGAGCTCGGGGCTCCCCGCCGCCGGGACGGGCGGCATTTCCGGTGCCGCCGGGCGAAAGAGAAGGACCCAAACAATAGCAGGGGGTAGCGGGTGTCGGGGGGACCCGCGGGGCGGGGGCGGCTGGACAGCTCCGCTGTGTGTGCGGCTCCAGCCGCGGGCGCGCCCGCCCCGCCCCGCCCCGCCCGCCCGCGCTGCCCCGCTCGCCGCCCGCCCGCCGCCCTCTCTCTCTCTCTCTCTCTCTCTCGCCATTTTGCCGGGCGCCGCCGCGGGCGCTGCTCCCGCCCGTCCCCAGCGCCCGCCCGGGCTGACGGCGCCCGGCGCAGGAGGAGCAGGAGGCGCAGGGATGGAGAGCGATCGGCTGGAGAGCCCGGTGAGCGCGGGGGGAACCGGCGGGGCGCGGCCGCCGGGGTGGGGTGCGCCGTCCCTCTTCTTGTGCTGCGGGGGGCTAAAGGGTGTGTGCCTGTCTGTCCGCCTGTCTGTCCGCCTGCCTGTCCGCCTGCCTGTCTGTCTGTTAGTGCCCCGGTGTGCCGGCAGGCTGGCCCGTGCCCGTGCCCGTGTCGGCGCGGCGGGGCGGGCAGGGCTCGCCGGAGCTCGACGGGCGCGGGGCGCGGGCGGGAGGCGCTCCCCGAGGGCGCCGGGCGGGGCGGGCGCTGCGCCCCCGACACCCCGGGCTCGGCCGGGCGGGCTCAGCCGGGCGGCCGCGGGGTCACGGAAATACCGAGGAGCCGCACCGATCCACAGGCGGCTCTTTGTGCGACAGATAAAAGACGTAAATAAACGTATAAATAAATAAATAAATGATGTCCCTGACTCGGAACTATTGCCTTAATGAAGTCAAGACAGTTTCAGCCCTTAAATGTGAATTACACCTCAGAAAAGCCTGTTGTTTAACCAGTCTGACACTTAATTTCTTTTTTTTTTTCCCTCCTCCACCTTCGTAAGCCAGAGAGCAAGCTAAACATACGGACTCCTATTGTTAAGAAGTATGGTTGCATTCGTTTCTCTAGGTCCTTGAGTGGAATTAAGACTACTCCCCTCCTTTCCTCCCCTGCAATGCAGACATGACCTAAAGATGAACTGAGTTTGCCTAGTGGCAATGCTCACTTCACTTGCAATGAATGCTGTCAGTGCTTTCATAAATGTTAATTGAGATTTGTTTTAACCAGAGAAGTGCCTCAAACCAGATAAAACTGTGTGCATTTATTCTGCAGAGCTGGGGTTTGGTGACATAGAGCAGTGCTGTAAGTCTTGGTGCCTCGTGTTTTCCTGTGCTTACACTTGTTTCTCCCTCTGTCATGAAGGTTGCCATTAAGGGTATTGAAAGAGAGCTTATCTGCCCAGCATGCAAGGAATTGTTTACCCATCCACTGATCCTTCCCTGCCAGCACAATATCTGTCACAAATGTGTGAAAGAAATACTTTTTGCATTTGAAGACTCCTTTGCTGATGGAGGCTCTGAATCCTCTAATCAGAGTAGCCCTCGGATTAGAATCTCTGCTTCTAGCATGGACAGAATTGACAGAATTAATAGATCAGGTATGTATCAGAATTTGCACATGTTTTCCTGATTTTATTATTAGACTGGCTTGAGCTGAATGGTGTCTGCATTGGTAAAATGTCTTCCTGGTACTCCTGATGTGGTTATAGAGATGACTTAGGGATAGTGCTACTCTTGTTCATTTTGTGTCAAGAACAATGGCAATATTTTTAAGGACAATGCTCTCTGTTTCATCTGTAATAGATTCGTCTTTGTGGCATTCTATAAATCTTTATAACCATTGTGTTTATTTATTTCTGTATTTCAGTTACACAGAGATGCAATAGCATCACGTTGAGTACCACGGAGATGTAGATTTTGGCAATTTCATTGCCTGCCAGTGGTTTGCTCTGGTTTGCTCAGCCCCAGTGCAGTAGTTCTGATTTCCTTCTTAGCCTGTGTAGACTTTGCAAGCTTTTTTGTCCTGCCCACTTCATTATGTGTACAATAAATAATTTTCCACTGTTTATGATTATTGCACCGTTGCAAATTTGAAGGACAGATGACTGTAACCAGACAGCCCTGACAGCCTCCTTCGTTGTGGTCTGCTTGAAGATTTAAGGAGTGCTTGGCTTTAGGACTCCTCATGCTCTGTGTGGTATTGTGCTAGAAAGATTCTTCCAGTCTTCATAATCCACAGATGAGTTGGTCTGCTTTTATACAGATGCATTGAAAGTGCTTTGTGTATGCTTTACTTCTTGAAAGATACCTCATCTTGGCTTTCAGGCTTTCTTCTGACATAATTATCCACTTTAAAACCACACTCCTCTGTGCTCTCGAAGAGTTACCAGTAAGACAAACTCTAAAGCGCTATCTTACATTTTGTGTTACTAAAGTTCATCTTTCCCAGTTTTCACAGATTAAATGTGCAATTTCACCAGTTTCTTTTAAACAACTATTTACTACTGAATTGCTAGTACTGGTACTCTTTCAAATTGGTTTGTTAAGCAAAAAGCCACTAGTCTTTGGTACTCCCCCTGCCACCCTGTCCTGAGATACATGTACACAAGTTGTTGCAGGAGTTCTAATCTTTAAATCCACTGTGGTCTGGCACCACCTCAGCAAACTGATGGGAATATATCTCCTCATCTGACCTGCTAACAGAGAGGTGATTGCTTTCTTGAAGACCAGTTTGATGAGTAGCAAGAAAGGGTTGAGATTTGGAAATAATGAGCTTCCCCCCTCTTACCTCAAAGAGTGTTGGGCAGATGCACATCACAGGAAAATTATCATCTCAGACAGTTCAGATTTGCAGAATGAAAAGCATATGGAAATGGAAGCATTAAAGAATAGATTTTTAAATTCAGATTAAACTGTCTTTGCTTCTAATGTTACAGGCATTATGGATAGCTTCATTGCTATATCGAGTGTGAGATTTGCTCTCAGACCAGTTTGGTACCAGCAACGCAATTTACATTTGCACAGTTGTTGTCTTGCATCTGTAGTACTCATACTGTGCATTGTCTTGCTAAATTTGCTTTATGATCTATAGGAGAATTTTCAAGGAAACAACTCAATAAGAGAGAAAATGTAAGGAAGACATCTAAAGTGGGGTCTCACATGCATAACAAAAACCCACTAGAACTTCTGAGAGGCTTGTGCAGGGCATGTCAGTGTCAAGATCTTAGTGTTACATTTCAAAATGCATATGACACCTTCCTCCCAGTATGGGGTTTTTATTTTTTTTTCCACTTAAAGAATCCCTGATGACTCCATAAGGAATGTAATCTATTTAAAATGGGTTGGCATTTAAATTCTTGGTATGCCAGAAGGAGCTGGTCTGTATTTGGTCATGTTCTGTATTTGTTGTACACACATAGCTTGCATTTACAAGTGCAATTTATTTTAGTGTAAAAGGGACAGAAGTAGTTGAAATTGAGTGTATGTGCTGCTTAAAATGCAGAATGTTGGTTTAAAAATACCCCTCTGTTTATATTGTATTTTAAATAATTTTTAATTAACAAAATCTTGCTGGATATAGCATGAAAATGAAGGCTATTTCTTATTGCTGTTCCATTATCTCTAATGCTACTGTAATTACAGTGTTGGTGTAATTAAAGCATATAATGTGGTTATGTTGACAGTTGTGCAAATGTTTGAAGTATCTCCCCTGTGCCCCTCCTCTCCAATGCCTTCTTTCTCCATTTTCCTGTTCTGCTTAAATCTTACAGTTGTTTGATATGCTAGAAATTTAAACATTCTTGCCTTTCAACCCTACAGGAGTTTAACAGCTGCAGGAGAGAAAAGAGTTGATGCTTTTCATTTGAACCATTGTAAACCAATGGTATATCTCATTTTTTGATGTCTAAACAGCTCTCTGTTCATTGTTTGCAGCCTCACAGAGGAGGTCTTTTGGGTGCAGAGGTAGAAATGCTTCACTTCTTGTGTTGGCTAGAGATAGTCTAGCATTTAGATTTCAAGTTAAATATTGTTGGTTAGCATATAGCTTTTTGTCAGTGGTCAAGTCCACAAAAAGGCTTTTGCAGTGAGCAAAGGTACAGCAAAGAAGTTCTACAAGGACAGCTTTTCATTCTGTGCAAGACTGATTTAAAGGTCAACTGGACTGGAATTTAGTTACGGGTTGGATTATATTTTTTTCCTTGTGTGTATATGACTGAGTATACCCTGGTGGGTACAAAAATGCACACAGAACCCCAGTAATCACCACACCAGCTCCTCCACCCCCTGCTTTTTAATTTTCAGTTTACATGCTCAAGTTTCAATGAAACTGTTCTTACTGGTAATGGAGTGTGATTATTGGATTGCTCTTCCTTACATTTACAGGTTGTGTTTGGCCATCACTTCTAAATGAAATGTAATATTGGCTCTTTATTTTATGTAAGCCTGCTTAATTTGATGAAGAACAGATTGAAATTTACACCATGTTGATATGAGTAGGTAGTTCTGAATCTCACAGTTTATCGCAGCACATGAATATGTGAGGAAAACTAAAGATTTTACACTTACAGACTTGTAATATTTGGTGTGTCTGATGACAATCAAGTTGAAGGATAGTCAGTCTTTTAATTATATGTCATTTCCAAAATTGAGCTTGTCTGGGCAGCTCAGCCAGTGTGTTGACTTTTTCAATAATGATTACTTTTTTAAAAAATGTAATATTTGGTCAAAAACAGGAGAGAAAATCCCCAAAATCCTTGTTGCTACAGTATTGGCAGACACACGAGCAATCCATAGGAATATGGTGTCCTTCAAGAAAGATGTGAACTGAGTTAAACCCAGATCTGAATTTTACACTCAGTGGAGGACAAAGCAACTCATGGGAAGAGGAAGTTTAAATTGCCTCTGTTGAAGGCTGAAACTGTCATAAACAGAGATACCATATGATACCATCAGATGTCTTGGAAAGCTGTTTGTGTCTGCTCTTTTTGCAGAAACTCTTGATTTGTAAAAAATTAAAGTTTCAGAAAGTAACATTTTAGCTCTACTGGCTTCTCTTATGGGGCCTCTCCCTTCTCCCCTCTCCCATTTCCCTTTCCCCTTTCCCTCCCTTCTCCCTCCTCTCCCCTTTCCCTGTTTACCCCTTCCCTTTGCTATACCCATCACCTTTTTTCCCTTCCCTTTTTTCTTCCCCTTAAAAACCCATCCAAAACCACTAACTGAGTTGTGGGGTAGCAATATACATATCTATTAAAAAAGCCCCCCAACCTTTCAAGAGAATCCAGTTGACTTTTAAATCCTTTTTTCTTAAACTTTCACACATTTAATGTCCATGTGTTCCACAACCATAGAATTCTGGTAATACTGTTTACTTGAAAAACACAACTTTAAGATGTCTTATCCCTTTGCAAACCATTCATTGCAGTTTGGACTTTTCAACATTTTTAGTGTTGGTAGCTCTCTTCACGAAGATGACATTTAAACATTGTCTCTAAAAGACATACTTAAGATTGCTCTTTGACTTGAGTCTTTGCAATCTCTATGGTAATATTTGTGAGTCTGAGCACGAGCGTATGTTGTGATTTTATTTTTTTTTTTTTGTAACCGATTGAGGAACTTATTGTAAGTGGAGCAGTCAGTTCACAAATCACAGTGGAAAATTTCATGTGATGATTTCTAATAGTTCACAAAATACATATTTGCTTGTTGTAAACTGAATTGGCAAAGTGTAAAAGAGAATCTGGGTAGGAACCAAGTTTCTTTGAGCTGCATCTCTAAATATGTCTACAAAACCCAAGGGGTTTGTTGTTCTGTTGTTTTTTGTGTGTGCTTTTTGTTTGTTTGGATTTTTTTAAAATATAACTAGAATTTAGTTTCACCAAATTGGACACAATACAGAGAGGAAAGACAGTGTCCAAAGTAATTACTTCATGAGTGCTTTCTTCTTAAAATATGAATGTAGAAATCCTTTAAGCAGAAAGCAAACTAAAGTGTTAATATTTTAACACTCACTAGGCAAAAAGAGAACATATTTCCATATTTTTGAGTATTGAAATGGCAGAACACACCAAGAAGGTTAGCAAATAAATTTCCAGAATTTAAAACAAGAAAAAAAAAAACCCAGCCTAGACTCTCAGAGTGCTGTCAATGAAAAGGGGTGAGACATCTGAAGGTGTGCAGGACTTCCTTGATTGCTTTCCATAAACAATGTCACCAGTCTTTTCAGAGCATGGCTCATGATGACAGTCTCATGTCGGTCCACCACAGGCAGAATGAAAGGCCTCCATTGCAATGGATATGAATTTCAGATTGTATTTTTAAACTTGACCACTGCACCATGTTTTGGTTTTTTTTCTTGCTATCTTGCTTTGTCATTGTTTGCTCTCTGCTCTAGCATACTATTTGTAGGCAGTTCCAGTATGTGCTGCGTTGTATGGTTTTTTTCTTAGTTTCAGCAAATGTATGTATTCTAGATCACTTTTTGTAGCTGTTGTTTGCATGGCACTGCATGTGAAGTAATCTTTTTATGTAGGACATTGTAGAAGTCTCTGTAGAAGATTTCTTTGTGTTCCTGTGTGCAGTGCTAGCTTGGAGCATACACTGAAAATACAGTTTGTGTTTCACTGTTGTTGCTGTGCCTTGCATGTGTGTGTTGCTGTGTATGCCAAGTTATAGGTACTGCAGGATGTGCAGTAATTAATTCACTTCAAGTAAGTACTAAAAAAATGTGAAATCAGACAAATATCTCTGCTCCCTTAGACAGAGAGTTGCATACCTGTGCCTTGTGTCACCCATCCTGTTCTGTAAGCAGTCTAGTTGTTCTGCTCAGAACTTAGAGAAAGGCATGAGACCACGCTGGGTGAGAGACTGTCAGTGCATGCACACTTACCCATGCTCTGATTGTGACCTCTTAGCTGACAGTCATGCATAACTACCGCAGGTGAGATTTCAAAGATATTTAAAGGAACTAATTCCTTATAGGAATGTTGGTTTGGAGTTTCATTTGAAGAGAATGGAAAGGGCATGATAGGAATGGAAGCTTTGGATTGTTAGGTGAAGGAGCAACAGGAAAGCAGCCTAAGGGAAGTGTGTTTTGGGTAGCATCACAGGGCACTTCAGAAACAAATAAAACATTAGCATTTTTGATGGAAAAACACTGATTAAATACAGAGAAGAACAAATTTCCCTTTCAGAAGAAGAGCCAATTTCCACAATAAGAATTCAGCTTTAAGTCATATACCTCCATTTACAAATTTTTCAGCATCCTGGTGTCAGCTGGAATAGAGTTAATGGTATACTGGAGGGATAATAATAATAAAAAATTAATAATACAAAAGAGAGAGAGAGGAATAAAATCCAAGAGAAACAAGTGATACAATACAGTTGTTCACCCAGTGCCCACCCTGTTGCACATGACTGCCCCTAGTTTATCTCCTGGGCATGACATTCTAAGGTATGGAATATCCCTTTGACCGTTTGGGTCAGCTGTCCTGGCTGTTCTCCCTCCTGGCTTTTCATGCACCTGCTCTCTGGTGAAGCATGGAAAACTGGAAAGTCTTGGATTTAGGGTAAGCATTACTTGGCAACAGCCAAAACATCAGTGTAACAACCTTATCCTGATTCCAAACCACAGCACTGTAAGAGGTACTAAGAAAATTATCTCTAACCCAGATGAAATCAGTTATACATTAGTTATACCAGTATGCAGTGCTCTCAAAGAGATCTTGAAAAAATGCACCAGCACTACAGAAGATGGAGTTTTTTGTTTCTTTGTAAAGGGAAGCTGAGAGGATACAAGTGAAGCTCAAAGGCTAGCTTAGCTTGCTTTTGAAATACGTAAAGGATTCTTTCTGGTAGTTGCAACCTGTGGGTTTGTGAGACGGGATGTACTTCTGGTTTGATAACCTCATGAATATTACCTTGTGTATAATCTCTGAGTCTGTGTGAGCTATCTCCTTAAACAGACTCAAAAGGCTTCTTAAGTTACTGGCTTTTCTTGAGCTTGTGATTTTATTTTGGAGGGAGGGAGAAATTTGTGTGTAGCTGTTTGGTAGGAGTGCAGCTTCTCTACAGTTCCCCCTTTAAGAATTAATAAAGATAAATAGATATACCTTGTTTAACAGATCCTTGTGGAGATCTGTGATTCCTCAGTTCAGTGCAGAGTAACTTCTCAGATATAACTACCTCAGATTCCTCTTTGGTGTAGAGGGTTTATTTAGCAGCCCTCCTTTATTGAGGCCTTTCAAGAGGGTTCAAATCAGCCTCAGCATTTTTTGACTGAATGATTTGGCTGAGATGCCATGCTGTTCCCTCATTTTCCTGTTTTTTTTAATGGTGCCTTTTGGGATGAGTAAAGTAAGTTTGTACTCAGCCAAAGCAAACTTAAGGGAGCTCAAGGTTGGCTATATATTTCTGTTGGTCTGGGAGTAAGATCTTTCATTTAAGCATGTTAAGAAGCTGTTGCTCTCTATATGGGTAACCAGTTAGTCTAAAACTACTTGGCTTCCATGAGGCTTTTTGTTTATTCTTTCAAAAGGTTACAGCTTGAGTGCATCCAAAAGTAGATAAAGAAGATTGAATTAGAAGAGCTAAATTTATTTTAACATAAAATTGAGTTTTAGAGTAATAGTTTGTAATGTCCCTTGGAGTCAGACATAACACTGCCTTGTCAGGGCAATTGTATTCTCTTTGGCTTGGCAGACTACATATGAATTGGTGTTGTACTGGTTTGGACAATGTGCTACAGTCTGGAGTTGGTTTGTAAATTCCTGTGCTTCTTTTAAAATCTAAACCAGTTTGGTCTATGCTCATTCTAAATTGGGTTTTGGTGTCTACACAGGCAGAAAACGCAATTCACTGACTCCTAGGTCGACTCTGTTTCCTTGTCCGAGTTGCCAGCGGGATATTGATCTCGGAGAGCGTGGCATCAATGGCTTATTTCGCAACTTCACTTTGGAAACTATTGTGGAAAGATACAGACAGGCAGCCAGGGCAGCCATTGCAATTATGTGTGATTTCTGCAAGCCTCCACCTCAGGAGTCCACAAAGAGCTGCATGGACTGCAGTGCAAGCTATTGCAATGAATGTTTCAAAATACACCATCCTTGGGGAACTGTGAAAGCCCAGCATGAATATGTAGGACCTACCACGAACTTCAGACCCAAGGTACGTATGCTGTACCTTACAGAATTCAGGTTGCAGCATTCTCATGTAGCTGCAGACGTATCTGTGCAATGATGGTTGCTTTTTAGGACCATGACTGCTTTGTTGACTATTGCTGTTAATTATTGAGTGAACCACAAGGTTTTGCTTCTTGCTGATGGTCAAGTGGCTGTTATTGAATGAGACATTGAGAACATACTTGAAGGGTCCTGTAAAAATAAGGTGTTTTTACTTTGTGGAATGGATTATGTTCCTTGTGATTTGAGTCTTTCTTTTTTTTTTTTTTTTTTTTTTTTTTTTTTTTTTTTAAAGGCTTAAAGATAAGAGATCACAGAATATTCTAAGTTGGAAGAGACTCACAAGAATAATCAAGTCAGCTTTTAAGTGAATGGCACATACAGGGATTGAATCCACACCCTTGGTGTTATTGGCATGTTGCTCTTGAGCATCCAGAATGGGGCTGCCTAGGGAGGATGCCTGTGTGTGGTAAACTGAAAAACCTTGACACACCTGGCCCCCTCCATGTCCCCTTTAGGCACATCCCCTTTGGATGCTTTGTGCTTGAACTTGATCCATCACCAAGGATCTTTTTTCTCTCCTTCCTCGCATCTAACAAGAGAAAAAGTTGGAGTTAAGGTCTCCATTGTTATTACACCATTATTTTTTTATATATAGCAGAAAAGATAAAAATGTTTTGGCAAAATTTCTACTTTATACACTGGTGCTGCTTTTGCTGCATTCAGACAAAACAGTGATAATAAAATGCCACTCCCTTGAGTCTCATGCATATCACATTTGCCATCTTGCTAACTGGGGACCACAATCATGGCCTTAAATGTCCCAGCACATACTGTGTGCCTGTGCCTCCTTGCTGGAGGTCCCTCAGATGCCTGAAATGCTGATGGTCAAAGAGTCCTGATTAATTATGATTAAATTAGGTAAATTTGATTATTGTGCAATATGTAAGATGCTCTTAACTGCTGGTGTACCTTCCTTCTGACACTGTAAAAATTTGAGCCTCTAAAGTTAGCAAGCTGGCAGACAGTGAATATCAAGAAGTCCACTTAGTGATGTTTTCCTTGAATCTAATACATTAATTCCAGCTAAAAGCACGTGCTTCATATGCTTTCAAAGGTGCTTGCACACACATTGTGTGAAATGTGTTGGATTTATCCTCTGTTGGATAAATGAGAAAGGTGAAAACTTTGCATAATATCTTCTAGCTCTTGCTTTAAAATGCTGTTAAGCTCCTTAAAAACTTCTCTTCTATGGTATCTAAATCCTCTCGGCTACAACATTGCTATTTGAAAATACCAAAGGCATCTTGTGATCCCTATGCACTCCTGAAAGTCCCCTATGGTGTTATACTACATGCAGACAGAGTTCAGGATTAAAAGTCAGTAGTTGAATTCTCTTGAAAAAGAGCAAAATGGGGTGAAGTGGTTTAGATTATTCTGGCGCTGATGTATTGCGTATGTCTGCTTATGTGGGATTTAGCGTTTCTAATTATATGTGAAGACAGGAGAGGGGGAAAAAAAGAAGAAAAGCATAGTGTAGTTAACTTCAGATACATCTACTTTTTTGGAAACTTCCCAGCAGTGGTAAGCTGATCTTAACTGTGCTCTTATTGAAACTTTTCTGAGGACTGTTTGAGCTTAATATAATGAAAGAAAAGTGCATTTTTCATTGCACTGTATTTTTAAGACCTGAGCTGAAAGCATGAAGTATTTGTTGATTTCCTAAACAATGTTCTCAGTCACCACTTTAATTTACAGCCAAGCTGGAGAGCACTTTGTAGCGTGTGTGCTGGGGATGGGAGAAGCACATACTTGGCTGATTGTTTTGAGTTTTGAGAGAAGACAAGGCAGTCTGCTGACCTCTGCTGTGTCTTTTGCTTGCAGGCTGTAATTCTTGCTTATATGAGGAGATGAATAAAAATACAGATTTTCCCTGAAGTTTGGCTATATACTGCTGTGGAAAAATTACTTCCACAGACTAATTGAATGACTAGTTTTTAGGAGATGTTTGCATGCACAGCTGATTTTCTTGGCAGCTTCTTTTTTCCTTTCCTTCCAAATCCAGTAGTCAATCCAAATGGGATTGTTAATTACATATTTGGCTTAATGATAGTCTTAAGGTGCTGGTGAGACTGGTGTCTTCGGGCTTTTCACCATAGCCTATGATAACATTTGAGACTTGATTGCTGGTTTCAGGTTTTAGCTTATTGTGTCCATCTTTGTGCTGCTCACAATTTTCTATTTTTATGCCCTTTTTTGACCTTTCTTGTGTGGGGGCATATTGAAACTGAAAAACTTCCTCAAAAACTCCTCTTTGGTACCTTCTGTGGAATAGACCCAAATATTGCCTTTCAGTACTCTAGAATGAGGCAAAGCAAGCATTGTTTGTTTTTTTAAACCAACGTGCACACATACACACGCACACATGCTTTATATGATTTAATCTGTTGCCTGAGCTTGGATTTGAGCAGCACTTTTTAAACTATTTGAGTGTTTATTTCAACAAGTTCAGCTTTTGAAAGATGATTTTTAGCAAACACCAGCTTTCTTGCAATGCTGTTTGAGCTAATCCTGGAAGCAGCACTCAGTGTGAACAGCTTGTAACTGGAGTCAGGAAGAAAGATTGAAACAATGGAGTCTTCTGTCTTTAAAATGTAGCTGGTGGTGCTGGCTGCATTTTGTTTCTCCAAGAGCAATGGCTATGTGACTTATCAAAATCTGGTTTGACTTAAATTGCTACAGTGTCAGCTCTTGCTTTAAGGAACAGTTCATAGCTGTTGCAAGAGATGCTGGCATGAGCGTGGTTAAGATTGACAGGCTGGGTGTGTTATATATTGCATTTACAGCTCTGAGCAGGAGTGTAGGGTGCTGCAGGCATTGCAAACAACCTGGGCAGGGCTTAGCAAAAGATTGATTGCTATATGGAGGCTACACAGACACAGCCAGAGGTTTAGTTACTGTAAACCTTGTGAAACTGTGTGTATTCATCTGCTCACTTTCAACGGCATTGACAAATATACAAGGTTGAAGATAAACTGACTATAAAAAGTTCACTGATGAAATCACGTGCTGCTTTGGGTTGATTGTTTTGATTTTTCGTTGAGAACCTCCATTTTTGGAATATTTAATATCAGTGCACTGATACTATCTCTACTCTTTCCCTTTTTTTTTCCCCACAGATTTTGATGTGTCCAGAACATGAAATGGAGAGAGTAAACATGTACTGTGAAATCTGCAGAAGGCCTGTCTGTCATCTTTGCAAACTGGGTGGAAGTCATGCAAACCATAGAGTAACAACCATGAGCACTGCCTACAAAACCCTTAAGGTAAAAGAAAATATCATTGGACCTGGCCTTAAGAAGGGGAAGAGTACTTTTGATGTGAGGGCAAACTCCCACTGGATAGAAGCCAGGATATGTGCTTAGGAGACCCTGAACTAGTCTTGAGGCCTGTTGTTGTGCAACATCGGTTAATGTATATATTAATGTGATGTAGGGCATGTTTTAGAAACTAAACTACGTTTGCTATAATCCTTGAAACATAACCCCTGAAATGTGCTTTCATCTTACTTCAGCTATTTGTACAGCAGTACAGATAGTGGAGAAGGTTTAAGCAGTTAATCAACTTTACAATCAACTTTTTTAAATATAAGTGTTCAGGTAGCTTGTGGTAGAGGATACTTGAGAAGCACGTCTGAAAAATTTGCATCTGAAGGATCTATTGATATCTTTGTATGGATCTTTGTATGTTTCTGAAGCTTCATAGCTATTAATTTCCTAAGCAAAGCACAAAAGAGAAGACTTGCAAACATGCAAGAAGACATGCAAACCTGCAATTTGTTGCTAAAGATGGCACCTACTTCCTTTTCTTCCTCTCTTGGTGTCAGGAGGGGAAAAAAAGGAAAAGACCAGATTAGTCTGCCTTGTGGTCTTTGGCCTCTTCACCAGTTTGCAAGGCTTTTCCTGTAAGCAGCTAACTCTTGTAGCTAAGGAAGCACAGGGACAAATCTGTGGTTTGAACTACTCATTTTTCTAGCAACTTTTAGTACAAATGAATTAATAACTGTCAACTCCTTTCTGTAAGTTTAATGTCCTGAAGCCTCTTTTTTCCCACTCTAAGAGAGGAATTCCTGGGTGATTAGGAGCCAGCTGACTCACTCACATGCTTAGAGCCTGTGCCACCTGAGAGACAGCTCACAGTTGCTTTGCAGTCACTGCAGGTCATCAAACAATTCTCCATAGGACTGCTGCTCATAACTGGCATTATGCTGTTGTCCTTGTGGCTAGATAAACTGAGGCCTAGCTGGATGACCTGCCTGTACTGGTTGTCACTTCATGTGAAATGCCCTATTCTTGCTGTTTTACTTCAATAGGAGAAGCTTTCAAAAGATATTGAGTACCTCATCAGTAAGGAGAGCCAGGTGAAAGCTCACATCACACAGCTGGATCTGCTGCTGAAAGAAACAGAGGTAAGAGTGGCTTACAGGTTGTCTGGGATTGGCCTTTGCACAGACACAGGAAGAAATCAAAACTGTTTTCAGTGAAGTGTTTCAAACTTTGGGTTTTTCAGTTAAGTAGTAAAACAATTTTTGAACGGTTTGTGGTAGTACTGAATTACATATGGTAAGACATAGTCCTGCCAGTATGGGAAGTAGACAGAGGGAAGTTCATTTTTGGGTGCTGCTGTAAATTTAAATGAAATAAAGCTTACTTGATACCTTAACCAAAGTGGGTTAAACATAGGGCATTTGTGTATTTATGATGGTGCACTATTTAAGCTGTTTACTTTGAGAAGGTCAGAATTAAGGACAAAATCTCCCTGCAGAAGAGTCACATACAAGCTGAAAAATATGAAGGCAGAAATTGCAGAAGCTCCTGGTACTGGTGTATCTTGATTACAGAATGCCTCTGTGTTTTGCAGTTCCTTTTACCCAGAGCAGTAGTCAGAGGTGGCACTATGGTTCGGAGGGCATACATGAGAAGCTGGGCTGGACCCTCAGTTCAGGGTGATAGGGGAAAGTGGAAGATCATCTAACTCTTGGGCATGAAGACTTCAGAGACTGACATGTTTTTACTGTGCTCTTTTGTGAGCTATCTAGACAAATGTAGTGCATAACTTAAGGTGTAATCAGAGGAATACTTTCCTCTTTTCATTCTCTGTTAAGGACAGCAAATGCTGACTAGCTTGGGTGATGTGCTGATCTCATTCTTGGTGCTGAATACCATAACAAA
The DNA here is from genome assembly GCF_965231275.1 of Zosterops lateralis. Classification (NCBI taxonomy): domain Eukaryota; kingdom Metazoa; phylum Chordata; class Aves; order Passeriformes; family Zosteropidae; genus Zosterops; species Zosterops lateralis. The sequence goes on along the minus strand of NC_139800.1, from coordinate 54,524,889 downwards.
ACTCATTAGTCTTGTCTGTTAAATGGATGACTAGATTACTGTGATGTCTTGAACAACCTTAAGTATGTTTCTGTACAGAGCCGCAGTGATACAGAATCTGTCTGAAATGTCTTTTGTTTACTCCTAGTGCAACAGTGAAAGGGCCAAACAAGAAGCATCTCAGAGTTTTGAGAAATTATATCATGTCCTGGAAGAGAAGAAATCTGCAGCTCTTAGGGCAATTGAAACTTCTAAGAATATAAGGCTGGAAAAATTGCAAACACAAGTGGAAGAATACCAAGGGCTCCTGGAAAATAATGGCCTTGTAGGATATGCTCAAGAAGTGCTTAAAGAAACTGATCCCTCCTGTTTCGTTCAAACAGCAAAACAACTTCATGTCAGGTATCTTAAATATCTTCTGTTTGAGGTGCAGGTACTGTTCCAGGATGTCTGTGCAGTTGTGTTCTTGGGAGATGGTAGTGGTCATGTTCAGTTGGAATTCCTGCATTAGAGGGTGCATTAGGAAACAACACTCTGGAGATGAGTGCTCTTGTCCTGCTACAATGCCTTGCTCAGTGGGATGGCAGTGGAAGGATAGTCTGTTTAGCTCCCTGACAAATTCCTTGTCTCAGAGATTCTATCAGGTATTTGCATGTTAATCTAAAAGGTCTCTTCTGGCTTTTAGCTCTTTGATCTTTGTGTTCTCTACTGGCTCATATCAGTTTTGTTCTTTGAACGTAGTGCTCCAGATTGTTTAAATGCTTTGCCAACTGAATGACTACCTGTTCATTATCTTTACACTGATTTACAAAAGGCTTTTAAATTTTGTTTGAGAATCTTTCTAGAGAGACAGAAATTTCTGGGAGACATCAGTAGGTACATGAAAGCAGAACTTTTTTTAAAGCAAAAGCTATCATTTTTACTTTATGTAATGTCTAACTTGAATTTCCTTTTTTCTCTTGTGCTATCCCACTTCTGTGTTTTTAGAATCCAAAAAGCTACTGAGTCTCTGAGAAGCTTTAGGCCAGCAGCTGAAACCACTTTTGAAGACTTTGTGGTGGACACTGCCAAGCAAGAAGACATCCTTAGTGACTTGTCCTTCCATTCCAATGGTAAATTCTGAGAGCATTAGGTCTTTCTCAAGTTTTAGCTTTAAGGGCTTCTCTGGAGAAAGGCAGAACTTGCACAGGGCAGCAGTTTCAGAGCTGTGTTTTGACTTGCATTGTTCCTTCTGTCTTCACAATTCAGACAGCATTACCTGGCAGCAGTGTTAGTTTCAGCTTTCATAAAGAAACTAAAATGACATTGCCTTCAGCACCAGTTTGCATTGGCTTCCAAAATATTGTAGTTACATCACACTCAAGTCTTTCTAAAAGCTTTTTATTGCATAATAGAAAGTAATAGTTTTTAAAGCTGCCAGCAAAAAAAGCTCAAGCCTTTCAGAGTAAAAACAGAAAATAGGGGATTTATTTAAGTGTATGAGCAGAGTACCATCCTCATCTACTCCTTTTAACTGAGTCAGATTCCTCCCTTTAAAAATGATACAGCTCAACAAAGGGCTTGTGTCTTGGTTTAAGATGGTTTTAAGAGGTGGATACTTTAAAATTAGTTTCCTCCCAGTATAGTTTTAACCAAGCCCTTTCCATCAATAAGGAAAAATAAATATGAGTAGATAGAAGTAAAAAAAATAACAGTTTACTAAAAAACCAAAATAGTGTCAGGCCAAAAATAACAGCAATAGTCCCTAGTTACAAAATGGCTGAAATCTCATAGTGGCACAGATAGATGTGGAATACAGTAACATTTTGGATTACCCTGGACTGGTTATATGGTTAACTCCAAAACAAAATGTATCTAGACTTCACAGGTTTTTTTTCTTCATGTGTTCCAGGTCTAGAAATACCAGAAATTAATGAAGAGCAGAGCAGAATGTACAACAAAGCTCTGATCAGCTGGGAATGCCCTGGGAAAACAGATTCAGCTGATGTCTATGTTCTTGAGTATCATAAGCTTAATAAAGAAGAGGAGAGTGTGACATGGCAGAAGACTGAAGTCTGTGGCAAGAGCAAAGTATTATCTCATCTTGATGACGACAGCAGCTATGCCTTTAGAGTTCGAGGATACAAAGGGTCCATCTGTAGCCCTTGGAGCCGAGAAGTTATTATGCGTACTCCTCCAGCTCCAGGTATGGGGTTTTCTTATGTCTGTCAGTGTTAAGAGCTGAAAGTAGTTTCCAGTAGATCCCAGGTGTCTCCTACTGAAACTGTTATCAGTTTCATAAATGTTTAGAAACACCATTATAGGTTAAGTAGGTAACATACAGGCACTGTTAGCTTGTATGATATTCCCTTTAGCCTTTGAAAGTGACAAATTCTAATGCCAGTGTGACTTAAAATGTAGTTTATAAGCACAGAACGCCAAATACATAACTAAGCAGGATTTTTCTGGGATACTGTTTTTCAGTTTTCAGTTTTCTTTTCGATGACAAATGTGGGTACAACAATGAACATCTCCAGCTGAACCCAAGAAGAACCTCTGTGGAAAGCAGGGCTGGATTTCCTCTGCTTCTGGGATCTGAGCGCTTGCAGGTTGGATGCTACACAACCCTGGATTACATCATTGGTGACACTGGGATTGCCAAAGGGAAGCACTTCTGGGCTTTTAATGTGGAAGCCTATTCATATCTGGTGAAAGTGGGAGTTGTTCCTAGCAACAAGATACAGAAATTGTTCCACAATACCCATGATGTGACCAGTCCAAGGTAAATTGCATACTCTTGTTTTAATGCATGTTTTATGTAAGGAGATGGCTTTTTAAAAAAAGTAAATTAAGAGCAAGTCTGATCTCAGTTAGTATGCGAGGTGAACCCAACCAGTGAAAAGTCTGAAGGGTCTAGTGTAAGCAGGTTGTCCCATTCCCCCCTTACTATCAGCAGAAAGGCATCCTTACTATCTGGAGTCCTATTTTCTTTCTTTTTGAGAAAGAAGTCAGGTTCCTGTAGATGCCAAGGAATGTCAGTTAAAGCAAGAAGGTTAGCAATAAGTGTAAGTGTTAAGATAGAAGCAATACTTAATTATCAGTAGTAAGACAGCCTTAATTCCCTTGGCATACAAGGTTTGGCAGCCTTTCAGAGGTACAGTGTTCACTGTACATACTTGTATGTTTTTGCAGTTGCTGTGACATAGAGGATTCCAAGTCACTGGCTTACCCCAGGCTACATGTTTGCATGCTGTATTGGAGTGCTACTGAGCACAAGCCAAAGTACAGTGGACAAACCAGTAAAAGGATTCCCATCTCACAACTACAGTTGTAGCAAGCCTGGATGTGTGTAGGAACTGCAGGCAGGGAGGCTATCTCCTGGGGGCTCTTTTTCTGAATTTAACAAATGTTTGGCTTCCTCCTGTATAACGTGTAGAAAATGTGTCAGCACAATCTTGAGTTGCTTAAAGCCAGATGGAGCCATTTGCAAAGTGAGAAATTAGATCTAAATTTGCTGATTTCTTTTTCCTTCTCCATGCAGATATCTCCAAACTTTTACCTGACACAGAAACAACTGTCCCCACAAGCATCCCAAAACTGAAATCCTAAGTAGGGAATGTCTGTACTGAAGAATGTATGCTTCTCCATGTGTCTTTATCTGGGGACAGAGGTGGAGGAAGCATGTAGACTGACCAAATATGTCTGCCGACTCTTCAATAGACATCTGGGAAACTGTTCAGGGAAGCCTTCAGACAGAGCACTTTAAAAAAAGCCCCCAAACTTAAACCACTAAAACACTACCTTTTGTGAATTTTACAGATACGGTAACATAGCAGCATCATGGAAAACTCACAGGACATGTTCTTGTATGTAAGGATTGATCATATTTGCTAAATTACTTTTCAAGTTAACAAATTTACTATACCTGTAGTTTCATTAATGATTGCCTAGTGTAAGTACATTTAGATACATCCACTCCTTAGTAAAGCCTTCTGTGGTCTTGTCCTTATTGAAGTTCAGCTGTTATTAATTGTTTGAAGTCACCCAAGTGAGTCTTCTCCACCTACTGAATGCATCTTCCTTCCTGGCTTAAGTATGTATCTCTGGTGTAAGCAAAGCCTGGTGGGTTGAGTGCTGTGTCTGGAGTTGGTTACAGGCTCTTCAGAGGGACAGGCAGGACAGATGAGGCAGTGGTGGCACTGTCCATAACGTAATGTCTGGAATGTGTATTCAGCCTGCAACTGGCAAAGTTGAAAACCTCTGGGTAAAGATTAAGGGACGAACAAAGGGAATATCATTGTGGGAATCTTCTACAGGCCACTCAGCCAAGATGAGGACACTAATGAATTATTCTTTAAGAAACTCAGGAGTATCTCTACATCAGCCACCCTTGTCTTCGTAGGGCACTTCAGCTTGCCAGATGTTATGTGGGAGCACCACACAGATGATACAAACAGGTCCAGAAGAGTCCTAAAACACATGGATGATAACTTCCTGGTATGGGTACTAAGGCAGCCAGCTGGGAAAGTTGCCCTTCTGGATTCTTTCCTTGTCAACAGAGAGGATCTCATGAGCAAAATGGAGATGAGCGGCTGTCTTGGCCACAGCAACCATGAAGCGATTGAGTTTAAAAATCTCTGTTGTCAGGAGGCAAAGTGCCAGCAAAAGTTCAACTCTGGACATGAGGAGAACAAACTTCAGGCTGCTGAGGGTTCTAATCAGTAAAGTCCCCTGGGAGATCGCTATGGAAGGTGCTGAGGTCCATCAGTGTTGGTCACTTTGTAAGCACCACCTCCTAAGGGCACAGGAGCAGGCAATTCCAAAATGTCAAAAGTCCAGTGGGCAAGACAGAAGGCTTGCTTGGGTGACCAGAGCTCTTCTAGAACTAAGGCAAAAAAAGAATTTGCAATTAGAAGCAAGGTTGGGCAATGTGGGAGAAACAAAGAGACGCTGCTTGACATTTGAGGGAGAAAATTCATGTGGCTAAAGCCCAACTGGAGTTGAAGCTGGCCAGAACTGTGGAGAACAATAAAAAGAGTTTTTTAAAAAATATGTTGATAGCAAAAGGCAGTCATAAATACCATTGGCCTGTTGCAGCAGGAGGATGGTCACCTCACTAAGAGAGACAGGGACACGATAGGTATGTTTAATGCTTTATTTAGTTTTCAACACCAGTGGTGAGCTTTGGGGGGGGTCCCAGAACTTGAAGACCATGACTGTGAGAATTATAAACTCCCAGCCAATACCATATTTGTGCAGGATTTGCTGTTCCAACCGAACCCCCATAAGTCTGTGGGGCTTGATCGTAGGGTACTGAGCTGGCTGATGTCATTGTGAAACCTCTCTGATATTTCAATGGTCTTTGGAGGTGCCTGTCATTTGGAAACTGGCAAATGTTGTCCCAGTTTTCAAGACTGGCAGGAAAGATGATCCTGATAATTACAGGCCTATCAGTCTCACTTCAGTGACTGGTAAATTTATGGAGAAGATTATTCTGAGAATTACAGAACAACACTTGAAGGACAGTGCAGTCACCAGGGGAAAGTCATGCTTGAAAAGCTTCCTTTTCTTACAAAGGTTACCCACTGAGCTGACAAAGGGAAGCCAGTTGGTGTAATATCTTTTGATTTCAGTAAAGTTTCTGATGCTGTCTCTTCCAGGATCCTTCTGGTCAAACTGTTCAGCACATGGCTGGATAAACACATTGTGTGATGGGTGAGCAAGAGGCTCAGGGGTCAGGCACCAAGGGTTATAGTGAATGAGGTGATACCAGGCTGGTGACCTGTCACTAGTGGATGTCACTTGTGGAAGCCAGTGGATGTAATCTTTATGGGTTTCATCAGAACTTTCAGTACTGTCTCACAGTATCCTTCTGGATATTTTATCCAGTGCTCAGCTGGATAAAAAAAAAGGGTGAGCAACTGGCTCAGGGGTCAGGCACAAAGGGTTACAGTGAATGGAGTGACATCAGACTAGTGACCTGTCACTAGGGGGGTTTCACAGGGTTCCATTTTCAACTCTGTGCTCTTCATCTTCATAAATGGCTTGGACACAGGACTGCAAGGATTACTAAGCAAGTTCACAGATGGTACAAAACTGGGAGGAGCAGCTGACTCCCTCAAAGGCAGAGAGGCCCAGAAGAGAGACCTTGACAAAAGAGAGGACTGGGCAGGCACCAACTGTATGAAATTCAACAAGGGCAAGTGCTGGATTCTGCATCTGGGATGGGGCAATCCTGAATGTATAGACAGATGGGAAAAGGAGAGGCTGGAGAGCAGTGTTCTAGAAGGGGCCCTTGGGGTCCTGGTCAATGGCAGGTTGAACATGAGTGAGCAGTGCCCTGGCAGCCAGGAGGCCCCTGTGTCCTGGAGGGCATCAGGCACAGCATCACAGCCAGGCAAGGGAGGGGATTGTCCTGCTCTGCTTTGGCGTGACCTCACTTTGAGTGCTGGGGGCAGTTTTGAGTGCCACAGTATAAGAAGGACCTTGAGCTGTTAGAGAGTGTCCAGAGGAGGGCAATGAAGATTTTGAAGTCTGGAGGGAAAGCCTTATAAGGAGTGACTGAAGTCACTTGGCTTGCACAGCCTGGGGAAGAGAAGATTGAGGGGAGCAGAGAGGCGGACTGATCTCTTCTCTTTGGTGACCATTGACAGGACAAGGGAATAACATAAAATCATGTCATGGGACCCTTAGGCTGGATATTAGGAAAAGGTTTTTCACCCAGAGGGTGGTTGGACACTGGAGCAGTGTCCAGGGAAGTGGTCACAGCACCAACCTGCCAGAGCTTAAGAGGCATTTGGATAATGCTCTCAGGCACATGGTATAATTCTCAGGATTGTCCTGTGCAGGGCCAGGACTTGGACTTTGGTGATTTTTGTGGTTTCCTTCTAATTCAGGATATTCTATGATTCTATGATTTTTTTTAACCACCAAGTTTTTCTTGGGTGATCGTGTGGTGTTACTTATCTTACAAAATGTTTTCTCTAGTTCACATCACTGATCCCACTTCAGCATTTGACAGAAGCACCTTTTATTTTCTGTTCCAGATATGAACAAGACAGCGGTCATGACAGTGGGAGTGAAGATGCCTTCTTTGACTCATCACAGCCTTGCACACTGGTCACTTTAGGCATGAAGAAGTTCTTTATCCCTGCTACATCTGCTGCTCCCAAGGATCCAGCAAGCAGAATCCTTCCCCTGCCATCGTGCTTGGGCATTTGCCTTGACTGTGACCGAGGCAGGGTAGGGTTTTATGATGCAGGCCGTATGAAGTGCCTGTATGAATGTGAGGTGGATTGCTCTGGCTTGATGTACCCAGCATTTGCTTTAATGGGTGGTGCAGCAGTGCATCTTGAGGAACCTGTCACAGCCAAGTACAGGGAATACCACGATGACATCTAGTACATTGATCTCTTCCTGTTGCTCTTCTGAAACAGGAAATGAAAGCAGAAGAATTCTACCTTAGCTTTTAGTCCTGATAAATTATAGTCTACCTATTCTACCTTGTGTTGCTCACAAGCCTCTAGCCTGTGATTTTTAAAAATAAATGGTCCAGGCACTTCCTGCACCAGAGGAATTCTCCTGCCTTTCTTGTGATCTGTGCAATGCTGTTCTTCACAGACTTCTTTTCCTGGGGGAAGCAGGGAAAAAGTCTGACTAGCAACCAAAATTTACTTTTCAGGACTAGCAACCAAAACTAACTCTTCAGGGTAGAAATCTGCCTTTTATTTAACTTAAATCCTTACATAGTCAGTTTTGTATTTATTGAAGTCAAAGCTGACGATGGCGTGTTTGCCATTCTCCTTTTAAGAAATTTGCCTGAATGCCTCTGTGGGGTCAAATGCTTTCCAGTTAACCCCTGAGCACCAGTTGGGCCTTTCAGCACAAAACAGCATATAAAAAAAATATAATATAAAAAAGGAAGAAATTAGAAATGGTGTTGAATGTTATACTTGGAATGACAAAGGTAAACTTGAATCTGATTGCATGTTGTATACCTTTAATGTGATTGTAAGTTAAAACTCAAGTTATGACACTTAGTGTCATATAGTTGATGGCATAATGGTAAGTTTCTTTATTCTTCCAGGCTTTTACTATAAGCTATCTAAAAGAAAGTGCAATTGTACCTTAAATGTCAGAATCTGGAGTCAAAAATCAGAAATGTCTGCATGTGTGAATAATAGTACCTGGTATTTAGGCAAAAACTCTTTGCTGAATTGCTGACATGAGTAATCATATGTGAATTAAAAAAAAAAAAATCAGGTATTTCTTTTCATACTTGCTTTTATAGATACTTTTTTTTAATCTAGTAGCAGCTTGGATTTTTCTCAGTAAGAATGTTAAAAATGCACTGGTTCAGTTTTGTTACTTAATTTCTGCCTTAAAGGATCTCTCACTTCAAATTTCAGTTCTTCCAGTGTTAAAAACTGTATCACATAGTAGTTTTTTACAAAATCATAGAACCATGGGAACAGCTTGAGTTGCAAGGGACCTTTGAAGACCATCTAGTTCCAACCCTTTTTGTCATGGGCAGGGACATCTTCCACTAGACCAGGTTGCTCAAAGCTGCATCCAACCTGACCTTGAACACTTCCAGGGATGGGGCATGCACAGCTCCTCTGGGAAACTTTCTCCAATGTCTCACCACCCTTATTGTTAGAAATTTCTTCTTTATATCCAATCTAAATATGTCATCTTTTAGTTTAAAACCATTACCCTTTGTGCTGTCTCTCCAGGCCTTGGTAAAAAGTCTCTCTCCATCTTTCTTTCAAATCCCTTTTACATATTAAAAGGCCGTAGTAAGGTGTCTGTGGAGCCTTCTCCATGCTGAACAACTCCATCTCTCACATTGTCTTCACAAGAGAGGTGTTTCAGCCCTCTGACAATTTTTGTGCCTATCCTCTGAAACCACTCTGTACTGCGGGCCCCAGGGCTGAAGGCAGTAATCCAGATGTGATCTTGGTAGAGCAGAGTGAGAGAATCTTCTCCCTTGCCCTGATGGCCACTAGGCAGCTCAAGATGCTGCAAGCAGACATTGCTGGTTCATGGCCAATTTTTCATCCACCAGGATGCCCAAGTCCTTTCCTGCAGAGCTGCTCTCCATCCCCCAGTCTGTATTGATAGTGGGATTACCTGGTCCAGGTGTAGGACCTTGTGCTCGGTCTTGGGAAAACTCATGAGATCCACATCAACACCAGTGCCAGTACAGACCCTTGAGGGACACAGCTCATTACCAGTTTCTGCTTGGACATTGAGCTGTTGACTGTGATTCTTTGGGTGTAGCTATCCAGCCGATTCCTTATTCACTGAACAGTCTGTCCACTTTAAACCCTTCTTTCAAGTTTAGAGGTAAGAATGTTGTAGGGAATCTTATCAAAGGCCTTACAGAAGTCCAGGTACATGGTATCTCTTAGCTCTTCCCTTATCCACTCATGCAGTCACTTGGTCACAGAAGACCATTAGGTGAGTCAGGCAGTGTTTGCCCTTGGTGAACTCATCTGGCTGTCCCTGATCACTTTCTTGTCTTCCATAAATTTTGACCTCCTTCCAGAAAGATCTGTTACATGATCTTACTGGGAATGCAGGTGGACTGCCCCTCTTTATAGAAATCTATCTATAAAAAGCAGTAGGAGGGTGCATTGACTTGTGGAAAAATAAAGATCTGAAGTGAAGGATGTTTCTAATAAGTACTTGGTGCTTTCTAATTTGGGGATATGCTTTCTAATTTGGGGATATGCTTTCTAATTTGGGGATAGTGTTGCATCTTGATGAATGTGTGTGAAGTATGCTTACTAAGTATATGTATACAGCTGTAGAGCTGTGAAATGGGACCTGAAAATCATAATGCAGTTAAGTGTATTAAGGTCATAATGCAAAACTTTTGTGGGCTTTGCTGTCTGAACTATTGTACTGATCTGACCTGGAGTCACCTTTCTCAGTGTCTCCTCTCCTGAGCCTCTGACTGTGGCCACTGTTGGAAAAAACTGTCAGAAATGGTTGACTATGCCAGCATGAGCATGACAGCCTTTTTGGGGCTTAAAAGGCCCGGAAAGGGCAACTTCTTGTCTGGATCTCACCTGCAAATGTTTCTGTCTTGATAAGACTGTGTGGAAGTGCAGCCCACGGATTCAGTGTGAGTTGTGTGACAAACTCTTTGATGTCCCAGCAGCAGGTGTGAAGTATGGGGTATCTTTTGGAATTTTCTCCTTCAGGAGAGAAGAAAAACTGTCTTTTGCCAGTTAGCCTTCTGGTAATTTCTTCTGATTTAGACAGTTATCATTATAGCCTTTCATTTCTGTCATTCCTTCTCTTTCATCTTTCCTTTTACTGGATTGAAGCCATTGCTCTCTTCTGACCTGCTGAGGCTGACTGAACAGTCTGTCCATAAGACACTGTGAAGGATGACAAAGTTTTGTGTTTTCCTTCTTCTTGTAGTCCTAAAACCATATTTGCCTTTTTTTGGTTGATACCCAATACTAGGCTCATGATGAAGCTTCTTCTGCAGTATTTTTCATGCAGTCCTGATGGTTAGCTGTGCACACAGGGTTTTCCCCACCTGGTGTGCTGTTTTGCATTTATTTATGTTGATACGCTTGTCTACCCTACTCACTAAGTTCTGAGGGCCTTCTGCAGCTCTTCAGTCACTTCTAGACTTGGATGTTCCTGAGTAACTTCATTGGTAATACAAACATGCCCATGTTTTTGTTTGTTTGCTTTTCCAGGTCTTGGAGCAAACTAAGTTGTAGTGAGACTCAGGAGATCTCTCTGCTGTTAAGATTTTTTGTTCCTTCCATTTTTTCCCCCCTTCCATTATTTATTAAACCACAAGTCAAGCTCCGAAAACTCTTACATTAGTATACTCTGTTGAGTAGGTGAGTCATAATCTTGCATGTGAGTGCAGCAATCAGACAGAGCCAGGAGAAAGGATTCTCACTTCAGTAGCTGTGACTTCTCCCCTTGCATCACTGGCAATGGTCAGTTCATCTACCAAACTGAGTATTGGCTTAAAGCTGTAGGTTGTAGGGCTGAACTTTATTTTCCAGACCAAATCTCCTTCCATAGACAAATGTTTCATATTTGGTTCTTCTGTTTCAGAAACTGGTCGAGATTAGAGGGTTTGTGTCATGGTTACTACTCCACATTTCCACATTTAGATTTTTTATAAGCATCTGGATTGGTACCACCAGACCTTATGTTATTTTATGGAAATATTCGTAAATGGAACACTCTATTGCAGATATGAAGATCATGTCTCAGACTCATTGATCTTAAAAAGGATTATTGATTTGAGACTATAGAAGTAAGAAATCAAACATTTGGGTTTTTTTCCTATTAGTTTCAAATTCATGTAACATGTGTTCTGCTATGCAATTACTTACTCTACTGGACAGAAACTGATGCTACTTTAAGCATTTATCTACCTTTTGATATATCTGTTTGTATTTTATCTCATTCTGAGTTTAAAAATTGATTTGGTTTTGTGGTGTTACTTGAATACTTAGTATCCATTCCAGACAGTACTTTTTGGTGCTTACTCCAGCTTATTAAATAAAAAACACACTGTCAAGAGGCACTGACAACACGCTGTGATGTTTTTTCCACTACCATGGAAGTGTCAACTTTCAGAAATACAGTCAGCAGTACTTGCCTATCCAGATAATTATTTTTTCAAGTTTCTCCCTATGAAACAGCACTTTACAATACAGACTAAGCTAAAAACGGTGTGGTATTGTGTGGATCTTTGTGCAATATAGCTGTTTGGTGACTATAGTGTGACTTGCAAAGCTTCATACAGGTGTGAATCATGTACACACTTTTTAGAAACCTAAAGCTTTAACAGAAAGGCCTTGATTGAAAATATTCTGAAATGTTAAAGTGATGTCATGGTTTGTTTGTTTTTTTTTTTTTTTAAATAAAAGCTGAAATACAGTATCTTAGTCATTCACATTATTACATCCCAGCTCCTAAGTATCCTTGTTGAAGTAATTTTTCCTCCAAAACATGATAATAGGTGATGTGTGGGGAGAAAGCACTGCTTTAGTCCTTTAGTCCTACATCCTAAAATCAGATGTACTGGTATAAGAGCATACTGAAGAACCAAAGAATAGTTTGGACTGACTGCCAGGCTTTTATTTAAGATGCTGATGTTAGGAAATTGACTGCCTGAGTCTCCCTCTCTAGTCAGGGAAGGAAAATGTGCATCCAGAAGGAACTTTGCTCTTGGGCATTTTCAAGGGAACCTACACATTCCCTAACAGAGGAATCAGATGGTGCTTAGTTCTCCAACTGAACAGCTCTGCCAAAAGACCTCAGGTTGGATGGGCCTGCCTGGCTCTTCCGTTCTGAAAATTGGTGCCACTGCTTAAATCTGCATTCCTTTGTTTCATTCAATGTTTACATTTGTTGATGCTGTTGTTTGCAGGGCGTTCTAAAATTCCAGCTTTCTGTGTTTGCTGCCTTCAGGCCAGCTATGTGTGCACATGCAAGCAAGAGAGGCTGTATTCACAGGGAATCTCCCGTGAGCTGTGCCAGTGCAGTTAAAGCAGCCACTATGTGGATGTGTCTGCTTTAGAACAGGCAGATGCACACGCCTGTGAAAGCAGTAATATTGAAACCAAGAGCAGTATTCTGATGAATTTCCACAGAATCACAGAATAGTTAAGGTGCAAAGGGACCTCTGGAGATCGTTTAGTTCAACACCCCTGCCAAGACAGGGTCACTGTCATAGTTTAGGAATGGTGTTCCTCAATTAAGCGTTCCCATGGAAATAGCCCATACATCTGCTGCTTTCTCCCTTCCTTCCTCACTGTGGCAAGGTGGAGAGAAGAATTGGAGGCACAAAGAGGTAAAGATCATGAGTTGAGATAAGTAGAATTTACTAGAAACAGCAATGAAATAAAACTAACAGCAGGAGCACTAATAACACAGTGTACAAGACAGGTGAATAATTGACATGGGATTGCTCAGTGCACCGGAACCCGTCGCCACCTGAGGGCACAACCGGCACACCTGGGTGAAAAACCCCACACTCCTCTCTCCCCACTGCGCAGCTGGTATAGAATAACCTGGCTGTGCCCCTCATGGCCACTGCAAAAATTCACTCTGCCCTGGGTGGAACGAGGACATTTACCTAGAGCCAGGGAGAATGGGAGCACTTCCACGTGGGTTTTGAATGTCTCCAGTAATGGAGACTCCACAGCCTCACTGGGCAGCCTGTTCCGAGTGCTTTCCCATTCTCAGTTCCTCATGTTAGCATAGAACTTCTTGTCTTTGATTTTATGGCATTATTCCTTGTCCTGTCACTGGTCACCACTGAAAAGAATCTGGCACCATCCTTTTGGCACTCACATTTGAGATATTTGTATTTATGAGGTCCCCTCTCAATCTTCTCTGCTCTGGACTGAACAGGCCCGGCTCCTGCAGTCTCTCGTTGTGACCCTTAATCATCTTTGTGGCCCCTGCTGAACCATCTCCACTAGCTCCTTTTTGTTCTTGTACTGAGAAAGTGCTGGACACAGTACTCCAGATGTGGCCTCACTAGGGCAAAATAGAGGCGCAGGATCACCTCCCTATTGACCTGCTGGCAGTGCTTTTCTGATGCAGCCCAGGATCCCGTTAGCCCTCCAGATCACAAGCACACTGCTAGCTCACAGCTTGTCATTCACAAAGATTCCCAAATCCTTCTCCACAGGTCAGCCCTCGAGCTGTGCTGGCACTTAAGGTTATTCCTCCCCTGTTGCAGTACAACAGCTGCCCTTGCTGACCCTCACTAGGCTTGTCTACACCCAGTTCTCCAGCCTACCAAGGACTCACTGAATGGCAGCACAGCCTCCTCCTATTTCAGCCCCAGTTTCATATCATCAGCAAACTTGTTGAGGGTGCATTCTACACCTTTGTCCAGATCATTGACAAAAAAGTTGAACAAGGCTGGATCCAGTACTGATCCCTGGGGAAACTACAGACCACAGGTCTCCAACTGGATTCTACTCCACTGACCCTCTGAGCTCTGACATGCAACCAGTTCTTGATCTGTGTAACTGTCCATTCGCCTCATGCACTTTTCCTGAGTGTACCTACAAGGATGTTACAAGAGACAGTGTCAAAAGCCCTGAAGCCAAGGTAGACAACATCCACAGCTCCCCTTACCATACCACCCCATCCTGCCATGCCATCACAGAAGGCCATCAGATTGGTCAAGCATGATTTCCCCTTGGTGTATCCAAACTGACTACTCTTGACCACCTTCTGTTCTTTTGCATGCTTGGTGATGACTTCCAGAATGATCTGTTCCATCACCTTTTCAGGGAGGGAGGTGAAGCTGACTGGCTGGTAGTCTCCCATGTACTTCTTTTTTGAAGATGGGGTGACAATGGCCTTTCTCTCCTTATTAGGCAGTATTCCTGTTCTCCACAATTTTCAAAGATGATGGAGAGTGTCTTAACAGTGACATCTGCCAGCTCCCTCAGCTCCCAACCCTCTCTGACCATGGGAAAATCTTCCTTTTTCCAGCATTCCTCTCTTAACCCTGAGGTCTGGGGTTCCTGAGAGCCGGCCTGAGCAGTGAAGACAGAAGCAAAGAAGGCATGCAGTAATTCTTCTTTCCTTCTGTCTTCTGTCACTAGGACAATCCATCTGGTTCAGCAGCACCCCCACATTTTCCATAATGTTCCTTTTGCTGATGATGTACTTGCAGAAGCCCTTCTTGTTGTCCTTGACATCCCTTGGCAGACTCAATTTCAAGTGGACCTTGGCCTTATTGCATCCCTGCATACTCTGATGGTGTTCCTACAGTTATCCCTTGTGGCCTGTCCCTTTTTCTACATCCCATAAATTGCTTTCTTATGTTTGGGATCAACTAGAAGCTTCTTGCTCATTCATTCAGGTCTCCTGCCCACTTTGCTTGAATTCTTTATCATGGGGATGCACTGGTCTTAACCTTGAGGAAGTGATGCTAGAATATTGACCAGCTCTCTTGGACTCCCTTATCTTCTAGAGCCCTAACCCATGCTTCTCTTTGAGAGGCTGAAGTTAGCTCTCCAGATATTCAGGGTTCTAGTCCTTAGTGCTTTGCTTCCTCTGTGAAGGATCCCGAGCTCCACCATCTCATGGTCACTACAGCAAAGACTGCTCTCAGCCTTCTTATCTTTGACCAGTCCCTCCTGATTTGTTAGTACAAGGTCCAGCAACACACCTTTCCTTCTCATGTCCTCTTTCACTTTTGTCAAAAAGTTACCATCAGTGGTCAACTTCTGGGACTGGGTGTGCTGAGCCATGTGGTCCCTCCAAGAGTATCAGGGTGTTTGAAGTCCTCCAGGGTAACCAGGTCTGTGACTGTGAGGCTGTCCAGCTGTCCACAGAGAGCCTCAACTTCCTTCTTCCGATCAGGTGGCCTTCAGCAAATACCTACAGCAGTGTCACCCTTGTTAGCCTTCCCTTAATTCTTATCCATAAATTCCCAACTTATTCATCTGCTCCTGCACAGAGCTCAATACATTCCTGGTGCTCTCACTTAAAGAGCAATGCCATCACCTCACTATGCTGACCTGTCCTTTCTATCAAGTACACAGCCAGTGTAACATTCCAGTAATGTGAGCAATGAGATCCAGGCCTATTTAGGTTTCTAGTTCTATTTTATTCCCCATGCTGTATGCATTTGTGTAGAGGCATTTCAGAGAGGTGATCCAGCATCCAGGTTCCCTAGAAAGGACATAAGAGGATTCATTAAAGACATACACATCCTTGATGTGGTTAGCCCTATGGTTCTCATCTTGATAGGCAGCTAAGGGACATCTGTTGCTTCAATGGCTCCCCAGGAGGAAGCAGTGGCAGGAGCATTGCCACTTTGGACACAATGCATCCCCTGCCCTCAATCCTTCAGTTTAGAGCCTGTCTCACCAAAACTGGCTAGCCTGCTGCCAAAGATTCCCTCACCCATTTTGGACAGGTGGTTCCTGTTTCTCCCTAATAGGTTATCATCATTAAAGTACAAACCATTGTCATAAAAGACAAAACCACCTCAAAGGCACCAGGCATGAAGCCAGATCTTTATCTGTGGGTCTACTTCTCTGTCTCTATTACTTTCCCTGTCTATTTCTTTCTCTTCTGTCTCTATTTCTCCAGTTGGTAGCATAGATGGGGACTTGGGCACTGGCATTTTCCACCTGCCTCACCAGGACTTTATAGTCTTCCTTGATCCTGCCCATTTTTTGGCTTGCAGTATCATCTGCACCCACATGAAATAGTAGTAACAGCATACTCTTGGCAAGTTGGGCTGCTCTCTTGGCAACATCATGGATCTTAGCCCCCAGTAGGCAGCACAAATCTTCTGCCTCTCTTCACGCTGGCCTGCAGATAGGGCCTACTGTGCCTCTTGAAAGACAGCTGCCACTACAAGTAAGCTTTTAATTTGGCTGCCATTCCCTAGTATGTATGTTCAAATGTATAACTGACAGGTTTGTTTTTTTTGACTGAAATATAGTAAAATAGACAGAAGGGTGTCTTGTACTTAAAAAGGGCTGTGAAGAATATTTTGAATATCCTCACCAGCACATGAACACAGAGCTGTCTGGTGTTTCCCATCAGGGTGTTTGCCATCAGGGGAAACCTGAGATGGTTGGTTGTCTTTGGCTCAGTTCCTGCTCAGAACCAAGTGTCTGAAAGCCTATTTTGAGGTTCTGAAAAGCAAATGGTACATCTGTGTGAAGAGAATTTCAGTTTGCACTGGAGTCTCAAATTAGAAAAAAGTGGCTTTGATTTGGCCTGAAGGATATTTCTAGCTCCTTGGCAAAATAGTAAGGCTTTTTGTGTATTTATTATCCAACTATAAACACTGCACTGAGAACATCCAACTTAGCCTGAAATGATCAATTTGTTTTAGCAAGCCTCCCTGGTTTTAAGACTTAGTCCTTCTTAACCCTTTTATTCCTCCAGTGTCCCATAAGATATTGGCATGGGAGAAACAGGGGGCTTAAACACTATAAAAAATACTTTTCTCAAAAATTATTTTTTCTGTGTGTTTATTAAATTCTTCCTCTCTTTGCTTTATCATAGCTGATTTCCTGCTCTTTTCTCAGGCCTGAAAACAACTTAAGCAGCAGTACTCTCTGCTCCTCTGTTCACTCTGACTGATAAAGGAAGAAAGAAAGAAATATACAGCTGTATTTAAATTACCAGATGAAGGAGGAGAGAAAGTGCCCCAGCTAGAACAGAAAACTTTCAATTTGGTAGAAAAAAAAAAAAAGGAAAAAAATTACAAGCAATTTCAGAAGTCAGGAAAAATAACTATTTTCTTCCTTGGACTCTATGAATGACCTTTCTGCATGGGTGCTTGAGCAGGGAAGGGAACCAGGCAGGCAGAGGAGACTCCCACCTCTGCTTTCAGGAGGCTCTCAGTGCTGCTAAACATGGACAACCCACAAAACAACTTGGTATATTGTCCAGAACTATTTCTGTGGTTGGTAACCCACTGCAACCTGGTAGGCTAAAACAGGGAAACATTCAGTTTCTTCCTATATGGTTTAATGTACAAATGACTTTGTTTCTGTCAGAACTTGAATAAAAAGTTATACTTAGACTGTTGTGTTTCTTGATTTAAAAGATGCCCATCTCCAACAAAAACTTTGTCTCTGTATCTATCCATCCTTTCTTAAAAAGAGAACTGTGGTATAACTTTTAAGGGTAGAATTTATAGCAATCTAGTTTAAGTGAGTCATCATGCTTTGCTATATAGCATGCCACAAAAACACCATAACTAAGCTGGTGGAAGAAAAAAGCTTGAGAAATAATCTCATAAATACTCCTTCAAAACCAAGATAAGCAATAAATGAAGATTAAAAAATGAGAATTCATTTGAGAAATCATTTCATAACAGAACTGCAAGGATTTAAATGAAGTACTTGGCTAGGAGAAACTAATTTCATTTCTCACAGAACCTACCTATATATAGACATCTTGGGTAAATGTACTTCTGTTTGTGCTGAAGTGCATGTATCTTTTTTTTCTGAAAAGTTACTTGACTACTCATGACATTTTTAGGAAAGTCAGAAGACACCGGGACTTATTCAAATAATCTTGATAATTGTTCTTAGGCTCATCTTACTCAGAATTGTGCATATTGCTGGGCTAAGTGTGCTCACTGCAGCCAGGTATTTAGATTATCAAGTTGACAGGGGATGGTCCTTTCCTCACTTGGGAGTAAACAAGGTGAAGGGACAGTTTAATTGAGACAGAAGGACCTGAGTAAGTGCTGGTGGTGCATCACCTCTGCCTGTGAACTTTGAGCCAGAAGATGTGAAGATGTGGCGTTCCACCCCAGCGGAGCTGACCAGGATTACTTTTCCTCACTTTTTTCCTCACCAAACTTGTAGACAACTGCCCTGGGTTGTAGTGTAGGATGTACACAAAGTATTTATTCCATCACCATCTTCATGAACTGTTAAACCAAGTGAGGCAGTGTTCTAGTGTTCCCAGGCCCCTTGCCTTTGGGCTTTTGCTAACGGCCCATCAATGCCTTGCCCATGACTCACAGGTAACTCCTCCAGGAGTTATCTCTGTTTAATGGGCCATCAAGGACCCACTTCACAACTCATCATCCCATTGTGAGATGCTCCGCCCAGGAGGAGGAGCCAAGCATTCTCACTTGGATATAATCTGGGATTTGGGACAGTACAAGCAGCCCTTATTACTGGATTCCCAGAGGAGCAGAGCTACCAGACCTTTCTACAGGATCACTGCTTCAGGAAGAGCACCTCATCTGGACTGCTTCCACCATCCTGCTCAGGTTGTATTCTGACTCTGTCAGTGGTCCTTTGTGTTATTGCATTTATTTTTTTTTACCTTTTTACCTTTCTTCTTATTAAATTGTATTTCTGACTTGGAGCCTCTCACTTGTTTTGCTTTCAAACCATGACAAAGGGCCACAGCCCAAATGGTGTCAAAAGTTTTATTGGAAGAAATTATACCTCAGTATGAGGTGGTAAATCATATAGATTTGGACCAGGGGACACATTTTACCTCAAAGGTCATCAAACAATTGGCAGATGCTCTAGGAATTCGGTGGAAATTTCATACTCCGTGGCACCCCCAGAGCTCGGGACAGGTGGAGAGAATGAATCAGACTTTAAAGTCACAGCTGTCAAAATTGACATTGGACACCAAAATGTCCTGGGTGAAATGCCTCCCCTTAGCACTCCTGAATATAAGAACTGTGCCTCACTCTGAGACTGGAAGTTCACTGTTTGAAATGCTCTGTGGAATGCCGTATGAACATGAGATGCCTGTGGGGCATCCCTTCATAGAAGATAGTCAGATTCAATCCTATTTAGTAGCCATAAACCAGAACCTGCAGGAATTGCAAAAGCAGGGCTTGGTAAGACAGAGCACCTCGCTGGGGTTTTCAATCCACAAGATCAGACCTGGAAATGAAGTACTGGTCAAAACCTGGAGAGACATTCCGCTGGCACCTCACTGGGAGGGTCCCTTTCTTGTCCTTCTTACCACAGATACAGCTGTCCGAACTGCAGAAAAAGGGTGGAGTCATGCTTCCCATGTAAAGAAGTTGGACCATCAAGCAGAAAATCCCAAATGGAAAGTGACATCTCCCCCATGGGATATGAGGATAAAATTACAGCGTCATAGTAAATGAACAACTAGGACCAGATAAGTTGTCAGGTGTCTGGATCCAAGTGTTTTCCTTTTGTACATTTTAAGTGTGTATACTGTAACGAGGTGTGGGTTACCCACTGCAAGGGAGGGGACAAGCCTAGGGGTCTGTGCTTCAAGTGTCTGGAGGAAGAACTGAGCCTGACTAACCATGTAGTGCTCGCCACAAATTCAGGTATATTGGGACTAGACTCCCTGGAGTGGTATCTACTATTCCAGAAGGGAGTGAGGGGAAGATTGGATGAAAAGGCAGATGTCCTTGACGTCAAGTGCCGAAGAACCAATAAGGTACCCTGCAGGGCTGACCCTGTCAAACTCTCGGGGTGGGACATTTTCAAAAGGAGATTCGAGGTTCGGACTAGCTGTGATACCCCTGAAGAGTATCCTTGCTGCCAGGAAGATGGTTTACCTCGCCACTGGCTGCAACCTAACGGGCAAAGGCAAAGGTAGAAGGATATGCCTGTGGGGAGTCCTGCTAGTCCTGAGCCTAGTCCTGAGCCTAGCCATGTGTGAGATATCCAGGGTGCACACCAAGGATCCACTCAGCACTGAAAGGCAGGGCCTGATGGGAGAATGTAAACAGTGCTTTTGAGCAACCTGGGAGGGGCAGGAAGCCTCTAAAGGCATAACAAACAGAACCTTGTTTGACTGTTGAAAGGATATGGAGAGGGTACTGCACCTACAACAGTACTCGATACAAAACGTGTAAATTGGAAGGGGAAATAATATGTCATGACCCAAGGGAAGAATCTAAAAATGGGCAGTCAGAATCTCTTTCCTGTCATGTGTTACACAAACGGGATGTGAAGGGAATAACTACTATTCCCACTTGTAATCAGTGCAATCAGACAGTATGGATAGGGGGGAAAACTAAAACCACTTTTGTAGGTGAATAATTTGTGCTATGACAATAGTCAATTGGAAATGTGTAGAATGGGTGGAAGGACCTACTGGGTAGGTAAGAATCTAAAACATAATGAAAAATCATCACTCAGTAATGAACCTATCATGCTTGACCTTCTTGGAAATGATGATGATCGAATTTGCCTGCAATATGATAAAACCTTTTGTTTTTCAAGAAATAAAGAAGGATTAGACCTTGAAAATAAAATAGAACAGGTGTCTCAAGAATTGAGAAAGCAGGAATCAGAAGCCAGAAAGAAACAAGAAAGATTAAAAACATTGAGTGAGCATTATGAACAATTAAAAAAACAGTATGGTGATTGGGGTCTGCCTGCTTCTAATCAGAATTTGTTTACAGATTTGATGCAAGAGATTGCAACAGAATTAGGTTTATCCAATTGCTGGATTTGTAGTGGTCTGAAGTCAGCAGAAAAGTGGCCCTGGAAAGGTGAGAGCTTGTCTCCAGAGCAGTTACTAAAATGGGATGATGGCCAGATCTCTAAAATATTCCAGAGACCTGAAGGGTGGATCACAGACCAAAGGATAATTGGAATGATCTGTATTAGCAGAGAAGGGAGGGAGTACCCGAGGTAGTTGGGTATACTCCCTGCATATCCACCCTCGCAGTAAACTCAAATAATAAAACTAAAACTTGGCAACCTGAACCCCCAGCTGGGTACTGGAGTCAAACAAAAATGGAGGGGTGTGAGTGGATTGATTCAATTGGACTGGACTGGCACAAAAGCTCTGGAGCCAACTCTTGCCAGTCTCTGGAAAACTTGAGAAATTATTGGAAGGATCCTGGGAATGTGAGATGGAAGGCTCCTGATGGAATATATTGGATTTGTGGTAAAAAGGCTTAGTGAGCTGCCCCGAAAGTGGAAAGGCTCCTGTACCCTAGGAATGATCAGGCCATTCTTTTTCACTTTGCCCAGATCAGAAAGTGGTTTACTAGGAGCACCTCTTTATGAGACATCGAATAGAAAGAAGAGAGGATTGAAAAAGGAGCTCCCCATAGCAGGGGGAAGCCAAAGGTGGGGGGAGGAAGAATGGCAAGCAGGAAGGATAATAGAATATTATGGACCAGCAACATGGGCCCAGGATGAGAGTTGGGGATACAGAACTCCCATCTATCTGTTGAATAGGCTCATTAGGCTTCAGGCTGTGGTGGAGATTGTGTCTAATCACACATCAGACGCTTTGGAATTACTGACCAGGCAACACTCCCAGATGCGAGCCTATGTATACCAGAATCACATAGCCTTGGACTATCTGTTAGCTGAAGAGGGAGGTGTGTGTGGAAAGTTCAATGAATCAGAATGTTGTGTAGAAAATTATGATCATGGAGAAACCATCAGGGAACTAAATGGAACTAAAACAGCTTTGTGAAAGGAATTTAAACCCATCTTGATTGTATTAGTCTCAAGACCTTACCAGTGAACTTCGATAGCTTCATAAATTCCTGAACAGACACCAAAATAAGACAAAAATTAATTTCATTAAATGTAATGAAATTTAATTTGGTTAAACTCCAAACTAGTTTTCTGCTGGAGATATGCAAGTATATTCCCACATGGATGTCACAGAATGGTGA
The DNA here is from genome assembly GCF_965231275.1 of Zosterops lateralis. NCBI lineage: Eukaryota > Metazoa > Chordata > Aves > Passeriformes > Zosteropidae > Zosterops > Zosterops lateralis. Next base: position 54,502,775 of record NC_139800.1, on the reverse strand, counting down.
AGAACTTAACAACAGACATGAAAGCATATCTTATTACAAAGAAAACCTAGATTCCTGCACAGAAAGAGTCTTGGGCTTCTTTGTGTTTCAAAAAAAAAAAAAAAAAAAAAAAAAAAAATCTCTGCTGTTTCCCTTCTCCCTCACCTGCATGTTTTACTTTTCATAGCATGACCATTTTTGCACACTGTGATGACAGATGACTGGAGTTTTAACCCCTGAAATCATGGCAGTCGCACGATCATCTCTGCTTCTACCAAAACACTCAGGTTCAGTTTTGAATAGGTATTTCTTCAGCCCAAAAGCCTGGCACTGTGCTATCTGCAGTCTTCCAGGTCTGGCAATTAATGTCATTTAGTAGTGAGCTTAGTTCCATTAAGTTGTCATTAAACATCTGCATGGTGATCACAGCACCTCTTGTGAACTATTGTGGGTAGAGCCTACAGAGAATCCTTCTCAAACAGTAAAGTATTTTTAGTCAAGTAAAGTATTTAGTCCCTTATTCTTCAAAACTTATATTTTCACTAAATACTGGAAAGAAACAGGTAGAAGCTGTAAGTTAGTGCCTTCCGCTGTTTTTGTAAGATAGTGCCTTATGTTTTTCCTGAGGGAAGCAAGCAGTAAGGTCCCCTAGAGGAGAACCAGAGTCCATTTTCTAGGCTACTGGCAGGGCTGTTGCCCACTGCACGTTGCACACAAAAGTTGCAGACCTTTGCCAGCTTGGTTTGTCACTACCGTTTTCATGACCAGGCTGAAGTTAATAGGGGACAGAATGGACCAGAGTGTCCATGGGGCAGATGCCTGGGATGAATTATGAGAGAAAGATCAGGCGAGGGTATATGGGAAAACTCCTCTGCAACAGTACCAGTGGGACCCTGCCTGTGCTCTGGCCATGGCATGGCTGGCCAGCAGCTGAGGGGCACTGCTGGACTGGGGCCAGTGCCCCTTCCCAAGGGTCACCTGGAGATCCAGAGGGAGGCTGTGGATTTATGCAGACAAACACAAATCAGTCTCCTTTCTGCTATACCTGATGACAGACCGTAATGCCACAAAGAAAAATCTGTAAAGGCCAAGGAACACGTATTTCTACTTGGAGTGCCAAGAAAGGCAAGGAGGCTGGGGTAAGAAAGGGGAAGTTGGAAACAGGATACCTGCTTAAATGTAAAACCTACAGCTGAAATTAATATACTGCACTGCTCAAAGCGAATTAAAGGATTGCTGCAGGTGGTAGAGATACAGATGTATTAATTTGTGCTGTAGGAATAGAGGAAGCTCTCTGTTAGTGTGTATTTCAGTGCAGACAAATATAAATTTCCTGCTATAAAGGCAAAACATTTCTAAATGTAAGTGAGGAAAAAAAAGAAAAAAATACTTAGAAGGTCAAAAACTGACTATCTGAATAGTCTGTGCCAAAGAAAGTCTGGTCTCAAGCACCCACAGTACCAATCAGTTAAAAACTCTGTTGCTTTAGAGCAGAAGAATCTGCTTCAACTTCAGTGTGTTTGGCCATCCATTTGGACGAGACGTGGGGTTTTAGGACTGTGGCCCTTCCAGTGACCTCGGCAGGAATCGTGTGAACAAAGCTTTTTCTCCCAAACGGCTCTGGCTGAGGAGCACCCGAAATGAAATCCTACCACAAGCAGAGGCAGCTGTTCCACATTGTGCTCCAAGGGACCCAGCCGAAGACCAGGAACTCCCCGTAGCGGGTCTGTAAGCGTAGTGGGAATTCCTGTCCAGCAGCAAGGGGTGGCCCCCGCGTCTATTTACTTAATCCCCGGGCCCAAAAACCTCCTACCATCCAAACCACAACACGAAACAAAACGAAAAAAAAAAACCAAAACAAAACAAACGAAAACAAACCAACGAAGCCCCCAAACAACAAACACCGTCCAAATCACAAACAAGCAAATCAAACAAAATAAATAAACCAACCCCAAAGCAGGCGGCCCCCGCCGGCGCGCTGTGGCGCGGCGCTGCCAGCAGAGGGCAGCACTGCCCCGCGCCTCCGCCGCGGCTGAGGGGGCGGGGAGGGGCCGCGGCTGAGGGGAGGGGAGGGGCCGCGGCTGAGGGGAGGGGGCGGCGGGGAGGGGCCGCTCCCGGCCGCTCAACGCGGGGTGTGCCCGCGGGCTGTTCTGTCTCGGGGAAATAGGCCCCTCCATCTCCCAGGGATACAGCCGGGCCATCCCAGCGACGGGGCTAGTGAGCAGAGGCACTGGCTTGCCAAATCTCACCTGTGCGCTCACCGGTTGCCTTGGCCGGATGCCCGGGGAGATCCCCAGCCCAGCAGGAAGCACCTGGAGTCCTGCAAGCCCGTCCAAGAGCTGAGAAATAGAGGAGGAATGCTTTGCCAGCAGGTCCCCACGCAGAGCACACGACAGCAAAGGCTAGGTCGCTGTTGGATTGCCAAAGAGCTGGGAAGCCAAAGGCTGGGAAGCCTTTTCTTACCCAGGCTCCCCATGCAGAAGTGGGACAGGTGAATGTGTGATCTGTGTCGCTGGCAGAGCTGGGCACTACCGTGCTCTGGACATCTGTGGGCCTTCTAGGTGTGACAGGAGTTTGAGGATTACCACCCCTGCACTGTATCTGCTTTTGATGCTCTGATGCTAAGACAACTGCTGAGAAGTGCAAGAACAAATTGTAGGATGCATGTGCTAGTATTAGATACTAGGCTGGACATATACATTAGGCATACATTTTACAGGGGTAAAAATCTGCTGAGTTGATATAAATAAGAGAGATTTTAAAGGCTAGCCAACAGGCAAAAGCATAAGACGTAATAAGATGTAATGAAATAAAATTGAGGAAAAAGCATATGTGTTCACTTGGCAGTGGTAAGGATCAGGCCCATGTACAGAAAATATCATTTCTATCAACACTTGGTTAATGCATCTACCAAACATGCTTCAGACTTACTGTTCTGATCTCTTCAGAAATGCCAGAAGCACTCAGCTTTGTGACACTGTCAAAGGAACTACTAAAATGGAGTGCTGCACTGGTCACTAGATCTGTTTTCTTGACTGCTGGATCAGCAGGTGGTCTGGGATTGCTTGTGTGAGTATCTGAGCCAACCATAAAAATTACACACCTTTTCCTTAAAGAGTGCTGAGTTCCAGGAATGCTTTTAAAACACCACTTTTTTTTTTTTTTTTTTTTTTTTTTTTTTTTTTTTTTTTTTTTTTTTTTCTTCACTCAGGATTAAATTTTGAACAGATGCCAACTACCTTTCCTTCTGCACCCTTCCCACATTTGTAGTTGAGAGGCAGTGTCCTGTTCCCAGTGCCTTTGTTCCTGCAGCCCTGTGCAGGGGGACAATATGGTCTGTGGGCAGCAAGTCCCCCCAGGTGAGGTGAAGCAGAGAATCCCTCTGTCTGAATGCTGGTTGTCTCAGCTGGAGGCTGTTCTTGGCATATGTTCACTACGTTCCCAGAAGGACATACAGCTTGTTCTAGTACTGAACACTCAATTTGCAGGCACTGTGTGTCCGAGGTGATAAATAATTGTAAAACCAAAGGACTTTGAGAAGATCACACTATCATTTCTTAATCTCGTAATGAATCCATAGGCAGAAAGAGGATAGACACAACACCCATTTACACAACAGGCTTCTCAGTCTAGAGGACATTTTTTAAAAATTGTTATTGTTGGGAGTTAGGTTTCTTTCCTTTTGTTCCTTTTTACTTAGAGAATTTTTTCCCCATAAATTGCTAGGAAACACTAACAACTGGGTACTTAAGAAAACAAAAGAAGTGACCAAGCTCATGGGGAGGAGGGCATCTGATTGCACTTCTCTTACCTGGGAGTTTCTCTCTGAGGGCAGAGGTACCAGGAGAATTGGGCAGGTAAAAGATGGGGCTAGGGCAGCTGCTGGCTCTCTCTCTCTGGGCTTTGGAGGAGGACAGTTGGAGCTGCTGCTTGAGGGATGGAATTCACTGCTCCTGCTGGACCCCAGCCCGGAGCTGCTTCTTCTGCCGTGGGGTGAACCTGTGCTCGTGAGAGCAGCCACTGAACCGGGACCTTGTTAACACCCGCCTCACTAGAAGAGGGACCCGTCCCCATCCGCTGGGGCGCCCACGGCCCCGGGCTCTCCCCTCTCCGCCCTGCTCAGAGCTGGGCTGGGCTCCCCCCGCCCGCCCACAGCGCCCCCCTGCAGCCGCGGGGGAATCCCCGCACCCGCCCCGCCCGCCGGGAGCCACCAGCGCCCCCCGCTGGCTGTGACCGGAACTGCACCGACGGGGAAACGCCCGGCCGAGAAGGGGTCACGGGGCTCCCGGTGCTGCTTGTGCTCAGTGCCAGAGGTGGTGCGTGTGTTGGCTTTATTACACATACCAGTAAAGGACTGTTATTCCTGTCCTCATTTCTTTGCCTGAGAGCCCCCTTAATTTCAAAATTATAACAATTTGCAGGGAAGGGGGTTGCATTTTCCACTCCAAGGAAAGCTCCTGCCTTCCCTAGCAGACATCAGATATTCAAACCAAGGCAGTTGTCTAGATGGGGCTGTAGCTGTCTAGAGCAGTTTCTCGGGTATCTAAATATCTAGATCTCCTACTAAGCACTGCAACTACTTAGCCTTGGAAAGGCTCTCTATTGATAAGAGTATCTATCAGCAAGAGTATAATTTATTTTGTTTTTAGTTTCTTTTATGCGGCACATAGGAGATAATTTTTTCCATGATCAGATCAGTAAATAATTCCTTCATAATAAAGAGCCAAATACCAGAATAATTGATGCAGAAGGGTCTTAGGGTGGGAGTTGATCACTGATAACTATGTCCTGACATATAGTAATGTAACATGTCCTTGACCACGGGAGTTTCCACAGATTCCTGAGACAGTACTATTACTGTCCCCCTCTCCTGCAGCAGCATAGCTTGCCTGATTGAATTTTATTTATGATGGAGTTCAACAAATCACCCTCTTTTCTAGGCAGAAGTTTCCCAAAATTTTAAAGATCCTTATTACATCACTTATTTTTTTGTCCTTTCTTTTTAAGTACAACACTCTCTGCCAAATTCTTTAATCTGGCTCCTAAAGTCATGCTTTCTAGCTTGCTGGTTGCTTCCTCCACCCTCACTATGCTTCTAGTCCTTATCAAGCAGCTCCTACTTTTATGGAAAGACAGCCCCAAAACTGAACACGGAGCCAGAAACAGCCGGCAATTGCTTAATGTCTCATATTTGCAAGCATGCTATGTAGAGTCTGAATTACATATGTCTGTTTTCTCACACTCTTAATAGCTTCTTGCCTGTAAGTTTCAGCAGATTTTTTTTTTCTCAAAGAGGGAAGAAAACGAATTCAAAAAGAGCAGAGCTTCTCCAGGGCAATGCAGAAACTTTCTAGCTAATTAAATATATGGAAGTTATAAAACCATTGTTTTTGAAGGTGTTGACCAGAAGACTGTTTACCTGGCATTACTAAGCCAGTTTCACAACACCTAGGGCTTGATATCTGCTGGTTTTATAAACTGCTTGAAGATGGCCCTGGAGAAGAACGGATTGTTTTGGCATCTTCAGCTACTGCAATGCCCCGAATATTTAATGGCTCACATTTCCAAGGGACCCAGCATGCTGAACCTCTGTTTGTTTGTGTGTTTTATCTGCTGTTTGTGTCTTTGTGCTTTTTTTTCGTAGCTTATTGCCTCAGCATCACTTAAGAGCATCACAAGTTTGTTCTACAATTAGCCCAAAAATTGTAATAATTTCCTCCTCTCTGACACTTGCACACTGGTTTCTCTGAATCATCTGTGCCCTGTTCAGGGACTATGCCATCACTGCTGTGTCATGATTAAGTGAAGAAAAGATCTGTTTCAGGCCAAGGCTGCTAAGTCACATTTTCTGTAAAGAGCAGTGATGTAATTCTGTATTACAGTTTTAAGGAGCAAAGCTGATTTAAGATGCTTCTGACCATACTGCCACCAGCTGCCTGACTGCTTTTCTCACACCTCCAGCAGACATTTTTTAAAAGGAGAGTGACTGATACTGCATGGGTGAGAATGAGCAACATGCAGTGGGAAAGGGTGAGCATCTTTGGCAATTAAAACACATTATGAAAATGTAGCATGCAATAATGAGCTACATACTCTGTAACCAAGTACCAAGAGGCATACAGTGATTTCTTCTTTCTCATGTTTTTTTTGTCTTGAATAATTTATTTTTAGTCAGATCTCTTCTGGTTGCCTTTGATGATAAACAATGCTGTCAGCTTTGTGGAATTCTCTCCATTATTATGTTATAATTTAACGAGATAAGCAAATTCCAGATAGTCACACTAGGAAGACTATTGTGAGCTTGAGCACTACTGATCAGCATTGACTTCCAGAGTAGAGTCCCCTCTAAAGTCTGGAAGCCTTATTTTATTAAAAATAGGTATTTATATATTGCTCAACAGACTGAGAATGATTTTATTCCCAAAACTGATTTGATAGGTGCTTTGAAAGTTTCCTCTGGTAGTGATTATTAGCAATGTGTTGCTTACTCTTTTGATCTTGTTATATATGATATATATATAAAGTAATTCATGCTTAGAAATTAAGAATCTAAAGTTGGAAACTTATAAGCAGCTACCAGGGAAGACTGATTTGCAATTGTGAAGCATGGGGGGCGGGGGGCGGGGGGGGGACACCGAGGAAAATATGAATTTACAACAGAAAAGGAGATGGATTCTTACCAGGGCTGGGTCAGACTACATCCTGGTGATTGATACCTGATATGCATCTGTGATAAGACAATTGGAGTCATCCTCTGGTCTCTGTCTCTGCTGGAAAACAGCTTCAGAAAACAGAACTCAGAAAAGAAGACACATGAATATGCAAACTGAGCAAAGGTGGACAAAGAACCCTGCCTTAGGGGAAATAAACTGTATATAAACCGGCTCCTCAGTGGCTGGATTTGTGAATGGGAAGGTTCAGTGCGATAGAGGCCGAATGCAGGTTCACCCAACACCGATCCTGGGATTGACGTTGTCCTTTTTATTGTGGCTTTCTGCCATCACTTTTTGTAGCGAAATAAAATTTGCTTTTGATTGTTAATCTGGCTACCTCGTTTATAACAATCTGATGCCAACCCATCAAATAGTGGAGGGCTTGATTACAGTTTTACGCCTGCTTCTGAATCAGGGTGCAGCAGAGCGTTTCCTCCACAGATGGCTGAGTAGATATTTTGTGTTGGGAAGAATAACTAAAATAATCCTAATATGGTGGCAAGAGAGCAAAGAAGATGCTGCAGGCTCCTTCATAAGGAATCCTGCCTATGCATGCAAATACTGGTGAACTTGAGGCAGCTGGTTCCTGGGGGCAGCAGTAGTGGAGTGGCTGTGGGAGTCCTGGCTAGCCAAGTATGGTTGCAGGAGGCCATCCTGCCAGGAAGCACTGCCTGAGCACAAGGCAGTGACAGTCATGTAAAAGGGCTCTAGGGAACCTGGCAGTGACACTCAATGCTGTACAGCAGAGATTTTTCACTTTCCATAGAGGGGAAGGTTCATTTAGTTCCTGTATGTGATGGACAGGTAAACAACAGAAAAATCCAGTAAGCTTGACCTCTAGCATCTCAGTCTGTGACTTGGTGTAGAAATGTAGGGCTTTTTTTTTTCAGGACAGTTCTGAGATCCACATATTTTCACATTCATGAATCATACAAATGGTACCTTGCAGCCAGAAAACAGCAAGAAACAACAAAATGCTGGTCAGGTTCCAGATTTGCTTACACATTACAGAGGTTGTACATAAATTAAGATGTTTATTATATGTTTTTATATAAGAGGCCTTATTCCCTGTTCTGCCTAATGCGAAATTCCATGTTCCTGTCTCCTATTTCGTAATTTAGGGACTAGGTCAATCCATTATCAGCAAATGTCATTTCCCTCAAACAATCTTGTCAAAATTTAACTGGCCAAGACAAGCATGTGTGTATGAACAGCCAACCTGACCAACTTCAATACTTTTGTTCCTCATCTTGCTTCCTGGCATAGTCCAGGTATGTAAAATTCATTATCCTGGCAATCTGTACATTCCCTTGATGTTTGAGAGCACAGGAATGATTATTAACTAAGGAAGGAGAAGGCCTCCTGCAGTTAGGATCACAGCTATTAAGTTAGCAGACAGAACTAGTCTTCCTCTATTGTTAGGATTATTCTTAAAGATGGATGGAAGGTGGAAATAGATATTTTTCAAGACCCAGTCCTGCTGTGCATTTGGCCACTGTGCTACAAACTAGGGGAACAGAATAGTGGCCTATTAGATAAACTAAAAAGAATTTAAAAAGCAATGTTCAGCCAGTCAGATCACTTGAAGAGAGAACCTCCCCAGTTTGAAAGGCTGCCTTTACCACATTTAAATAGATGTTCAGTGCATTGTATCAATACTATCTTTAAATAGAGATTGGAAACTAATAATAAAAACATTGAACCAGCTGCTGTCTCCAAAGGGTGCCATTGACAGAGATGCTGGAGCATGAAGAAGAAACTGCTGAACAGCCAGCAAGCAATGATTTACCATGAAAAATACATTTTATTTTCAGTTACCAGATATTGACAAAGTAAACATAAGTTTGGGCCTTAAAGGCCTCAGCAGAGAGTTTCACCTCTGACTTTACTATGTCTGAGATGCTCCTCACTGTTCTCCCTCTGCCCTTACTGGGTGAAATGAGACATATCACACCATGGTCTTGGGACCTCGGTGCCAGGCGTAAATCATATCTTAGCATGTCTTTGCTGGAAATGTTGCATGACTCTGTGTAGGTTTCCTTTCATGTTATGTAACAAAGAGAGTTTGACTCGTGAAATGCCCTCTGAACATGTGAGTAACATGTTCAGTTTTCTGGACTGTCCTGAAGGTTAGAGAGAAGTCTAACATGAGAAATTGCTGCATAAGGAAACATAGCAGATAGGCCTACTTGAGTATACCCATGTCTCTTACTTTCCATGTCTCTTACTTAGTTTTCCATTTAATGGTTGAGATTTTGAAGCCTTCTGACATGCATTTAAGTGCTAATTATTTTATAGGGACCAGTTGCTACCCAGTTGGTTTTTCCCTTTCCAATATTCTTCCCGATGCACTGATTTTTTTTTTTTTTTTTTTTTTTTTTTTTTTTTTTTTACTATTAATACTGTCGTCACTGTTAAATCTGGAGAAAGGATAGTTTTGATAGCTGTGGTTGTTGAGCTATTCATAGTAAGAAAGATTCTTCTGAAAACAATGAGATGGTGTTCAAAATCAAGAGAAGACAAAGCCTAGGGTCCTGAAAGGAAAATTATCTTAGAAAAAGTCAGAAATTTAGGACTACTACTAGTGGGGCAAATTGAAGAACAAACAGCCTGATAATGCTCTAAGATGTGAAGATTCAAGTGTTGGCTCAGAAGAGTAATATGATGTAAGCAGTACATAATCCAGAGTCATGACCAATTATATTGGAGAGGGACTTGCTTATTTTACTCAGTTGTAGTACATTTCCCCTAATCCACAGCACATCCTAATGGACAAATCCTCTACCCCCAGCAGGGTTTATTGATTTACACTGTTTTCGTGATGTTTGTGTTCTTCTTCACAGGGACAAGGGACAAGCCTGAGGAAGTCTGTCGGAGTGCAGGTTGCAAATTCCTTAGCACAGGACTGACTGTGCCCTAATATGCATTAAGATTTGGAGGAGAGAATGGCCAAGTAGAGTGTATGAGAACAATAGGGATTAATGAGATACCACCTCCATCTGCATCAGAGAACACAGATTGGAAGTCCGAGTTCCACCAGTCTCTTCCATCCAACAAGGATACCAAGATGACAAGAAAATGCTTATATTCATAGTAGGCAAATCTGAGCTCTGTCTACAATTTTTTGTAGAGTTATAACTGCATGTGTTCCGAGAGATGAGGGAGAGTATCAAAGTCATGACAATATTTTTAGACAGGTAAGTGAAATGACTTGAGTAATCTTAGGTCAATCTTGCATTGATTTGTGGCCAGAAGATGGAATGTTTAAAAGATTGAAGCAGAATTAATGAGAGTCAATACAGCTTAAAATAAAATAGGGTTTGCCAAACGTACTTAATGTAATTGCTTTAGATCATGGGTGCGATTGATAAGAAGTATACTGGTTTTCTTGGACTTGACTTTTTTGGACATATGACAGTCTGCTAGGTTCTTCCACTGCCTTGACCATTGTCTGCTTTAGGATTTTGTGGAGATTTCAGATATTGTCTGTAGTTTGGTAGCCTTTATTTGCAGCTGTTTGAGCCTTTGCATACAGCTGAGAGGGCAGCCTTGCCTGTAAGTCACAGATGCCTTCCCTCAGAACCCCAGCTAGAGGGCAACCCTTTGGAGTACAGTAAATCACAGCAAATTTTTCTTTAGCAACTATTATTCATGAAATTGTGGTATATTCTTCTGTCATCTAGTGTGGATGCAGTTGCTCATATTGGTTGTTCTGGTGACTCAGATTACACTGAATTTAGGTGCTTTCACGATGAAATGGGTGGTGAAAATATGTAAGGTTAGGAAAGCACCATGAGGATGTTTTGGAATCTGATCAGTGGCCCTACCAAGGGAGATTTATCAGCTTGGTATCTCGCTTATTTTCATGGTATAAAAGTCCTTTCTGGGGTATTGTATCTAACTGTTTATGTTCTTTTAATCTATTCATGAAAATCGTAATGAGAGAACATAAAAGTCAAAGTGAGAAAATGTATGCCTTGAATAATCCTATCAAGGACTAAGGTAAATAAAAGGACAGTATTTTATGAGGTGTAGGCCAGTTGGCTGATGTCTTTCTCCAGATGTATGTAGATTTGCCTCAATTTTTAGGTGTCTGACAGAAGATACTTGGTGTCCTTTCATAGCTTCTGCTATTTTTAACTTGAATACACTTGTGAACTGATCAAACCTACACCACTAAGAACCCACCAATAATTACAGAAGTACTCATCTTCTCAGGTCTAATTTTTGACTGAAATGCCTAAGCTCATACTAAGATATGCATTATGTTAGATCCTCAGCTGTTAAGGTTTTATTTAGCACCATTAGCTTATCTGAGGCTACAGTCATTAACACAAGTTTGATTTTGCTTATGAGATGCAATTCATGTCATTTCAAGGCAAGCACTTGAAATTCACTTATCTCTGGTATCTATATTGAGCATCAAATGGAAATTTTTTTAAAAGCAGACGTCACCTCTGGGGAACAAAAAGAATCCTTGACTTCCCTCTAACTTCAATAAACTACTATTGTTTTATAACATGGCTGACTAGATTTATTTGCCATGTGCCCCTGTAATTTAATGATCAGATCCAAACATGACAAAAAACAAATAAATAATAGGCCCTTTGTTATACCCTAATCCTCCAAAGTGTTTTTTAAACTGATACTTTGTCTATACCTAATGCTTTAGTACAGAAAAGAAACAAAGATACGGGAGGACAGTCAGCTGTTTTCTCAGCTCTACAAGGCCAATATTTGACACAGACAGAGGAGTACAAACACACAGAAAATGCAACTATTTGAAAGAATAATCCTTTTGGAAGTGCAGTTTACAACATCTATCTAGGACATGAAAAGTGCTGTATTCCAGTGAAATTCCTATAGATACTGATAGAGCTGATATATTGACTACAGTTTTTAAGGCAGTAAGAAATAAGCACATGCCTAGAATCTTTGCTGATTAAAAATTCATTTGAAAATTTACCTGAATAAAAATAGCCAACTAAATCAAGGGCCCATAAGATTTTTTGCTGGTATTGCATCCATAGCAAAATATTATGTGAAAAATACTATGACTTATCATAACACTGTCTTCTGTTCAGCATCTCTAAATCCTTTCTTATTTTTACTCCCTGTCATCTCATACTGCAGTAACAAAGAACGGATAGCTGAATATGTTTAATAAATTATAGTCTGAATTTTTTACCTATATTAAGTAGGTATGCAAAATACATATTCACTTTCTCTAAACAAAAAGAAGATCAAAAGTAGAAAATTCTGCATATCACGCTATCATAAAACTTGGTAATAGTTTACTTTAAAGATGGTAAAATTATACACTTCTAAGATCATCACATATATTATCACTAGTCAATCATGCAAGATGAATCTTCATCCATTGTACTCAGGGGAGTGCCTGATTTCATTCTGATAATTTTCTAACTCAGAAAACATATTTTATATTTGAGCACTTTTTATGAATAGTCATAATATCTACTTATTAAAGTCAGTGGCTGTGTTTACAGAGAGAAGAGGACACCACAAATAGGAGATATTTATCATTCAGTACCCCGCAAAGCAATTGCACATGGCTTCTATGCTCTTTTGTCTTGAAAATACACTTGCCTGCTTGTCATGGCTGGCAGTCCTGGTACTTCAGCCAGTGAGTTCAATGATAAGCTCAGAGGCATATTTTATTTCTTCAAAGCTATTAAAAGAACTTGCAGTGGTCAGTGATCTACATGTGTATCACAGTCAGGTTCCTGATGGACAGCCCAGAGGAAAAAAAAGCCACTGGGAAGAGCTTGCTGAACTCAGAAGTCTTCGGGTTGAATCTTCAGTGAGGGGAATGGCAAGAAAAGAGAAATGGCATACTCGTTCTAATTTGGAGTGAAGAAAGCAGGTTACTAGGTTATGCTAGTCAGCCATCTGATGGGAATTGCTCTTTTGTGCTTTCAGGAGTTTCGTACAGCTTTTAATCTAGGGTGTATGCACAATTCATGAGCAGCTGAAAGAAATGAAGACAAAATTTAACAAATAAAATAAAAAAGACATCCAAATATAAAAGACTATAACACAGTAATGGGTGAAAAATAATAGATTAATACTATGATAGCAGAGGCAGTCATTCACTGCTATTATTCATGGCTGTACTTATGAATATTAATTAATCCAAATAGCTGCCTCTGTAAGTCAGACTATCTTTTAAAAAGAGATTTCTATCATCGAAGACTAAATCAGTATTCAGAGATTGTAGGGTGGAATTGGTAGGACAATAACCAGTGAACCCTCTTCAGGGTTCCTGAATTTTTACCTTGTTGTGGTGAAACATATATTGATTTGTTGCGTCATGGCTTATAAAAGTGGTATTAGAGGAGGAAAAAGAAAAATAACAGACTGTGAAAATCTGAGCTTTCAAAAAACATTCCATTACAGCAGAGGGAGGGAGTGAGCAGGGGGTTAGACAAGACTGTGGGTTTTGAGATTCCTCCGTGTAGATTGCTGCAGAGCTCAGAGTTCTCTGGGAGATTCGATAGCTAAAAAAGTACTCCACTGTCCTCAGGAGAGGCTGTGTTAGTGTGTGTCTGTGTGGAGCACCTCAGGCAAGCAGGAATCTGCCTTAGATTGTGCCTAAAACATATATGTGACAAATTATAGCAGAGTTGTGGGAAATAAAACAGCAATGCTCCACAGGCAGCTCAGTTCTGCACACACGTCAGGCTTTGAATTTTTATAGATCCAAAACCAGCCCAACCCCATCCCATTATCTGCTTTAGATTTATATTTGTGGTTAGAGACCCATTTAACTTATAATTTGATGGGCATCAAATAGGTGCCTTGGAACAGAACTCTATCTTTCATTTCAGAGTGAGCCTTTATAGCCGGGGTAAAAAAAAAAAGACCAGACTGCAACCTAAAAATGAACATTTAAATCTTTGCAACTGTAAGCCAGCCACTTCAGTAACAGACTCATTCATCTCCAGGCAAAATTTTCAAGATCCTAGAACCTGTATTTCTCTCCTCAAAGAACTGCTCCATTATAGCTGTTATATATTAACAGAGATATCTGCAGAGACTTGCCTGTCAAAAATGGGAGTACAGAACAAAGCAGGAATTAAACAGGGATGAGGTACTGTGAGCTAAAAACCCCAGGTGATGTGCACTGCCTGATGTCTCTACCAGCCCAGGACAGGTGGCAGGTGCCTGTTCCTGCTGTAGTTATCTGAATTTACTTCATGGACCCCATATTCAACTTTTGATTTTTATCTTATTGTCCTGGTTCTGGCCAGGACAGAGTTAATTTTCGCAGCAGCCAGGAGAGGGCATGGCCAGGACCTGGAGGTTTTTCTTTACTACCTCGCACCATTGTCAGAGGCAGGGGGAAGGGAGTGTGTTTTGAGGAGAAGGGGCTCCTGCCAGGAGAGTGATGCAGGAAGACTCCGAAGTGATCATTTTTCATGTGAATCACTCTCTTTTGTTTAACACTTTTGTTATTAATATTGTTGCTGTTACCATTTGTGTTGTTATTTCATTGCTGTTTCCAGTAAATTGTTCTTATCTCAATCTGTGATCTTGATCTTTTGTGCCTCCGGTTCTCTCCAGTCACCCACAAAGGGAGGGGAAGGGAGAGCGGGAACAAATAGATGGCAGCATGGTTCTAGTGGGAGCATGAAATTGGAGAACACCATGCCTAAATCACAACACTTCACAACAAGCTAAATGTGTCAGGAATATGCCTAGTTAAAGACATATGAAAGTTTGAGGGTTTACTTTGTAAATTATTACATTATAACTGTGATTGATTTTTCCAAAGTAAATTTGTTTTTTAGATATTTTCCTTCTTCACAAATGAATGAGGAATATGTTGTTATCATTCACATTGTTATAAATGGTTAAGAGCCAATTCAAAATAAAAGAATCTATTTAGCAATTTTCTAAAATCAAATTAAAAGGCCACAATAAAATCAGACAACATCGATCGAATGCTGGGTGGACAGGCTAACAGCAGTAACGGTGCCATCCAACCTTGTCCACAAATGCTGGGTCTTGGTGTACAGTTTTTATACAGTTTTTCTGTTTGAAAAGTCTGAATATTCATGTATTTCTTTTATTCCTGATCTTGGTTTGAAAAGATTTCCTGTAAGTAAGAAAGAAGTCCCAAAAGTCTTCTCGGATTCCTCCTTTGAGGTGCAGGTGCAGTTATCCTTTGGATCTCCCATCAAGATTGATATCAGACTTTGAGTCGCTATGAAGTAGAAGTCCATCCTTGGTGAATGGGCCATCTCCAGCCAGGCTCTGCAGTTTCTGTTGCAAATGTTGTAATTCCATAATTCTGCAGTTGCAAAATGGGTCCTGGAATCTTGGAGACACCCCCGGTAGCCTTTAATAGTCTGAACTTTTAATACAACATTTTTGTACGCGAATTTATATACTATATAAATATAATTTATATACTCTGTAAATACTATATCTATTACAACATTGTTTCTCCTAAGCAAAGGACACTAAAACAGTATGTAAATATTAACATTTGCCAATAATATGCATGTCCTACTGTGAAACATAGCCAACCACAGAAACATTTCAGGTTGACCCCCCAGTCTTGATAAAAATGTCCTATCCCTTCTCTAACACAAGTAATGCCCTTCACCTGACAAAAAAGATGCCAGTTTACTATTATATATTTGCTACTTAAAGTGGTTTCTTGGCATAAAATCTTGCTTTATTGCCATTTTAAAAGATGCTACTTCAGGAAACGGACTAAAGCAAAAATGTCATATTTTGGACTGTTTTATGAGTATTTATTTTTGTAACTCTGTTCTGCTGATGTTTTCTTGATTTATGCTCTAACTTAGATATGAAGGAAGCAGTGCTGAGGCAGTACAGTACAGGACAAAGGATCAACAAAGACTAGAAGTATTTCAGTATAATTTTCATGCTGTGAAATGAGAGTGCTTGCATGAAAGACTTGGCAAAAATGTTTTCTGAATATCTCTTTCATGTTTTAAGAGCTATATGCTTTAAATATTTTCTTAAGAATATTTTCTCAAATTTTTGTATTCACTATTAAATATTATATATTTTCTTAAGCCTCTCAAAGCTTTAGGCAGAGAAACACAAGAGGGCACTTGAGTCCAATTATTTATTCAAGCTGAATAAATAAATTTGTCAAGCAGAATCCTCTCCACTACTCTGACCCCTTGAATAGATAAACCAACAAAAAGGGATTTTTAGCACTCTCCTTTCTTTCCCAACAGAACAAAACTGAGGACTATTTGTAAAAATAGTAGAGGTGGTAAACTAGAAAAGAGAGAGAAATAAAGAAAATGTGTTCTGTGACTTGGAAATGGAATTTACCTCTTGTTAAAGAACTGGTGGTCACCTCTATTTAAACTGGGATTAAGTGCAGGTAGCTATAAGCAATTTGCATAAAACACCTTAAAGAAGGTTTTAGAAAATGATGCTGCTGATTTAGGTGACTTGATTCCCTTTAGATCTAATAAGGCTGGGAGTACTAAAGTTCTGGAAATGTAAGCACTTAAATATAAAATCAATTATTTTTTCTTAGACCTTTTTAATGAAATTTTCCTTAGGAACAAAGTTGAATTTGAAGGTCCAGTAACAGTTATTCTGCAGTGGAATTTCTTAACTTCTGAGTTGGACCGTGATTATAAAATGGGTTTATTCTAGCCAGCAAGGCTGTATTCAGCTGTGAGATTCTGCTACAGTCATCAGTTGATGCATTTAAAAAAAAAAAAAAAAAAAAAAAAAAAAAAAAAAAAGGCCTGGAAGAGAGTGCAAGGATAATGGCAGTAACCTATTTTCTCCAGGACCAAAAGTTTCATTATTCTGCTTGTTATGAGATACTGCCATCAGCACCACACAAACAGAAGATACCTTTAACACACCAGAAATCTTTATGATCTTTGCTGGTTTTCAGTGCAGTGGATTTCACATGTAGTTTAAGTTTTTTCCCTTTCTCATGCCCATTTTCAGTCTTTATTATTTTGGAGTGGGACATTTTAAGCTCTCTGAGGTTCAGTTGTCCTTCATCATGATTCTGTATGGCCAGGCATATTTTGCTGATAGCAATATTCCAAGTTCCCATTCTTTCTGTGTCATCTGTATCTCACTACAAAAACATGTTTTTCAGGTTAGTAGCTGGGCAGACTCATCTTAAATATTGCTGTGGTTTTGAGCCCAGCTGGCAAAGAAACACCACACAGCCACTCCTCAAGTTCCCCCATCTCTTCCCCACCACCCCAGTGGAATAGGAAAAAGAATCAATGTAAAACTTGTATGTTGAGAAAAGAACAATTTAATAATTAAAAATTAAATAAAATGATGATGATGATGATGATGACGATGATGATAATGATGGGAAAACCCAAGTGATGCACAGTGCAATTGCCCACTGACAGATGCCAGACCCTCCTCCTGAACCCGGATTGGCTGAGATTCTTGGTGACTCCCCCAGTTTACGTACTGGGCATGATGTTCTGTGGTGTGGACTATCCCTTTGACCAAGTCAGGCCACCTGTCCCGGCTAAGCTCCCTCCCACTTTGTTGGTTTTTTTGCATACCTCCTCACTGTCAAAACATGAGACAAGGGAAAAACAGTCCTTGACTTCAGATAAACATGATTTAACAAAACACCAAAAAATCAATGACTTATCAACACCATTCTCATTCTGAACCTAAAATACAGCACTGTAACAGCTACTGAGAAAAATACTGTAGCTGAAACCAGGACAAGTATTTAGTTGCATAGCTACCTGCCACAATCTATTGCATGCTTTATTAGGTCATGCTGCTGAGGGCTTTTCACCTGTCGCCAAAATCGCTGGGGTCAGGCCTCCCAGAGTTAGGGTGCTTTTCCACCTGGATAATAGGACTCGCTCCTTGTAGACATATTACTGTTTCTCAGTTTGATTTGATTTATTGACAAGAAAACACTGAGTGTTTGCAGAATAATTTCACCCTTTTCAGTCTGTTTTTCAGGACCTACCACAAATTCAAAGGTTATTTCTAGGAACAGAAGGGAAGACAATTTGACAGACGCTCAAAGGAGCTGGAGGCTCAGTTGCATAGGATGCAGTGGATTGTCTCTGATCAGTTCTCATTGGTATTGCTAGTTGCTTGGCAATGGGTGAACAAATATGAAAGTGATATAACACAAACTCTTACTAGTTTAGATTCCCTAACATCGTACTTACCTAATTTGTTGGTCATGTGCTTGATGTATCTTGAATATGAGTCTACTCATTGAGAAGCTTGTTTCCTTAGTTCAAGCTGTAGAGACACACAAAGGGACTGTTTGAATGATAAAGCTTGCCACTTCAGTTCCTAATGTCAGCTGTGTTGAAGCTGCATCATATATCACAACAGCAATATCTCACGTACGGTATATGACTGAAGAGTTCCTTGAATATTAAGTAGTGCATAATAAAGCATATTAAGTAGTACATACTAAAGAAAACTATAAACCAAATAAAAAGACAATTTTTTTAATCATCACACAGGAAATATAAATAACAGGCATACATGCAAGGTACCAAGTATTATATTTTTCACAGATGAAAGTTTCAGACAAACTGTTGTTACCATTTTTTTAATAATTAGCTCTCATATGTAGTAAAACATCTCTTTGTATATATTTATAACCATCTGTAGAAAAGATGCTAAATTTCCTAAGGTACAAAATTTACCTGAAAAATTCTTTTTAACCTGTGAGAGCCAATCTAGTTTTATTTTCATTGTTTATGAAGTGAGTGGCCAAGACAAAGTTTTTAATGAAACCTCACAAAGATGATAAATATATGCCTGGAAGAGAATAATTTTAAAATCAGTATTATTGAAATTAATTAGAGTGCCTGTGGTACATGGGGTGGTTTTTTAAGCATTCTGAACCTGGCTGAAAATCTCCTAGAGAGCTAATTAGGGCTGAGCTGCCAAAGGCCAGAGTGAGTGTGACAGATGCATGACCCTTAGCTTTGACAGGCAAGGTCATGTATGTTACTATGGAATATTTCTCAGTGTACAGTTAGGTTCAAAAACACTTAATATACCAAAAGTACTGCATATATAATACAGGCATATACACTGTATATCACAGACACACAGAATATACAGTACTGCACATATATACTAAATATAATATTTTAGCTGTTATGTCACTGTGCTATGTTAGTGTCAGATAAAAAAAACAAGCAAAAAAACTCAAATCATTTTGTAAATGATGCTATGGATGTTAACAGCTTCTGTAATGCAAAACATTTATTTGGCTCACAGACCACCTCAGTCAACTCTGCACAGCTACAGGGGATCAAGAGAAGACGTGAATCTAGGAAAATACTGTTGTAGCAAGGTGTTATCACAGATTGTATTAACAGCAGACATATATCTGAATGTGTTTACATTTTCATGCTGGTGTTAAGAATGGCTGGTATTTATTAGTGATTAAAATGTTCTTCATTTGTCTTACAGAATTAACTATAAAATAATAATCTTGGTTCATTATTAAAATGTATATATGAAAAGTTTATGAGTAGAGGTATAACTTGAATCAGCGGTAAAATATTTGTATTTAGATAAAGCTGCTTTCCATTCTCCCTTGAAAAGAAGATGTGATTGCTTTTCTCCATACTTTACAAGAAGATGGACTCTCATTCATATAAACTGCTCATGCTTTGAGTTCTAACAGAGTCATGGGGTATTTGAAGTTCTGAGGGCAATGCTTGCTGGTGCCAGCCTTTACAGCCCATGCAGACTTGTGTTTTGCTATTCCTCTGCTCTGTTATCAGCTGAACTGTTGCTGGATTTTCCCTGTAGGCTTTTCTCCACCTCCAGGGGCTGTAACAGATACTCTGCAGGAGAACTT
Organism: Zosterops lateralis; assembly: GCF_965231275.1. Classification (NCBI taxonomy): domain Eukaryota; kingdom Metazoa; phylum Chordata; class Aves; order Passeriformes; family Zosteropidae; genus Zosterops; species Zosterops lateralis. The sequence goes on along the minus strand of NC_139800.1, from coordinate 54,483,221 downwards.
GAGGCTTTTGTATTTTTGCATTGCTGTGTTAACACAGTAATATCAGTGGGGAGGAGGCATGCTAAGGGCACCCATCTGTTTTGCCCTTTGCTTATCTCCAGCTTGCTCTTGCTTGCCCTTTCTAGTAGCTGCAAACCTTTATGTTCACTGAAGGAAGACAGTGAAATTTGGGAGGAAGGTGGAGAACAGCTAAAAGGCCAGACACCAGCATGGCCAGCAATTGCAAAAAACTAATTTATTTCTCTGACTCTGTCACCAGTGAGCTGTGTAACCTTGAGGAGGTTGTTTTTATCACATAGCCTCTGAGACAAAGTGAAGGGGGCTGCAGAACTGCTGGCTCGAGAGATGCGATAGCACAAACCCTTGAGCAGAGCGCTGTGATTGCTATCACCACACTCTTCGGCAGCACAGACACCCCTGCAGATTGCTGCAGTCGGGGGTGGGAAGTGAGGAGCGAGGAGCAGGGCTTGTGTTGGGTGACTGCAGCTTGCAGCAGTGCAGCACCATGCCAGGGGGGCCTGGCAGCATGACCTGTGGTGAGCAGCTTCCCTTGCTGAGGAGGTGTACTGCAGGTGGTGCAATTAATTATTGTCCAGGCTGATTGCCACAAAGCAATAGGCTCAAAAAGCAAAGCACTGATGTGTACTAATGTTCCAACAGCTTTGTCACATCTGAGAGTTACCTTTAGTTGACACGAGTGCGAAGGGTAACAAGCTGACTGCTGCTTTGCCCATTCACAGGGGCATCACTGAGCAAAGATGATTATTAAGACGATCATTGCCCTTTTGAATTGCCTCCCTGTGAGACCTGAGGAGCAGGGGGCTTTCTTCTGCCTGGCCCTGCAGCCATGCCCCCACTTTGTGCAGTCTCTGGTGCTGACACAGCAGTCAGCAGAGGTTTGCTTCCTCTGGAGAGAAGCCATAACCTTAGCGTCTTGGCACACTCCTTTAGGATTCCCTGGAAGACTGCATTTGGGTAGATAAGATGACACTGCCATTAGCTTTTAGCTAATGAAATCAAAGTGCTCATAAATTATCTTCTTGGTAGCAAGGCCATATGATTCATGTATCAGAGTATCTGAGCTAAAACCCAGAGGAGGAATCAAAATCACACTGATATTTTCCTTTGGGTGCCAAGAAATCCAGCCAGACTGAAGAGGGCATACCTGACCCTGGGCCTCCCCATGGGTTAGAGGGCAGAGGGGCCAGCAGAGCCAAGGGGAGGGTTGTGCCATGTTCTGAAGGTCTTCAATGGGGTTCTGGTCCTGTCCCTCAGACTGCATTGGCATGTTTGGATGGGGACAGCGAGGAAAGTTGTTGGTGTTGGGGAAACTGAGGAGCAGGGGCTGCGTCACCACACTCCCACACACCTCTGCAGGGGAAGAGGAAAGAAATGACAGTATTTCCTCCTACTTCAGTCATTGCAACCAAAGAGGCAGGATCTGCTGCCTGAAAAACAGACAGAAATTTTACTGGTTAATGAGTTGTTAACAAAGTCTTTCAAATGCTCAAGTTTCCTCTAAGTAAAAATAATAAAACAAAACAATGCAAACAAGTCAATACCTGCTCTGAGAAAGATGTCCTGCAGTCTTAAGAGAGATCACAAAAGAAGAACAAAGGGTATTGACTGTCTTGCAGTTATGTTGGCAATTGGGGAAACACTATGAGCTGCAGACAAGAGGCCATCAAATGGTCAGAGCACTGGAATTGTACACTAGACATGAATGTTTTCCCATATTTGTACAGAGAATCAACTTTCCACAGGCATATGTGTGATGACAGCCTGTGGTTCCCAGAAGTGTAGGAAAAGTTGGTGTCTTAACTGTTCACAGCATTGCTCAGAAAGTCAGAAAAATAAGATATTTTCTTTCTTTTTCACAGTTTCTTCCTGCTGTTTGTAGTTTCTCCCACATAATCTTCTTGATCTCTCTCTTTTTTTCTCTGCCATTGGTGGTAGGCAGGTTACATACAGAAGAGCATTTTACAGTACATGAATAATAGTTTATTCAGCACACTGCTGAGTCAAAGCAGGCACAGTAGTGTTCATTGAAAACGCTGGGGACCTTTGCTGGTTATTAAATGTATGTGTGTGCCACTCTAGTGCCAGTGGGCTGCTGCAGTGGCTGCCCAGGCAATACTGTACTACCAAGTCAGCTGGGAGCCTGGAGAGCTTTGTGGGGGCTTTTTTTAGTGCTGAGCAGTACAGTGTGTGGGGAACCCCCGCATTGTTGTGCTAATGGTTATTTGTTTAAAAGAACAGCTTTTGAAAATTAAAATTTGTAAATGGGGGCCTAATTCTGTCAGGACTGCTATTACCTTCTGCGTCAATTGAGTACTAACCAATTCTGATTAATACGCTTATCGACATTTATCTGCTGAATGGCAGGACTAGAAAAGCAGGGGTTTGGCAGGATAATAGCTGGGTTCTTGTCAGTAAGGCTTTCCACCTGCTGGTAGGCGTCTTGTTCCAGAGGGCTATTTCTCACTGACCTACCACTGAGCAATGTGGATGGCAGCACTTAAGCACTAAAATAAACTTTAATTTTGAATCATAAGGACCCTGTTCCACTTGTACCACATGGGCAGTGAAGGTATATCAACACAAAACCTGGATGGTCAACATTTGAAGTGGGAACTGACCACAAAGACAGATGTCCCTTCTCATGCAGAAGCTCTGCTACATGGCTCCTCCAGGGGAAACAGACTTCAAATAAACTACCCAGAGCAAAACATGAGGTATGAGGTGGAATGGTGCCATACTGCTGCATCACAAACTTCTGTACATGCAGATTTCATCTCAGAAATTGAATTTTTCTGGCTAGTACCCAAGTAATTGCCTCGACTGATTGACACAGCGTTGCTTTTTTCTAAATAAGTGTTGTCCATCAGTAAGTTAGATAAATACTTCAAGTCTACCAACTGTCAGGTTCTTAGGCTTGATGTTTTCTCAATCTCACTGAAGTATTGTTTATGAAGACTATCATTAAATTCTTGTGATTCCTTTATATCACCGATGTTTTCAGGACTGTCCATGGTGTTCTGGGTCAATATGTATTGCAATGTGCTGCTCAGTGACAATGGTAAGGGGAACTTTCCATTCAATAATGAGAGGGGTGCAATAAAACATCCCTACAACCCTTTGTATGAACAGTGCTTGGTGACGTTCTGAGGGAGTTTTCTGCTTCGATTTGCCTCTAAACTCCATGGGTCACCTTGTCTGACTCAAGTTCCTGGTAGCCTATGGGGCTTTTTTATGATATTACCTGCAAAAAAATTATTTCTTTAAAAAGGCTTTGACAAAATTATGAAAAGAATAATTGATCAGACAAAATCACCTACTTAAATGAACTATGCTAGTGAAATTTAAAGAAGTCTTGTGTGGAGTCTGTGGTATTTGTGGTAAGAAGCACTAGGAATATTCTGTTTATGATTTGTAGCTGCATAGCTCGTTCTGTTTTTCTCGCCATTGAAGGGGATTTAAATACAAGGAACTTGCCTTTAATGCAACCATATACTTTTGATTATGCTCTGAAGTTCTTTTACTGTTGTGGAAAATAATATGTAGATGTACCCATTGCAGCTGATGTAAGATCAGTAAAAGATGAAAATCAACCAAAAAAACCCAACCAACCAAAACAAACCACAAAACCCAAAAGAAGCCATTTGACTTTGGTTTCATGCAAATATTCAAAAATTGCTCAGTATAAGGATGTAAAAGAGTCTTAACAAAAGCCAAATATCATTCCTTTGGCCAAACATTAATGTAAGCCACTTGCCTACCATACAGCTTTCTGAAATCAGTGTTGTTAGGTTATTGTCTGTGGAGCAGCCTAAGAAGCAATAAGTGCAAGATAAAAACAGAACAAGAGAACTGTTTAAAAAGTCTTGCATTGCAGAAAACTGATTCAATGCATACTTTTAACTTTGGAAACATAACTTAAAATTCATGAGACAAAAGTATTCTTCAAACTGAAGTAGTTTCCTTCTTGCTTCCAACTCTGTGCTCAGCACAGGAAAAAGGGATGTTTCACTTTCTCTGTCTTTCTAAAGAAAATCAAACTGAAAGGGATAATTCTGACCCTCTACAATCAGCAAGTACTCACATTTGGAAAAAAATGGGGAGCTTATATGACTCAGAGTCTGCATGTCACTTGGTCATTAAGCAACTCCAGAAGATGTTGGGGTATTTATTAGTCTTCTATTATAATCACATCTATTTTATCTTTTTTATATGATGAAAGCTGAATATCTGTTAGCTGGAAATATGGTTAGATGTCTCATAGTAATATCTGAACTCCATAAGTCATTTACTAGAGTAGGAGAAAGAAATAAAGATTGTATATGTGGAAATAAGAGAACATGAAGATTAAGAAGATGAAACAAGGGTTTCAACAAAGCAGTTACTTCAGGATGATGATTCGTAGCAATTTGGGTATGTTTTCTCTGTTTCATTTGCCTTGAGTGCAAAATGGATAAAACCCCCTACTTTTAAAAATCAGTGCTGTGGTATTATTGGTGAAATATCTTGGCACTGTTTCAGAAACTTCAGATAGAAAACTGTAGAATACATGCATATATGGAGGCCATTTGTTGTAATGAACAGCACTATAATCAAAGTTCATTCTCAAATTAAAATCTGAAAAAGTAAAAACCAGAGAGTCTTTAAAGTGCCAAGGAATACAGATCAGCCTACGTTGTAAATAGTTCAATTCTATGGCTATTTTTAGAAAACAATTTGAAACTGTAGTAATAGTGATGAGACTGTTTGAATGTCAGTAATAAATTGTGCTGAATAACCTTAGAATAAAAAATGGCTTTACTAAGAACTTCGGGTGCCTAATTTTCATCTAGAAGACTGTATATTTTGTGTATTCACCAGTAGTATTCACAACATAATCACAGACTGCAGCTGTCAAGGAATGATTTGGGAGATCTTCTGTAAACCGAGGAAGAATGGAATTGAGGATATGGCACTTTTAGATTTGCCAGGCCAGTCATTACAGAGTTTGTTTTGCCTTTGCTAAAATTTCTCTGTATCCCATGGTCCTCATGTCAAAAGTAGACATCAGACCTGAAGATTCCTCTCACCTCATTATAGGTCACAGCACACAGATTTTAAAACACAAATAAGAACTGTGAGTTGAAGCATAGAATTTGAAGTAATTTCTGCCAGTGCAGCTGTGTGCTCAAACAAATTTCCTTCATTACTATTTCCCTTTGAGAATAAAATTTCAGCTGAATTACTCTGATGCAGATAAATGACACTTGTTCTGGTCGCAAAACAGGTGCTATGTAGTGGGGAAGCATGATTTGGCAGATTCAAGAGAATCCAGCCTGACTTCAGACCTCTGAGACCTTGACCTTTCTCATCAGTTGGCTGAACATTTGCGTGATTCTAAGGTTAGAAAGTTTGCTTCTTATGTCTCAGAGATTTCACTTCAAATCTATCATTTGCTTGAGTTATCTGCTTGGTCTGAGATGTGCTCTATGTTTGTACCATTCTAGGCACAAAGAGAGACTTGCTGTTTCTCTGGAAAGAAAAAACCTCCACCAACAGAACATAATCCATCTGCCCCTAACTTTTCAGCTACCCCCTTCAGTAACTACTTGTTCCAGTCTCTGTCCTTGACTATATCAAGTACTGGATGAATATCCTGTACTGCCTCTCTGCCTCCTGACCTTACAGACTCTGGGCAATCCTGTCCCATGGTATCACTGATATGAATATACATACTGTTGTGAAAGTCTGATAATCTATTCTTCTGTTACAATCTGCCTGAGATCTATTATTTCAGGAATACTTGGGGGTCAGGAAGACTAGCTGACTCATCTATAGCTGTAATTTTCTATTTATACAGGGTTAGTACACAGAAGATGCTGGAATATTCCAATTGCCTGTTTCCTGAGCAAAGTCAACCCCTGACTGGATGCCACAGACAGAAACCATAGTGCAAGCCTAATATACACGGTTCAGGGTGAGTCAACTCTGCACATCACTGCTTCCAATCAAAATGCTTATGGTCAATAAGTCTAACGATAATAGACTCAAGGCAGCCCATATAGTATCTAGAAGTTGCCTTCTTGTCACAGGCTGAGCTGATAGCATCCATTTTAGAAAATGTTATCACCAAACTCTGTACATCTCATTAAAACCTTATGTTATTATATAAAGAGCCATGCTCTGCTCTGTCTTTTGGCAATGATGAGCAAGTCTCACTCTCCAGCTGCAGTCTTTTGGCAAATTGAGATCTCCTTCTAATTCATCTAAATATTCAGACCTCAGAATAGCACAAAGACAGCACTTCTGAGGATAACTAATGATATTTCAAAAAATTCAAATTCTGGCCATCTACCAGCATTCATTTTGCTAAATCAAAGCGCAGTGTTCCTTTGTGAGTTGATCTGATCCTAAAACTGAATGCAATTAGAGGCTTGCTGAATAGTATACCAGAAATCAAGATCTCTCCTGACTCTGTAAACATTTCAGGCTTATTCTAGGAGGAGAAAAATAAAACCTTAACTTCCATTGTCCTGTCCAAACTTACTGTCAACATCACAAATTATAGCGGGACAAATAATTTGTGAACTTATGTCCTGTCAAAACCTAAGATATAGATTCTTCCTTACTTAATGATAAAAACAAGCAAGTTTTTCTATTTGTCACTATGGGGTAACCTACTGAAAACTCTTTAGCACTTGTCATTGTGTTGGATATGTCAAACAGCTGCTAAACAGCAATTTATTAGGTGCCTATACACTGTATTTCTTTCTTTTGGAAATGGGAAAGAATGTGTCTTGCAGACACATAGCCTGATAGCATTAGCGCACTGTAAACTAGGGGTTCCCAACTTTTTATTCCCTTAGGTAACTCATTCAGCAGCAACTGTGGTCATGCATGGAGCTTGACATTCACTGAACTTCAGCCAGGGTGTGTGCCAGGCCTCTTTCACTCTGGAGTGACGTATATACTGCAGTCTGAAAACTCATTTCATATGCTGCATGTCCTGGTAAGCTTCCTTCATCACAAAACAAACGAAAATAAACAAACAAAAAAAGTCAGATGGAAGAATTATGCAAATATAGAGCATAATGGTTATTATTAATCAGTTCAAAGTTGATTTACGTACGTACTCCTTACCATCAGGGAACTTTTGAAAGCAATTTTGGATGACTTGGAAAGTTCCGGCCAACAGCTATGTGTGGTTTCTCTAGATCTGAACCTTTTCTCTCAAACCCAATAGCTTCATAATTACAGTGGCAATGACAGCCTCACTGCCTTATTGTTCTTCCCCTAAAAATACTCTTTTGAAAAAAGATTTCTTTGTTGTGTCACCTTTTTGACCAAGGTGAAAACAAGAAACTTTCCTCTGCTATATTTTGGTAGGAATGTTGGAATATCCTACTAAATTCCTTAACTTTTGCTAACTAGTAGCTTTCCATAAACAGCATGGTCTGAGAACCTCAGAGTCACTTTATACTTTGGATTCTGTTTATTCTTGATGGAATAAATGTGCAAAATCCAGAGTCTTGGAGGGTATCCCTAGCAGAAGAAAGCATTTCGCTGTGTAATGTAAGTTCATACTCAGGCATTTATGTTTTGGTCAGACACATGCACTCAGTGTTTCAGTTGGTAAAGAATGGATAATGGCAACAGCAGAAAACATCCCTTAGAATTGCAGAAATTAAGCGAGGCTATACTTATTCTTGGGAGTTAGGTAATGCAGGATCCAGCTCCATTGTTGGTTCTTTATAGCTTCCTCTCTACATGACTGAGAATAGCTGCAAGACCTAGGAAGGAAGCATCCAGTACATGGAAATCCTCAGTGTTTGCAAGAAACTTTTAAGTGTAAGCTCTGATTGCTGCTCTGTTAGCCAGTCTTTACCACTTCATTGCCAGTCTGAGGTGACAGTAGAGAATCTCACTTGGATCTGACATGCCACATGATTCTGTATTTGTGAAAACTTTTCAGCAGAACTTTTTTCCTTTGTTCAGAGCATTAAAAGGTCCCATGCCCTCTATCCTCTGCCTGCTTTCATTAACAATGCAGAAATTTAGAACATTAGCAGCTGCCCCCCACTCTTTTATACAGTTCCTTACTACTTATTCAAGAGTGGTTGTGCTAGTTCAGCTACTGGCACGGACAGGGACAGCATGGGGCATTAAACAAGCTCAGGGAACCAGTGCACATTTAAACCATCCCAGCAAGAGGGTCTGTCTGGGAGCTAAAGCAGGAACATGAGCTACTTTATTGGTCTAGTTAAGGGGCTGTACAGAAGAAAGGAGTTGTGAGTCACGAAAAGAGTTTTTTGCCATCCTTATGTAGACAAACTTGGACTGAAATCAGTTGCTCAACACAGAAGGCGGCAGGGACGTGTGCAACACATGTGTTATGGTGTGCATTTTGGAGTTCCTAAAGTTCTGTATGTTTTGTTATTAAATTTTTGTAATGGTTTATTCTAACCCCTCTCCTGCCCCCATCCCTTCCCAGTTTATTGCAATCCTTCCCTGAAAATACCCACGGCCACACACACTAAGGCCTGAGTGTTCTGGTGAAGGCTAAGTGACTCAGCCAGGCATCAGCACGGAGGAAATGAGTGAAAAGGAAGCAGGACAAACCCAGGAAAACCTTTTCAACCTAACTGCTTATTAGATGCAGTAGGCATCTAGCCAAATCATTAGTGAAAGGTGAGATTAGTGCAGGGGAAGGCCCGTATCAAGTCTATGTGTTTCTACAGCTTGCACTTCTTCCTTACTTGGATTTTTCTAGACCCATCCTACCTGAATAGTTTTGTACAAACACTGAGAATGAATAACTGTCCTATAAAGCTAAATTACTGACTTCTCTGATCATATGTCTGTTTACAAATACCAACCCAATACTTAGAAGTTTTGGACTCAAAATTAACCAGGTTAATGAAATGAACTGGAAGGAGAGACACTAATCAAATTTTAAAAAATGCCTAAACGGAAAAGGAGATATACAACACTTCATTCACCTCATAGTGTCCAATTTGCTTGTTTAATTGAATTGTCACCAACAAGGACATTAGTACTCTTACTTGTGTATGTCACTGCTGTTTTAACAATTTAGATGACTCATCCTGAGGAAATAGAGCGAGAGACATCTATTTAGCCTTATATTGCACTATCGTTGGAAGCCATTTAGGTTTTCTAATTTAAATTGCAACAACAGGTAAAACATATTTGCAACTGTCCTTGAAAGGGGTGGGGTGGGGATGGGTGGGTGACTGATCTAACTAAAGAGAACAGCTCAGTCATCAAGATAATGGAAAAAGCTTGGGGTTTTGAATGTGAGAAGTTCAACAAGGGGCAGAATGTGCTCAATTTAATAGGATTTCAAGTAAGTGAAGAATACAGAGGCTTGTCTCCTCTCTGGGGAAAAGAGAGAATTTGTTTCAGATCTCTCAGTATCTTACAGTGCAATACGGTAGAACTGCTGAATAATATTGGTGTCTAAAATGGCACTTTGTCATTGGTGTTTTAAGTTGCAGTTAAAATAGCAAAATAATTTCTAGTTTGCTAGCATTTTTCTTATCACTGGGTTGTAAGTGTGGGGGAAACAGGTTCTTCCAGACTGCCTTATGCAGTCTATTTATATATATGCTTGCTTAGAATTTTTTAAATTAATTTTTTTTATTTTGCTGTGATGGTATCTGATGTCCTCAGAGGTGGGTTTCTTAAAGTTTATTTCATGATTTCTTGTGTCTTTTTCTCTTGCCCTCTGGAGAGCTATGAACATCTTGTAGGCAATGGGTGGTTTGGGTGGAAGAGTGAACTGAGGGTTGTGCCATTTTCCCATCACCTGCCTGCTAAATACATTTCAAACTTTGAGTTCACTGTTAACCTCAATCTCTTCCACTTTCTGTTTTTTGGGCCACAGTCTGTATGATCAAGGTATGGACAAGTGAGAAAGAGTCCAACTGAGTAAGAAAAACAAGCATCCACTGCAGTTCAGGACACAGCCCCAAGGCAGAAGATTTTGGACTGATCATCCAAAAACCACAGAAGTGTACTTGGGGAAAGTAGAAATCTGCTTAGATATTGCATACTAGAATAGCATGTTTTGACAATAGTATTAGCACATAAAAATATGTTATCAATGGACATGTGCTCAATAGCTGCATTTCTGTATCAATGAGGACTGGAGTGAGACGTCTTTATTTTGCAGACAGAAAATAATAAGTGTTTTGAAAAGAAACTAACTGTAGCTGGTAAAAGCTGCTTTTGCAGAAGAGATCTGTAAAAAGTAGGAAATATTACTATCAAAGCTGAAAAATAATTAAAATAAATTCTTCAGGTCCTTTGACCTAATATTCAAATGCATATCATAGCTCTGGATGAAAGGAAATAACTACATGAGAAATGACACAATTCCCACAGATTGCCTTCTATATTTTAATTAGATTAACTTCCTGCTTTCAGGAGTTTAATGTGAGCTATTTTACCCCGGACAGTATGAAGATTTCTCATATCTTTTCCTCTTGTTTTTCTCGATCTTATTCTAAAAGCATTAGTTAAATGATCCTATGATGCAATAATGAGATACAGAAGAAGCAAGAAAGATTTGCATCTGTGGCACCATTTTTTCTTTTTTTTTCCCCCGTAAAGTAATGTTTTTACCAATTTTGGTGACTGTCACAATTCTGTGACTGTGTGTGCAGACCTAGAGAAAGCTGCTTCAAGGAATATTTGGTGACAGAAAACAGTTTGTGTAGTAGAGTAGGTCTGCATATTACACTGTCTTGGCTCTGTCTGTTTAGGCGCAGATATGGAACTGTTGTCAGAAGTAAATTACCACTCGAGATACATAAAACTGAAAACTAAAAACAAAACAAACTAAAGCTGAGAGCAACATAGCAACTATATCACCATAACAGATCTCTATCCAAGACAGCTGACATAAAGAGAGAAGTGTTGGCTGTTGGGCTGCCTTCAGATCTCAATAGGAAAACAAGAAAACTCCTAAATAAAAATAACTCTGGATGAAAATCAAACACAAAATATTCAAAATTCATAGCAAATTTTGCCAAAATGTGGGTGTGTAGCATCTGACCTGAAGATGTTAGAGTTCTAAAGGTGTTCTTCTTCTTTGGAAAATATCCAATATTTCTTACAGAATTACAAGTACAATCTGACTTGCTCAAAAGTAATCTTGTGTAAAGCAGCCATTTGTTTTGGTCCTTAATTATGAATGGTAAGTTATTATTCTTTGCCAGAAGAAATCTAAACAAATCATCTTGTCATAGGCTACAAATAAAGATAAAATTTTAATATTTAAGCCTATTTGAACATTACAAAAAGTGATGAGGCCTCTGCAGAAGTAAATAAAAATCAGGAAAGGGATAATATGAGTGAAGAAAGCATAAGGATTTTACCGACCACAAAAGGCTTCAAAAATATTGCAAACCAAAAAGTTTTCAAAGCCCAAGTAAAGTATGTGCTACAAAAACAATTCCCACGATAACATACCACTCACAGAGATAGAGAGCATTGCTTAGAAATCAGCATCTGTTATCACCTCTTCTGGAGGGGCACATCCCTCTTATTTTAGAGAAGCTATAACCTCGTCATTGTTGTATTGTGACAACCACCTATTCTTCCAAATTATCTGACTGAGAGCAAAGGTGACCTGCTCAGTTCCCAGACTTGTCCAGGGTTTTTTCATCTTAATAGCTTTCTGCACATTTCATCTGTAACATGCTTCCAACTTGCTCAAACACTCAAAGTAAAAGTATGTACAGTCAAAAAGTAAATTTCTGCCCCGGTTACACAGAGATGTATGATGTGGTTTGTTTTAATGAGAATTGGCCCCTTGGGTCACATATAAAATAGAGTGTTTTCTGTTTCTGTATAAGCACTTAGCTGGCAACCTACAGGTAAACAAAAGGTTTTTGTGTCTCAGTTCAAATGCTACAGCATGAAGAAGAAAAGAAAACTCTAACCCACCAAGCTCAAGAGGAAACTGTAAACTCTTCATAAAAATAAGCTTCTTTGAGGCATCATTTTCAAGCATTTGAATTATGATATAAAGTGGTGAATTTCAACTGATTCCATCAGGGACCTACGAGTCTCAAAATATTAATTTCGTAAAACAAAATCTGGGTATATTTTAAAATATTAAAATTAAGACCATGCAGTACTTTAATGAAAAGAAAAGGGAACATTGTCACTTGCATGTGAGCACAACAGAGGGAATCTAGGAGGGAATGAGTTTTGTCAAAACTCTGACTGTTGGGAAAGACGGGACAGGAAGGACTTATGAATATGACTGCATGGCAAGAAATACTGTAGATGTAAAACCTGAGTGAAATAGGAATGAAAGCCAGTTTTGAGATGTAAGCTTGGCAGGCAGGAAGATGGTGATTAGCTGACAAAAGGACAAGAATGTTGCCTTTCCACCTTGGCAAAGACAACTGGGAACAAATGCATAAGAAAGAAATCTATAGAGAGTAAAATGACATGGTAATGCAGTCGTTCTTATAGGCTGCATGCAAAGTTTGTAGGTTTTGTATCTCACGCCGGTTGGTCAATGTGAATTAGAATATTCAATAGAAAAAAGGATATATTGTATTGTAACAAGAAGATCGCTCTCTTGTCTTGTCCTGGCTCTCCTACCTTTTGCCCTTAACTCTCTCCTCTGGCCCTCTCACCCTTCTTCCTTTATCTCTCTTGGCCCATCTCCTCTCCTCTCTCTCACCTCCCTTGCTCCTGCTTTCTCCCCACGTTTTTCCCCTGATCCTGCCCCGTTTTTACCCCTTAGCTCTCTTCTATCTCTCTCCCCATTCTCTCTTTAGGGCTTTGCTCCAGCTGAGGCTGGTGGCTGGAAGCAGGCCCGCTTTACCCACGACCCTTGTAATAATAAAGCCATGCGTTTCTAGAACATCTCAGGTGTGCAGAGTTCCTTGTCCCTGCCATCCACGGAAAAAATTGCAACATCTGACAATGGGAAGGGTTTCAGTGGAGATGTCAGGCTTTTAGTCGCCTCTGTGAGCCATATGCTAAGAAAAACAAAACCACATAATTTCAATGTATAGGAAAATATTTGCTTATAGACTACAAGGAAATGCAATGCCACTAGCAGGAACATGACAAGACAGTACTTTTCAGATATTTGGAGTCTATGTAAATGGTAACTTATGCATCGTTGTTCTTACAGTCACACATTACTTGCATTTCTAAGTACATATATATAAGTGCATATATATATGCATATATGTGTTTAGGGAAGAAGGATTAAGATAGCTGTTTAAATAGGGCATAGATTGCCTTGTAATCACAACAAGCCATTGTTATATATTAGAGTTCACAATGGGAATGGGTGGAAACTAAAAGTTGCTAGTGCTTATGCAAAAAAAAATTAGTAGTAAAAATTATCAGAAAATTATCTATTTGTTTGTAGAGAACAAACCAGAAAACTAGGTTACAGTGTGAGGACTCAGTGCAGTTTAAAATTAGAGTACCATAAGAGCATCTATATTCACTTCTCTCTACTCATTACCTCCAAAGGATGTATTAAGATTTTGATAAGATAAAAGAAAAGCAATACAGAGTGGACAGGCTTCTAGAACAAAAAGACATTATGTGGACTAAGCATGTAGTCTGGAAAATATGGTTGAGAGAGAATGTGATAGAGAGTTTGATGGATCATGAGAAGGGTGTGGTTGAAGGGGAAGAATTTTCGGTGTCAATGAAAGATCTGAAGAACATCAGGTAAGGCTAGGAGCTATTAATTTAAACAAACTAAAGAAGAATAATATTCACGAGCAGTTATCGAGCTATGGAACTTACTGTTGTGGGATAGTGAGGTACTAGCACACTAGAGGAGTTCAAAAATTATAGGCTTGTTAAGTCCCAAAGGAAAAGACTGTGAGAAACTGCAGGAGTGTACTGCAGGAGATGTCTGTGAGGGATTGACAGTGCCTAAGCCTTTTTCCTACACTTTAGTGACCACTGTCAGGGCATTTGGTCTTTTGCTATATGCTTTTTATAGAGTACTTGAATTCTAGCTGCATCTAAAGTGAGGGAAGAAAACTGTCAAAATTATCCAAGACAGTGATTTTATTTATATTATTTCAGGACATTCACCATTGCTGTTTTATTGCTCAGTTGTTTGTTTTTTTAATGAAATACATTTTAAAATTATGCTTCAATTCCACAGTTTTTGGAAATATGCACATTACCTCTAAAGCAGAGGAATTATGACGGAATCACAGAATCACAGAACAGTCTGAGCTGAAAAGGACTTTGTCTAATCTAATCCCCCTGCCATTAGATGAGGTTATTAAAATCCCATCCAAATTGTCTTTGAACATTTGCAGTACTGGACTTCCACAACTTCTGGATGTATGGACAACTAATTAGTACAGAATGTATGGATAACTATTTGATACAGATTATTTGCTTTGATTTTATTTGCAAACTAAATATAAATCACAACTTTAAATTATCTAAACAGTAATAATTTACACACTAAAATTATCCATGTCTTCTCTTTTGTGGTCAATGAAAAGACTCAGGTGCTTACATGCTGACAGACATTTGTTTTCCAGACACAAAGAGGTTTACCTGATTAAACATGGTGCTTGAAGATTTGACCAAAAGTTTGAAAAGCCTCTTATCATTATATATGACTGTTGACACTCAAAGATAAAAGTAGGGCCTGACTTTTCAAATATTTTGACTGTTTACCAGCCTTCTCAAAATGTAATCTTTAAGGTAAAACTCAAAAATTTTCAGAAGCCTAAAGACAAAAACTCAGGAAAAAGGGAATATTTACAAATTAGCTAGACAATGAATATATTAACAATTCCTCTCCTTTTCTGTTTGTATGCAATTATCAGTACCTTTCATCATCTTTAAGAGATGCGACAATTAAATAACAATTTAAAACAAAAGACTAGGGAGAAATTGATATAAACACTTAATTCTCATCAGGTAAATCTGATTTCTCTGAAGTCAAATAAATATACCTTCAATAAGTGCAGTGTGGTTCACTTATTCTGAAATGGCTAAAAGTCATGCTTGCATATAGTAGTCAAAAATATTTATAGCTTTCACTTTAAGCATGAGTAATATTAAATCTTAACAAATAAATTAATTCACAGCTGTTTGTTTTTCCCAGTTTCAAATCAAGAATTAGATACTCAAATTTTTAATTTTTTTTTTCACCAGAACATCATTAATGGCAATCAAGAATCTCTAGCTATCTACCTCTGTTACATAATTTCTGTCCTTCTACTAAAAATTATTGATTTGCTTTGGCAAATGGTAGCCCTGGTAAGACTAGCAACAATGAGTGCTATTCAGCCATAATTTATGGACAAATCACAGGTTCTGCTGTTTACCTGAAACACCCAGGTTAAGTAAAGAAAAATCTTGCGTGCTTAAAAAAATAACTTTGTCCAATATATTGCAAGTGTCAGGTCTCTTCTTTTAAGACTTCTCTGAGCCTTACACTGCCCTAAAAATAAGCAATATCAAACGTATTTGAAATTGCATGATCATATATCCTGATTAATTCCACTGGATATATAAGGGGCACCTCAAATTATTTTTCATGGGGTTTCCACATGTGGTGTACTAAACTAAAAAAACAAACATACAGTTTTAAGAGCTGTTGGATAGCAGTCAGTATCTCAAGGGACTGCAAAAGAATAATTGAAGGCATTTTTGCATCTTGCAACAGGTCACAAGTACTTTCCAAATTACTTCCACTTGAGGTCAAATTACTGATGCAGTCATCCAGTTTGTAAGGAAGGCATAATTAAAAAAAAGAAAGATCAATAGGAACCTACCTAGTTGAAGCATCTAACAGATGTTTCTGATGATAAGGAATAAGACATAAAATTTGTGGGACATGGCAGTAGTAAGTATTTTTATGTGTGCCACATTTCAGACTAAGAAAACCACTGCTAAATAGCCTATGACATATTTATATTGTTGAAGTCGTTGTAAAGATACAGATTTACTACTGTACACTAAAAATTCAGTGAAATATCTGGGCAAAGCCATGGCCTAATGCTTTTAGAGAGCAAACAACTACTACAATATTTGCACACACAAGCCCCAAAGCTAAAACAATGAAAATAATGAGAATTTCTTCTTATTTTTTCCTACAACTCATTTGTAACTCAAAGTTCTAGTCTAATATCCAGTATGAAAGCCTTCTTTGTGCTTTATATAGTCTTTTGAATAAGCTTTTCTGTCTGTCTCTCTTAGTGCCTTAATGTTTTTTCTTCAAGAGTTCAGCTATTTCACCTATTGCAACCTTCGTCTGGTGTTGGGAAAGATGGGACAGGAAGGGCTTGAGGATATGATTGCTTGGTAAGAAATACTGGAGATGTAAAACCTGTGAGTGAAATAGAAATGAAGGCCAGCTTTGAGATGTGATCATGGCAGGCAGGAAGACGGTGATTAGCTGGAGTTAGGTTGAAGGACAGAAAACAAAAGGACCCAAGAATGTAGCCCCTCTCCACCCTGCCAAGGTATCAGGGAAAAGGCAGATAAGAAAAGTAGTTTTTAGAGTTTAGAATATAAGATGATATGGTAATATAGTAGTTCTCATGGGCTGCATGAAAAGTTTGTAGCTTTTTTATATTGCACCGGTTGGTCACTGTAAATTAGAATATTCAACACAAAAGGAGATAGAGTGTATTGTAACAAGGTCTTCGCTTTCTCTTACTGCTCTTACTGCTCCCTCTCTTCTATTTCTCTTGCTCTTACCACTCTTCTCTTACTCTGACCCTTCTCTTAGCTCTCTCTCTTACCTCGCTCTTACTTCTCTCTTGCTCTTACCTCTCTCTTACCCCTCTTAGCTCTTTTACCTCCCTTACCTCATACCCTCTCTCTCTCTCCCTCTCTCTTTGGGACATCCCTTCAGCCAAGGCTGGTGGCTGAAGGCAAAGCCCTTTTTACACACCACCCTTGCAATAAAACTGTGTTTCTAGAATATCTCAGGTCTGCAGAGCTCCTCCTCCCTGCCGTTCATGAATGCTCTTCAGTCTGGCTAATCTCCAGAGCTGATTTGCCTCTACTTTCTATGGCAGCAGGATTTGCTTTTTTGGATCACTATTCAGTGGGCTTGGATTTCTGTTTTTCATATCCTAAAAGATGTTTGTCCTTATTAGTAGTGGTTTATTAATTATGAAGTCAGTGGCAACATTCTGACCTTAGCATATTTGCAATATGGTCAGGTCAATAGTTCAATTTGAGATAGAAACTTACAGGGATAATGGCTTAAGCATTATGAAATTGCACTGTCAGAAACATTTTGCTCATGAAAAACAGTGCTGTAAAAGCTATTGCCACAGGATACAGTGTCTTATTGTCTTTAGTTAATTCTCATGTCAATTGTGTTCTTGTTGATAAGTGAAAAGCTTTAATTTTTTAAAACATTTTTGTTGTCTAATTTCCAGGGGAACTGAAAGTGGAAGAGAACATCAGAGAGACAAAGGTTAAGAGCCAAAAGGCTGACACAACAAAGTAAATGAGAAAGATGAGTATGGTGAGGCTCAATTTGTAAGCTATGGCACCTACATAAAAGCTGACAGTGTCTTGACAACCAAAACAAGTAGAGTTTTGAACTGGAGTTGGAGAAGAAGAATTCAGTTGAACAGAGAGAGTATTATTGGTCTTTCTGCTGCTGAAGATTAGCTTACCTACTGAAAACTATAAATATTTAGTATTTTTCCTTTAAAGTTGCTGTGAGCTGTTGGGTATTTTTAAATGTTTCTAAAATAGCGGCAATGCTTCCAGGCTTCCAGTGGGTGCATAGATAGACCACGTGTATTGTATACACTCTAAGTAAATACAGTTTACTTGGGCATGGGAATCTTTCTATTTCATGTGAAATAAAGTGTGATAGGCATGCTAATAGGAATACAGCTACAGCATGAAAATGGAAATGGAGAAATTAAATTTACAAAGTGCTCCAGTTTCTGTATGAATTACAGCAAAACCAGGACTGATTTAAAGATGAATTCTAATGTGAGGAGAATGTGTGTGGGGGGGGGGGGGGGGGGGGGAAGGGGGGGGAGGAGGGCAATGACTGATTTAAATGAAAGAATGTCCAAGCTCTACTTGAAAATGTAGGAACTCTGGCTGTGACTGTCAAGCATCTCTTTGTATTGCTGATACAAAATTGCACTTCAGTATTAGATGCACAGTGAAACTGTATAATATAGTTTACAAAGTAGTTCTGCGAAGGATAACATTTTATTCAGAAGAATTATTCTAGTGATGCCTTGGAGTGGCTACCTAGAACAGAGGCTAGACAAGATTAAGAGGATAAAGTAGGTGTTTACTAAAGGCCTTCAATAGGTACACCATGGGCAGCCAAAAGCCTCAGAAAGGGGCTACACCCAAGATGCGCTATAGTCACTAGTTTTACAGACAGATTTGTTATGAACAAAAACTGGGCGGAGAAAATATTAATCTCCATAAAACGCCTTTATTAATCAGCTCTTTCAATATTTGCTCGAGGGGTTTTTGGCTGCCCGTGGTCGCCGTGAAGGAGGAGGGTCTTTTTCAGCTCTGCTGCAGGGAGTTGAGCAGAGCTGGAGAACCTGCCCTCGCTGGGAGCATTCCCAGGGTTCTGAGAGTTCTTTGTTTTCTCCTGTGGTCTCATCTCTGGTTTGGTCTTTTTAACTTACAGCTAGTAAGCAAAACCAGAGAAATTAGCTCTTTTGATCTTTCAGGGTCTACATGGCTTAGAATTGGTTTTTGTGCATTTTAATTTTGCTTGGTTTTTATTTTGTGAGGGGTTTTTTGGTGTTAAACTTCATCCCGAGATGCACTTGGAGTCCTTTATTTGCATGCGGGATCAGCCGGGGTGGGCGGTTGGAGGCTCTTTGTGGCCGCGTGGCAGTTTTGTCGCAGTCATGGCGTCTCAGGGTCTCACGCTGCCTCACAGCGGCGGCAACGTTTGCGGGGGTTTGGGCCGGTTTCTTGTGAGGTGGGGGGTGGAACATGGCGGGCGTGGATTTCTTTCTTTTGGAACGGGGCGGAGGTTCGGCCCGGGGCGGGCAGCATGGCGGCTGCGGGCGGACGGGGCTTTTCTTCTCGGCTCCGGCACAGGGGGGGAACAGCTGGGGGCTGGGGCTGCTCTTCCCCGTGGCTGCGGGCGGCTGGCTCCTCTCTCTTTCTCGCTCTGGCGGCGGCTGGCTGCGGGGGTCGGGATTTCCCCTTGCCGGACGGCCGACTGCTTTTCGGCTGGAGCCGCGTTGAGGCGGGCGGCTCCGGTGCGGCTCCCTCGCCTCGTCGTTAGGGTGGGGGGGGCGCGGTGCCGGGTGTCTTTGAAGGGAACAGGTTCTTTTTGTTTTTAAGGTGGTCTGGGAGGAAGGTGCCACGGAGGTGGCTTTTCACTGTTGCATTACAGGATAAACATTTTAAATTTCATTTTTATCAGATTGAAGTGTGGTCCATTTACATATCAGGGGTTAATCCTCAAATTGCAATACAGATTCAGGTAATAAAGTCATATACCCCCAGTTTGCTCCCTGTCCTGATCGACTTTTGTTTATACTTTTCAGGGCCTAAGGCAGATGGTGTCCTTGAATTTCAGGCCTAGAAAGATTGTTTTGTCTAATCAAAATGTGGAGACAGCTTACTAGCACTCTATATGAAGTTGAGAGTTATACACTAATGCAGTACAGGATTTGAAAAATATAAAAGTTAAAATCCTAAGGCATCACTAGGTCCATCACTTTTTCATGATTTACTGTAAAAGGACAGTATGTAATGATAACCTATACTGAATCATTCATGTTTCTCATAAGTTGAATCAGAGCAGCTCTCAGGAGAATTAATTTATTGTTTCAGCTGTATACTTCTACATTTACCCTTTTCTGCTGAAGACTGAACAGGTAATAACTTTGATATGCCTCCTTGTGAGCCATTTATGCACTTAGATTTGAATCCAATCCAGTGGTACAGTCTGTTTACCCAGGAAATAACAATTGTGAAAACGAAAATCTTTGTACTTTTCCACCTTCTTAACATCATAATTCATACTCAGATTGCAGGGTCTGTTTGCCAGAAGTAATTTGTATTAACATCATACATTTGTCAAACTTCTAGTTGGGTGCAACTTTGTAATGACAGTAATTCAGTTTATTTTTGCTCTGATATTGTAGCTTTATTGCCACTCAGTGAGGTCAGATTCTTTACTAATACCATCCATTTTATGTGATGTAAAACTAAATTAGGGCCAAGTATACCAGGCAATTGTTCTATGTATGGGCATTCCTCTGTGTAGCAGTGGTAGAGAATATCATATAAGAAGAGAATTTACTGTCTTAATTCCTATATACAGAAGCACACAATATTAATGGTCTGTCCAGATATCCAAAAAATAATTTGTAAAAATTTTGAAGGTGAAGCTTAACAAGCAAATTCTCCCTGACAATGTACTATGGGAGTATTTCTCGGAAACATCCTCTAAGAATGTACCCCTCAGGTCTCATGAAATGGCTTGATGGATATTGTATAGTAGGAAATCCTGATTTACTGGCAATGCTTTTTCTACAGGTAACCTACTTTTACTGAAACACTCAATTAGACCCCGAATCAACAGGTATTTAAAGGAATGCTGTGGTTCAAGGCTGGAGCAGCTTTGCTTCATAAAATACCACTTTAAGATCATCAAATACATTACCTTTTTTTATGATGTCAACACTGAGAGCTGGAAAAATCTGTGTGGAGTTACACTGACACTGAGGCCCTCAAGATTTGAGCCCCTTAAGACCTAAATCAATTTTTGCAACTTTTTTCAAGTTAATCACTAGCTGTAGGTAGGCAGTTATGACTATGCAATTCCATTGTAAACATTGTATGTTTTGCTAAACTTTTGTTTTAAGTAAAAGGGAAGGCAATCCCAAGATGCATGGGCTATCTGGATAAAAGCCATCAGGAATGAAGTCAGCAGAACTGAGCTGACTAAGGCAATTCAGACATTGGAAGATCAGGTCCAGCAAGACATTGACCACCCAAAATAGACCCCAGGCTCAAATGGAGGGAAGAACTGCTCATGTGGACTAATCAGCATGATAAGTCAGCGTTGTAACAAGTAGGGATTTGAGTATTAACTAATAAAATAGTTCTGTAGTCTGTAACTAGAGAATGCTGATGCCTTTGCTCAAATGTATAAGTAGTGTAAAATCTTGGTGATCAGGGAGCCAGACTTTTGTGGGTTATCACTCAGCTCCCTACTTTGCACATAGTAGAATAAAAATTAGAAATACCCCTCTCTGTAGTGTGAATTGGCACCTTGCACTGGGTAATGAGCCTGCATTTGGGACAACAGTATCACTGAAAGGGTATAATAATCAGATAACCTGCTTTGGCGTGCTAAACAATGTGATTTATTTTGGTTTTTTGCAAGTTATTCCACAGGAATCTTTCTAAAAATGCTTTAGGCGGATGATACTTTTTGGCATCTTGAAATACTTTGGCCAGGCAGTGTGCTGAGCATTGTTTTAAAACTTAGTGACAATGATGAGTCCAGCATATCTCTATAATTAGAAGGTGAGCCTTTACTGTGCAAGGTTTTGATGTAAATGACTCATATAGTTTGTGAAGCTACTGTAGAATTGGCATACAAGAAATTTTAAGACATGTCATTGAAAAAAGTAAAAGTGACTTAATTCTTGCCTCATTATTTATAAAAATAATTTTCCAAACAAGGTTTTTGAACATATTTGTGCACAGGATAACTAATGCCATGACTAATACCTATCCATGTGTGTCCATGGTGCTTTACAGATGTCATGAAAAAGACTTTGGGCAAAAGTTGACTAGGTTCACACACAGTAAAATGGAGGGAGACATAAGGGAAAATAAAGTCTTAACATTTGTTGCAATTACCCTCCTCATAATCTCCCATTAATTGTTTTACTAACTTGATAAAAACAATGATTCAGATCTGTGGGCTGCCCTTTGAGGATTGATAACACATGCTTTTTTACCCTACTGTCTGTTTATTTACTGTGGAGAAATTAATCAAAATCTCATTTGAAATCTTTCTGGCTGCCAAATAAGATGGTATGCAAATTATTCCATGAATTGTGCATTTTGTCAAAATGGAGTTGAAAAAACGACTTTATTTCCAAACTTTTTGAGCCTTGTGAATATGCTAGGAACATTTGTAGTAGAAATGCTCAAGTCTGTGTTGAGGGAGGGAGGAGAAATACCTAGCTACAACTAGAAACTTCTAACTAAATAGAGAACAGTTATGGTAGATTTTGCAACATTAATAGTGATAGGGAAATGTTTTGACCAGCCTTCCTGTAATGCAGTGGTAACTCTTACAGTATTTCTTCTATAGTGCTTCACCTTGAATGTTTTCTTCTGACTTTATTACATAGGCACACATAGGCAACCCAGAATACCTTTTGGGTTAATAGTGTTTATACTTGATGCCAATGTATTCTAGTGTACTATAATGTATTTCCTTCTTGAGGAAAGTATCTATGTGCTCCATCACCAATAATACACCAAATAGATAGCATATATTTTGTTGAAGTCTGTACTACTTCAATATCACTGTTCCCAGAGAGCCCTCTGGCTTGCTGGGCTCTGTCGTGATATGGTGAAGTTTTTTGGCAGGTCAGGACCCCAGGCAGGTGCGTGCTTGCTTCAGAGAGAGGAGAAACTCACACTTGATGGTAGAGAAGGTGTTTATCCAGGGCTGATACCCAGGTGTTCCAGGCTTGAGTGTGTGCGTGAGCGTGAGAGCCAGAGGGAGAGATTTTGGGGCTCTCCTCCTCTTTTGAACAGGGGTGGAACTCATGCAAATGAAAGGGAGTGATCAAATCAGAGGGGGTGTGGCATTGCCGTTTAGGGATGAAAGGGGTGGGTTGCAACTCGAAGCTTTGCCTGGGCCGTCTGGCCTGCCTGGGGCGTCAAGAACCTTGGGTGTGTTCACAGATAAGATATAATAGATTCTTAACAACTGGAGCCAGGGCTATCAGCAGAGAAAAAAGCACTGGACTTGAGTATTGATAACATACAATGGACTGGGCTTGGGCCATTAAGGGACATACTGTGGAAAGGGGGAACCCTTTATGTGACTTAACTTATCTGGAAAGGGGATGGGGGTGGATGAACATTTACAGAAACTAGGATACAAAGTTATACAAAAATTAAAAAACCCAATTCCACACCACTACACTTCAAGTTCTTATGAGCTCTCAAAATGCCTGCAAAGCGATTTAGGTTTAACCCAGTTGAAGATACTGTCAGAAGTGCCAAGTGGCTCTGGATGAAGTGCAATGCTCCCTGACAGACGAGTATCTAATGCAAAGTTGGGTCCAGTGACTTTTTCATTGTATGCCTTTGTAGTTCCCACTGATTCCAGGTAAAGCCAGTCTATTTTCATCAAATTGCAAAATAACCAGACAAATTATCTCCAATGCTGGTAGATGCTCTGTGTGTTCCCAAATATGTTCAGTGTGACATTCAGTTTTATGATATATTTGCTCCAAGTGATGTACAAACAAGTGATGTGAACAAGTTTCTGTTTCTAATATGTTTTTAAAAATAGACATGAAGTATTTATTGTTTATGTTTACCTGTGTTTTAAGTAGTGGCCTTGGCTTTTCAAGATAGCCTCTGTGTGTGTGCATACCTATTACAATATGCTTTGTTTTTGTACAGCCTTCAGGGACACCATAATTAGAGTGGTTCATAATAACAGTAAATCACATAACCCATCCTTTTATTCAGTAACAAATATGTCCAAAAACATTTATAAAGATCTGAGACCATAAGAAAATTCAGAGTCTAATGAACTTGAAGACATGGAAAAGAATTAGACTGTACATTTCAGAACATTGTTATAAAGGTGTAATTGCCATAATATACCAGGGATTTGCTATCTTATCTTTTTAAGTTTAAGTCCTGTGGGATTCTTGGGTTAAATTTTGTGGCCATGCTAGAAAAAGCCTTTATAAATGCTCTTATATTTTGAAAAGAGAAAGTAAACATTTCTCTTGCCCTCAGTGTCCCAGTCTGTATAATTCAGTGATGGCTATGACAGATTGAGGGATCAAATCAAGGCTCTTAATTCATGTTTTATTCTTAACTTGTAGTTAGAACAAAATTCTTCTAATATATGTTCTTATACCTGCAGTTTGAAATTTGTCTGAATCAGAGCTTCTCATATTGGGTCTACACTGTCACGGCAAAAGATCTAATTAATACTATGGCCTCAAATAACAAACACTGATGGCCCAAGTCCACTATGGGTTTTTTTGATAATTTCCCATCTCTGTAGGCTGACCTAAATCTCAGTCCCCTGTACTTCCAGTCATACAGTGCCCAGCACAGCTGGATGTCTTTGTTGCTGGACTTCTCAGTATCAAATTCCTGATGTTCTTGCCTGCTAAACTCTGGACTGCACTGGGAGAACTAGGTGAAGGGGAATAATGTATGTCTTTCCTGTTATGAATAAAAATGGGCGGAGAAAATATTAATCTCCTTAAAACACCTTTATTAATCAGCTCTTTCAATATTTGCTCGAGGGGTTTTTGGCTGCCCGTGCGCCGTGAAGGAGGAGGGTCTTTTTCAGCTCTGCTGCAGGCAATTCAACAGAGTTGGAGAACTCGCCCTCGCTGGGAGCAACCCCAGACTTCTGAGTTTCCTTTCTTTTCTCCGGGGGTCTCACCTCTGGTTTGGTCTTTTTAACTTACAGCTAGTAAGCAAAACCAGAGAAATTAGCTCTTTTGATACTTCAGGGTCCACACGGCTTAGCATTAGTTCCTATGCGTTTTAATTTTGCTTGGTTTTTATTTTATGAGGGGTTTTTTGGTGTTAAACCATATCCCAGGATGCACCTGGAGTCTTTTATTTGCATGCGGGATTAGTTGGGGCGGGCGCTTGGAGACTCTAATGACCGCGTGGCAGTTTTGCCGCAGTTATGGCATTTCGGGGGTCTCATGCTGCCTCACAGTGGCGGCAACGTTTGTGGGGGTTCAGGCCGGTTCTTGTGAGGTGGGGGTGGATTTCTTTCTTTTGGAACGGGGTGGTGGTCCGGCCCGGGGCGGGTGGCATGGCGGCTGCAGGGGTCTGGGATTTCCTGTGCCGGACGGCCGACTGCTTGGCGGCTGGAGCCGCGGCGGCGGCGGCGGCTCCGCGGGCTCTGGGTTCCCCCGCGCCGGTTCTCGGGCTGCGGACGGGGCTGGGATTCCCCGCGCTGAACTTGGCGGGGGAAGGGCGGCCGGCTCTTCCCTCTCCCGCTCCGGCGGCGGCAGCCGCGGGGGGTCTGGGACCTCCCGTGCCGGCACGGGGCAACGGCTGGCCCCTCCTCCTCCCGCTCCATCGGTGGCAGAGCTGGCTGCTCCGCTGGTCTCTTTCGCCCCGTCGTTGGGGGTGGGGGGGGAGCTGTGGCGCCGAGCGTCTTTGAAGGGAACGGGCTCTTTTTGTTTTTAAGGTGGTCTGGGAGGAGGTGCCATGGAGGTGGCTTTTCATTGTTACATTACAGGATAAACATTCTAAATTTCATTTTTATCATTTCCCACAGAAAGGTGTCATATCACCAAGAATGTTTGGGGCTCTGGGTGTAGGTACTGGTCTTTAGTTATGTTAGGCTGAAGTGCAGCCTCAGTACAAGAGATCTGGCAGGTCTCTGTGTGCATTATTTCACTCACATTGAGAGTAGTAGTGCCAGAGTGTGGCAAACATACTGGCTGGATGACAGGTGTCCACCAAAACCCCTCCATGCTCTGATCCTCAGCTGGGCAGGGGAGAGAAAATACAGCAAAAGGCTCATGTGTGCACATAAGGACAGAAAGAAATCACTCACCAGTTACCTTCACAGTCATAATGGACTGTGGTTCATGTGGTCTGGTAAATTAGTTTAACTTACTACCACTCAAACAAGAAATAAGAGTGAGATAAATAATAATGAGAAACACCCCCCCCACCCCCCCCACCCCCCCCCCAGATCTTAAAAACATCTTTTACCCATCCCTCTCTCTTTCCTGGGCTTGACTTTACCCCAGATTCAGTCCCTCTTTCCCTCCAGTGGAACAGCAGGGTGGTCTGTGGTCATTTCATCACACTTTGTTTCTGCTGTTCCTTCCTCCACAGGAAGAGGACTCTTCACACTCCTCCTCAGTGTGTGGTCCCTCCCACAGGAGATGGAACTCTGTTCATGAACTTGTTCAATGTGAGTCCCTCCCACAGGATGCAATTATTCATGCACTACTCTGGTATATGTCCCTCTCACATGGTGCAGTCCTTCAGGAACAATCTGCTCCAGTGTGGTTCTGTGTCACAGGTGCAGTGCTTCAGGAATGCACTGCTCCAGCATGGGCCCCCCACAGGGTCACAAGTCCTGCCAGGAAACCTGCTCCAGTGTGGACTCATCTCTTCGCAGGGCCACAGGTCCTGCCAGGAGCCTGCTCCAGCACAGGCTTACACAAGGTCGCATGCTGCTTCAGGCACTCCCACCTGCTCCAGCATGGGGTTCTCCATGGGCTGCAAGGAAACAGCTGCCTCACCATGGGCTGCACCTTGTGCTACAGGGGAATCTGCTCCAGCACCTCGAACACCTTGAGCACCTCCTATTTCTTCTTCACTGACTTTGATGCCTGCATGGCTGTTCCTGTCATATATTCTCACTCCCTTTTCTCTGGCTACGGTTTGCTTCTGTGCAGTAACTTCTTTCCCTTCTTAAATCTGTTGTCCTGTAGGCACTACCACTACTGTTTATGGGCTGAGCCTTGGCCATTGGCAGGTCTGTCTAGGAGCCAGGTGGCATTGGAATCATTAGACACTGAGAAAACTTATGGCAGCTTCTCACAGAAACTACTCCTGTGTCCCCTTGCTACCAAAACCCTTCCATGCAAACCTGTACATAATAACAGCTGCTGTCCTATACAATTCTGATCTGTGCCCCTGGGAATACATACTGGTTTTGCTATTGGCTGCAGAGTTACTCTTGGATTAGGCCATAAATAGAACACAAATCAACCTAACTTTTTCTCAGGGAAGTATTTTTGTTTGTGTGTCTCCATGTATAAATGTATGTATGTATTTCGTGCCTTGAAATATGTCCTTGAGATAAAACATATGCTTCTCATTAACTTAAAGTATCCTTCTGCTATTGAGTAACTTGCAAAACTTGTTTTCAGTTTATTTCTTTTTGTTGCTCTCTGTTTACATATGCTGTAAGGGTAGAAGTTTGCAGATTTTTCTCAGCTGTTGCTATCACTTGAGTTGGTAGCTCCAAATGTCCATGTAAAAGTTTGGATTTCTGTCTGGACTTCTAAACATCAGTTGGAATTGTCATCGACTTGGCTCAGACCATGACACCTAATTAAGGACTGCTAAGTTGCAGTGAATGGGGGAGCTGAAGTTGTTCCCACCCCAGTACCAGGCAGGGGGAATGCTACCCAGAAATCTGCAGCTTTTGCTGAGAGTGGAATGCAGTCATTGTTAGCAGTTTATTGGTTCGTGCCTCTTTTATGTTTTGCTTTCTGGTCATATTTCTTTTCTGGTGTGTGCCATGATTTTAATTTGATTTTATTGTGACCGCTTAAAGTAGTTTTTTAACTACACTGGGATGTTAAAACTACAATATCATCAGGAAAAAAAATTAGGTTTAGTCATTGTGGGAATCATTGATCACATGCTAATTTTCCTGTTAGTTGTTTCCTAGTCCATAAAACTTTTAAATTATACTGGATTCTGTACAATGATGACTTCCATTCTGCTGCTCCTGTGTCTCTGGATATATCTGAAGAGAACAGATTATCACTGATAGGTCTGTTCTTTAGCATAGCATACCAGATAATGTGCCATATAAATTATTAATTGCCCATATAAATGGGTCCAAATTCTTCCCTGTTTCTCTGTATTGCACAACGGAAAAAGGTAATCAATATAAGCTGATCTGTGGAGACTTCACTTGGAAGTAAATTCATCTTCTCTGTTGTCTAAAATTGGGAGGTTTCTAGCATAGTAAACACCCAAAATCCATTGTGAGAAATTAGCTACTTCAAATGTATGAACTTTCCCATATGAGGAAAGGCAGTAAAACCACAAAGTGTAAATTATTACCTGGAGGGACCTTTTTCTGGGTGGTGACTACAGAGAGAGTCTAGATAAATAGCCTAGATACATCAATTTCAGAATATGTAGTTTCTTGTTCTCTGTGCAGATGGCTTTTTACTGTACTCATTCCCCACAGGTTGAGGCAATGAATTTTACAGCTGCCACAGCTCCAAAGGGCTAATGGCAAAATACATTTAAAGAAGGAGATTCAAGTTATGACATTCCTTGCCTTCTAATAATGATGTTCCAAACACGGCCTCTGGCTCAGCATGTTAATAAGCTGTAGGTGCAAGAAGATAGGAAAGTATCTCATATTTTACCCACTTAAACATTATGTGTTCTTAGTTAATATCTCCAGTTATTTACCCCCGCCCAAAAAACCCAATCACGTCACCTAGCCCCAATAACATCACAGAAGAGGATACTGTGAACCAAGTTCTGCCATCTTTGCTTATTTCTTAAAAGCATTTGAATATTTACCAGTCGTAGATCCTCTGTAACCATTTGTACCTTCTTGCAAACTTAGCGTAAAATATCCCCATACCTATTGTTCAGTGATTTACATCTGCTTTGGATGAGGATAAGTGAAAACTACAAAACACAGCTGACTTTTATATCTAGGAAAAGATATTCATTGTGGCAAGCATGAAGAATGAATTTCAACACAGTATTGTGGGAATAAAAAGCAGGAAGTGAAAGTATTTTAGGGAGGACAAAAGAGAAGTCACAGAGACAGAATGAGTAGGTAATCCTTGAGATCTAGATCAGCAGTCAGCTAAAGCTAAATAGAAAATATTTCCTGCAGTGGAGACAGATGTTTGCCCATTTCAGAATATTTTCACTGGATCGTAACAAAACCTCAGCAAGCAGCATGAATCCTGTTCACAAATAGAGTGAGCAAAGTATGAGGCTGAAGGAGGACTGGACGCTCAGAGGCAGCTAGCAATGGCAGTGGCTCACCCAAGGAAAATTAATAAGATACTTTGGTTTCTGTAAACAGTTTTAGAGTCCAGTTGTTGGGAGGTTTTTTGTTGATTTCTTTTCTCTTAATAAACCGTGGGCAGAACTTTGTTGATGCACAACACTGCTCCATTAGGCTGATGAAGAGGCATTCCTGTTTAGTATAGATCAGTTTTTTATCAGCTATGCAATAGTAATTGGAGTGAGAAATATTTTCCTGAGATGAATGCCTTGTAGGTGGTCTGGTGACCTGAGTCGGAGGCAGTGGCCATTTGCCTTACCAGATCATTACTCTTAGTTATGCCCTGTGCTTCAGTTATCACTGTTGTTGGAAGCAGAGTATGGAAATAAACATTCACTGGGGCCATTCATTGTTAGTGGTTATAGGCTGAGCATATTGACCATGTAAAATACTCCTACATTAGACTAACTGATATCCATATGGAGATAGAATGTGTTTTCACTGCCAATTCAGTATTCTTCTGTGGATTTTACGATGTAAGCATGAGTCAGTCCACATTTGAACTGTCTCTCAATGTATTATGGCATATATCCCTCACTATTGTGGTACAATTTTTAAGAATTCCAACTTTTTAAACATATGATTTTATACTAGTGCTTATGCAGTATTTGTCCTACTTGCTTTACACAAATATTTTTTTTACACAAACCTTTAATTTTATCTCTGCTTCAATCTTTATAGTAGGGCAAGAGACAGATGAAATCTAGAAAATTGAAGAATTGTCTTTAATTCATAATACTATCACATAGGTACAAATAATAATTCAATGATTCATTTTGTTTCTAGTGCCAATAGTTATACAGTCAAAAACCTGTATTTAAACTTACATAAATTTTTAATTTGATTTATTAGAAATGGCCCTGTGCCAAAATCCCAGAAATGAATTGGATATACACACAGGAAAACTGATCGAGATCTGTATTCAAAGTGCAAATATTACCTATTTTATGGCTCAAGCCATGATTGTAATCTGAAGCACATTTCCCTTTGGAATTTTTAAAACTAAAATTATTGTATCGATCTCATCCTTTACAGCAGTATCTGCAAAGTGCTTTGGAAATTAAACATTAATATGTTGGAAATTAAAAATGTCAATACTTTGAATCTGTTTTTCTCAGTATAGTTTAAATTTGAGTTATGCCAGTTGCTTCGACATTTTTACTATTATCTGAGCAGCAAGAACCTATTTTGTTGACCCTTTGATGTGGTCTGGTGAATATTTTTAAAGACATTTGTAGTTTCAGACTGAGGATGCAAAAGAAACAGCTCTCCTACCAGAGCTTATGACGGACAGTGGCTCTGTAAAGATCACTTGCTTCTGTAAGATGTAAAATGTATTGTGGAAGCAAAGAGATGATTATGACTATTCTTTTTCCTAAGGGAAAACTGAGCATATTCATCTGTGTGTTTTATTGAGCACATTATTTTTTATTATTAGTTTTATTATTTATAGAATCATGAGAAATATATATTTGTGTGTGCATATTTGTGTGTAAGTACATGCTGGTGTATGAAAGAGAAAGAAAGCCATGATCAAATACAGACAATTTGCGAAATAGAAATCATTCACTACCTAACCTTATAGAAGCTGAAAGGTGGTGTTTTATGAGTTTTACTTAGCTATCTACAAACCTGGCAGAACGAGAAAACTGTTTTATTTAGAAAATTATTTGTTCCTTGGTCTTATTCATAACATCAGGAGGACAAATCTGTTTGATTTGCTGTGGCTAAAAATATTACTGGGGAAAAAAAGTCTCTATAACATTAAGGCTTATCTGCTTTGGTTTGCACCCTGTTTTATATTGCCTGGATCCTTCTTTGTGATAACATCACAGAAATACAATTATGATGATTTTCACCTGAGGAATAAGTGACAGAAAGCTAATGATCTTGTAACAAAAATATGAGGAGAAAATAATTCAGATACAGATGCAATGTCTGCAGAGGTGTTTCTAAATTGACACCATCTGGAAGTTTATATGGTGGCTCTAATATTTGAGGATAAGTAATTACAAGGAGCTAGACAGTAAATATACAGAGAAACTCTCTAGGATTTAAAAGTGCAATGGACAGCTCTCAAAGACAAAAATGTCATCCAGTGTCCTTTATTAAGAAATATAAAAAGGAGGTAATTTCTGATAAACCATTTTAGAAATAAAAGAGATAGTATTCAGCAAAGATTTGGAAGCAATCTTAGAAACATCACATTTTAAAGGAAGTGAAAAATGGAAGCTAGGAGCTTGACAGGAAATAAAAAGGTATTCAACAGAATTAATCTGTTTTAATCTGGGATCCGGTTGTAGTTTGCAAGAACAGTTCTCATTGCTAGTGTGTTTGTGTCTAGATTTACCTTGCTCTGAAGCTCAAAATATTATTTGAGGTCCTGACTGATCTCTGATGATTGTGTCCTGCTTTTCCCTGGGTTTTAAATTCCTTTGAAATTCAAAGGACTTTGTGGCTTGACTTGTCCCTTGTCAAGTCCTCTTAATACTTCTTTTGAGAGCTGAGGAGCAGCACCATGGTTACTAAGAGACATGTCTTATGTATGTAGAGAGCTTACACTCTACACATGCAGAGAGCCGAAGTTTCTGGTGAGTGTAAACCCTCTACAAAGTACCAGATGGTTGAACCCACCTGCACATTCCATCCCATTTCCTCCTCAAGCCAGGGTAGAATTTAAATGGCTGCAACAAATTTACTGTTAAGGTTGAGCAGGTTTTCCAGTCACATATTCTGGTTTGTGGAAGCCTACCCAGCACCACTAGTAGATCTCCAGTGCCTGTTGTACTGCTCTCTTCACAAGGAAAACTGCTTGAATGGTGCTGTAGGACCACTGATAACTTTTCCAATGTTCAATATAAGGATTAAGTGTCAGGTGAATGTGTTTAGGTTAGATATGTATTTTTTAGTAAGGGTAGTGAAACGTGTGCACAGGTTGCCAAGAGAGCTGGTAGGTACCCCATCCCTGGAAACATTCAAGGTCAGGCTAGATGGGTCTTTAGGCAATATGATCTCACTGAAGATATGCCAGCTTATAGAAGGGAGCTAGACTAGATGACCTTTAAAAGTTTTTTCCCAACTCAACTCTTCTATGATTCTTTGTTTTACGTGACTATGGTTTTAAACATAATTTCAGTATCATCAAATAACCAAGGAATGAGTCTTGTTTAATTGAAGATTCTATTTTTGTGTTAGTACAGTCTATCATAAACTGAGTGCAAGCTTTACCAACTTCATGACTAAGTGGTTTTGCTTCCATCTGTCCTTTATACATTGTAGATCCTGGTGCTTTAAAAATGCTGTGAAAGAACAGCAAACCGAGACTAAAGTTTTCATTCTTCGATCTATATTATTGTTGAAATGTCCACATCTACACTGTATTAAGCATAGAGGAAGGTAATATCCCTAGTTCATTTAGTATGTTGGCTAAACAAACAGGCAAAAAGACACATTCTGGATGACCAAGCATTAAAGTATGATGAATGCAACTCCTGTCATGGGTGCATTGCTGAGGTGCTTGTTGGAAGGCACTGTTAGCACACACCTGAACTGCAGAGTGTTTCTGCTCTGTGAAAGCTGGTTGTGTACTCTGGCCTACCTTCATTCATGGAGCTCACTCATATCAACAAGACATGCAGAACTGGGACAGAATATGCAGTAAGGATTCACACTGCAGATATTATAGGGCTCCAGAAGTGTTGCCATTAGGCTGATCTTCTTAAAACAATGCAGAAGAATCTGTCATTACTCAGGTAGCAGGCATATCTGGTAATTCTTTCTTGATGTTACATATTTAACTTCTATGGATTTTTTTTTTTAAATGCATATAACTATATGTATTCCATATAAAAGATGCCAACCCATCCAATTTCATTTAAACTATAACAGAGGTGAAACCACACCTGTGGCATTTTTCACATGAGGCACCTGTCTGATAAATGAAGAATAAAGCAAGAAGCCATCAAGCTCTTGCAATCTGAGGGACAGTCTGCCATTTGTAACTTCAATTATTTTTTCTGTGTCCTAAAGAAAAAAGTGTAAGAATTTAAGGAAGTAGCTGTACCATTTGCTGATTGAGCATAGTAAGTACACTGGGCCCTAAAATGTCTCAGCTGGAATACATTACTGGGAGCTGTAAAGTGATCCATCTTCTCCTCTGAAAGATCTAGTGAAAAAGCAAGGAACCCAGTCTCAGAAGCTGCTTCTACCATCATTTCTATAAGATACTTCCCAGTCACAACTGGGGTGTCTTGGATACTTTCATATTATACATATTATAGACATTCCCTACCCATTTCTCTGGATCTTTCAAGACTACTAAGATTGAGTTCTGAATTCATAATTTGGAAAATGCTGCTTTTGCCTGAAATTACTGACTTCAGTACACACTGAACTTGGCCTAACATATTATCACTTTTCAGATGTGAGTCTTATCCTTTCTGTAGCAGATCAAAATTTGTAAATGTCCTTTTTTGTCCATTTTGTCTGTAAGAGGAAGGGCACAAATGAGACTTTTTTTATTTCAAAATTTTATATATATGTGTGTGTGTTCTAGTCCTATTTGGCAAAAACTGCCATAATTGTTTTCCATTTGGAAACTATGTTATGACATGAGCTATAACCAAGATGATGCTTTATTGTTTGCATATTTCTCTTTTATGGTATAAAACTGTACATCTTATGCCGATGAAACTTCAAGAATTCAGTGCCCCTACAGATAAGGCTGCTTTTCTTTAGGAAATTTAGTGTAAACTGAGAAGCATTCAGCACTACGAATTATGGCCTTCACTCAATTACTTTACAATGTTATTAAATGCTAACTTTTACTTTAGGATTTTGATGTGTGAGGGGTTTAAATGTTACTGTATCTACAGTGACAGAGAGCAATATGGACTCATGTAGGTTGCCTGGGTGAATGGTGTCCTTAAGTCAACCAGTCATGATATTCTGAGAAAGACAGTAGCCGTCCCTCTGCAAGAAATTAAAAATTACATTTTTATGATATGTCTGGTCTGTGTTGTTTGGACAGAGATTTGGTGCTCTGGCATGCCAGGTGAGACAAGTTAACATGGTATAAGAAGGTTTTACAGTACATTTGTCTGCTGGAGCTTGTTGTAACACTGGCATTTCATTCTTGTGGGAGATTACTACTCTGCATTCAGATTTCACATTCTCCTGTAAAAACCACATGCTTCTGTTTTGTTTCAGACTTTTTCTTTTAAAACCTTTATGTCCCCTTTTCTGTTAATATAAAGATGAATTTTTCTCTGCTGCAGTTTATGTTTTTGGATCTGTTTTAGGTTTAGATTGTCTGTGATAGAGGTATAAAAACAGTGATGGAAACACTGTTACAGGTAAAACATTTCTATGTTTCTCATTCATATAGCACAATAATATTATGATGATTTCTCTTACTCCCTTCAACTGACAAGAGTCTTTCAAAGCAACAGGAACAGTAGTCACAACACTAGTGTGTGCAAACAGTAGGCAAAAGTCACTGTTGTGAAATTTGTTCAGCTTTGCTTCTTCTGTGGGAAAAGAAAAGCCCCCAGGACACAGAAAACAAATGAGAGAGTTTACAGGATCAATAAATGATCTTTGTGGTCATGGCAGGTCTTGAGAACTATAACTAGCAGTAGTAATCAAAATTTTCTGGGTTTCTAGGATATTGTAATGAAAAATGGCTGGGAAATCAAGAAAATATCTTTAAAGTATACATCATAAGGGTATATTCCTGCAAAGAAATTGCAGAGGTTTAACAATTCCCATTTGTTAATGTTAAGATTTATTAATATTTATGAGGGTCTGTTTATGCTTACTTTTATTTATTAATGGCACATTATACAATTATTTATCTACTCATTATTTATTGTTAGTATATTTATCAATAACACTATGTATATTGGTATTTATTTTATATATATATTTATATTTTAAAAATATTTTCTTGTCAATAAGTCATTGCTAATAAATTGCACTAATAAATTGCAAAGAAATCTAAGGCATAGCCACTTTGGAGAAGGGTAGAGGATTGAGAAAGGAAGCAAGTGAGAGTGTTACAGGTTTTGTTTTACATGAAAATGTTTACTTTTGGAAAATGAGTTAAAACTCTCTTTTTTGATATTTGGTGTGGGAAACAGTGAAGTGCCTCTTACTTTAAATTTATTGTTTTATTAATAGATTGGAAATACCGTTCAGAAGGAAGGCTGGCATTTTTCAGGTGACTTTGAATATGTGGTGTCCGTGGATAGTGTTTGAATAGTTCAGTGATTGACAGAATCTTGTAAAACCTCTCAAAGGAGAAGGACACTTTAAGAGAAGTTTTTGCTTCTCATATAGGTAATCTCACATATCATCTGATAGCAAGCTGTTCTGACCTAAAACTCTTTGAATGCAATTTAAACTTCAGTGTGCCCTGAAACTTCAATTAACCTAGAAGAAATATACAGCAGTAGGGTGTTGTAAAAGTTATAGAAATTTCAGATAACCTTTATGAGGCATATATTTAATTTCCAGCCCTTGCCTATTTCTTTTCTCATATAACAGTTGTGCACACTGGTTCCCCACCAGCCTATCACAGGATACCCAAGAGCTTCTTTTGAGCTACTGAGTAAGTACTTTCCATTCCTGATTTCAGCACTGGTAGGAATAAAGCTTTGTCATTTCATTAAAGGTTTTAATTTTTCTTCTAATTATAACACCTAAAATGAGCTGACAGCTGATCTTAGAGCAGCAGTGACAGATGCTACACCAGTAATAAATGTCTGGCTCTGTGCTGGTGGTAGGGAAGTTGTGCAATGTATTAGTGGAAGAGGAAAGAGCAAAATCCATAATGCAAAGGCCTGATGCATTTGGAAGGATGTATCAGACAAGTGTCTTAATCCTGTTTCTTCCCCTTCCACTGTTGTAGCAGGCACTAATCACTTTTCCTCTACCGTGTTGAGCAATGCTCTCTTCTTCATCCATAGTCAGTCTGCACCTGAGAGAAATTTTTGTTGCACAGGCAAGCTGGTTAAAGTTTCAGTCTTTCTTATTATCTTGACATGACAGTAGAAGCCCCAGTACAAAACAGCCTATGAGCAACACCCGGGAACCGACTGCCATATTGTAGGACAGTAAGAGTATTTTATTTTCTTTTGGAAGTGGATGGTTAAAAAAGCAAGACTTAATCCAAACTTAGTCCAGAATAAATCTTGAACAGTTTAGTATAAAATACCTTTGAAGGAAGGATTAAAATTAAATTAAGGGAGTTGTGCTTCTTCACTAATTTTCTATTTTTCTGTGTTTTTGTGGTCAATGGCAGGCATGCAAAAAAGGTTTGAAATTTTGTACCCTATGGTACAGAAAGTTTAACACCTCTTCACACAAATCTAAATGACTCTGCAAAGTGCTGGTAGTTAAAATAGTTTTTAGCTTGAAGTGTTTGTCTTTGGTACAAATGCTTTCTCTTTCTTTTTTTTTCATACAGTGAGCAGCATTTTGTTTCTGCTTGCTGATACTAGTAGAATTTTCATCCGTAAAGCACTGTTCTCATCTCTAGTAAAGCACTATTTTCATCCTTGTTTTGTAAAATGGCCATGAGACTTAACACTGAGGTGTTAACCTGACCAGATATGTTAACCTGACCCCTTTATAAGCATTACAGTGACAAAGAGTACATAGAAGAGGTGCAACGCATTTGACAAAGATCCAAGTACAGATCTAGATCTTAGAGAGAAAAGGGCTTTTCTTACGCTGTGAAGTCTGTTTCACATTGTAGAACTCTTTATTCTAGCCTCCTGTCCTGGTTGCATCTTTCAGTCTCAGGAATAAATCCTTCATACTGATTGGCTGCTTCTGCTCTTACTCAGTTTTAGTTTTAATGAATATTTTTTTAAGCTTAAGCCACACTTTTTTTTTTTTTTTTTTTTTTTTTTTTTTTTTTTTTTTTTTTTTACTTAAAGCAGCTTTTTGCATAGTAGATTTCACTAAGATTAAAAATAGGCAAGATGTAGTCTCGCTAAATAATGAAAGGATAATGATTAAAAAAGTGTTTAAATTAATGCTATGAAAGTTAGTTTATTTCTGTTTAGCAAGTCATTAATAAAATGACATAAGCAGCATAGAAGTATATATTTCCAGGGTTTTGGTCAGAAGAGGCCCCAGGAATCCAAGGGCTTATTGCTCACCTCCCAACAGTGTAAAATCCATCTAGTTTAGCGATGGTGGTGAGCCCAGCACTTTCCCACACAGGTCCCTGCAGCTGACATGGAGTGGGTACATTCAGCTGCCACTAGAGGAAATGAGGGATGAGGGGCCAGTGCCAAGGTGAAGAGAATCAGTGACCAGACTAAAGGAATGGGCAACTTCTGAGCCTGTGGTCTCCAAATACTAATCTTCTTTCCACTGCTGCAAAGACAGAGTCCCTCTAAATTACACCATCACTGCAAGAAGAGGAGTCTTCCTGGCAATTAATTTTGGGGTTCACATTCACTTTTGGCTTTTAGCAGTATGTAACCAGAGTAACTCCAACAATGTCAATAATCAATTGTATAACTAAAGACACACAATTTTCAAATTTGGCTCTGTCATTTTCCTTTGAGGAAGTTAATAAGGCCAAGAAATTATTGATGAACTTGGCTAGTCTTCAAGTGACTTACTGAGGCTGCCACTCTTCTGATTCCTCAAAAATACAATAAATGAGGATATGAATTCTAAAACAGCATGCAAGAAAACACTTGCCTCCAAATTTCAGTGACAACTCAGTTGTAAGACAAAAAAGGCTATAATGAAAATTGGATTTGTATTACACTATAATTTGTAATCTCTGATGTGTTGCTCTGTAGTCAGAGGCCATTCATGGAAGTTGAGATTATATACATATACATATACATATACATATACATATACATATACATATCTCTATATATGAATATATGACTTGTGTTTGCTACCAAATCAAAATGACACTTAGAGGCAATAAAAGCGATTAACAAGTGGATATGCTTGTGAGAAGTTAACATATGTACAAAACGAAGCCAAAAACTGTGAGTGTAGTCCTAGGCCTCTTATGACCTGAATTCTATCTTATTGTCATAAATATGGTATTACTTGCAATTTTTTGAATCTTAGGGGTTGAAACTGGATAATCTTTAAGGACTCTTACAATGAAAAACAATTTCTGATTTTCTCTGGAAAAAAATGACGTGACACCAGAACACAGTGGAATCTAAAAGAAAACAGTACTCACGTTTTTCATGCATAGCTCAAGTAACTGCTTGCATCAAACAAAGTATCAGCATTCAAAACTTCCATGAAATTGAATCCTAACTTTCAAAGCACTTGTTTGAACAAGTTGCAGGAAAGCACTTTCAGTAGTTGCAAGGATTGTTTTTTATTTTAGAAATCATAATTTTAATTCCTTGGGTAGATGAAGAATATTTACAGGACTGCCTTGACTAACATCAGTTACTAATAATGTGTCAATATTTAACATTTCAGATGATGATATGATAACTCAGTAGAAGGGTATCTAGGGTTGATAGATATCACGGTGCTGGTGAGTATTGGTCATTTTATTTTCTTAAACTTCTTTCTTTCTCATCCTGGCCATATGAGTCATTACTGTGGTGATGCTGTTGCCAGTGTATAATTTAAAGCATCCTTACTTGGAAACATTCCAACTTAGTATCTGACAATACAACAGTCATATATCTACTAAAACTTCAAGTACTTTCCCATTAATTTTAAGGCTATTCTTTTTTCTGAGATCTCTTGCATCATACTCCTGAAGAATTGCCATAAAGAAAGCAGAAAGTTTGATTTATGTATTTCACCAACTTAATAATGGAAATTTAAGCATCAGTTAAGTAACATGAGAATAAACAATTCTTCTAATGAAGGAAGGAATCATTACTGATTTACGACTCGTGTGACTTTTATTAATATATTAATTCAGACTGAGAAATAGAAGAACCCTTCTTCATTCTTTGAAAGAGCCATGAAAATTAATAGGATTTTATTGACTGATAAACCTGGATGGGTTTGTACTATCATGTGTAATGATTATACAACAGAGAGGAAAAAACCCTAAGTTTTTTGTCACTGCAATAATTGTGGATAAATTTACACTCATTCACAAATGAGGCAGTCCCTTATTGGCAACAAGTCCAATAAATCATGGCTTTAAAATCTGATTCTATAATATAGAGGTTTTACTGAAGTTTATACTGGAAAACAGAGTATTTTCTGGATGGCCTTACAGGCTAATCTGCTGACATCAGCCAATCAGTGTGGCTAGCAGAAAAAATACATCTTTCTTTTGGTTTAAAAGGGACACCCTGTTACTTCCTACAGCCTAAAATAGGAATGATTCTTCTCTGAATTGAGTCTCCTTTCAGAAAAATGCTGAACATCACCTTTGTAAGACAAATGGTCCTGAGGCTTGTCCTGCTGAGTCCTTTTTTTCAATATTCTGCTATGGAATTGGTACCAAATGTCTACATTTAGGCCTTGAGAGCTTTGTGGGAGAATGAGTTAGACCAAATCTGCTTCTGTCCCTATCATAGGTACTGCTTTTTATACAGTAGCTGTTAGTTTAGGACTGACTAAAAGTGTTGTCTTGATTCTGCTAGTAATTCACCATCCATCAGCACTAGCAAAGACCAGAGGTATGGAACAGGAGGTCAGTGGAGCCAGTCATCCTAGCTCATACTGTTGAGTCAGTCCCCTGGTATCTCATCTTGGGGTGACATGTGAGCTAATAAATCTATCTGTTCTACATCCACAGAGCTAAAAAAACAATAGTAATAATGCATATCTCATTCAGGAAGACTGCAACCTCTCCTGACAGAGCAGTGCATTACTCTACATGTCAGGTACATGTCCTGGCTGTGCCATGAATTGCCTTGTCTCCACTGAGTCCCATTCGTGTGGAGGCAGAGCCTGATCTATGTTGCATGAGAAACCTCAGAGGAGAGACATTACTGAAAAAAGAATGCTCATCTGTAGTACTTTTGTGCTGTAGAAACTTATGATTTAAAATCAAGGTGGAGTTCAACCTGATTAACTGGATAACTCTGTTGTTTCTAAATGATGTCATGTAACTGCTGTAAAGTTCTCTCAGTTTGCTACGGAACAACCAACAGGCTTTCTTTTTGAGCCATTATTTCAAGTAGGTGGAAAAATACAACCAAGCAGCCTTGTGATTGCAAAAGCCTTTCTTCCTTTTGTAAACAAGTCACAAAGAGCCTCCTACTACAGTTACAA
Source organism: Zosterops lateralis (assembly GCF_965231275.1). Taxonomy (NCBI): domain Eukaryota; kingdom Metazoa; phylum Chordata; class Aves; order Passeriformes; family Zosteropidae; genus Zosterops; species Zosterops lateralis. The sequence continues at coordinate 54,442,918 of NC_139800.1, read as the reverse complement.
TGGGAGAAACATAAATGAGAATTTTTAGATGCAGGAAAGGTCTCCTGTTGTTCCTGAATACATATCTTGCAGCTCGGAGGTGGGTTCTGCCCCCATTCATGTTACCTCCCTAAGCAAATCCATTTTTGTCCATCTAGTTTGAGCTGGAGGTAGATAACAACTTAATTGGACTCTGCTTAAAAACACAGAAAACTGAACTGCAGACTTAGTGACAGGAATGTGAGCATGAAAACTGCCTGCTTTCCTGCCTTTGCGCCTCTGATTCTGTTGCTGGGTATGCTGGGCGTTCCAGCTGAGCCACCACTGTTTCTCAAACCTCCCATTCATCCACAATCAGATCTATTGAGAAACTGACAGTCAACCTTGGCAGGAAAATAATTAAGCCAATCTTCAGCACAATATATCTGAGATTTGCTGAACAACTGGTGCTTCTGGACAGTGGATGGTAAAACTGCTGCAGATGCCCCAGACTGCTCTCCAAATGTGCTGCCAAGTTCAAAGCTCAGGTACAAAAGAAAGATGGAAGAAGAACTGGCTTTTGAGACAAGCAAGTTCATTTATGCAGGGCTTGGAAAAACACTGTTAAGGAGCAAGCATAATTAGAAAGTGTCTGTGAAATGAAAGAACCACAGGTCAGTTTTCAGACTATGCATCAAAGGTTCTCCTCATAAAAAGACAAGAATATATACTGACTGAGGGAAGGCTCTGTGAGATATCTTGGCCATGAAATTAAAGGCTTATCTCATGTGGGGGTAGGAAGTTCCACGTGGGGCTATCAGACTTTCCTTCTCCTAGGAAGAAATAAAGAAGTTTGCAAATGTGTTTGGATTATGTGGCAGAAATCCTCCCACTGTAGTATTCCCCATGTTTTGTTCTAGTTGCTGTGCTGAAGGCATCACGTTGCCCACAGATTCAGAATTACTCATCCAGCTATTTTAAAGGTGTATATTCTGGAGAACAACTCAAGATTTCAAAATATCTAGAGATATATTCCACTAAATGCTGGCTGGGTTTTGTTGTGATTTAAGAATTCTAAGAGTACAAATAAGAAGATTTTCAGATTATTATTTAATCACCTGACTCAAAGAGTAAACTGTAAACAATAACCAGCTATGTCGACCAAATCACAAAAGCATTCACCATTAGAGTTTGGATGATGGTGCTTTGTAAGGAAATCTTTCTGTATGCAGAGAAAAAAAACAAAAAGAACACTAATATTAGAGAAACAGTTAAACTCTGTTTAGTTAGAAAAGGTCCAGTGAGCACCTCACTTCAGCAAATGAGAAACTCAGTTCACAGCTTATATAAGTCAGGATTCTGCACAAGAACAAACAGCCAAAGAGAGAAACAAGTGGGAAGCAAATGTTCTGAGTCTTGGTGGAATAAAGAAGAAAAGGTAGGTGACTTATCTGTATAGTCATTAGTCAAAAGGGATAGAGAAATCAAATAACATTAATAGAAGTGTATTAAAAGAGCTCCACATTTGAAGCAAAACACAAGACAGACTAAGCTTTACAAACCTTTAAGTCTAAATATGAGATTCAACATGAAAATAAGGTGAATACTGAAAAGTGCAGAGGTGACCTAAATAATCTTCATTCTACTCTTGTGTTACCTATCTATATTGATAATAATCTACACTGATAATATATAAGGCAACTCTGGGAAAGGACTGGCTTGAACTAAAAATTTCTGTCTAACCACTAGTACCGGTCACCACTGACTCCTGACAGGAGCAGTCAGGCATTATGAAAATGCATGTAATAATTACAACAGTATTTTATAGAGCACTAGTGAGTAATTACACTATAACTTAGCACTTCAGGATGCAGCAAATACTGTGATCCTCTGAATGCATACATGCGCTTTACAATGTCAGAGGAACACAAATATTTTGCCAATTGAAGCCTCTGTAACATCACAGTATTTCCTCAAAGGCACAGCTATTGGAGCGAGAGTGACAGCAGTACTTGTGCACTGTTCTCTGTACTGTTAGTGGCACAGCCAGCATGTACATAAAAGTTCCCTGAATTTGCTGTTCTTTTGCTACTGATGGGAGAACTCCCCCAGACAATTCACAGCTTGTCACTGCATGTCAATGGTGCAATTTAACTGACTGTAAACAACCGTGGAAGAAAAAAAATATGTTCTTTCCAGAAATTACAGAAGTAAAACTGTCTCATAAATTAAGTGCTCTGTCATGATGGTTTTAAGGTAACTTTGAATTTAAAGGTTCGTTCATATCTGAAATCAGAGATGCTACATTTTAAAAACACAAAACTAGTATGACTGAAATAGTATTTCTGTGCCATAGAAATGCTATTTTTCTTCCTATGATCACATTTTTTTACATTTCAGTGAATAGATAGGGAGGCTACTTTTGTGTCTACTGTGCTGCAGAATGATTTGCTAACACATTATGTAAAAAATAATCCAAAATTAAGCTTTCCCCCTCCGCCATCACTCAGAGAAGATGTAATAAATCCACTAAGAGATCTGTATTGCCAGAAATAAAAGATTTAAAGATGGAGTATGCCAAATTCTTTTTAAATTCTATCACCCTTCTGTTGGTAAACACACTATTTAATATTTTGAAGTTCACTTAGGAACAGGTGAGATATCTGCTGTTTTGTGGCCTGGCAATTCATGCTTTTATATGACCATGAATCATACAGCAAAAACTGTAACATCCATTAATATTATTCTTTATTGAGACATTTTAATTAAATTATTTTCCCAATTTTATTCTTGTGCTTTTATGTACTTTTGTGTACTTTTATTTGATGCTAATTAGGAAAAATGACAGTTCTAAAGGGTACCCTGGTGCATTAAACACCCTTCAAATTCTGCCCGGTGTAAAGAAGGGATGAGAAATCCCTGATGTCATCATATGCCATTTAAAATACTATTCAGCTTTACCGTAGAGTTGACTAATTAGGTCTTTGGAAAAAACCCACTTGTTCTGCTGAAACATTTAGACTCAGATTCTGGTTTGTTTTCTTCTTTATTCTTTTTTAAAAAAGATCTTTTTTTAGAAAACTCCCATTTCAAATTACTTCACTCCTTTTTAATTTGTGTAAAATACAGACTTAATGAGTAAGGGGAATTTCCTGTAAGAGATAGAGACTTGAGCTATAAAATAATTCAAGCAAAGTACAAAGAAATAAAATGTATATATCTGAATAACTCACACCATGGGACCCATTAACACTTCTCTACAGAATTGTTTTAGATAGATGGCTAGGAATTTCTGTTGACCTATGCACTATTTTGTATTATCTTCAGGAGAGCGATGGCTGGTGTTGTGTCCTCCAGGGCTTTCAAATGAATCAGAAGGGTACTCAAAAAATAGGGCAATAAAAGTCATAAATTATTTCAAAAGGATCAAGGGAATTAATTGAAAGAATAGACAGCACTTTTTAAAGAAGTTGGGAAGAATTTTTGTTTTTCATTAAAATGTTTTCAATGAAAATTGTTAGGTTGGGATAGTGCCTCTCTTTGTATCCAGGTTTTCTGCTTCACAGGGGATCAGAAGAGGCCTAGAGCATCCACTAACTTGCATCATCATTTTTGGGTGTTGTGTATCTCTCAGATTAATATTTCATATAATTTCCAGGCATAGCTACTAGCTGAGAATTCATATCCATTCTACCAGTGCTTGTACCTCCCACCCCACACAAGTGCCCAGTCACATCCTAGGACACAGGACATGCTGCACAAATGCTCAGCCTCAGGGTTTTGAGCATTTTTGCATCGTCTTCTGCAGTGGATGTCAAAACTTGAGGGACTTCTAACAAAGGCTTGTAGTGACAAGGCAAAATGGATTTAAACTGAAAGAGGGTAGATTTAGATTAGAATTAAGAACAAATTCTTGAAGGTGGTGAGGCATGGGAACAGGTTGCCAGGAGAAGCTGTGGATGCCCCATCTGTGGAAGTGTTCTACGCAAGGGTGGACAGATCTCAGAGCAACCTGATCTAGTGGGAGGTGTCCCTGCCCATGACGAGGCAGTTGGAACATAGTGATTTTTAAGGTTCCTTCAAACTGCAGCCATTCTCTGATTCTATGATGTGCTGTGATTCTATGATATGCAATGGACAAAGACTCATTGACTTTCAAATTGCTTAATATGGATTACAGAAAGAATCTTTAACAATGTGCTCCACAGAAGGTCAACTGCAGAATGATTCCCTTGATGTAACATTTATGGTACAGTACATTGTTTTCCTTAGCTGTAGACATAGGGATTGTGTTTGTACATATTATATATGTAAATATCTCTATGTGAAATTAAGACTTAGATTAAATATTTCATGGAATAAAGACTTTGGCGTAGTGCATTTTTCAAATGCCAATGTTTGCAGACAGCAAGTGACTGGTTGAGGCCCTTCTTGCACAACTTCATTATCTTGCAACTGACACAGATTATTTTTGAACCATACAATGGGATTATGCATGATTTAAAATTATTTTCATTTTTTTAACTGACTAATACATAGAGAATCTGAAACATCCAATTTTGTAGAGATATTATGACAGCAAATGTCAATTCAGAAATCTGTACCTAATTTTCTGGTTAGAAAAATATATCTACAGTAGATTTATGTTCACCCTTAACTGCTTCTGTATTATAGAAACCATAGAAAATTTTTAAATATTTTGCATTTATTTCCCTAATTTCAGAAAGGACTGCAATTATAGGATGGAAATACACAAGCCCATTTGTTTGAATTTGCCTTATCACAGGGAGCCTAAAATGCTTTGGCTTATGCAAAGTGCAAGTGAGCTGACAATTCCATTATAGCTTCAGTCTGTAGGAAACCAACAGGACCAGCATTACCACCTAAGATCCCACCACTGACTTGCCACTAAACAAATATAACCTTTAAAGCCTTTACAAAACATTGTGCTTACTGCAGACCTGACCCTCCTATGACTTTCTGAGAGAGACCTGTGTGTGCTACAGATAGGTTTAATCTGACATTTATGTCATGCATACATACACAGACACACACAATAATGGCAATAATCAAAGGCAAGCCTGTAAATTTGGTTCAGTCACATGTTTTCCGTGTACAAACTATACCCTTTTTTCCTGCAGTATCATGTATAGGTGGGAGATACCAAAATCACTAATTTTAATTAAGGACTCTATAAACCAGATGGGTTGTTTTTCTTGCTTGTAACTTACTTTCTTAATTCACAAAAATGCACAAATCCACACCCAGAGGCAACTATCAGTGTGCCAGCCTGGCCAGTGCCCTGCAGGCTGCTTGCCAGTGCTTACTACTGCAAGACGTTGCCTGCTCTGTGAAGGGGAGGATAAGACTGCATCAGAATATGTAAAAGCACTTTTGTTCCTTCTAAATAGGGGTGCAAAGGAGGCAAACACCACTTTATTAGTCACAGCCAATGGGAGGAAAGTCCTGCCTATCAAATCTGATTCCCTTTTATGACAAGGTAACCACCTACTTGACCAAGAGAAAGCAGTGGATGTAATTTTTATGGATTTCATCAGAGCTTTCAATACTGTCTCTCTCACAGTATCCTTCTGGATAAAATATCCAGTGCTCAGCTGGATAAAAGCACCATGCAAGGGGTGAGCAACTGGCTCAGGGGTCAGGCACAAAGGGTTACAGTGAATGGAGTGACATCAGACTGATGACCTGTCACTAGGGGGGTTTCACAGGGTTCCATTCTCAACTCTGTGCTCTTCATCTTCATAAATGGCTTGGACACAGGACTGCAAGGGTTACTAAGCAAGTTCACAGATGGTACAAAACTGGGAGGAGCAGCTGACTCCCTCAAAGGCAGAGAGGCCCAGAAGAGAGACTTTGACAAAAGAGAGGACTGGGCAGGCACCAACTGTATGAAATTCAACAAAGGCAAGTGCTGGATTCTGCATCTGGGATGGGGCAATCCTGGATGTATAGACAGATGGGAAAAGGAGAGGCTGGAGAGCAGTGTTCTAGAAGAGGCCCTTGGAGTCCTGGTCAATGGCAGGTTGAACATGAGCCAGCAGTGCCCTGGCAGCCAGGAGGCCCCTGTGTCCTGGAGGGCATCAGGCACAGCATCACAGCCAGGCAAGGGAGGGGATTGTCCTGCCCTGCTCTGCACTGGGGCAGCCTCACCTCCAGTGCTGGGGGCAGTTTTGGGTGCCACAATACAAAAAAGACATTGAGCTGTTAGAGAGGGTCCAAAGGAGGGCCATGAGGATGGTGAAGGGCCCTGAGGGGAAGCTGTGTGAGGAGTGGCTGAGGTCACTTGGTCTGTTCAGCCTGGAGGACACTGAGGGGAGACCTCACTGCAGTTACAACTTCTTGTGAGGGAAAGTGAGAGGGGAAGGTACACATCTGTCCTCTGTGGTGACAGTGACAGGACATGAGCAAATGGCCTGAAATTGTTTCAGAGGAAGTTTAGTTTGGATATTAGAAATGGTTCTTCACCCAGAGGGTGGCTGGGCACTGGAACAGACTCCTGAGGGAAGCTGTCACACACCAGCCAGACAGAGTTCCAGAGGTGATTGGACAATGCTCTCTGGCAAATGGTAGCACTCTAGGGAAGGGGCTGTGCAGGGTCAGGAGTGGGGCTTGAGAATCCATGTGGATCCCTTCCAAGTCAGCATGTTCTGTAATTCCATCTGGGCTTATCAAGATAATTCGAGAGAATAACCTTCCTGCTAAACCCCCAGGTAAGACTTCTTTGGAGGCAATGGATGCATTGCTTATCTTGTATCTGAAAGCAGACTGGGAGGCACCTTCATACCCAGCTATGATGGATAGGAAAAGTTGTCTTTGGCATGTTGGAAGCCCTGGGTACTGGAGACCCATGATAGCCTCAGGGGCAGGGTGGGTTACATAGATATTGTCTGCCCTTGGGGGGCTTCTCACCATAACTCCCATCCTGATGGTTCTCCTGTCATGTCATGAGGTGGCAGTATTTAGTTTCTGCTCTCTGGCTCTAGATACATTTGGCATTACATTCTCTTTTCCCAGATGACTTTTCCTTGCAGCAGACACCTCCACACCATGGTTATGAACAGTTCATTCTGTGTACTGTGGATGTGACCCTTTGCACTTGGACCTCAGCTGTGTCATCTGTGAGGCCACCTCAAAGTGAGGGGTGGGGACCATGTGATGAGCCATTATTTGATTTCATTGCATTAATATTTGTCACTGCAACTATAGGTATGATCTGAGATGTGCCAGGTGAGGTTTGACACATAATCTGGGGTCACTGACTTACTCGTTGGTCTATTTAGTCTTTTCAAGGATATTCCTTATTTAATAGGATCTGGAGTAGGAGAATGCAGGCCCAGGGCCTGTAAGCCAGAGGAGCTCCCATTTGCACTGGATGTGGACTTTGCATGACAGAAGACTCTTGGCAGCCTTTGAGGGTTCAAGATACGCAAAATATTTCATATGTTTAAGATGGAATCTGCTTAATAACTGGAATGGCAGAGTGTGGGTTTGAAATGCAAGTATCCACAATGCAAAATTGCCTGTGATCAGGTGTCAATAGTAAGAGTATAGTTGAGATTTGTTCATTGAAAGCAGAAGAAAATGTGCTGACCTCAGTGAATTCAATCACAATGGAATAACTGTGTTTTGACTTTACTCTGAGAAAAATAAGTGTAAAGTGTTAGATAAGTGACTTTTAACAGAAAAAGACAGCATGAACTTTCTTACACAAGACCGTGGTGATAAACCTCACTGGGAATCTCAGGGATGCTTCTTGACTCAAACTGAAATAAATGCATCAGATATATGTGGGTGATCTATGGAACAACTCAAAAAATATGAAGTTTGTGTTCTTTTAAATTAAGACAGAGAGGAAGTCTGATTTCTGTACTGTCTGATTTCTATATAAGTCCTGCTAGAGATGAAGTAGAAACCAGATCAGATCAAAGCTTTTGGGCTTTCCAAAAGAAGCAGAAAAATAACATAAATACCCTAGAGGTGATCCTTAAGCCTTTCAATTTAGAAAAAGGTATTATGGTGGAAATAGTTCTTTATGACTTTAGAAAAGTTCCACCCTGTCCTACTGCTCCTAGGAACACATTTTAATCAGCCTTATTGCAGGTGCTTCAGGCTGTCTATTTGACATATTGATGAACTGGCTAAGTATGAATCCTTTTTTCTTTTTTCAGCTCAAAAATTAGATTTTAAATTATGTCCCATTTAGATAGAAAAAGAAGTCATCAAATTAAAGTATTTTTAAATCAAGCTTTGAATTTTAACACTGTACAAGCAGAGGCCAATCACTTTGTGGAGACATTTCCCCATTTCAGTACTATTTCTCTTGAATTTCACTAATCCATAAGACAGCATATACCAAATTGTGTAGTCTTCACACAGAGTGTTTCACTGTCATTCATGAGCTTCTGAAACTTATGTTTGTTCTGAGATGTTGCTATACAGTCATGGCTTGTTGAACAAATATATATAAGGAATATATAAAGCAACAGTCATGGTGACATTTGTACAGTTTGGGTTTTTTGCATTTATTACTGAAACTAGTTTTATGAAAACCACAATACTGTCTGTGTATTACAGAAGGTGTAAGAGCCCATTTGTCTTTCATTAATCATTACAGCAATAGTAATTACTTAGGAGGACATCCTAAACGAACTAGAACAAGAAGAGGAAAAAGAATATATATGGTGTAGGCAAGTCAGATAGGTCGGAGAGAACTAACATAGGCAGATAAAATGTTTAGGGTTGGGAGGACCTAAAAGTTCTATTTCCAATCATCATGCCATGGGTAGGGACACCTTCCACTAGATCAGGTTACTGAGAGCCCTATCCAGCCTGGCCTTGGGTGTGTTCAGGGATGGAACATTGAGAGCTTCTTTGGGCAATCTGTGCCAGGGCCTCGCCAGCCTCACAATGAAGAATTTTTTCCTAATATCTTCATTCCAGGCTGAGTACACACATTTTTATTGAACACTGGAATACTCCTAATATAGCTATACATTCTAGACTAAAAGCTTTCTAATAAACAAAGCTTCTAGTATAATTTAATTTAAATAAAGCTGTATCTACTCCGTAGATTGAAAAGAAAAAAATCTAGATCTTATCTTATTTTGCTGTTCTGACTAGTAAATTGATAGACATAATGATTTTAATATTTCAAGTCAATATTAATCAATATCAGTCAGTCAAAGTGTAGGAAAACATACTACTTGCCTGGCAGCCTAAAGGTTTTTTTTCTTTAACTATAAAACAATATAGAACTACAGAAACTGTCTTTATGCATTTGTGCATTACGTGGTATTTATTTTGTAAAAAAGGTAAAAAATTAAAAGTGGAAACTGCCCTGAGAAATGTGTTAGGAATAAAAGCCTAGAGCTATAGGCCTGGATCTGGGTAAAATAAGATTCATGATAGTTTGATTTGTCTGTAGGGATTTATATTTTTTTTTATTTCTGTTTAGAAAAACCTTCAAACAGCAAAAAAGTCTTAACCTGAAAGGGAACATCTGAAATAATACACAAATAAAGTTCTAAAACAATTCTTCCTGCGGTCTCGTTGGAAGAATTGCAATGGGTAATGAATGAAAGGGTCAGAATATGACAAATTTCTCAAAAGACATAATTCTTCTCTAGACTGGCTGATATTGGTAAAATATTATATCATTCCAGACAAGTCCATCATAGCATTAGTCATGGATTCAATAAATCCATTTTTAAACAATTTTTGAGACAATTTAGTCGTGTCAAATGATGAAAAATTAAACATTCATGGGTTTTTTGAGTTCTTTCCCAAACACAAATCTACAGTGTCAAAAGAGTTTCCTGATTTAGTTAAATCTTAGAGCAAGTTGTCTGATGGGCTAGTACATGGTTTAAGGGTTTTTACTATTTTGCAATAAGCCATTGCAAATGAACCATTTTCCCCCTTAATTAGCTTTGGTACAAAAATTTGCTCTTCTCTAACTTCAGCCAATGCTCTCTATACAAAAAACCGCAGGAAACAGCACCACTAAGAAAGATAATGAGGCACAACCTTAATATTTTTCTACTTTAATACATGCTTTTTTCATTGACATAAATTCTTACAGTGTTATGTCTCTTGTAAACAAGAATTAGGAGATAAACAATACATATTTTATGACCTGTGATTTTCAGGGAAAAGTCTCTTTAACGGCTCCCCACTGCTAAATAAGGCATTTTATTGGCTGTATAAAAGTGTAAAGAAAAGTAAGTCAGAAAGAGGAGAGGATCATAGGTTTTATTACACCAAGATTGAGATAATAAAAACATCCTAATCATGAAGTGCACAAATATTCAGTTTCATTTAACATCAACCATAAATCCTTGCTGTATCTTCCCAAACTGAATGCATCCAAATCATGAACAGAGAATTGTATGGTCACATTGGATAATGTGGGCTTGTTTATAATAGTTTTCACTTTAAATCTACCACATAATGGACATCTAAAAAGAGTGCTTGAGCTTCCTGTTGAAAAAAGGCATGAGCATTTGTTTTTAATATGTCTTCCAATATATATAACACATTCATTTAGACTATTTTATAACCTTTAATTTTTTAATCTTGTTGCTAAACTCTAGCCTAACACTTAACATGCCTAGTAAAAATTAGCTATTAAGCCTGTGGCTGGAAAAAAAAAACCAAATCCTTTTTAAGTTCTTCACTCAGTTTATGGGTCTCCAGGACCAAAAATCTTTCCTATCTGCAATGTTAGCTGCAGAAAGAAGTTGAACAAAACTGACCACAACTACAAAATGTTGATGTAAGTTCCAGTGGTTTGCTTCCAAAGAATCACAGAAAAAAAAAAAAAAAATGGTTTTCATAACCTTACTGACCTATGTTCCTCTGAAACAGAGGAAAGGTCATGTGCATTTCCCAGTGATGTAAAGTTCTGGTTGGTATTTTAGGCATGATATAAATTCATGCCTTTGTGTCCTCAGAGGACAATAGCAAAATCAATAAAGAAATTCAGAGTGTCCATATGTTTTCATGATCTGAAAAAATAAGGTCTGTAGAAGGTGGAAATAAAAAAAAAGTGATTACTGTATCATTCTTTTTCATTTACCATTCGCATCACCTTTTGATACTAGAACTTTAACCACTTTGTCATAATGACATCATACTTCCTACTATGAAATGGAGTGTCTGGGAAGAATTATTGAGTGATAGGTGTATCTGCTGCAGCAATGTTAAAGTTTTACTGCAGAGGTCCTGCTCAGAAGGATGATATGACTGGCTGTTGTAATTCCACAGAGTTTCTTCATGAGATTCACAGTTGGCATCTAACAACTCAGCTCTTTCCTTCTTTGTATTTCATAAGCGACTTAAATTTTAAGCCTAATTTTAAAAGCAGCCTTAGGGCTTCCATATAGTTTGAAGGATTTGGGAGAGCTCTTCCCCCTCAACACACACCCATACAAATACCCCATAGTAGATTATTTAAAAAAAAAATTAAACATATGTTGGAGGACCCTCCAGCTGACACAAGAATTTTACTGCCCTTTGTCACTCTCCATTAGCTAAAGAATGGCAAATCTACTGTGCCACTGGTTGATGCTTCTCTTTGGAAGAACACTATCTTACTTCCTAAAGTGAGGAAAATTTCTCCATCTTTGCCAGCAAATTTTTTCCTCTCTCCAGAAGATGAAGCTTGTTGCCTATTGTTTTACCCCGTATTTCTTCCTTGCTCCAGTATCACACTGCCCCAGTCATCTTCTCCACTGAAAGAAAAGCTCTGTTATGCAGATTCCAAGGCTCTGTAGGAACTGTCATCATAAGAAGAGTAGGTAAGCCGGATGAAATGCTACAAGCTCCATCATTGTTCTGCAGCAAATTCCCTATGAAACTGGTGAATCTGATCTCCATTACACAAACAATGATCACTGGAAGAAGATCTTGCTTCCAAGTTTTCATTCCTAACCTCCTCCACACTCACCCCCACAGTGTGGAAAATCACTCTATGTTTAATTTAAGCTATAGTGTCAAGAAATTGCAAAATTCCAGGCCAGCTTTGAATAATTTTTTGTTTTGGACCATAGATATTTAAAAGATAAAAATCTATGAGTTTATTTTTATAAAAACAAATAGTGGTGGGTGTAGGAAAATGAGACTACTTATTGTTAAGTATTAAATGTTTATTGTTTAAATGTAAAAAAAAACCACTTTGGGCAAGATAGTAGAGCTCTGTATTGTCACTCTGTAAGTGCTATTTGTTGTAAAAATAAGTAACAACTACAGACTTGAAATCTTAAACCACATATAGTAATGCTTTTATTAGTGCACCCTGCATGAATCATTACCCAAAGCTGTCAATAGAAATTCCTAGGAGTGTTAACACCAGTGTATCTCTGTTTTTGCTTCAAGTCCCCTACTGAAATTACCTGTGTCCTGATTATTTTTATCAGGTACAGTTTTCTTAAATGCATGATTGACTACCTCAGCTTGGTTTAATTGCCCAGTGTTACTGGAATTCCAGTATGCCAATAATCTGTTTTCTTTTCTGCTTAACCTTTTCAGCCTTCAATACATTTTCAGACCATAGATTTGGACTTCTAATCTATCATTACTGAGAGACATTTATTCAACTATTTCCGAATGCATTACATTTTCTGAAAAAGATTGGCATAAATATTCTTTGCTATAATGAAATGTGAAGGAAGGAAGCAGGTTTAATTATCCAAAATAAATTGCTGGCTCAGGCTTCCACTGTCTTATAGAAATTCAGAGGAAACTCCTTAATTAAAGCCAAGATATACTCTGTCTTATTTTTTCTATGTCTTGTTTTTCTTAACAGATTTCTTTCTTTTTCTGCATACCTATCAGGACAATTTTTTTTTTTAAGTAAGCAAATCTGATTTTAAATGGTCTCCGGCAAAATTATATAACGTTTTATGATTATCTGTTTTGAGTTCTGTCAGGTCTAAAAGACCTCAGTGTTTTGGATTGATATTTTCTGGTCAAGCCTCTGCTGCAAGCTGGTTACCTGAGGAGAAATTTGACAGAAGATATTGACAATCAAAATAGATCCTTCAAAGAGAAGAATTTGGAAACGTTAAGAGCTAGTACTTGAATCTTCCTATGTGCTGGACACTGGAGCTTTCTGTTTGGAAAGAATTTAGTCTTCATATCAGACATACTTTTTTTCTACTCCTACATTTTGCCAGTTTTTAGATCCTTGGGAAAAAAATATTGTTGGCAGAAGCACAATAGAGACCTTTAGTGATTTTTTGGTGTGCAGTATTCCAGAAATTTCCTTTGTCTTGAGCATGCTCCAAGCAATAGAGTAACCAGACTTTACTTTGCAGTTCCAAGTATGAGCTGTTCTACTCTTTGCTGCTGAAGTGGCATCTTGAATAGAATCCACATCTCAAGAACAAGTGGGTCAGCCTGTATCTAGAGGAGAAGAGCAAAACTAAGCAAGCTGAAAAATTACAGCTTCTCTAAGTTAGCATGGGGAAGCAATCTATTAGGATAGGGTGAAATAGAATTAAAATTAAGAAAAAGGGCTGAAGTTAGATATTGGATACATCTTAGTAACAGCACAGTAAAGCAATGCAATCTGCTGTTTAGGAAAGTTATAGAATCTGTGCTACTAATTTTTTTTTCCAGAGCAACAAAGAAAAGTGTTATCTTCAGTGTTTGATGCATGCTTGTTTTTGTCTTGAAGCAGATAATAGATTTAAATGTTCCCTCCAGGCCTACATTTGTCTAAACATGAATGTAATCATAGACTTTCAAAGCAAGACATGCATAACGGAGTTTTCCACTTTCCATCCTGCACCTGATAAAGGTGGTAAAAACAGCAGACAAATTCTACATTGTTTATGAATTGAGGGTTGTTGTAATTGTGAAAGTGAATACAACTTATAAATTGCATAAAGTAATATGCCTGAATCCTTCCTTCAAGGCAGTCTCTTTTCCAGGGACAGATGAATGGTAGTGGTCATGATTCAGAATAGCATTAGAACAGTAGAAGGTGGTTTCTTAGCAGGGTAATTGCATAAGCAGCTGAAAAGCTGCACATGCAATGTGTTTTGCAATGTTGAAACTTGAGCTGCTTTATCTCTCTTTCATTACCAGTTCAGATATCAGCAGTACTTTAGTTTAAAGCCCCTTTCACCAAATGGCCATCAAGCTCCAAATTAAAGCACCATCTAAGTCAAGATGGCACACTATTAAGGAGCTACTCTCAATATTTGCATGCACTGTTGTCTGGATAATAGTTACTAGATCAAGTTAAGGAGAGTGAAAGAAACGTGAGACAAGGCATCAGGAGCTTTAGATGATGGGGTGCTGTTTTAACTTAATTTCTGTTGTAAACTTTGTTAACAAATTCTGCAAAGGGACTATAAAGATACTCACCATCTGCATCAAAATTTGCTTACTCTTAGTGTAAACTGATTGTTCAAGCAATAGTTCAAATTTTGTCACAAGACTGATTCATATCTATACATGGCATCCCTAGTTTGCATCTGTCACCGCATAGAGTGCCAACAGTGCAATGAATACGTGTTCTCTGTGGCAAACCATCTAATTCCATGAGGAAACGGTCATCAATTACAATATCATGTCTGTACTTTCAATTAAGAGTCATCTTAAGAACTCCTGTTATTACTGAAGCTAATAACAAATATATATGTTATCATCCCACGAGCGTTGGTGGCTGATTATTTTAATTATTGATGTTAGTTAACAAGTGAGTAATTTTGTATCTAAAGTGTTTCTTCATATTCTGTTTTCCACACATGCAGTGCAAAAGCAGCCCTCTTGTAATTGCAGTTTCTGGTAGGCACTAACCAGTAACAAGCTCTTACTGCTATTACAGGCCTACTTTTCCTCATCAATGTTCATCATAATTTTGACTCAATCATAAGAAATTACAGGTGAAAATAACTTCTAAAAATCTTATTAAAATCAGAAAAAAAAAATAAAAAGCACAAAAGTGAAAAGAACATCTACATCAAAACAGAATGGGACAGGGAAACATGAGCTACTCTAAGTGTTTCTGTCTGCTTCCCCCAGTTTGCAACATGCTCCAATTAATGGAATATTCTTAAGACTGTTCATAGGAGGGGAAAGGAACTACAAAATGACAAATCTCAGTGAGATAGCCTTCCTTAGATATAAATAGGTTTATAAGTTTTATAATTTTGTTAGCAAACAGAACTTATTCTGGGTGTGAGGAATCCATGACTAACGGTCTCAAGAATCACCCACTTGGCCAGTATAACATTCAGAAAAGGCAACTGCAAAGGAAGAAGACAGCAAGACTAAATAGGTCAATAGAGTCTAAGCCATATCTTTTTCCCCTACAAATAAGGGAGAAACTCTTCAAGAAAACGGTGTCCATTATGGTGTGGATTGAATTTCTGCTATTGCACATTTCTGAATGTGCTTTGCAAAGACAAAGATTCAAGGAAAACTTTTGTCTTTCAAAAAAAGACAAAAGAATTTGGGTTTCCAGTCTCCTGCAGTTCTGTCTAGTCAGTATGGCTTTAAAAACATCCTGCATGTTTCCTTTTCAGCCTGAAGGGTTTGAAGACAGATACGAAATACCATCTTAATCCAAATAGAAAGAAATTAGCACTTAGGTGTAATGATCAAGTGAAAAAGGAAAAGACCTCTTGGCTATAAGGGATACAGATTATTCTAAGTCTTATGATTTTGGTTGATTTCCACTGTAGAAGAAAGTCTAGAAGACAGGCAACGTGGAGTAATAAAGTAGCAGAGTTTGATAACACCACAGACCTGTAATGATGTCCAGGAAGGAAATTGGTCAAATTAAATAACTAGAAATTAGAAGGTTATGAACTAGTCTTCTCTCACTGACTGTATGAATGTTTGTGTTAAGTGCCTGATGATTATTTATATAGAAGCCACAGATTTTTCTCCTATTTTATCACAGAATCTATGTGCAAATGTGCCAGAAACACATTTTTCACTCCTTGTTAAAGAGACTTATAAGATACATAAGGTGAAACTGGTGGTGGGAATTGGAGTTTATCAAAAACTGTGGAGTGGAGATTATCAAAACAAAAATGAGCCTTGCTACTTCTTTTTATTTAACTGTAAAGTGCAGGATGTGAACATTAACCCAGAAGTACTACTGTCATTTCAATAAACTATTGTATCTGGAATTATTCTATGAGAATGATTTCATCTGTCCTTCCTCAGATTTCTGGAAAGTCCACTGAACCACCTTCTGTGGGGTGAAGCCTGTACTAAGCCTTTTCTCAGGGGATTGACATCTTGACTCCTTCTGCTGCACTTTTACCCAGCCACAACAATCTGCCGTATGCTGGAAAACCACAACGAGAGAAGAATTTAGTTAGATAGATGAAGGAAAACTTAGTTAAGTAAATGCTGAAAACTACATACTTACGTAATACTTTTGGAGTGGAAGATTGGATAATTAAAAAGCTCTGGGTGGCAGGATGAGGTCAAGCCCATCGTCCTGGGGCTGTATCATTTGCAAGGCCACTGGCAGCATATACCAACATTTTTCTATACCAAGTAGTGAAACATTTAAGACGGTAGGCTGAGGTAAGACAGTATTCCATATTAAAATTAAACATATTATCTGAAACATATTGACTCAGTGATGAAACATTTTAATATTTACAGTAGTATCTACAAGGAGTCTAGATGGTAAAATTACTAAAGAAGAGGAATAAAAGTGGTGTTAATGCATAGGCATTTCTACATTGGCAGAAGCCTTTCCCGGTATTCCCCAAAATCTTGAATTAGGTACATGTGACAAGAGCTCTTCAATTTCCATTTGTGTCAGGAATTGCCTGCACACACATTTTTAAGTAAATATATTCCCCTGCATTGTTCACAGCACAGACTGTCACAAGGATTCCTTTAATGGCAGAACTGCTCAGAATATTTTAATTCAAATTTTTTTTTGCACTGAATATTAACACACTCATTTTCTTTTTCGAAATCACATGCTTTATCCACAATTTATTGCAAGCTGTCTGAAGAACATCTTTAGAGTTACAGTCTTGAAAACTTGCTTTTCCATTTCCAAATGTATTTTGAAAGGACTGTTCTTTAAAAGAAGCCTTTCAAGGATCTTTAAGAGCACTGCTGATAAAATGCTTCACAAAAAAAAAAGGGTGAGATCTTGACTGAAAATCTCAAATCCGAATAATTTTTCTTTTGAAATCTCAATATGTCTTGCATCAGAATAAAGAAAATGAATATAAGAAGATAGAACATTTTCTGCCCATATCTATTAATTTATATGTAGGGGCATAATCTTGTGGCATAATCTTGCAAAGCACCCTTAATTGTTTTAAGCTTTTAGGTTGAAACATGTCTTAAAGTGTGGTTAAAAACAAAAGAAAAGTAACAAAACCAAACCAAAATACCAGACATACCAGCACTAAAACAAACCCCCTGCGCTGCCTTTTTAAAAATGACACAGAAGATCTCTTTGGAGGCAATGCAACACTAAGTGGCCATCTAGATGTTCCAAACTGATTAAGAGCTCTCTCAGCCCTGACAGACGTTTATTGATATTTGAGGACTCCTTCTCAGTGAAAAGGCATCCTCTGTGTTCTCCCTGCTTTCTACAGCTTGTCAATCTCAGGTGAAGATGAACTTGTTAATTGACTGCCTTGTTAATTTATTAATGAGTAATGACAGAAAGAGTAGTGCTGAATGCTTATAAAATTCATCTTTCAGTGAAGAACTATCTGTGTTTTAATACTTTTAACTACCTTTCATTACTAATTTAGTCATCATTGCACATTATACTTAAAGATCAACAACACCCAGCAAACTGCTGCTTTATTATGGAGGTGAATGTATTGAAGTGGAAAGAATTACATGTACCAGACAACAGTTGGGGCTCTCATCTGTATTGTGTTACAAGGAGAGGTGAAACTGCATTAGCATTTGAAAGTAGGATGCAGAATAATTATATTCAATTAACTAAGGACTCCTTGGGCAACAGCCCAACAGAGAACTATACACGACAAGACCAGGCAGTGAGAGAAAGAAGCAAACTGGTTTGAATTCTGTATTCCCCAAGCGCTAATATATATGCTGTTAAATATGCAGTTACTGGGAATGAATAGCTAGTTTAATACCAGTAGAAGTGGCATTGTTTATTACTTTGCAACAGTTCTGCAAGCCCCACTGAGGCTTGCAGGTGGTATTTGGCTTTCTCTGCAAGAACATGGACATGCTAAATACCTGTTTCCATACTTCACATTCCACCTTATTCTGAAAGGATTTGCATTCATTAGTAAGTATTCCTGTTTCTATAAGATGGCAGTAGCAGCCACAAAACTTCTTGACATTGATCTTATTCCACCACTAGCAGGACAGTAATTTTTTGAGGATTTCACTTGCTGGGTAATGAAGCAAATGGTGCCTGTCTCTGAATTGGGAAGTAAGCACACATGATATAGAGAGTGGACACAGAAGGTAAATGGCTGCTTTCAAGGCCCTGCCAGCAAGTGCCCCATCAAAAGAGAGTTAGTATTTCAGAATTGCTTTCTAATCTCTGCACCCAAGAAAAGCAGAGTTACTCCCCAGATGCCATGACTTCCACTGGGGCACATATGGACACAGGCCTACTCCAGCAGAAAATCTTCACTGGGAATTTCTGTGAGAGAAGTCTGTGGTTGCAGCTCATCAAATGCCATTTAGGAGCATGTAACTTCTGTAGGATTACATCCTCTAAACGTGATTTCTTTGTTGAAAATATTAGCATACCTTGAAATTATTTGATTTCCATGAGAACTAACAACAGGTTTTGCAAAGACACTTTTTCATGAAATATTTCCTGATGGTCTAGTTTATCTACTTCTATACCCCTTCTTTTTCATCTTCCTAGAATCACAGGATTACAGAATATTCTGAGTTGGAAGGAACATGCAAGGATCAAGTCCCAACTCTTAAGTGAACTTGGCCATTTAAAAAGTGATTTGTCTGAGACACACAATCTCTTACCCAGGTCTGTTCTTTTAATGTTATCCTCCTGAATGATGTAGATGTCCTTCCTAACTCATATCCTTTGTCCAAATTGATTTATACAACTACTATCTGTTTGTTTATATCATGAGTGTAGTCATATGGATGGATGGCAGCAGAGGAACTGCAACTCTTACAGGTTTAGCAAAGGCGCTTTGCACTTCTTCTTCCTCCCTAGTTCTTATGCCTCAAGCCGTTTTGTGGGTTTTGCCCTAGTTTAGATGCCATGGCTGATGTATAGGATTTCCCACAAGAAGTTAATCCACATGGTCTTCTCAGTGTTTGGTTATGTCAGGAAATCAGTAAGGTTTCTGCGGAGATTTTGGCGTGCTATCTACTGTTTGGATAAATCTAGCTGTAACCTACATGAAAATTACTGGAAATGCAATCTGAAAATAACCTTATTTGAAATTTTTTAGCATTATTATAAATAAATTTTATTCTGAAGTTTTCAGACCATTACTTTCTGTGGCAGTGAATAACTCTTAAGATTTTCCTTTCATGAAAATATGAGGAAACAATGAAAAATAAGTTTATGTTCATTGATACTTCCTTACAATGCAAACTGAAGGCTTGAGAAGTCTCTCAAGATTGTTTTTGCTACATATATTAATGATTTATGCAACATAAGAATAAGTAGTGACAGAAGAACTAAAGTAATGATTATGAAAAAAGTAATGGGCTGAAAGACAGCCAGTTGAGAACAGACTGATTTCTTTTTAACCATACATTTGAATGGTTTGTTAGTTTCTCTTCTGTTAATAAATTCTGTAAATAAGCTTGAACTGTCACTTAGATGCAAAGATGGCTTTGGCAGCATTTCAGCAATGCCCTCTTGAGTCAGACCTTGGAGACACCTCTAAAAATTCTGACAGGTCCAGCAGGATCAAGGAGGAGAAAATCTATATTCCTTTTATCACTTGAAACACACATATAGTCAGTGATGGGGAAAGGCAAAAGCCCTTAAGTTTCCAGAAGGCACTTTTGACACATTTAGGAAAAAAAGGGAATAATCTCAGAAAGATCTCTGGGAAAAGTAAAGGAGAGAAATGCAGCAATAACTTAAACCACATTAATCTCCACACTTTCTAGGATTTATGTCTAGTACTTTGCATGGAAAAAAAAAAGTGTTATCTGTAATTGGAGTTTAAGATGTTGTATAAGATGCTAATGATGCATTTATTATTGGAATCTATAGGGCTTAGAGGGGAAAAGAATTTTGAAGAGGATTTTAACAGTGACTGATTTTTTTACTCTTTGCTAACCCTTCCTCTTGGAGTTTCAGTTAAAGGTTTATTGTTTGGGGTTTTTTTCCTTTAATTGTTGATGTTGTTTTGGTTTTTTCCTGCAAAGAATTACTGATAGTCCAGAACTCTATAGCAGTACTCTATTCAGTTTAAGAAGACTTTTGAGGATGTTTAATAAGAACAAGGATTGTAGTTTCTTTAAGTAACATAAAACCACATGTTTCTATGATTTATTGCTCTGGTTTTTCTGTTTGGCAAATTCTGTAGCACATTTGGCTCTGAATTGCTGTTGCAGTAGAGAATGAATCTTCCTCTTTAAGAGACAGAGACCTCTGATTATTCAAATGAACGGCATTGCTAAGCTGGGCTGTCTGTTGTTTTTGTAGGATATCCAAAGTGACATCTTCCTTGGCTGCAAGTCAGGCATTTTCACTTATCTGAAAAGTGCTTGGCCAGGCAAGTGCATTTTTTTCTGAGGCAACCCTTGCAGAAACTAAGGGGAGTCTGCTACTGCTATGAATTATGGAGAAGGGAAGTCAGTCTATTTTCGTATTTGAAAAGCTGTTTTTTGAACACAGGAAACATACTGATTTTAATTTCAAACATATTCTTCTACATGTGGGAAGAATCAGCATCTTAAACTTCTATATTTCTACAGATTGTAGGTGATAATAGTAAAATTAAGTGGGAAGGTATCCATTGGAAGAATGGTACACAGTATTTTCCTGGAAGTGAGCTTCAAATGAAAGGAAAAAAATGTTTCTGAAGACTTATATCTTGGTCTAAATTTATATCAAGACGTCTTCTGAAGTTAACTTTTCCAGGGTGAGAAATTTTTTAGACCAGGCCATGGAAGTAAAGTTTACAAAATACATTCAATTTTTGAATAAATACTTTTTAAAGTCAGACTTGTCTTTCCAAAGTTCCTTTTCACTTCTTTTCTTTCAAAATCATATTACTGATGAATAAATGTCTAAAGATTATTACTCTGCTACCATTCTCATCCACAAGTACATGCTTTGGTGAATAAACTAGTTCTGTAAAATCCAAGAACAAGGGGTTTTTTTCTCCCTAGAAGAATCGTGCTGTTCCTTCTCCTTTTATGGCTCCTTTTCATGGAAGTTATGTCAGCAAAGTGAAGCAACCTAGAATCATGTCAGTGTGCACAGCATGTCTGAAAATAAATTATAAATTAGTACTCTGTAGTACATTGTTTGTCTTTACAGTAAGTATTAAAAGCTGAATAAATGTTTTTTGGGGTATTTCTTCTTTTAGAAAAATTCTTAGCATTCTGTGGGTCTTCATGATTAGCATTTTAAATATAAGAAATCCTGTAATTGTTGTTACTCACTGTAGCTGTATGATTATGTATTCCTTAGTATAACAGCCTAATTTTCATCAGTATTTGGCCTGTCTTTGACAAACCCAAAGGAAAACAATTACATTTTTTCTTCCTTTAAACTTCACAAGATCAAGAGGTAGCTCCTGAAGTTTATACACACTCCCTCCAGAATGTATTTTTCTCTCTCTCTCTTTTTTTTTTTTTTTTTTTTTTTTTTTTTTTTTTTTTTTTTAACAGTGAACTGAGAAGATAGAATAAAGAACAGTGTGTGGCAGATGTAATTCGTATTGATTAGAGTGTTTTCAGAAGAATCCCATGTACAACCGAAATGAGCGTGAGACTTAGAAAAAGTTAGAGTAGAAGAGCAGAGTTTCATGAGTGCAACATCATTCTGCAGTTGTTTCCCGAGGAAATATGGTCTCCTACCATCTGTCCTCAGAAAAGATCTTTAAAGACTACCTTAGAAACTTCTAAGACAGGCTGGTGAACCCAGGCTTTCGAACCTGTGGACAACAGGGTGGTCTTGTTCTGTGGATATGCCATTTATGCAGCTCATATATTGTGCATCCAAACCACAATGTGCTTCTTCCATAGCTTTCTAAAGTAGTTTAGAAGCTTGAGTGCTATTCACTTTCTTCAATTCTGCAATTTTTGCACCTGACTGCAGGCTTGTCATATTCTAAATAGGTAATTATCCTGAAAACTGAGTATCCAGATCTAGAATGACAGAACACAACACTTATTTGGTGTGGATTCAGAAGTTTTTACATGTACAATATTCAGCTTCAAAAATAAACTTTCTGCACTGCAAGAAGTTGTGTATCCATCAGTGATGAGGTAAAATAAGAATAAATGGTGCTTATGTTATTATGTAAGCTTTAATGGGAATAGAGATTTGCAGGTGGAAATGAGACCTACAGTGGAAGAAATCCAACCTTCATTCTCCTCTGAGAGGTGCCAGAGCAACCATTATCATTTCCATACAGATGAAGCCACCTAATGGGTAGATTTAATTAGTATTTCTTACAGTTTTATGCTAAGGGAGTTCTACTGGTTTTATTGGTTCCATGCTGGCATAAAACTGAAGCAATATGTGTGGTGGTGCTTAAATTCAATTCCAGTTGGGTTTTCACTGCTCCAGTTTGGTTTTATAATTTGTGTTTTATAATTTTGTAATTATTACTATTGTTTAAGATGGCCTCTCCTTCCCTCTCCTTCTCTCCTTCCCTCTCCTTTTCCCCTTCTCTCCTTCCCCCAGACTTTCCCGCCAAAACCTTGGTTGTCCTGGTAAACCTATCCCATAATAGTTGTTTACCACTTTTCTGTTAAGTGTCAATCTTTAAGTTATATAACTTCCCCACCCCCTCATCATGTATTCCTCCTCCCCAAGTTACTTATTATTGGTTCAAAAGTTGTGCATTCCCTCATTATACGTTGGCAAAAGGTTGTGATTGGTCCCACGCAATCCCACCCCTGTAACCCACTCAATAAAGAGCCGTGGCATTCCGAGGCCAGCGTCTCTCTCGGAGCGCTGCCTTGGGGACCACGCACCCCTTGGTTGCACATCCTGAGAGTCCCGCCTTTCTATTCTGCGCACTATCCGCACCGTGGTCGGGTTTGCCCACGCCTCTGGCAAAGTGGCCCCCTGGTTGTAGTGGCGGCAGGGCTGGCCGGAGCTGCACCCATTGGAAAAGCCGAACCACTGCAAATATGGAGAAAAATTCAGTTTTCCCTGAATAACAACCAATTATACTCCTTGTTCTCGTAGCAGAAATTGGAATTATTTAATAGAGATAGTATAAATAAAATGGAGCAGTAGTTTTAGCCAGTATTGTCTTTAAAGACTCTTTAAATTGACACAACAAATATGTCTGAGTAGTATGCATGGCAGTTGATGAATAACTGGGGAAAGGGGAAAATGTGCATTGGAGGAGGACTACAGTAAACTTACAGCTAGTTTTTGCCTCTTATACTGTGTGAGAAATATGCATCTACTATGGCTCCCTGCCCATTTTAGCAAGCTACCAGTATGCCATCTATGCCTCATCCCCTTGCAATGAGCTATTTTTGTAAAGAGATCTTATCCACTGTGTCATATTCACCAATGTAGAAAACAATTTAGAGTTCAAGCCCAGAGTAACGAAATGGCTGACATCTTCTAATATTCTGTACCTACTTGAGCATCTAAATAGGTGTTAATCTGACTTTTATTTCAAATATCACTTTTTGCTGTCTTCTTTTTAATTCCTAAGATATTAAAATACCAGTGTTATTGGTATTTGGACATAGGTCCATTTTAATATGTCTATTATTTTGTCTTTATGGGCATGAAGTCTAAACCAAAGTCATTGAGAGTTGTCTTGTTGAATTGTTGCTGTTCAATACCCCTTGTTTCTGCAACAAACTGGGAGGCCAGTGAATGAACAGGAGCACAGACTGCTGAGTAACTGGGTAGGTACTCATCTGTGAAGGTGGGCACTTCTCTCTGAGCCTGCAAATCTTTCATCCCTGGGCTTGGATAGTCTTTTGTCATCAACCATTTTTCAGGGACAGCCATTGTCTTGCTGAACCCTGTAGGCTGGTCAAAGACATCTGGGAAACTGAAAGTGTCTTAGCTGCTTGAAGTAAATAGGGAATATGGCCTTTATGAGCCAAATGTGGCAAAGGTGACATGAAATGCATAGACTGGTGGATTATATTCATCTCAAATGGAAAACACTTTTTAAAAAATGCTTTGATTCAAAGGGTCAAAGAAATATTCAGAATTTCCATTTTCTTCTCCTCTCTCCCATGGTTCAATTTAAATTTTACATTATGAAGGTAGTGGAAAACTTTTAAATGAGACCTGAGGATCACAAGGGAAAATATTCTAAAACAGACCTCTAGAGTCTAAGAATAGTAGGAGTACAAACTTCTGGGAGTACAAACTTCCGTGTTTGGTGTGGTATTTTTTGTTTGGTTGGTTTTTTGGGTTTCTTGTTGTTGTAGTTGTTGCTTTGTTTTGGGGAGTTTTGTGCATGTGGGTTTTTTTTTTTTTTTTTTTTTTTAAAAAAAAAAAAAAAACCCGCATATCTTGTATGCAATTTGCTGTAATTATTTTGCTATTTAAAAAAAAGGTAACCTAATTATGAAGATTTTGAATTGTGAATTAAGAGTCCAAATGCATTATTTAGTTAATAAAACATTGACTTTCAGTTGCAGTTGTATTGGGAAGAACAAAAGAGCCTTTCTAGTCTACAGTTTAATCAGTTTGTGAGGACAAAGGAAATGTGCTGATAAGGTAGGAGTAATAGGCTTGTTTTTACAGGGAGTTTCATGACTTTCCAACAGCATACCATCCCACAGGTGTTACAGACTCAGCCATTATCTCTTTGCCCAAAGCCAGGTAAAGCAAGTAGATAAAGAAAACAAATAATTAAAGCACTTGGCTTCTGAACCCCTAAATACATATGCGATTGATAGAGCCTGTGAAAGCTGGTTTTCTTCCTAGAATATATTTGTAGTTGCTATCAGAGCAGAATGAAGCATCATACACCTATTTTTTTTCTCTATAAAACTGCTTTACTAGTCAGAAATGTAACTTCATGGCTGCTGTATCAGGCATTATGTAACGATTTGGCCTTTTCTACCACAGAATGAAAGCTGTCTATATTTGTCTGTATTTTACTAATCTATATTTGCAAAACAGTTATAGACACTGCCCTAGCATTTAGAAATAACTACAAAGCTCACATATCTGCACTTTTTTTAAAATGCAGGATAGGATTTTACACACGTATTAATTTGGACACATATACAGGACAGTTAGAGAAGTTGCAAGTTTCCACAATGCAAGCTGTGGAAAGTGCACGTACAAGGATAGAAGAGAATGCCTTGCATTAAAGTTAACCTTTAAATATTAGTCTATCTCTGTGGCTTGTTATCAGCTATTATTGCTGCAATCACATGGCAGAATAGGAAATCAAAGAGGCTGACTTGAAAAGCAAAATACCTGGTATTCTTAACACCTAAAATTTTTCATTTTCATAATACAGCCGAGCTTTCTATTATTTAATTGCTTTGGAGAAGTTGCTTGAAAGAAAAACAGAAGCTGTTGCTTCTGGGTTCACAGGTTGAAATTTTGGTATACTTCATATATATATATATGTTCAAATTTAGGACCTGATGTATGGTAGAAACTTCTGGTGGTGAGGAAGTAGATTTTCCCTAATCCTCTGGGAAGGGCTTTTCTGGCTTTAGACCTGGGAATGATATGTTGCTCTTCTGCCTTCTGTTTCACTGAAATGGATACTTACTGTATATATCACTTATCCTGACAGCCTTCTAGAGTGCAGCACTGAAGTCATCACTGAAAAATTTCACACTGAACTGAAATAATCCTCATAACATCATAACAGTCAAAGATCCAGAACGTGATACTGTCAGTTTTGTGTAAATGTGATTCCATGGTTCTCCTGGAGATGTTCTTGGTCTAGCCTTGTATAAGAAATGGATGAGATTTTCTCCTTTTCTTTTCCTTGTTTGTTTAATGAAAGTAAATATCTGAAGTAATTTCTACTAGACAGTATTTTGAGAGAGTGTGATCTTTGAGTTTTTCCAGAGCCTGCCTCTCAAATTGTTACATAAAAACCTGTACCGTCTTCATGTGACTTTCATAAGCAGATGTCTGCAACTGCATGCAAAAATATATTAGAAGGTTGCACTTTTTCATTTTGTAAAATTTGCCTAATTTGGAAACTCAGAACAGTATTTTTTTTTTCTACATTTTATGTCTGAGCTTAATATTCTTGTTAAATAACTCTGCTGCTACTGTCTGGCTGCTCTTCCCATCACTTTCTGTCCATTTCTATCTGACTTCAACACTCCAAAACCTGTGTCCATTTCATATTGGAATAAGTTCTTGCCAATGTTGTCTGCTACTCAACATTATCACATGTATCACTCTGCAGCTCCATAGTATCCCTCAATGCCTGACTCACCTCCTTCTTTATTATTCTTTTCCTTTTTCAGACCTTGTTATGTGAACACCTGCCACAGAGTACTTAATAAATCATAGTTGCTGTAAAAGTAAATGCTTAAGCAATTGATTATTCAGATTTGGAATTATGGGATACATTGTCCATTGCAGGGGGTGTTGAAACTAGGTGATCTTTATGGGGGCCTCCAAACCAAACCATTCTGTGATTCCATGATTGTCACTGATTTGCTCACTGTTTTCTATTAGAAGAGTGACAGTATTTTAAAGAATTTATGTTATCTGTACTGTTTACTAACATTATTAAAGAAAATTGAAAGGAATGAATCCTACACATTCTCATTTAGGTTATACTCAGGAAGCAATGCATGTAAAAATACGCGTTAATAGATAGAATCTGTGAGCTTCTCAGTACTTATCATGCATTGGCAATACCTATGAACTCACCAGAGTGACTTTAAACAAATGCCAGGGACTGAAGTCTTCGCCAAAGTACTGGGGTGGTACACCACAGTATGGCATCAGAAAAAAAAAGGCCTCTAAGAAGACAGAGGAATGACAGCTGGGTGGATGTGAATTAAAAAATTTGGCTTTCTCATTAATTGCATGTCTTTATTCTACATAAAACATTGTTATTTCACTTGAAAGATGCTCTTATGTGCTGAGTTGCTTTGAGCTTTTCTTGTGCCTGAAACTTCACAAGATAAGGGGTTAAAAGACCCTTTTTTAGAAAGGGGATGGTTGTGTACATCTCCTCCTCTGAATGACAGCATTAGATGCCATGGGACCCCTGGCCCCCAAACTGTAAGGAGGCAGGCCAGTGACCTGGCACTGATTGCTGGGGTGTTCTTGGACTTTTCTGGTCCTCCTCCTTTTCAATAACAGACTTTTGTTTTTTTAAAAAAAGACACAGAAATTCAAATTCTTCTTTTTTAAGAGGAATCTTGAACATAAAACACTAGTGGGAAGTTACAGTCTGCTTTCAACCCTTAGCAGGGGTGTCAAGAGATATTATCTCAGGAACCTGCTGCAAACCATAGGAGCCATGGTACGCTGCCCCTTCCTGCCCAAGTAATCCATTCCCCATTTTACTTATATCCTGTGACACTCCTTTAAAATAATTATTATTAATAATATAACCATTAATTTTCTAGCTGATGTTCTTCAGATAAATGTATCAGTCTTGCAAAGCACACTACTCATTATTAACATAATAGTTCTGAGATGCCACTTGGCAAACAAACCATTGTGCAACCTTTATAGTTCTTATACAGCAAAGTCTCAAAGGGCATATAATTTTAAGCTTTTCTCAAAGTCCTATGAAAGTCACAGAGCTTAAGCACTTAGAGACATTGAACTGAGAAAGATTTCCCGCACCACTGACTCAGCTCACCCTCCTATTTTGGGCAATCAGGTCATACAAACTCTTGAAGGAACTTAGCAAGCTCCTTATATATAAGTATTCAGACTCTTTTGAGCAGTGAGGAAATTGCAACTAATGAGTCAGTTATCTCTGGAGTAAAGAAATACACCAATATCAAGTAGTGACTTCTAAATATGATTATGTATTAGGAGCACATGGTCTTGGTCAATGTATTTGCAGATTAGGTATGGAGCTGTATGCATATTTTGAATTTGGACAAGTGTGACTGAACTAAAAAATCTCTGCTATTTTTGGAGTAGCCACAGAGTGTAAGTTTTCATTGATCACATTTATCTTCTTCCCTCTTTATAGCTAACATTTTAAAGCACAGTATTTTAAATGAAAGCTCAGAAAACCAATGCAGATTGAAAGAAAGTGCTTCAACACTATTAATAAATTAATATTTTTAAAAATTTAGCTGAGTAAATCTTTCCCCTAACATTTCTGATCAATGGCAAAAAGGTCTCTTCAGTTCAAAATGTTACATATTATTTTTACATTTCCACTTGCAAAGAAGATATAGATAAGAATCCTTTTCAGGTTTATAGAAGCCGTTTCAAGTCTGTCATCCTAAGAAAATTAAGAGGCACTCAGGGCTGTAGAATGCTGCATGTTGATACTAGAGATAGTCTGAGATTTTCTAGCAGGTGAATTACTGAGTTGTAATACAGTAACATAACAGTTCCTATTTTGATTAATTTAGTGAGGTAGTTGAATAAAAGAACAATTAAAAAATATTAGGCTTTCTGTTTTTAATTTTCAGTATCTCTGATCAATTTTGTGAGTGTCCTGGCTGAATCTGTTGCCACTTTTTCCATCAGTTTTTAATTATTTACTGGTTTAATGTTACCCTGGCATTAGATCCCAAGTAGACATGAAGATATGTGCTGGGGTCTGCATTGCTTGCTCTGTCACAGGAAAAAGTTTTCTGTAGTTTGTGGAGGGGATAAAAGAATATGTAATAAGAAAATAGTCTGTAATAAGAAATGTATTATCTTTAATATGCAACATATGTATAATAAAATAACCTGTAATAAGATTATCTGAAGTTCACTAACAGAAATCAAACCACGATCTTACACTGTAGCTTAAATATTACACAACTGGAGAGCCCCAAATTGTCTGAATTTTAAGACCATATAAACATACACAAAAATAACCTCAGCTGCTGTAGAAGCTGGCCTCCACTGTTTGAAATTTAGCCACCATTGCTCAGAACTTGTAGTGTTTTTTATTTATGAAGTATGTTCTGCACTAATAAATCACAAGGACATTTCACCACATCCTGTTCTGTATTGCTTTTTCTTGGTACTTGCTCTGCTCTTCTGATATCATTGGAACCTATGCTACTTGGTAATTTATGCTTATTTTAAATAAAATTTCAACTTCTTCCAAAGACAAAATAGCAACAAATTCACTGTTCATAATAAGTGAAGATGGAATAGTTATTACAATATCTATAGAAACACTTGAGGCTCTATTCACCATTAAAGAAAACTTCAAGGAAGTTTGAAACAGTAGGGGCATAGCACAGCATTTTTTTCCCAGAAAATCTGAAGATTTGCCTTCTGAAATTTTTTAAAATGAAAAAAAATTGATACAGAGAAATTTGAAGCACTGAGTTATTCAGAATGATAATGACACAGGTTTTCTTCCAGCAGGAGCACATTATTTTGTAGAAGTTTCTTGGTAGCTTCTGCATATATAAAAGCAGGAGGCTATGCTTCTTTCTGAATAGATCCTATTTTTTGTTCTGAAATGGATTGTAAGCTAGGGTGAGGTAAGATAATATAAACACAAGTTATTCCTCTCATATTAATTGAAAGGATGGACATTAAGTCTTTTTGGTTTTATATTCCTTTCTCTTTATCCTTTGTCTGTTTAATCTGATGGGTTTACAGGGCATTACATCTTTTTTCATTCTAGTTTTTTCTGTTAGGTGTGAATCTCTGTCTAAGTGTAGTGTTCTCATATGTTCTTCTCTACCACAGTACCAATCTCAATGCAGTTTTACAAAACTTGCAGTAGTTTCAAATAGAACTTGGTTTATGTCTGTTAAGGATATGGTGGAGCAGATCCATCCACTCTAAGTTATAAAAACAAAATAATAGTCTAAGGAGAAGGAGTCATGCTATTACTGCATCATCATAATCATTAACATTTTGGAAGTAATAAAGAGCTATTGTGAATTTGCCCCCGTCATTGAGCAGCACATCAAACCTGCATGTTCTGATATTCATGCTGTTTGCTAAAGCCACTTTTCTATTGGAAGAGCACAGTAAAATGACACATAGACACACCTGACTATCACTTATTTTACAAAATGAAACCATTTGAAGCTTGGTGCCTCTATATTAAATTTTTGTACAAACTTGGCTACATTTTAGCACAACAGAGAATCTACCTGGAAAAAGACCAGAAATCCCCTAAGGGTGTCATACACAGAATACTCATCTGGAGCTGATTTGAAATATTTGGATATTTCTTCCATGAATTGATAAATCCACAGATTCAATTAATTTTACTTCAAAACACATCACAACATAACTTGCCCAGACAGCAAAGCTAAATGTCTAATTCAAAGAACATAAAAATACAGCGTTAATTTTGTCTGGGGAGAAGGACAAAACAAACTTAAACCAGAATTCCCGTATTCTAGTAAAATGACACTGAAAAATAAATTTAGACCAAATCTGATGGGTTGATTTGAAAAACAGATCCATGCAAAGGACATACAGTATAAATATTCAAAGAAATTCTGATTACAGACATGCCTTCATTTTCACCAAGCCTGAAATTAGAGTCAATCTTAAAATTCCAGCCATCTACTAATGGTATATAATAATCCAGCACAGCAATAATCCAATTTTCATATGGCAACTATGACCTGAAATAAACTTTCTTATGAACTGTTTGCAGGGTCCAGGGAGGAAAATCCATGTAGCATGGTCATTGCTAATAAATAAGTTTCTTCATAATGTTTCAAAATGATACATTCATGCATCACAGAATTTATGATGCTTTTTATTTAATTTTTTATATATTTAAGTAAAGCTTTAATATTCAGACATGTTATTCTCAGAGGTCATGATCTTCCAAAGACTCAGCTTTATATGATGAGACTACTCTCCTAGAAAAGGATAGTTCATACATCAGGATCTTTAGAAGTATCTGAACTATTTCTGCATGAAGTCATTAACCTCAAACTACAGGGTATTAACAAGAGAAGGATCAGCAAAATATCACATGTCCATATCTGTATCTGCAATTAATTTTTAATTTATAAAGTGATTCCAGAGGACAGTGTTTCAACTACCTGGTGCATTTGCAGACAAAGATAAGACATCTCAAAGAACATTTTTGTTAGGGGACAGCATTCTTCTTTTTCTAACACACAATTTGGTGCATAACTTCTTCATTTTTTTCCTTAACATAATAGTTCAGCCTTTTCATTTTTCAGAGAACAAGTAAGTT
The DNA here is from genome assembly GCF_965231275.1 of Zosterops lateralis. Classification (NCBI taxonomy): domain Eukaryota; kingdom Metazoa; phylum Chordata; class Aves; order Passeriformes; family Zosteropidae; genus Zosterops; species Zosterops lateralis. The sequence continues at coordinate 54,411,479 of NC_139800.1, read as the reverse complement.
CAAAAGAAGTGTCATAGGGGTTGGCATATGATATTGCAAACTCAAACATAATGGGAAAGTCTGAATCATTTGGTAATGGACAATTTGAAGAGCCTGGACTGATACACAGTGTTTGCTCTAATAGATGCTGATACACTCTGAACAACAATAATCATATCCCATCAGTGCTACCATAATGCACTGGGTTTTCAAACTAGAGCCATAGAGTGATAGAGAAGACATTCAGCAAAATTTGGAAGGGGATCTGCTGAGGCATCTAAATTAGACCATTATGGATTTTAAGTGCTTTAGTGATAGTTTTTAGATTGTCAGCTTTGATTTATGTAATTTATACTTTGTAATACACAATATGCAGATTGCCTCAGCACTTACCAAAATATGAGGTAGAATTTTGAACGCATTTAAAGCTTATGCTACTATGGGTGGACCAATCCTTGAAGAATCAGGGCTCAAGAAATCTTACATGTTAAATCAGAATATCCAGACAGTTTTTACAAAATACGTATTTTGTCTCACCATTGCTTAAATGATTCCTTATGTATCCCCTCCTCTCTCAGAAATTTTTCTATTTGACCTGTGCTGAAACTGCAAAAACAAGAGTGGAAAGTCTAGCTGTCATAAAGTATACAGAGAAGTGATGACAGTTTAGTGAACAATTATATATTCAATATACAACTGCTTTCTGCAGGTCTCACTGCAAAAGACTATTCTGTGGCTCATGTACTATTACTTTTGCTTTTTTCCTCTCAACTTTTTCCTTTCCTCTCATCTAACAATTGTACCTAGATAATATATAGAACGTAAAATCTGAGAGTGTCTGCTTTTCATGGTTCCTTTCCTTCTTTGGCACTCATTTGTCAAGGAGTGAAGGTATCTTGGTGAGTATTTTTTGCAGTGCAGGATCAAAGATTGAGGTCACTGTCACTGTCTGAGTCTTTCTTTGATCCACAAATAGTATTTCCATTAAAGATAGGTTTTCCACCAAACTTTACACCATAGCCTATTCCCCTTTCTCTTCCTACACTGGAGTCTTCCAGGGAAATGCCATCTCATTATATTATTATTTTTATTTTTATTCTCCTCAAGAACTTAGTCTTGGTTCAGATGACAGTCCAATTCTTGTTTGGTATTACCCTTTTCAACTGCAATGTAGACTGGTACAATCCCAGTGGGATTTTAAGACAGTTCTTCTGAAAATAAAGTTCCTTTCTCTTGTCTGCATTAGTTGCTTTATTACTAAAATATTTTGCACTAATTTTATCTGGCATGCACACCATTCCTGAGTAGGACTCAGTTTGAAGAAGGTGCAGCATGTATTAGCTATATGGTAGAAAAGTTAATAAGGACAAAAGATTAAATGAAATATCAAATGAAATTAATTATTAACCAGGAGAGCAAAAGTTAGATGGCAACATTATTCTCAGAAAAAGGAGACTGGCAAATTCATGTAGTTACAGAAGAAGAGAAAAGAGCTTTTTGCTTGGTTTAAAAACACTTAACTGGATAATCTAGCCACTGAAAAATATCCAGTATTTGCCAGTCATTTGTAAGAAATTATTTAAGCAACAGGAAAAGCTGCTCACCATCAAGTAAATAAGCACTGTTATTGTTTCAGTATACCCACATAACCGGATAAATAGAAACATGATAATGAAGATACAATAACTAACGCAAACCCTCCCTCCTGAAAAATCTGTTCAGCTATTTATGGAAATTCCATGCAGTTTTGAGCCATTTATTCAAACCATAAATCATCCTTCAGTTCTACTTGGTGATGCTACCTTAATCTACATCCAGCATATTATACAATTATTTTGCAATAGTACCTGACCTTTGATCTTGAGAAGTTTTCAGGTATTTTATATCCGAACTTGAAAAATTGTCTTGCTTTTCTTACCAGCAGTATAATGACTGAAGATGGAGTTAGTTACATTGTTTTTAAAGTTTTGTATCATACCCCCAGACAGGATTTTTGTAAGACATTTGTTACTTTTTTCTGTTTGTGGGTGCAGAAACAGTGATGTGTGAAAAACAGTTTGTACATTTGCAACTGCTGTGTTAACCAAACAATAAAACACAGACAGTGTAACAGCAGGTCATATTAAAAATATCATGTTATTATGAAAAACATCTTCTACACTTTTTAAACCCATGTATAATTTTCCAATTCTTACATAACTCCTCACTTTCTCTCTCTCTCTCTCTCTCTCACACACACACACACAAAAAAAAAAAAAAAAAAAGGGAAGAAGCTGAGAGCTGAGAAATACAAAATGCAGCAGCCCTTTATACAATTCTTCATTTCTGTCTTAGAATAAATGGGCCAAAAAACACATTCCTGTTAACTCTGAGAGTACACTCACTTGATCACCAACTAGTAATCTCTTTGGAAAAACTCCTAATGGAAGCACTTTGGAGGAAAAAATAATCTAAACAAAATCATGAGCATATGTAGTTTTTTCACTAAAGTTTAACATTCTCCTTATCTGACATAAAAATTGATTTAGGTTGCTGCCTAGGTAAAGTTCTGTGCTGGCTTTTCCAGTGTCACCTGCTACCTTATGAAAGTCTCTCACCCTAGAAACATTTTAGCTCTTTGGAAGTCATGGTTTGCAAGAGGTGATAAGTATGTTGGTTGGTGGTTATTAAAACCTAAGATTTTAGGTTCCAACTCTCCTTTGGGTTTGGAGAACAGTAATATTTAGTTTCTTTTTAACTTCTGCACTTCCTATTTGTTAAAATTAGGTGTGTGATTCATAGAAGATAGAGGTCTTTGAGAATATTTCTTCCAAAAGTCAAGAACTACTAATATCAAACTGTTGAGTGTTTTTTTCATATTTGCTCTTTTCACTGTTTCATTTTGATTTAGATAGATAGATTTTTGAATTAAATTCTAGTTGATTTCCTAAATATCAGGAATTAAGAGACACACTATTGTCATATTATTGTTATATATTACAGTACATTACTTATGTAACTCCTTCAGCAATATTATTACCCCACTTATGGAATAAATTAAGCAATGCCTTGAACATAGAACAAAGAAAATAAAATTATGCAGTTTTATGAGTTCTACATTGCATTAATATGGTTTGAAATGCTTTTCATTTGTGTGCCCAGGACATGAGGTCAGGAAAGTTGGCTTTTGCATTCCAGAAGGGGCAAATAAAATTCACCTCTGGGCTGACAGAAAGCACGCTACCTGTGTACAGTGTAAAAACCCATTGTACATATCAAATAAGCTCATGTGGTGTCTCCTCGAGGTGAGTTTCATCTGCAGCTAATAATACTTGCACAAAATGCACAATGATGCATTACTGGCACCTCAAATACACAGTTGTTCATAGTTATTCATTTAAGAGATTACATAAAATTACTGATGTGAGACACATGGTACTATGATCCATTTCTTCTAATTTTATGGGGTGGAGGACCAACTAGGTTTAATGACAAAGAGAAGCAAATCCATATAGTGGAAATATAGTGGAAACCTGGAGTTTTAACTTTGAATGCTCCACACCACTGGGTTGGTTTGAGATGTTGCCAAATAGCACCAGGAAATACATGTGATTGTTTGAACAACCCCTCTAAAGCTAGGAAAATTCTGTTCGAGCTGCAGAAGGAAACAAAGCAGAAATGCCAACAGCATAAACAGAAAAGCAGGAAATTGCCAGACAAAAGGAGTATAAAAAATACACTGAAAGAAAACAGAAAATTCAGAACACATTTGTGTAGATGCTTCTAACAGCACTTTGATTTAAGCCACTTTCTGAACTGAACATGGTCTAAAAATTAAGTTTGTCTGGGGCACACAGGATGTGTGTGGTAGCTCACAGAGGGAAACTGTACATCAGAAAGAGGGCCTGAAGCAACAACTAGAAGAAGAAGCTCCATAAATCATTATATGGAATATTATCCATGTTGTAACTAGGTCTAGCACAACTGAAACCTTTTCAGAAGAAAGAATATTTAAAATTCATTTGGGAAGTCCCAGCTTGAGTTTTTGAAAGGATCAAGAAGGCAATGGTCAGCATAGTTTGTAGGCTGGGATTTCTTCAGATTTGGTCAGTAAAACTGGACCACCCAGATGACTTAGTCACTCACAAGTTTTTGTGTAACCCTCTGGTTTTGATGGGATTCCTCACAGACTAGCACAGGACCTGGGTTGATAGACTCCATGCTTTGGCTCTTACATTTCAGATCTGAACTTCCCTCTCTGAATAATTACTTGTATATAATTGCAGATTGTTTGCAAAGATGAATTAACAGACTTATTTTTTCTATTGAACTGAAAAAGATTGATTCCTACATAATTCTAGCATGAGAAAGCACTATATGATAACTTTTTAGTTAGCCTTTTTCTTTAAACCATGAATAAAACATTTTAGAACTAAGGCAAGTCAGAATTGATGACATAATCATATCTAGTTTTGATTTCAATATAGTTTTTGATTAATTGGAATTCCTACTTTTTTTGTCCAAGTGGCTAAATCTGTCTTTAGCCTAGACGTGAAACATACTGAAGCAACAAATTGGTTTAGAAAGTTTTGTTCCTAGTAGCTGACTACATACACATTTTTTCCTGTGCTCGGTGTGATTAAGTCTGAGTGACTCTCATTCCAAGGGAAAAGCATAGCAGTTGTCCAGCAGATTGGTAGACTTTTAGTTGTGTGAAATGGAGTCTGTCTAGACTAATGATTATATAAAAAGTGTTTCGGGTAACTCAAACCCTCTAACAAGCAGATTGCTATTTCTCTGCTTATGAACACTATAATACTGTATATAATTCTCGTAGTAATATAATATCACACTATAAAATATAAACTCCATGCAACTGAAACTATTTCTCAGTGCCTTGGCAGTGTTACAAGCAATGATGTTCCTATCTTACTGTGGCTTCTTAATAGCATGTGTGGTGTCAAAAGCTCTTCTTTTTTATCATTGTCTCTGTTAGAAAAAGTTTTATTAATAGACATATTATAATTAACCTTGTAGCATACAGTACTAGTGGTTTATTTTCTTGTACAAAATGTTATTTGTTTTATAATCTGATTCTCTTAAAAAGGCAAGTGTTTATCTGTTTGGCTTAGGATTTCAGAAATTTTGTTATTGAATTGGACTTCATATAATCCCCTGGTTCCTCAGGGACAATTAGTTACTAATTCCATCACAAGCCCATCTCTCTCATGCCAGTTACATTCACAAAATTAAAATGCTTTTTAGTCCATCTCTAGGCAGCTGCCAAAAAATAAAAATATTAGAGTAGCATCTGCCAGCCTATTTTGACTTCCTTATAATCATACATTTTTAAAAAAAGCTAGTTTTATACTATTAAATTGATCAGTTGGCTACTATTTCCATTAGGATTGCCCAGTTCTTGTTAATTTCCATGCTATTTTCCTTTAAGCCTAATTAGTTTTTCACACAGTGAAAAATACAAGAAATACAGTCTGAATAGGCAGTATGAGAGATTCTGATAGCCTGGAAAATGCTGTCAAGGTGCAGTTTTGGTGTATCTTTGTGAAGATCAATTGAAGTACACAAGTAGGAAAGAAGCAGATAAACTGCTAATTGTAACAGAATTGCTATTATAAAAAAAATTCCAAGCAGCTTGAGAAATAAAGCTTTAATGTCATTTTATGACAATAAACTAAGAAAAAATAATAATATAGCTTTAGCATTTTGAAAGTTTTTCTCTTTTTTTCATGTTTTGGCTGAAGTGCTTTATGACATAAGCTTTTACACTTTCCTGGAAGACCCTCAGTGAGCTGCTTTTAGTCTAAGTTGTTGTTCTATGTTGTCTTCACATCCTCAGTCGTGCTTGTACTCTGACACCAACATGGTGATCCCTCTTGGCTTCACACACGATGGTGCTGAGGCATCAAATTGATCTCTGACCACTGCTGTGTCTTGCTGAACCTTTTATTGCTTTATTTAATGTATCTTTATGCCTTTTTTTTTTAATCCTGAGAGTTAACATCATTATTACAAAAATCCAAATCTCTTTCTTATGTTCTCCTAGCAGTTTAAATGTAAACACATGGTTTATATGAATGCTAAAACTTAACTTGGATGCATGCTCTGAAGATAGGCAGTGCCCCTTCCTTCACCTGTGTTGTATAGAAAACAAATACTGATGCCAGTCCTGATCTCTGTCAAGAAGTATGCCAAACACTCTTCTTTTGTCCAAAAGCAATAAATTGCTAAGGCACATTCTATAGGCTGACATAGCTCTTCTGAAGTTACATTAGCTAAATTTGTAACCTTGAGGAGGTGACCAATTAGGTCAGGAGAAATGAAAAAGCCGTTATGAGCTCTTAACATATTTTTGGTAGTTTTTAGGTTCTTCACTGACTGCAACAAAGACCAATGTTTAAATAAAGTCTTAGAGGCAGCTAAGTCTGGGGTCATCACAAAACACCATGTTACACAGAAGGGGATGTTTGAGAAATAGGTAGGACAGGGGTGTAAGAAAGCTTAGGCTTGCAAGTTTGCTTATATCTTATGCTAAAAGTGTTTCTAGACCACAGTGACAGATGGGGTCAGAGATAAACACCCACACAACATGGCTTTTCAGGTTACAGTTCCAATGGGCATGAAAGAGTCTAATGGACACAAATGCTGTGGAATTTCTTTCTAACTCATTTGCACTAAAACTTTAAACTCAGTTTCTGCTAAGTAGTAGAATCCAGTAGTAGATTGAGTCTTAGCTTGAATTCTTCAAACCAACAGAAACCTAGGAATACTTCCTTTTCTATAGTTTTCTTACATTCCCAAGGTCCCAAACTCACTCTTACCTTAAGGTCTAGTTCAGTAATCCCTAAACACAAAAACCGCACACACATAAGAAACATAAATTTATACATCTACCTCGATTTCTTTAACATTTTTAAATAACTGCACCTCGTTTACTTTTTCCATTTTTAACCATAACTACAATGAAATCCAAAATATGGAGCTTGTTTCATCAGCCCTTACCTGCCAAGTCCCAGTAATCACTTTAGCACGAAATTGACACTAGAGTTTGACAGGTTCTATTTCTTATCCTTTCTCAGTCTTAATTGCATGTGTTATGCATCAAAATTATATATCACCAATTAAATTACTTCTCCTCTGTTTTTTTTATTTTCAAAACCAAGTAGAATGGATAAATATCCCTGTTAGAAGGGGTTCTTAAATGAAAATGCTTTGCATTTTCTGTATTTCTTTAAATACATTACATAGTTACACTGGAAAAAATGTTTTAAATTGAGATGAAGTGAATTAATTTGTTTTAGAAACACTGCTTCAGCTAGATCTTCATGAAACATATTTTGTGAAAATATACAGAAAACCTGCATGTGACAAGTTTTGAATGCTCAGCATAGATTCTTCCAAGAATTCTGACTCGTAAAGGCTTCTTATTCTGTAAGTGTTGGGCATACTAGGATACTGGAAACAATTTTAAAAGTGGCAGAAAATATTTTACAATGCTTTAAAAGAACTTAGGTTACCAGATGTAAGAATGGTAAGGCTTACTTTCTGGTAGAAGACAGTCTGGCATACCATTTTTCTCAGTCAAGCATTGTAATTGACAGTAACTTGATAATCTGTACCCCTTAAGCGTTTGCCAGCAATGAATTTTAAAAGTAGGAATCTGTAGCAAAATATCAAACTTTGGTCTTTAATATTTTTTTATGACCACTGCTGAAGACAGTGATTTATGGTGTGGTCAATGTGATAATTTACAGATTCACATTAATGTGAATGAAATAGCTAGACATTTAACTGGTAATTATTCTTCTAGTAGGTTGCAGGTATTGTTCGTAGAAGGGTCTATGTTTCAGTAGTTGTATTTAGTCCTAAGAAAAGAGATCTTGTCTTGCAAAGTATTTTAGAGTATTTTTATAGAGCAGAGAACAGTATCTGCTAGAAGAGTGGCTTGCCCCACCAGTTGGCTCATATATATAATACCATTATTAGGCTAGAAAGAGAGGAAAAGAATTAAGGGATACTAAGGAGGCAGTAAATGTATATCACCATTCCCAGAAAGCCTTCAGGCTTGCTGGGCTCTGTAGTGATATCGTAAACTTTAGGCAGGTCTGGACCTCGGGCAGAAGTGTGCTTAAATCAGAGAAGGATCGACTTACGATCAGTGGTAAAAAGGTGTTTATTCAGGGCAGAAGCCCAGGTGGTCAAAGTGTGAGTGTGTGTCCAAAAGTAAGGGACCAGAGAGAGATTTTTGGGTCTGTCTTGCCCTTATCAACAGAGGTGTTACAGAATACAAATGAAGGGGAGTGACCTAGGTACAGGGGGGCTGGACTTTATCAAACAGGGGAAAAAGGGGTGTGGATGATACCCGAGGCCTCTCTGGCCATCTGGCCTTGGTAGAGCCATCAAGATGCTTGGGTGTGCCCGAGAGAAGATACAATAGGTCTACAATGGCCTAGGCCAGGCTATTAGAGACATACAATGGGGACGGCCCGGGCCTATTGATAACATACAATAGACTGGGCCTGGGCCATCAAAGGACATACAGTGGAAAAGGGGAACCCTTTATGTGACTCAACTATTGGGATCAAGAGGAGCGGGGATGTGGGAGGTAGGAAAAAATCTTACAGAAACTTATTAACAAAATTATACCAAAATTAAAAAACCCAATTTCACACCACTACAAATGTAATATTTCAGTATTGCATAGTTAGCTGTTCCTTATGAAATGGGATGCAGCTGCAAGAATCATTAATCCTCTCTAATTTTTTACCAGTCTTGATGTTACGGAAATGGTGGGAGTAGAACTAATGAAATTTGGACGTGGGTATTAATTTGCCTTTTGTAGTTTCCTGTTTAATTGTTTTCGGTAGATTACTGTTGCATACAAAAGAGGAAATGAGACTTCTACAAGACATAAAACAAACAAGGATGTTAAAAAAGAGATTAAATAGTTAATAAGAATGAAGAACTGCTCAAACAGAAGTAAATTTTTATCTCAAATGAGAAATGTTTCAGATTTATATCAATCTATGACAAAGAACTTTCTTTTTTACAAATGCCTTTGCTGGCTCCTAAAGTGTCAGAAAACTGTCTACAGAATAATTCTTCCTTTTTTATTTACCCTACTATTCTCCAATAAGCATGATGATCTTTATTTCAATATGTGCTCCAAATCTTTCTTTTCAGTCAAAATTCAAAGAGATACCATGGAATAGCTTGGACTGAGTAGCTCTGGGAGCTTTCTTGTAAGCTTTTGACCCAAAAGACTACATATCATCAAGTTCATTTGTTGAATCCTGTTTAATTCAACCTTTTTCCTGTGAGTCAGCTCTGTTCTGAGAACTTTTGCCTGATCCAGCTAGCAGCTAGGGGCAGAGAGCCAAGGGTTAGAAGTTAGAATAACAAATCAAAACAATGTCTGATCAGTCAGTTTCATAGTTTCTTTCCTTTTTGCCATATCCAGAATCAGACAAGCAGAAGATTTTGGATACAATAACAGGGATGGTAAGGAGACACATGCACCCCATGGAGGCCTTAAACAGTAAATGAGAGAGACTGAAGATTTCAGAGTCCAATGGACATGCTGTTACAGGATCTGGAGACAACAGACCTGTGTGGACATCAGCGCGTATTCTAAATTTCTCAGCCACGTTTTATTCCTTGTGTTCCTAATCCTAGAATCCCGCAGCCAGAATCCAGCCAACAAAGCATTCTCTTAGGTGCTGGCCCTTGCAGAAAAACTAACCAAGGGCTTGAAGCAGCTATGATAGAGCTAATTTTCTTCGCACTTGTGCTAAATTTAAGGTCACACCTAAGGAAGATAGTATTTTTCATGATGATGCATTGGCTTTGCAGGATATACATTACTGTTTCTCAAAAGAGATGCATTTCTGTAATAAAAATGGGGACTGAAGTAACAAGGAGATTTTGAGGTCTTTATAACATCTGGCCTTCCACCAGTCCCTTTTTCAAATTTCTAGCTGGTGGTTGAACAAGGTCTTAGCTGGGGCAGCAGGCTGGCTGGGGCTGCCTAGGCTAGAATGAGAATAGTATGGAGTGGCAGCAGTGAGGCTGACTCTGCCAGAATGAGCATTGGTAGGCACAATGGTGAGCAGCAGTGTACTTTTAACCTATGGGCGGGTGACTCAGGGCAGGAAGGAGAATGGCCATTCAAATCCATCTGTCTGAGAGACAGGCCAGACCATTGTCCCAAACGGGTTTTGATCTGGAGAGTGAAGTGGAAGAAGATGCCAGTGCAGCTGATGTCTTTGATAAAGGGCTTGCAGGCCTGCAAAACGGTAACACTTGTTTGCACAACATGTTAGGTGAAGGATGGTCTTATTGCCTGGGTATGAGCTAGCAATGTGGATATGAGCATAGCCTCTAAAGCTAACTGCATCCTGGGCTTCATCAAAAGCAGGGTGGGCAGAAGGGCAACAGACAGGATTCTGCTTTGCTCTCATGAGAGCCCAGCTGGAGGACTGCATGCACCTCTGGCACTCTCAAAACAAGAAAAATATGGACCTCTTGGAGCAGGTCCAGAGGAAAGCAGTGAAGATGATCAGAAGGCTGGGGCACCTCTCCTAGGAGGAAAGGCTGAGAGAGATGAGTCTGTTCTGAAAAAGAGCTGGTAATGTTAGGGAAAGTGGTAGTAGTTTTAAAGTAAAAGATAGATTCAGATCAGACACAAAGAAGAAACTCTTCACACAGAGAGTGCTGAAACACTGGCACAGGTTACACAGAGACCTGGGAGCTGTCACACCCCTGGCAATATTCAAGCTCAGGTTGCATGAGGCTCTGAGGAACCTGAGATGTCGCTGCAGCAGGGTTGGACTAGATGACCTTTAAAGGGCCCTTCCAGCCCAAACCACTATCTGTTTCATTCTCTGATTCTTAATTCTATGCAAAGTTCTTAGAGCCATTTTGCCGTAGTCAGTCCTAAGATGACTTTGGAAGAGTCTGTAGAATTTTTTTAATACAGAAAATAAAGAATTATGAGTGTTTTTGCATATTTCCAAGCCCATTTCCACTTTTTTCCTTTGATTAGATGAGCTGCGTAGACAAGAGATGCTGGCTGTCCTCAGAGGCAGGTTATCCATGTCTTTTACCTACAGAGTTACTGATTGCATTCTGCGTGCTGGTCTCACAGACCCAATTAAATGGAAAACCTAGCCTCACTCTAAATGCAGAGTTCCTAGATGCCACAGTTATCTATAACCTTGTTGCTGAACTGTTCACCCATTCGTTTTCTAATACACATTTCTAATATACTTTATGAAAATAGCAATTATTGGCTTTATGTCACATGTTCTGCTTATGCTCACCAACTCTATTTAGTAAGAAGAATCTGCAATGGATGTACCTGGAGGGGCACTAAAAGATAGCTGGACAGAAAATATTTACAAGTGCATGTAGTGACAGAACAAAGGGGAATGGTTTCAAACTGAAAGACAATAGGTTTTGAATAGATACTGGAAAAAAATTATTGTGAGGATGGTGGGGTGCTGCAACAGGCTGCCCAGAGAAGTTTTAGATGGCCCATCATTGAAAGGGTTTAAGGCTATGTTGGATGGAGTTCTGAGCAACCTGGTCTAGTGAAAAGTGTCCCTGCCCAAGGCAAAGGAGTTGGACTAAATGATCTTTAAAGTCCCTTTAACACAGGCCATTCTAAGACATATTTTGGGATTCTTTAAAATGTTGCTTGTATCATTGTATTTATCATTTAGATTGGGATTTCATTGCACTGATGATTTATATCAGTGTTTTCAACCAGAAAATTTACGTCATAAAAAGGGAGGATTTTGGGAATGTCAGTTTAGGGCTGTGGAAATGGAATACCATCATTAAAAATATACACAAAATGAGTACCCCAAGACACAAAATATTTAGTCTAAAATAAAAAAGTATCAAAGTTTAATTTGCTTTCACAGTTCAAATGAAACCTAAATCATCTAATTATATTTGAAATCTCAAAGGCATCAAAACCCATTTTCTTTTAAGATCTCTCACATTGTTTTGTAGACTCGTGAGACCTGAATGTTTAATTGCTTTACCTGACTTTTGCATTTTTCCTTTCATTGATCTCTAAAATGCAGCTGCTTCTTTTCACTAGATGATTACAGAAAGCAGGTAAGTGTGCCGAACTGGACAATAAGAAAAACGAAAATGATGCTACTATGCTAGTAAATAAAGGGGTTTGGAAAAACAAACAAACAAATAAAAAAACCAAACAAAAAACCAGAACAAACCAAAAACCAAAACAACAAAAATCCCAACAAATTCAAAAAGAAACAAAATGACAGACAAGCAAAAACTCACCAAAATAACAATACTAAAGATTTTCCGTCTTGGGGCCTCTTTCAAACTAATAGAACTTATAGACATTTTAGAGGCCCCTCATCTGAAAAAGAAACTCCAAATCAGTTGGATTTAATAGTCAATGAATGTCGACAGAAGAAATAGACTTGTAGGACTGGACACAGTGAAGCATTACAAAGCTGAATGCAGTGTTACAGAAAAAATATTTGTTCTTAAGTGCAAGGACTTTGAATTTGAGTGGGTTTACTAATGGGTAACTCTTTAAAAGTTTGCCTTTTGCATATTTTCTTTTACTAAAGAAGAAGTCATCTTTATGCAAAGTATTTAGGAAATGGTTGAATGACTTTTTTTTTCCTCAGTTCTTTATCTGCTTAAGAATATGAATTCATACTAATAACCATTAAATCTTGCTCTTTTCTCCATGTTGCCTTCAGGAGCAGCTCAGCAGAAACATGCATTTTTATAAATGTTCTTCTCTCTTTCATTTCTAGAAAAGAAAAGGGGAAATAAAGGAACTCTGCAATTACTTTGTACCAACTGTAACAATGCCAAAAATCTTTGTAATCTAAATTGCTTTCTTCTATGTGTGAAAACAGTTAATAGCGACTCCCTGTAGCTGCCAGCAGACTAAGCACTGGAGCAGAATATTAAATAGGCATACCTCTTTGTGGAATATGAAGGGGTTTTTTAGTCCACAAAGCTAGCAGTACTGTACCTGTCACCCACTGTCTCTCATATGCAATGTTTGAAACTGGTACCATATCCAGAAATGTCAAAATGGATCTATAGTAACAAATGGTGATTTATTTCTCTCTAATTGAAGAAAAGAACAAAAAAATTTCTTACAAAACCCCAAGCTGGGGATCACAAAAAGCAAGCCCTGAATTACTGTCCTTGTGCATGAGCTGTGCTTTCCCGAGGTTACATTCCTGCACATTCCTTGTGCAGCAGAGAGCCATCATGTGATGCTGATGCCCACACTCTTTCTCAATACTCAGTGGTTGAGCAGGGAGATGTGTTGACTTCCTCTGCATCCCTGTGTTTTCTGGGTTGTTCTAAGGAAGTAAATCTTTGCCACTGTCCAGACAAGTGATAAACTAACATAATGACAACATGATGGTTAAATTTTCCTCTTTTTCTCTTGGTTACAAGTTCTCTACTCTCTTTTGAAAGATAAGTGGGATGTTAAAAGCTCCAAGTAAGTCAGTCAATTTTAAAGACCTTTTGACACCATGCTATGCAGTGAAGCAGTATCAGGTTTCATAAATCTCTGAAATACCTTCAATTATTTGTGAGCCAGGTGTCCCATTAGATCATCCCCTGAGTAACAGATACAAAAGTAGCATCCAGATGGCTCCAGAAAAATGGTGAAAATTGAATTATGTTATATATAGCATTATTACATATTACGTATAATATATATGTGTATGTATGTGTATGCATATATATGTATATATATCCCCTAAATGAAGATTGTCTCAGTCAGGCTTGAGAATCTATCCTGTTATGGAAGGGAACTGCCAGCTATGGCTTATAAAATGTCTTTGAACTGCTTTACGAGTAGATTTAATCTAATACCAGACAGAGTTTACAAAGTGTAATACTACACAGTATACTAGAAAGTGTATACCACTAATGGAGATTTGACCTGTTTCACAACAGCCACAGTCAGTGACTGTAATCCTCCTTTGGATTTCCCTTTTGCTTCATGAATGAATCTGATGGATAAACTTACAAGTCTAAGTAGGAAAGGCTTATTGCTATGAGAGATGACCTATAGGCTAGCACAACAACACCTGCATTTATAAAAACAGAATTTATTGTTAGTTTCTTTATTGTGAACTCAGCAAGAGAAATGAAGGTTGATATAAAAAAACACAGTGTTATTATTTTCTGGTAAAGAGAAAAAAACATAGTATATAACCTAGTAAAACAGAGGACAAAGTCAGTAAATAATTTTGTCATTGCTACTGCATTTAGAGGTGGAGTTAATTGCTCTACGTAAAAAGTAAACAAAATCATAATGGGCAATATATTCATCTAACTCCACCTCATTTGTTGCTTATGACATACTTGAAAGGACATTCTGAAATTTAACAATGCGGTTTTTTTCTAACTAACTGACATGATAGATTTAACAAAACTTCTTATCCTGTGATACAGCATGAGCACCCCAGAATTCTCTGCATTTTGTTATAGTATAGAGTGTGATTTCATTAAGATGCTGAATATTTTTTAACAACTTGGAATATTTTTATTTCTTTCCCCTTGGTGAAATTTTTCATGGTTTATGTTTTTATGTTATTCGATTGCTGTCTTCCATATAGCAGTAGAGGTGAGTTTTTCCCAAAGGAATCTTAAGATAGGAATAGCACTTAGGAAGTGACAAAATTTTTTCTTTTGTCTTTGTAATAAATTATAGTAAGTGGATAAGTGTTTTTGTCTTTTGGAGTCTGGAGATTATCAGCAGGGACAAGTAGGTTTGCAGATTATCAGTAGGAATAGCTATGTCAACTGAAAAATATCAGAGGAAAAACACTACTAATGAAGAAGTCCAAGCAATCCAGTTTCAACACTGATGGTGTCATTATCCACAAAATTTCATTGTTAATTGATCCCCTGGCTCTGTTTTGAACCTCTAAAATGGGGTCCATCACAGACAGTTTCTTCCAAGCACTAAAGCAACATCAACAGTGGCTTTAGCACCACTAGACACTTGACTTCAGCTGCAGTGAGCAGTGCTTGTTCCTCTTTCATCTAGTGATATAGACTTTGTGAGAGACTTAGAGCTGCCCAAAGGTAAGCAGCCAGCATCTCGATTTTCACCTAAGCTTGATATTATCCTTAAGTGTTTTACAAGCTTGCTCCTGCATTTTTTTACAACACTTAGAGATGTATGGGTAAGACGTGCTGTTCAAGTGCTAAGTGTTGACTAAGTCCATTATTACAAACGTTACAAACTTTGCTTGCTTCAGGTGTTCAGTGTGAAGGCCCTAATCAGAAAAATGAGAGATGAGCGGGAAACGACATGGTTTCCTGTGGAGTGATGTATTGTGGTACAGAATATGTTTCTTTTTCCCCTCCTAAAAGCCAAATAATTCTCTGTTACTGTTTATTATCCTGTAATTGCATGTACTTTCAAAGGAAAAAAACAGTTGTTCCCTTTGGATTGGTGTGAAAGTGTGTATTTAGACAAGGCTTAATGTAAAATTGTGATAACAGAGAAAAGTAGAAGGAAACCCAAGAGTTATGTATTCCCTTCTTAGAGACCCTGAGCATCCTAAGTGTAAATTAACATAACTAACATTTACACGAGTTATACATACATTGTGCAAAGACTAGCATCTCAATTACAGAATGCTACTATGCCAACACAATTAATGACTATATGATGTTCCTGTGTACTGAATTGGGACTGAAATCCAGATATAAAAGAGTAAGAAAGTTTTAAACATGTCTTTGCACTTAACAAAGTTACAATTCTGGGATTGTCTGGAGAAAAATACAATAGAAAAGGAAGAGAAGCTTATGGAAGTAGTTATATGCACACAGAAATAGCTTGCTGTAGAATATTTTATTAAAAGTTAGAATTGTGCTGAATATGTTTTCTCCACCTTCTCTCTGGTTGTTTTTGTATACAGTATGCATTTTCCGTGTGTAGTCTGATATGGAGCTGTTTTTTTGCAGATAACATCTAAACAGTGAAGAATTGTAGAAATTAGGATAATTAGTGCTACCGCATTATGTCAGCATATCCTAAAACATGACAATCTGTTGATGTGAAGGTCTTAGAACTAAATATTTTTTAAGAATACAAACACTTACAGAAAAAAAAGTGTGTTGAAGAAGGCCCATTTTGAGTCTGAAAAGGCTAAGTGAAGAAATAAAGATATGTAAGTTCTCAGACAAAAGTACTACTAAGGAAAGTCAGAAGGCTGATTAGATATGCCAAAAATACCACCAAATAAAATAGAAGAATACATGCTGATGTTAAAGAAAAAAATGTTTCCTTAGGGAAATGTATGTAGAGATTCTTCTGTGCCAAATGGAAAAAACCTCTGTACATTTTAGTTTCTGACCTCACTTCCCTATAATTTTGCATATTGAATTTAATGTTGTTAGACCTTGTGCTCTTGCCATAAGAGGTTTAATTATGAATTAATGGGCATGCTTGTAAGCATTTTGCAGAGGAGTATGCATTGAAATTCAAAACTGTGCATTCTCATTCCTTTCAGTATTTTATGTTTGTAAGAAACTGGGTATTATACCTCCACCAAAACCAGCCTGTATATTCTAATATTTTATTTCATATTCAATACTGCTTAAGAGTGATGCCAGAGAAAGAGCTAGATCTCAAAAGCTGTAAAGGCAATATTTTTATCTTTAGAAATGGATTTTAGTAAAATTGAAAAGTTTTACATGTAGAGAAAGACTGTAGAGCCAGAATAACAAACTTGGGCTTATTTGTCCTGCTAAAAGCTGCTGTCAATTCACAAGAAGCACAGTGTGCCTACTGCAGTCATGGAGAGCAGTGGAGTCACCGGGACCAAGCCAGCTCCCCCTTGGCCTTGTCACACTGGCAGTCCATCACTTTCTGCAGTGGAGCAGAGAACCTGCTTGAAATTCCAAGAAGGCAAATATCAGCCCAAAACTTGCTTTTTTTTTTTTTTTTTTTTTTTTTTTTTTGTTCCTTGAAAGAGAGTTTACAGATAGGAGATGAGCACAGGCTATACTACAGCTACAGTTATTAGCTCACTTTTCCCAAATGTTAGTAATCCTGATGTGTCCTGAAAGGGAACTCAGAAGTTTATGACATCTGAGGCACCTCATAAACATATTTAACAGATACGTTTCCAAGATACATAAGAAGGCAAATTAAAATGCTTGTCAATCTCTGTTAATAAATTTGTTTCAGTAGGAGAAAATGAACCTGAAAATCTTCCATTAGTCCTTTTGATTTTCAGTACTTTTGATTTCAGTCCTTGAACTATGAATGAAAAGTGATAGGAGCTGCCACACAGGTGTTTGTAGGGACACATTCCAGATACTTTATTCTTAATTTCCTTCCCTTTACTGTGTTTCCTCTTGTTTAAAGTTTGGTGGGAAAGTGAAGAGGGAGGAGGAGAGATTGTCTAAGGAGACAAGCATAAACTGCATCTTAAGTCAGTACAAATCTTTATTAAAGGAATTTTTTACATAGTTGCTGCAACTGGAACTTTCATTCCAATGGTATGGACTAATGATATATTAATTAACATAAGGCTGTTATTCAAGCCCTTCCTGCCCTTCAAATTGTATTCTTCCTCCCAAGACTCACACACATCTTTACATTTCCATACTAGAGACTCATATGTTTCTTTTCAGCTCCCTTTTTTTCCCTAAGAAATTAAATTTTTTTTGTGATTTTATTTTTTGGGACATATGATGTCCAATTTTCATTTGAAATATGTTGCTCTTTTCCCTAAACTTCAGAGTTTGTGACATTGGATAATTTTTACTGTATTGTGCTACCAGTTTCAATATTTCTTACATCATGATTTATTCTTCTTAAATATAGTCCACAGAGCTGTGGCTGGATTTTTGTCATTAGTTTAACATCACTATGGGCTGCAAAGAGCTCATGCATTGATTACAGGACTGCTTACTCTTTGCCATGTGACTTCTCTAAACATGGTTTCTTGACATCATTTCACTTTAGGAATACATACTTACTTGTGCACCCCATTCTCTTGTGTTATAAAGACGACTTTTTATACAATAGATGATTTACTAAGTACTTCACTGTACCTTTTCTCTTGCATTTTCACATAATTTTCTATTATAGACTATTGATGAGCTGAAACATACTTTATACTTTTAGCTGTTGTGTCTTAGAATTCTCATGGGGAATAAAAGAATTAATATGTTTGATACTAAAAAAAAACTTCTGTGTAGAGCATTCAGAATTTTAATTTGGCCCAGAACATTTACTAGGGAATGGTCTGGGGCTAAAGAATTATGATGTGAAAATTTAATTTGGAGACATTGATAAGAGTGTGCTTAATCTCTGTCTAACTGAAAAGCTTTCTCACATAAAGATTGTTTTGATTTTATTAGGCAGATCATAACAACAGTTGAGGTCAGCAGAGGTAGCAACTGGATGTCTACAGCCAGAGAGTGTGATCAAATTTCTTCCCCAAAGAGCAGTGGAAATACAGTCTACAGACTAATCATCTTGATTGGTGCAGGCATTCTTCCAAGCACAAGAGAAATTTTGACATACTAGGGACTAGAGGCAAAGTAGGAAGATGATTAGGAAGTAAATAGCTTATGGATAAGATCAGGTTGTTTTTTTGTTGTTGTTGTTGTTGTTTTTATTTTTTTTTTTTGTTTTGTTTTGTTTTGTTTTGTTTTTTTTTTTTTTTTTGTTTTTTTTTTTTTTTTTTTTTTTTTTTGTTTTTTTTTTTTGTTTTTTAATCGATCTTGAAATCAAATGTTCCTCTGTACATATAAAATTAATTTTATCCTGAAATAGCACCGAAGCAAGGTAAGTAGCTGAAAAATGTCATGAAAAGTGAAACAGCAAACTCTCTTTTACTTTGGTCTTATTGTCCCTCTTTTAAAAGATATTTTGCCTACAGATGAAATAGCATAATATAGATTCAATGGGCTTTTTAACTGTAAAGTTTTTTTCTTCCTTGTGTATAGGAGCAGCTTAAGGCAAAAAAAAAAATGAATAAATAAATAAAAAAATTATCCATGGCTCAAACCCACACTAATTTCTTCAGTTAGAAGTCAGGTTGACCAAAACTTTAGGGCTACCCAAAGCACATCCTTACAGAGCTGTATTAGAAGTGTGCAGAAGCACTTGTTCTGACAGTATTAGAGTTTTTCAGAGCTTCACCTGGAAGAAAGGCAGAGCAGCCACACGTGAGTGTGTGTTAGAGAATATTTAAACTGCTGCCATTCCTGTGCTGGATGGGCATGCCCAGCCCTGTCTGGAAACTGGGTATCTCAGCTGGCTTTCTGACCCAGAGTGTTTGTCAGGGTCACAGTGTGTTGCTGGTGTAGCTGCACAGCCTCTGCAAAAGAGCTGCCTTCAACCTGGTCAGCCTGAATTCGGGTGGAATAGAAGGTTCCTCATCCACAATTGGCTACTAGAGGGCCAATTCCTAAACAACTACGTGTAAGATATGGAAGACAGAGAACTCTGAAAGGAGTGAAATAATGGAAATAAGAGAAATGAAAGTACCTTGTAAAAGAAGAGAAATAATTATAGCTTTCCAGTTTAATTTCCATATTCTTTTGCTAGAGATAACTTTTAATGTTTTTCTAAAACAATTTGCACACAAACTTTAAATGGCTCGGCTGTTACTCTCTGGTGCCTTCCATGAGACAGCTTGGTTCTTTATAAAGTTACTTGGTGAAACTGTTTTTTCTTGGAAATTACCTGTCTCCTATCAGGACCAAAAAGCAACTTTGAGGAGATAAACTTTCTTGAGTATTGGAGGTTTGTGTGGTCCTGCAGCAGGTTCTAGACCATCACTCACTGTGCTACCAGACTCAGATTTGGTATTACTTGGTAAAAGGAAGTTTTGTACAATAAAATTTGTACTACCACGAAGTAGTTGAAAAGCAATCAGGTTTGATCACTGAGCATTTGGTAAAAGCTGTTTATTAATTCACTTTCTTTCCACTTCCTCTCTGTAGCTAAATACTTTGATAAAGATATAACACATCTCTACTGCCTTACTGTATCACTTAGAATTGATTTCCTGTGTCACAGACCAATCCAGCAATTGCTCATAATTTTTTAAACGTTAAGATGTTGTGTTACTTGCTATCACTCGCATATTGGAAAGAGAAATATTTTTGAATATTGTTAAGGGCAACCCACATTTTCATTTGGGATATTAAGAATCTAGAGATTTCAAAAGCAATTTTCTTGATTGCCTAGATTTTTTATAACAGTATTTTTCTCATGCTCCGATCTCTGTCATGGTTTTGCTTTGAAAAAATTAAAAATGATGCAATTGTGAAGACCGTTACAGTAGAGTTCCTCACTTAAAGCTAAATGGATTTCTTTCTAAGTGTTTGGATTTTTCTACCATATACACCATGGTAAATATTTTAGCAGTGTGAGCTGGACTTATGAAGAAACAGCAGCAGCTTGCAGTTGATAGTCGTCTCTTCTTTCAGTGGAATACTGAGAGTCCGAAAACTCAGAAAACCTGTGGATTCATGCTCCATTTTTGCTCCTTTGGTGTAATCTATTCCTTCTCTCTGTTTTGCTTTTTTGCTATCAGACAGGAAATCCTTGCATAGTGAGTAGAAACACTTCCTGAAATTTTTTCCTCCTTCCTTTGTCTCCAGCTGAGAGGAAGTGTTGCTGCCACATAGATTCTCTACTCACCACCTACTGTGGAACAGGAAATAACCATACAGATGTTTGTTTGATAGGCACATGAAACAGCAAGGAAGATTTTTGAAACAATAGATTAGCGTATCTGTACCAAGTAAGGATATTATTTTGTTTTACAAGTAATGTGCTTCTCAATGCTTCTGCCTCATTTCTGTCTTCAGGTCGTCTGTACAGAAATCCTGGAAAATAAGTATTTCAGATTCTGAAGCTATACATAATAAAAACTGTGACTTGATGGCTATCATTGCTATCAATTACCTGCTAGCCATCACACAATGCTAAACATGTGACAGATCAACCAAGGGAATGCTGAAATCTTACTGTACAGTGTATTACATAGAAGACTGCAAGCTGAACTTACAGTGAAGACTTCTCTTTACTGTGTTGTGGTTGTTAAGTTTGAAGTAATGCTGATTCAGAGCAGTTGTCTTAGCTTCTTGGGCTCATTAGATCTCGTTAGGATCAGTATAGAGAAACATATTTTGACAGTGTTTCTTGACAAATTGTCCCTCTTTGTTTTGAGGCACATTCCTCAGTTTTAGAGTTCTGCTTCCTATTCTACACTTTTAACTGATTAAAAGTTCCTGCCCAGGAAGTGGTATTTAAAAACCTGTGCTTAGGGACATGATTTAGTAGTTGACTTGGTGTTGTCAGGTGTATAGTTGGACTCAGTGTTGTGTCCCTTCCAACATAAATGATTCTGTAGTTTTGTGATTCTAGGTTTTCATTTGTCTGTCTTCCTTCATTTTCTTTGCAAATTGGTCAAGCATCATAACTGAGGTTAATCCAAAATTCTGAAGATATATGTATTCCTTTCCTAATAATTAATTAATAAGCTGAATAAACATTCAAGTGTTACACTGAGCTGACTAGGAATTATTTCTGAGCACTAGCAGTCCCATGATATTTTAGTTTTAAGTAATAAGAAAAGGCATGTCACTGGTAACTGAAACCTTCCATTGTTTTTAACTCAACAATGCAGTTGGATTTTGTTGAATTTTCTTTTAAAAATGCTGGTCTGTGGAATGTGCTCAACAGCAGTGAGAAATCTCATTCAACATGGGACTTGAATGTCTGCCTGACAGTAAGCATTCAGTAATTCCACTGATTACAATTAAAGGATTCATGTGTTAAAAGTTAAACACATTTAAAGTGCTTTTCTGAGTGGTACGTGTTTTAAACTGATGTCACTCAACTACCAAGAATATAACAATAGGCTTAGAGATCCTTATAATTAGACTTATTAAAACAAATTACTTAAGACTATTATTGCCTAGGCAATGTAATTTTCCAGACTGTTTCTAGTCTCCTTCCCTTCAGTACAATAAAATCAGCATTAGATTTCCCCAGATTTCTCATGACAGCCTTGTAGTGTTTGCTTTTTTATATCCACTTTCTGACTTCACAGTGTTCGGGTGCTGCCTATATTTCTTTCTATAAAAAACCATTAGGAATTTAATTAAATTATTTAAATGTGCTTGTTGTCTAGATTCAGAAAGGCCTCCTGCTTGTTGCCAAAACCAGGTAATCATTTAGGCTTTACCCTACAAGTTGTCATGCAGGGAATCCTACAGTTGCAGAAACGATCAGGGACTTCAGTTAGAATAATTCATGCCACATGCTACCTGTACCTGGAATGGCAATTTTTTAGCATGGGGTGCTCTGTTTTTGTTCTTTAATGTCAGCTTCCTCCTCCCCACATACCCCCAAATCCCAGAATGGCTGAAGACATTCCTACCTGTGTGATACTTAAGGAGGAGAATATGGAAGAAATAGGAGATATGGTGGATTCACAGAAAATTGTGTTTTAAAAGTGTATATACTTATTCCAGGTGTGTCATAGCTATGTGTACTTCTTGAGCTGAGTATAATTTTCAGCTCAATGTACTTCTGAGTCCTTCATATTTTTTCATTTAGGATGCTACTCAAACTATAATAATCAATGTCTATAGAAATGTTACTTATGAATGTCTATCATTTTTTAGTACCTAAACAAACAATTGTCTAGTTTCAGACACTGCTTATTAGAGCAACTTTCTTATTCGCATTTAGAGATCATAGAATAACTTTACAGAAGTCTATATCTAACTATAAAAATGTTTTAACCTTCTCAGCTACCCGCATAATTCATTTTCTGCCACTTGCTGCCTCCAGAGTGTGTTGGGCATGGCTGGAAACTGAAGAGATGGGCTCCAAAAATTTCTCTTTATTTTCACTGTCTCCAGTTATTTAAAATAGGTTGGTGTTTCCTCTTATAAAATCCTGCTTTCTGGAGGCCTCTGCAGTTGTGAAATGTGTACAGGCAGAGAGGTAGGTTGAGATTTCCAAGCCTATGAGAGTCACTTTAACAAATGCTCTTTTGGGTGTTGTCTTTTGCTTGGAAGGCTCTAAATATTATAAGTCTGATGGTGAAATCTGATGATGACTTCTCAGAAAATGAAATCAGGTACTGACCTTGATCATCAAATGCGATTACTGGTGCCAAGTTCATGCACTGCTAATGTATTTTCACCATATAAATCTGAAATTTTGCTAATTTTTTTTCTTAAATCTTCCTCACTGGATAGGGAATCAGAGGGTAAATAATCTAGAGAGGGAAACAATTTTTTTTGTAACTTCAAATAAAACACAAAAAGTTACAATTATGTGCAATTATGAAAACTAAGCTGTACATAGCATGTGTAAAAGTGATTAATTAAAGGTCTGTCTGTTCCTGTACCAAGAAAAGCCCACACAAACGATTAGATGTCAACCTGCCCTTCCACAAAAAGTGCCTGATACACAATCTCCTATTTTCCTCTTTTCTCCCACATATCCTTGGCTTAAGGTTGAAAGCATACACAGAGTGGACAATTTTATGTTGCATTGGATGGTGACTTTCAGGTGATTTGCACGTTGTAGTGTTGATTAATATATTTAACAAATAACACCAACCAACAGAAGTTTGCAATGAAACAGTGATAGAAACCATGTTTTGGAAATTAAGAAAGTGGCTCCATCAGGAAATTAGTCATAATCAGAGCCTGGAAGGGAAAAATTATGAATCAAAAGGGTTTTAAAATTCAGGTGCTTTCAGTGTAACTTAAAACCACTCCTACAAACTCACAGCAAGGCAAATATTGTAATGTAAATACTTGATTTGATTGGAAAAAATCTGCTTCTAAGTTATTTTAAATCACCTGGAGAAAATCAGTCTTGAAATAATCTGAAAGTCACTGGAAATCTCTTCTGGCCTCTCTAAACTCCCTGGAGTCTGATGTCTGATTAAACTCCCCAGGCTTAAAAGAAAGGCTTCTTTACAGAGTCTACACAGCCAGCAATAAATTGTGCAGTTTGATTCAAATTACAGTAATTTTCACAGTTCAGCTGATTTAATGCATAGACAAGGATCTGGATCAAAATGGAATTTCTTTCCTCTCTTTACTTGGAAAGGGCTTGACTTGTTGCCCCTTGCTTTTTTCTCACTGTTTTACTATGTCTACTGCAGTAACATCTTTTAACTTTGTTAAAAGATGTTTGTCTTCTTTATATTTGTCTTCTGCGTGTGCATTTCATTTTTGGGTTTTGCTTTTATTTTAAATTCCTTTTCATTTTTTTGAAAACCTGGGTTTTTTGAGGACATGTATTCCCTTGGGCTGCTACAACTTTGAAGAACTTCCAGCTTCATTACAGAAATTTTCCTCTTGAAATGCACCATAAATCTTCCATTCCTTTTTTTCTTTCTTCTTAAATTTTCCTTTCTTCTTCTCGTTCTTCTTTTCATCATCAGATCATACAAGCTGTCATGAGGTGGTAACAGCTCAATGGTGTTGTTAAATCTAGGTAATGTTGTAGGACTGATTTCTTCATAGCTGGGAGTACAAGCAAGTCTACCACTGTGTTCTACCTTACAGTGTTCACTAGGGCTAGAGGGTAGCAGGAAGCACTAGGTCATTCTGGTTCCCTGATTTCAAAGTGAAATCTTCTGCTACCTGTTAGTGACACAGTTAGGGTCTCTCTCAATGGCACAGCAGCTCCCCCTCAGCCTCACACGTGGGGCTTTGCCTCACACTCCTTTTGACTTCCACCACCTGGCCACAAGGATGGTGAAGGGTCTTGAAGCTTGTGAAGCCATGTGAGGAGCGACTGAGGACACTTGGCCCCGAGGAGACTGAGGGGAGACCTCACTGCAGCTACAACCTCTTCATGAGGGAAAGAGGAGGGGCAGACACTGATCTCTTCTTTCTTGTGACCAGCAACAGGACCCTGAAGTTGTGTTAGGACAGATTTAGGTTGGATATTAGGAAAAGTTCTTCTTCTGGAGGGTGGCTGGAACAGGCTCCCCAGGGAAGTGGTCACAGCACCAGCCTGACAAAGTTCAAGAGGCATTTGGACAATGCTCTCAGGCACACAGTGGGAGTCTTGGGGATAGTCCTGTGCAGGGCCAGGAGCTGGGCTTGATGATCCTTGTGCGTCCCTTCCAGCTCAGCATATTCTGTGATTCTGTGGTTCTGTGATAATTTCTGCCAATCTCACCTCTTCATTTTCCCTTTGCTTGCTAGACACCCATTCAAACTGTGTGTAATAAGCCCACTGAATGTGTGGATCATACTTTCTAAATGTTTTATAATAGCTTGAAGCCACTATCAACTGAAGGGCAATTTACAGTAATTTGGTGTAGCAGTAGGGAGGAAACCTACTTTGTGTTCACTCCATAGAGGCAGGTTCTCGACAGGTCTGACTTATTTCATTTCAAGCACAATACATCCTGGAGAGAAAATTCTGAACACATTAATCATTGCTTCTGACAAAATTTTTTCAACTACATTAAACATTAGAAATTAACATTTTACCATCAGTCTTATAAAGACACTGTTTTTTTAGAAAGAATGGATTATGGTTCTATTACCATTTAAAGATTATTACTATTAACAGATTACTATTTTAAAAAAATCATCTATAAAACCAGATTTGTGTTTACACAGATTTTTTGAGTTGGACACCCTGTACTCTGTACACTTAAACAAAGATGCAGGTTAACTTCTTGTGAGCAGCCCTTATCACCTTCCCATTGAAATATGGGCAGACCTCTGCACAAAATAATCACTGACTTTTTACATTTTGAAGACTTTTTATCCTCTTTTTCCCTGTACAGTCATTATTTTGCAGCTATGGGAAGTAAGTCAAACAATCTTTATTTTTGAATCTTTGCATTAACCAACTTTTAGGGGAATATCAACCTAAATGACCAATAAGCAAGACCTATTTTACTTTGAAAAAACCCTATAAATGTTCATTTATATGAATTTTCATAAATAAAGATTGATTTCTAGGGAAAAAAGTAGAAAAAAAAAACTTACACAGAGTGGCAAAGATTTTCAAAGTACCTATAAGAATTTAAAACACAAAGTAGACTACAGTATTACCTCACACTTTCTGTCCGAAACAGAAAGAAAAAAGTATTCTGAGGCATTTCACATGCCTTTTGGAAAGCAGAAATACATATTGTGAAATCCTTTTCTCTTGGAAACTTCCTTGAAAAATTGTGTACTTCCCATATTTTGCGACTCATTTTATATTGATCATGAACACTCCTGCATACCTGGGAAACAAGACAGAAATTTTTAATTTTAATTTGTGAATTGCTTCTATTTCCGTTTGAGAAAAGCCTGTAAAGAACAATCACCTGGTTACCATTGAAAAGAATGTCCTCTTTATTCTTAAGGAGTCTGATTCTGAATGTAAATGCAAAGCAGCTTTGAAGAAATAAGTGAACTTTTAATTATACAACTATTTCAGTTGCAGTAAAAATTGGCTCAATTTACTGAGCCAAAGTGAAGATATGATTTGTGAAGTAGACTTAAGAAAAGACACAACAGGAGTCATACCATAGTCACAGATGTTAGTAGTAAATATTTAATTAAGGAGAAAACATATTCTGCTCTCTGCCTTGTATTAAATGACTTTGCTCTAACAAGGGTACCAAACTAACTCTAAATAAACACTAGTAGAGAAAATTTCCAAATAATGAAGGAAACTATTAATAGATTAATATATTTTTAATCGTATATAGTCCTGCCATAACTTTGCAAAAGCAGCAGGCTGGATGACCAGGCTGTGGCAATATGACTGTGCCCAGAGACTGAAATTTGTCCCCTGCAAACCTCAAAATGATTCGTAGGTCTGGGGGAACCCCAGACAATACCCTCACTGATAAAAAATTCAGCTAGAAGTTGAATATATTATCTAGTATATCTATCATTCATAATTTCTTGAGACTCCAGTAAGATATGTAGAAATAATTTAAATCTGTGATTGTATCACAGTGCTTCACAAATATGGGGTCTGGAGCAAAACATTCACTGGGAACTATAGGCATAATGTAAGCTGCTACCAAGTTATTTCACCAGCCTGAAGCCTTAGGCAAACTGTTCCAAATCTTGTGGAGGCTGAAAGGTAACAACAAATATGCCACAACACAGTCATGATCTTTCTAGTAAGACCTAACCTCAATGACATCCATAGGAATAGATGTAGACTGAACTATAGTTTAAATATTATGACATAAACATTGCTGTCCTTATCTCTACCTGTTTTTCAGGTCATCTTTGCAGTGTAAAACATAGTCAATTCTCTGAATCAAAGCATATAACAAAGTCTTGCTAAAACAACCCCTTATAAAAAAAGTGAATCCAGAGTCTGGCAATTAGACATTACTAATATCTAGGTTTTTAAATGACAGATTTTTCAGTTCAATCTCATTTCTATTTTTAATAAAATCTAATGACTTGATGCTCACTGCAGTTCCTTTCTTGTGTAAGTATTACATCTGCTAATAAATATTGCATTCACTTACAACAATAAATGCATCTAAGTGGACTAATTTACTCTCTGTTGGGGTATTTCCAAATTGATGATTCTTACTAACATAAATGAAATTGCTACATGGCATGCAGTGTTGGGGAAGGCCTTGACAAAAATGACAGACTGAAGTAGTGTACTCTTTCATCACATAAGAATGTGTTTAAATTTAAAAATGCAGCCCAAAGAAATAACTAAATTAATTATGACATTTGCAAAATTCAAAAGTTGTATGAACCTCTTAACTTCTCCTCCTCACAGTACCACGCAAAACAGCTTTGCTGTTTTTTTTAGTTCATCATGTTTTTGAATAATAACTTGTCTGAAATTAATCTGCCTCTATCTGCTAAAAACAAATTTTAGCAATTTTGAAATGCACAGAATAGTCATCTGTATGGACATAATATATAGCAAGTATATATGTAGGCATTAAGGCATCAGATATCTCAGAGAATTGTATTTAAGTTAGCAGTAGTGTGTTTTGCTATACCTCGTTATATTGTTAGGTTGTTTATTTTTTTAAAGTTTACAGTCTTCTGTCATGCAAATATGGCACATAAACTCCATAAATGCCACCAAAAAACTGAACTCAGATAGGCAGGAGCTGTGGTCTGTGCAAGGTAGATGTTCTGTGGGTCATTTCCTTTAATAATACTTTGCTTCTTGATCTCCATCTGCAACATACAGAAGTCCTAACTCCATACACACAAGTGCAGGAGTAGCAGTCCCTTCCTTTTACTGAATTTCTGGATGCCTTCTGTTGCTGAAAAAGAAGGGTTTGTAAAAGTACTTCTATCTATGAAAGGTATTTCTACTTCTATGAAATGCCTATGGAAAACCTTTGAGAGTCATGACAAAGATAATATATATAATACCATTGATTTAATAGTCATATTGATATTTTCTTCAAAAATAAACAAGGATAGACCTTAATTTTTAAATACCTTGCATAACTCAAGAGAAAGGTTTTGTCCAAGAATCTCTGTTCTCTTTGTACTTCCCTAAGAAATATTATCTGACAGATCCAAGAAACAATCATGCCCTGACATTTAAATAGGGTCTCTAAGTTTCAAGCTATATCTCTGAAATTCTTAGTTTCTTTAACCAGTATTTCATCTGTATGAATTATCACTATACACAGTCTAGAGCTGATACATGTTCTTCTATATGTCATTGTTTAATTGTAGGGTGTAAAAGCATTTACAGTTTTCCTACATTATTAACACCTTTCTTTTGGAGAGAGACCATGGAAGTCTCAGTCTTTCTGTATATAAAAGTAGGACTTTGAATTTACCGGCTTGCATGCACTATGTTTTGCTGATGAATTGAAATTACCATAAATATTGCCATAAGTATTACCATAAATAAAAAATAGAAAAATCAAGACTCCAGAGATGAAAATTACCTACAAAACCAGAGATCACCTTTTGCATCTGTACCTCTCTCTGCAGAGTTTGTTATCCAGTATTCTGGGATTCTTTTGTTTTTGAAGATCTGCCATCCACATGCAAGGTGAGTTGTCATGAGATACCTTTATACCTTTTGTCATTTGAGCTAATATTTTGGAATTATATTTCGCTAGAGTGTTCTAATTTCATTTCCACTTTTGCAAGCTAAGAATTTCTCAGATAAACAGATAGAGGAAATCTGGCAACTTTGCCCATGAGAATAGTGAAAAAACCCCTTATCTTTAGAATTCCTTGGCACACAGTTTCTTTTTGCATCTATGTTTACTGGTGGCAAGTGTGGTGGGATCTAATCCACAGTTGAGTTCCTATGCAATTATTGCAGTTCAAATTAAAAATTACATAATAAAAGTAGCTGTGTGTAAGAACAACTTTCAAAGTGGGTAGGTATGTTACACAATGTAGGATTTTCCACTAAAATGATTTTTACATTTCACTGAGGAAGTTTGACATTAGTGAGCAGAGCTCAACCTACAGTATGCATAGCAGAATTATAGCAGAGGCTGTGTATGCCTTGGTGTTATTATCCCAAATGTTCAGCTGCAGTGCACAGAAACCTACTCAGTGATGTTTGAAACAAAAAGTGGGCAGGAAGAATTACCAAAGTTCTAAATTCTTAAATACAAAACCTAGAGAATTTTATTTTAAAGCAAAACTTTTATCCAGTTCCATGATAATTTCTATAATTTGCTAGTAAATATAAATTCACTATTTTCATGTGTTTTCTTTTATAAAACCTTGATAGTCCTAATACAAAAGTTGTTGTCTTATATATAACTTACTTTAATACCTCTGCATTTTTAGAAGTAACAGTTATGTTTTGACTCAACAGTGATTCAGCTGAAAGATTTCTTTGATGAACATATATGTATTAAGCATATTTCATGTGCTACTTTTTATGATACACTTATATTAAAAAAACCCAAACCACAACTATGTGCTGGGGGTAAATGTGTTGCACTTTATAATTTCTGGATAAAATGAAACATTATTACTATTTGATTTCTGAGAAAAATTATAGACAATTATTTTTTTGTAATTATTTTCACTAGTCACATCTAGGAAAGTAGGTGATTTCATCTAACTATTTGTACAATAATGTTAGATTTACTGAAAAACTTCTGCAGTAGTTTCAGTGTAAACATGGTTGTGATGGTTTTTCCCAGTCCTAAAATCAAGGAGCCAGACACAGTCAGGTGATAAAATGCAATTGTCTTTATAAAGGATCCTGTATGGTGCACAATATGCTGAAATATACACCAAAATGCATCAAAAATTCACACCATAACATAAAGCAGACACAATTTTATATGTTTAGCAAATTTGCATATCTGACAAGAATCCCCAGTTCGAGAAACAAGTGATGAGGTAATTCACCTTTGGTTCCACTCTTCTCTAAAACTCTCCCTTTAGATAATAACTAAACTTTATAATAACTTTATAATTAAGTTTAAACTAAACTAAATAATAACATAAACTTTGTTTATGAAGAAGTGTCTTGCTAAGCTGTCTTAACCTTGGTTCCCAGAGGAAGCAAGATTAGTATTGGAGGCTTTAGGAATGTGTTTTGCCTTTTTGTCTAAGAGTAGATGAAATACTAATTATGAATCTATGTGGTTATACAATAATAGAATACCAAGCTACAAATATATATTACATATATATATATATATGTATATATATATATATATATATATAGGCAAAAATCAGTTTGGTATCGGTTGGACAGAATCAAATGGTGAATTATAAAATAAAACATGCAGATAATTTGTTCCTCAATGTTTCTTCTTATGAAGCTATAGAGTAACAATTAAAATGATATCTGAGCACCAAAAAAAACACCTTTGAAACACCAGTGGAAAAGCACCAGAGGCATCCAGAACTGAGAGGATACAAATTGAGTCATAGCACAATTTCCTAATCATATAAAGAGGTTCCATTCCTTTTCAAATCTTCCCATTGCAATGTGTTTCAGACCAAAATGGTTAGGGAACCAGATGCCCCTGTCACAATATTTACCTAAGAAAGAGGCTAAACGGTGAAGAATCAGAAAGCATAGATCCTGTTAGATCAGCAACATTGTCCACTGTGACAAGTGTCTAATGTTTACTCATGCTACCTGACAACCTGGACTATTAGGTTTACATATAACATGATTTGCTATACTTTCTAGCTGTTAAAAACAAAGACACTCCTTTTTTTAACAGAAATTAAGTGACACATATTCTTTGCCAAGTTTGGCTCTTTTTGTAGTGTGGTTTTGATACCTTGCTCAGTACAAAGCACAGATATGACACCTCCATTTTAGCTCAGGTCTGGCTGGCTGCAACTACTGCTCTTTGACTTTGTCTTGGCAGCACAGTCTCCATCAGAAGACTGGGAATCCCACTGATGCCAGGGGTGGGTTTTAGCATCCCCTACAAAGGAAGGCTTAGCTGAAGAGCCTAAAGAGAGAAACAAGAATTTGTTTGGTAACAGAAAAAAATTATTATGGTTCCCCAGGTGAGAAAGACAGAAAGAAACAGAAAAATATGGAAGTCAGATTTGTTACAGTTACTACAACTAGAAAAATTCACTGTTCTTGAAGTGAAAAAAGTGGTGTGAGATTTAGGATATTCAAAATCCTAATAAAGCATCAGTGAATAAGTGAAACACTGTAAACCTTATTTCCTCCAAAGAAACAGTCCACAAATGAAAGCTCTGTCTTTTTAACTTCTTTGAACTGATCTTTTTATAGCAAAATGAACAGTAGTTCTATGAAAAACAGTTGGGTATGTCCCCATGACAAGTATAACCTCTTGAATAGGATTTATTCAGGAAATAACTTGAAACCTTTTCCCTTTTGGAATTAGAGTAAACCCAGTGCAAAATCTCCAGCAGATCATGTCTGTCTAATAGCAACCATTCAGTAACACCATCCAGGCTGCTTCTCACTTTTCATTCAGTCAAGGAGAGTGCTACCTGCTCACACTGCAACTTTTCACTGGCACAGCAGAGTGGAGCACTGTGCCTCTCTGCTACCAGCTATGACTTGGCAGGATACATTAAAGCACTTCCTCTCATCAAGTGCACAGCTAAGATGAAATCGCAGTTTTTAATAATATAAAAAAAAGTATGTGAAAAAAATACTTTGTCAATATCTGATTCATTCTTTATTTCTTCTGCTCTCTCAATGACAAATGAAGGGCAGAGGTTTTTCTGCACTAAGTATTTTTAATCTCAGGTGATTTTTAAAGAAGGTTTCATTATGAAGATTTTCAGAGAATCTTTCTTTAGAACTGAAGTTGTTATCATCCACAATATTGCTTTTAAATTTCTTGAGCATAAAGTAATAGGATCAATCTCAAGACCTCTTTTTTAATTATAATAAATTAATGGTTAAAGTATTCTAAAAATTAGCCTAAAAATTATTTCTGAGTAAAAAGGTGCAACTTGATTTCAGTTTCTGCATATGAAATAGAGTCTTGGAATTTATTTGTGGTATCTGACCTGTGGTTGTTTTTTGGTTAATTCAAATCAGCCTTCATCAGCTTCTACACGAACACTTATGCACTTCCAATACCTATAATATCACCAGAAATGTATCTCCTGTTTTACTCTATTCTGATAAATAGGGCACCAAGAAATTACTCCAATTTACCTTATTTTACCATATCTATTTATTTATCTATATCTATCTATCTATCTATCTATCTATCTATCTATCTATCTATCTATCTATCTATCTAATCTCACTCTCACCGTGGTCTTAATGGCAAATATATTTCTGGGTTGAAGGGATGACAGTCAAGTACCTATGTATGCAAGTAATTGCTTGCAATCAGAAGAGGCAGAAAGGGCCAGGATACAGCTGCTCATGAGTGAAAACAGTGCTGAGTAAGCTCTAATTAATCACAGAGAATAGACTTTGCTTTGTTCCTTATCACACATCTATGAGGAAAAATCAGGGCAAATGCAAGGACTGGTCCATGACAGAAATTTCAGCAGTGCATGAGTATCTAGAGTCCTATCAAAGTACAAACACACTTCTGTTTGAGTGGATGGCTAAAAATTATAATTAATGCCATTTATTTTACCACTGTAAGTGTAAAGCATGTTTTTACATGTAGAGATAAAGAATTGTTCAGTACAGCTGTATTTCACTAAAGTATTCTGGCTGAGGAAATGACCTCGTACACTTCTGTTATGCTACATTTAGGCCTCTACTGTGATATTGTGGAGAAAAAAAAATGAAATCTTTTCTTTCTTATGGAAATGATGAAAATTTGACATTCAGAACCTTATCTGCCTTATGTCTATTTAAAATAATTCTTAACTTATAGTAGTTGTGGGTAACGGATGTGCTGAATTCTAGAAGCACCCCATTAAGTATGAGTGACATCCACAGCTCTCAAGTTTTCAGTGTCTGAGTGAGATACTTCTCAAACATTCTCAAAATTTTTGTTTGTTTGTCTCAAGTGGGTAAAAGGACTTTATTTTGAATCTACAGTATCTTTATAAAACTGCTCTCTTGATATATTGAATTATTGTTTGCATCCTAAGCAGCAAAAGTCTGACAAATAGAAACTTGATTTATAGTCATAACTTCTGAGAACAAAGTAGTCAAAAAAAGGATGTCTTTTATTCCCCTGTTATTTCAAATTTAAAGGAAAAAAAAAATCCTAATTTTTAAATCTGTTATCTGACTAGGAGGATATGGTTTGGTTCACAAATAAATGTGTGAATGAAGATTTTTGAAAAATACAGTCCTTCGGCCTAATAGAGAATAAAACACTTCTCTCTTTCCTAGCTATTTACCCTATTAGGGTAGAGAAGATAATCAAAATACTATGTACTGAAAGATTAGGAGATGTTTAATGTTTGTCTCCATAAAAAATTGTTTTAAGAGGATATTTGATAATTGGGGCTTTTCAAGACTCCCATGCTTGTCCTTGAACCTACTATAATAACACAATTATCCTTTGTAATTAAAAATACATGTTGGAGAACTTTGAGTTTCTCATTTGAATGCAGAGAATACTGGATCAGGAGTAAACAGTCTCCATAGACAGTCACCTGAATATTTTTGAGGGATTGTGATCATATGTGTGGAGCCAGTGTTCCAAGTGCCACGTGTTGCTGTGCAGTGCCAGCCTGTGCCCCTCTGCTAAGCTAAGTCACTGTAGGACACAGAGCTCAGCCAGCAGGCAGTGGAGCTCAGGCTTTCCTTCAGGTAAAAAGTAGCTATGGCTGTGAACTAGAAATTGTCCTTAAATGGAGTAGAAACAAGATTTTAGAAACTTCTTTACAAAAATAGTTGTAGATGTGACACAGTCTTGAAGAGGAAATGAAGAAACTATGCTGTGAACTTCTGTTAAGTAAAAGGATAAGCTTTAATGGCAGATTTAAAAAGGCTTCTATCACAGAGGCTTTCAGCATGGAAGTGGCATAGTTATTTTCCCAGTAGAAGCAACTCCAGAAAAAAAAATCTGAAATATTCCTTATGGCATTTAGTCTGCTGTTGAAAATGTATGTGGAATATTTTAGTGCCAGTCTTACAAGACAAGTCTTGTTGGGTATCCAGGAAGGTCTTTCTGAAGTTGGTGTGAGCTCACAAATTGACTACTAGGATAAAAACCTTTCTCCCAGTCTTTCCTTTAAAAATGTTGGGGGCATTAGTCTCAGCTTTACCTAGGGCTTAATTGGTCATACACTATTTATTCTCTTTCCAGCATACAAAAGCTAAAGCTTCAAATTCACTTACTTCCTTCAGGATGTTACATTTAAAAAAAGAAAATATTGCTTCTCTGGCTATTTTGTCATATAACTTAGAATGCAAAATCTAATGACTGTTGCCTTTTTCTCTAATGACTTCCTCGTGTATTAAAGGTTTCTTTGGATTCTCTGGTGGGATCAAACCAGCAACAGAACACTGGTTATGTAGCAACAGGCTTCCTAAGCCTATTCTATTTTTTCCCAATTTATAGTACGGCTTGTTGAGCACACCACAGACTAGGTCCTTGAAAAAACAGATCAAAAGATAACAGTAACTTCAGCAGAAAGATTTTAAAACTAATATAGTTTATTATCCTGGTAGTAGAAATTTTTTTAGTAGTAGTGCTTAAGTAGTTTAAGTGCTCTGTGCAACCTAATTTTAAATCCCAAGCACAGGATAACACATTCCTCTTTTACTACTGTATGTCTTGAGATATGCCACCATCAGTTGTAACTCCTATGGTCCAATGCTTCATAATATAAAGAAAAATAATAAATAGGGGAATCTCCTCATATTTGAAGGGAAACTTCTTCCTATCAATGATATGCAAATTCATATCAATGATATGCAGAAGCATGATAATTTTTATATAGGTCACCTTATGCTAGAAATCAGCTATAGTCTTTTCAGTTTCTCACAATCAGCAGTAGTAGTAGTAGTACAGTATGTCCTGAGGAAGAGACACAACACTGAATGATGTAGGCTGTGGTTTAGGCCATCCTTTCAGAGCAGCTGGAGCCTTGGACCCACAAAAGGACTCTTCTCCATCCCAAATCTTCCAATCTCTGAGGTCTCAGACCTTCCTTAAGTTTTCTGTATGTGCCTCTCCACATATTCCCTACTCCAAGCAGCTGGATGCTTCTCTTGCTCCTCACCCCAGACCTGAGCTCTGCCTGGCTGCAGCCGCTGGAGGGGCCCAGTTTGTTGGCTCTGCTCACATTGCACACTCCTGGCATGAAGGAACAGAGAGAAGCAAACTACTCGGTGGACAGATTGAGCATTTCTAGTAAAGAAAGGAGCAAAATAAGGAGCTGCAAGATGTTAGCCACGTATGAGTGTTTCATACATAGGACTGCCTGCAATGTGAGAAGTATATTGAAAACTGAAATGCTGAAGAAGATGCTGACAGCAGCTAAATTTATGAGAAGGAGGAGTCTGCACGAATGAGAGAGGATATGGAGGAGGAAAGAGCAGAGGAACAGGTGGCTCAGGCCTGAGCATGTGACTTAACCTGTGGGAAAAGATAGATGAGGCTTGTGTGTTTCCTCCTTTCTGCTTCCCTGAGCACCAAGTCTTAAACCCTTCACTGTAGCAGCTGCCAAGGACATGACAGTGCAGAACAGAAATGTGGGTGCTTCTCACTTTTGTTACAATAGTTCTCTTTAAAAAAGAGTGGAAGGAAAATGTTAGAGAAATGTGCTTTGTTAGCAGTGTGGCTGGTCCTGAAACCTGCACCCTGTCTCAATATCTGCATTATCAGACGTAGATACTTCAGGATCAGCAGCTCTTTCTCATTTTACTGTAAGAACAACTTTGTCCAAAATTCTTGTTGAACCTGTCCTTTGGTTTTTCTTTCTTATTCACTCCAGTTTGCCTCTATTTCCCTATAAGAGAATATCCTAGAAATAAATCTCTGTTTTGCATACAGCCATAGTAAATCTGCTTAGCTGGGATTTGTGACTTCCTTTTCCTCTGCGTAGAAATGCAAACTGTGCTGTTCCTTTTATAATACCCATGGCCTTGCATGTGCATGCATTTGCGATTTACCACTGCTGACACAATAAATCTTTTAGCCACTTAACTGCTCAGGTTCTCCTGACTTTTCAACAACTTTTTCCTGCACCTTATCCAGAAGTGTTCTTGTTATGAGTAGTAAGGAAAACAATTTCATGTCTGTAGTCTTTTTAATTTACAGAATTTCTCCTTCTTCCACTCATCAAAAAATTTGACATCAAAAAATTGAGACAAACATCAGAAAATTTTTTTCATTTATCTGTCTCTAGAACTTGCAGTAGTTTATATGTGAGAATGAAGGCCCTACTGTTTTTAGAAAAGTAAATAAAATACCTTTATGTCCCATCCTCCTTTTCACTCCTTGTTTCTATATGGTGAAAACTTCTTAGCTCAGTAATTTTTTTCATTTCCCTTTCTTAGATGTTTATATGTTCTCAGAGTTTAATCTTTTTATGTAGCTTGAGGTAAGTATCTTGATGGATATTCATGAGCATTTTTCTATTGTTTATGGATTTAAACAAAACCTTTAAGAAATCTTATTCTACAGTAATACCAATAATTTGTATTGTTTCTAATTTCATCTGGAATCTGTTTCTCTACAGTGTGGTCCTACCTACAGGTCAAGACATGGAGTCTTTATGAATCCAGATCCTGAGTTCCAGGCAGCAACAAATCAACACGAGGTTTTTATAACAAAGCTATGAGATGTGATATTGAACAAGATCACTGTACAAGCTGCTGTGTTAGTAGACAAGGTTACAGAGTTTCATAACAGGACCTTGTGATGTTTTGTGGTCTGGTGTCATAAGCAAAGGAAATATTGGCTCACTAGGTCATCAAGGTGAGGTTTCTAAACATCTCACTAAAAAAAAGGATTTAAGTCTACACATGGGGCTGTAAGAAAAAGGGCTGTAAGAACTGTGGAAAAACCCTGCTAGACTCTATGTGAGCACCTTAAATAGGAAGACAACTTCTTTTTAAGGTTTGTGATATTCATGACAAAAAGTGGTGGCATGGATAGGGTGGAAAGAATTATATGGGAATAAGAAGTATGGTCTAAATGTAATCGATTAAACTAGATGACACAGCCAGGGCATGGAAAAACCTTTTTTCATCACATATGCCCTATGAAACAGCACATTTAAAATGAAGTAAAATTTAAGTTAGCCTTTTACTCAGCTAGACAGTGTCAGGGATAGGAAGTGTATGGGGCAGAAGGGAAGCTGAGCAAAGATAAAAGTGACTTGGAATCAGCTGCAACTTGAGGAACTGTCATCTCCAGCTGGCTGCACCTTATGGCCAATACAAGTCCTCTCAGGCAAGTGTCTAGTGCAAATGGATGGCTAAAGTCTTTCAGGAACACACTGGATTAGTTTTCAAGACCTTAACTCACGGCTGCAGAGCCATCTTGCACAAGTGAAGATCTGAATGAGATGAAGACCTGTAAGATTACAAGAGTAGGTGTTGAGAGGGCATCAGTATAACTTTTAAGTAAGCATCATGGTCTGTGGGACCATCTAGCTCCTTCTGTGCTTCCCTTCCATCTTTGAAGATGTGAATGGAAAAAGGAATATCTTTTCATTTTGGGTGCTGGCATATTTCTGATATGTTCATTTTATTGTTATGCACAAAGGTCAACATGACATTTCTCATATCTTCCTACAATCCCCGTACAGCTATTGAGCCATGAGGATGAACACTACAATTTCAGCACTTAAGAAGTGCTGCGTCTTAAATTTCAGTGCTGCTGTTTCCTAACCTGTGCATTATGATGAGCTTTAAAGGAAATTCAGCTCCTATGGGGATAAAAATAATAGTGTGGTACAAGATAAATAAAAGAAAAAGGAAAAATATCTTTTGTTCTGGAGAGTCCTGTATTACCCACCTAACCTCCTGCCTTCCTGAATGGAGAGACAGGAAAGGTAATTTTCTCTATCTCATGTTCACTGAAGTATCCAAATGTATCTGTATCATAGCCATTTCTCCCAAAGTAATGCAAAATAATTTTAATAATGTACTGAATAAACAAAAATAAAAGTTGGCTCACAGAACTGCTCCACAATTGAGTTGTTTACTATGATAAAAAGCAGCATAGAAGTCATAGAGGTGCAATCAATTCTGCACTGAATACTTTGGAAAAGCCAGTTAGTATCACTTTCTGCAGTGCTTAGCTTGCTTTTAAAGCACTGACTAGTCTTGAGACTACTGACTATTCTATGAGACAAGATCAGTGGTACTGGTGACTTGGTTGCCATGGAAAGAAGAATAACCCTGAGAGAGATGATAATGAAAACAGCAAAAGAATATTTAAACATTGTGAGAAAATTGCTAGGAGCACTAAATGAACACTTAAAAGTGAAGAGACCTACTTAGATCTGAATTATGCTGTGGGATTTGAATGGTGCTCATTTTCAGACTATGGCACTGGGAAAACAGAGATATTTAAGGTGCTTGAGTTAGTATTTGCCTTCATGATACCTGAAGTTACAGTATGTTAAATGTCACAACATCCAAAGGCAAATTGTAATTAGAGAGGTTAAAAACTGTCATAAATAACCAGTATGCTGTAGGAAAAATTCAGAAATTCAGTGTTCTGTGTGAAAAAAAATTAATTGGGAGCCGTGTAATTATTCTTGTCTCTAGGTGACCATCAGTTTCCAATTAGGGAGGAAAAAGTTTTCATGCAAAAATATTTTTTTATCTCTCTAACTAGAAAAAATTAACTTTACATAGTCTGCTACTAATGTTGTAAGTAGTGTGAAATGCTAATTTCCTGAGAGCTTCTAATAAAAAGAGATAATCTCCCCTGAGACTTCTAGAATGTACATTAAAAAAAGCAACGGAAGGACACAATCTCAAAGCTGAAAATAGCTGAAATAAAATGAGAACCACTGCTTAACTCTGGGGTAAAAGAGGAGATTGAAAAGTCTAGGATTTCATTGACCTAATACTCTTTTAAGAGCCAGGAGAAAGTGTTGAAGATGTTAAGAAGGTTGAAGTATGCCTGCATCAGCTCATGTGCAGAACCATCACATCCCAGGTGTAGGGTTGGCAGAGTGTCCGGGGACAACCAAGGGATCTGTGGCCACCACAGCTGCACCACTGAGGAGGATGGCACAGCCAGGAAGCCAAATCAGCAGGTCAAAGATGGCTAGGGTCTGCCTGAGCTGTCATGCAGCTCTCAAGCCAGGAAGGTAGATGGTTAGCAAGTCATTGCACAGCTCACTCTTCTTTCTGTTTGGGAAAACATTGTGTTTTCCCAGTAGTTCCATTCAAGGCTGCACCATGGCAGAGTTGACCTTGAATGCAGGCATTTAAACACTTGTGGCAGTGAGGGACAACATTTGAGACATTGACTTTAACAGTACCAGGCCATGAACTTGTGGTTAGTTTCCCCTCAGTATAAACAACAGCCTTTTATTAACTATTGTTAAAAAAATAGGCTCAAGAAAAAAGAACAGATGTAGCTACAAAATCAAAAACCAATGGAGAGATATTTAAAGAAGATGGTAGAGTTGTTTATCTCCCAATGACTTTCCATATGCCACACATGGAACAGAATTTACTCATAGGTGTAAGGTTCGTTGTCTTATAAACATCTCTTCCATTTTTGACTGCTGTTTCCACAATCATAAAACAGGATAGGCACAGTATGAACTCAAGTCACTCATGGATAACAATCTGAATTGGGCATGGCATGCGACTGCAATTCTGTAGAACTTGTCAGATGTAGTAAAGAAATTAGAACAGCAAAACCTTGTCTTTCATTTACTAGTCAGGAAAAAACTAGCCCAAAGCCTGCTTATGCAAAACTGACCTTTTTGTGAGAATGTGTTTTATTCACAATAGTTTATACTGCAGTAGGACTGTGCACTTTATGGCTGCAACTCCTTATGGTCCAGCACGGAAAGTTCAAGAGCTAAAGGCAATGTGTTTGTAGCACTGCAGAGTAAATACCTTTGTTGTCCCTGGATTGAATGCCACCAGAATCTTATCTAGATTGTCTCACTAAAACCTAATGTTCACACACTAATTGTATCCCACCTTGAAAGAGAAAATGTGTTTACTCTTGTGCAAATGGGAAATATATTTAGAAAAGAGGCAGAATTTTCTTTTTGTGGAGTTACAAAATGGACTGCCTCTAGTTCACTAGTGTGCATTTGTTTTTAAAGAATGCATTGCTTTAATTCTTTATTTTTATTTTAAAAGTTACTCTGAATTATGTAATATTGCAAAACTCTTTGGAACTCTTAATCTAAAAGGATGATGCAGGATGATTTCCTGCTGTGAGCCATGAACCTAACATAAAATGTTTGGCCTTTACAATGATGACTGAATCTCACTGTAAAGAATACCTTCTATTTCAGCTACACTTACACGTTCCTTACTGCAGGAAATATCCTACAGTGCTAAGTTCATCTATGCTGGCATTTATACCTCTGTGGCGGTTCATTAACCCCGCCCCTTTTCAGGCAATATGGTCTGAGAAATTCTTGTTTGGCCTTGAAAGCAGTATCTGGGCTCAGCTCTTTCCAAGCTTGTCAGAAACACCGTCTGTTCCCAGGAATTTCTAACAAGCTCCTGTTTACGTTATGATGAGCCTTGGAAAATATTCCTATGGCCTGAATGGCATAACATTCCTGTTCTTACACTTCCAAAGAAAGTGCTGATCCAAACTGTGGCTGTGATGAAATGTTGCTGTGACTTAAGCCCACTCTCTTGTGACCCTATAAACAGTGGTACAAAATGGGACCCTTTGAGCTCTCCTGGACCACAGTAGGCCTGTGACCACCAATGCCCTTCTGAGTGGGACACCTCTTAGAGCCAGAAAACCCTCAGGTTTGCTGTACCTGAAGGGTTGCCAAAACTCCAAATGCCCTGGGCCAATACCTCACTCTTCGAGGCCTGATCCTATTCCTGCTGGGAGATGCAAAAGCATCCAAAATGAGAATTTCACCGACCTCTGAGGGGAATTTTTCACAGGTTTCCTTGCTTGCACTGCCTATTTCTGTCTGCACACATGCCCCTGTGCATATTCTACAGCAAATCTGAGGGAAATAATGCTTTTTTAGATTCTTGAGTACCTTGCACCTCAAAGTAAGTTAGGCCTGTAAGCAAAGTTAAGTTATAGTTATAAACTTACTTAAATGCTGCTAAGTGTTGTTCTTTTTCTAAATTGTTAAACATAAGTTATATGTTTATAGAACAATACATGTTATATTTATTATAACTAATAAATATTATTCATAATAATTATAATTTATAATAATATATAATAATTTACAATAATTATAAATTATAAATTATTTATTATAAATAAATAATAATTTATAATAAATTATTATAAGCTAAAGCTAAGCTAAGTGTTACTAAGTGTCCTTCTGTTAAATTGCTAAATTTAACATTGAAGTAATAGTTGTAATGTAACTTAGGTTAAATGCTGTTAAGTGTTATTCCTCTGTTAGATGGTTAAGGTTAAGCTATAAATGAAGTTATAAGCTGAGTTGGGTATCAGTTAAGTGTTTTTTCAATGTTAAATTGCTAGGCTTAAGGTATAAGTTAAATTAAAGTACTGCTAAGTTTGAATGCTGTTAAGGTTTTAGGCCGTGTTTTTATCCTTGCCTGCACTGGCTTTTGACACCTCCTGCCTCCATACACAGACCCCTGAACAGACACACACACACACACACACACACACACACACTCTCTT
The DNA here is from genome assembly GCF_965231275.1 of Zosterops lateralis. NCBI lineage: Eukaryota > Metazoa > Chordata > Aves > Passeriformes > Zosteropidae > Zosterops > Zosterops lateralis. Next base: position 54,369,282 of record NC_139800.1, on the reverse strand, counting down.
AGATTGGTTTCAGTTAATTTCTGTTTGATTGCCTGGATATTGTTTGGTTTTTTTGCTACATTTCCCTCATGCCTTAGCTGTCCTGCAAGTAGTAGTGCAAGATGCACTCATCTTGCTAACAAACTTGTTGTGCTTTGCCACTTAAATATAGAATCTGACTTTGCTCATACACTTACTGATGATTTTTTAAGCAATCTCAAACACTATCATTTGTAACAACTTCTAAGCCTAACTCTGGATGTATACAGTCTAGTATGGGAAAAGACAAATATTTGGATATCAGTCACCTCAGTTTTAACATCTTAATATCTGGGAGGTCTATAAGAAATTTTAAACAATTTCTCAGAATTGACTAGAGACTGGACTGGGAAAAGATCAGCATTAATCTCTGGAAAAGGTGAATCTGTACCAGACAGTGCAGATCAGGAAGCTGTTCATATAGAAGTGTATGATAAGGACATAAGCCTTAGGCTGTTAAAATTATGAAACTCAACATGGGGCTTGCTTTTAGCTATCTCCTAGAGGATTTTATTCTTAAAAGGCAATAGTAGTTTCTGATAGAAATAACAAAAGTAAATTATAATTACAGAGGAGAAGAGTAGTGAGCATGCCAAAGAACAAGCAGAAACTACATATATAGGGATGGAAAAAAGTGTGTCTGAGGGATTTTTGTTTGTTTGTTTTTCTTTTCTTTTTTCCTTTTTTTTTTTTTGTCTTTTTAATTTTTTTTTCTTCTGCTGTGGAAGAAGATTGATTGTGGCAGATTTCAAAGTTAAAAGGTATATCTTCAAGGAAAAATATATATGTCTACCTTATTTGCATGTAGAAATCCTTTCTGTACAAGCTTACAGGTGTCTGACTCCTTTTGGCATGTGTTTCCACATGTATTCTATGACTCTCAGTGTTCTGAGGTTCTGCATAATCGCTGAAATCTGTAAAAAGTTATGGAAAAATGCCGCAGTATTGCCCCAGTAGTTTTCTCTCTGCAACACAATCTACATGAGGCACTCAAAGCAAAAAACAAAACCAAACAAAAATACACAAACAACAACATCAAAACAACAACAAAAAATGCCTAATTCTTAGTTGCCTTCTTTTTTTAAAAGCATAGGAGGGAAAAGTCTTAAATGCTTATTTTTTTCAGACTTTTTGTGCTATATTCAGCTTTGTTTTGTTTGCACATTGAATAAACTTTATCAGTAGTTTTAATTCTAGATGTCATTTATCTTGCCTTTTAATAAAAGGTTTGGGACTAATGAAGCGAGGAAAGGCAATGCTTTAATGTAGTAGAAGGATAATATTTGTTTTAGTTCTGCAGCCACTCAATTAACCTTAGATTGCAACAAAGATTCTCAGAATGTATTTGAGAAGACTATGTAACAAATGTGCTCAGTAATATTAAAAATGATGCTAATTTTCTGGGTGCTGTCTTGGCCTTTTGGGAGATTTTTTTGTTGGATCTGATCTTGTGTTTCTGAATTTCTATGATGTTGAAATGTACAGTCTCAGAAAATCCTCATGACTACTTGGAAACACATTCAGAAGCTAATTTTTTAGCTACAAAGGTTTGGGCCAGGAGCAATGCCAAAGTCACTTGCTGTGTAATCACTGTGGTGCTCTAAAAACACCTGCAGAGTAACTCTTGCTTATCAAAGAAAAAGTAATAACTAGTAGCCAGTCGTGGTCAATACAGCATGTGGAAGAGTTGATGGCAGTGGTGAGGAAAGGCATTTTTGGTTCATTTTTGCAGCAGTGTGGTGGGTGCTTTTCAGAGCAATTCACTAACAAGACAGGTCAGCTAGGGCAGAGTATGGTATGACAGTAGATGAGATGATTTTCTTAAAGAAAATGGATATGATGGTGTGGGAAGGAATACAGAAACTACCAAATTAAGGACATCTTTTAATAACACAATAAGGTGCAGTAGTGACAGACATGAGACTCCAATGCTGCTGGCAGCTGGATTGCTTTCTATATATGTCAGATTTTGAAAACAGAATCTTGTCCAAAACGTGAAAGATTTGAAATATATAATCTAACTGGATTGTAACCTGTGTACTATTAAACCAGTATAATCCTAACAACTGTTTTCTTCTGGAATGCAAGTGTGAGCAGACAGCTCACTGTTTATACATAAAGAGCTGCATTATTTGAAAATGTAGCATTGTATGGTAAAATTTTCTCTTCCTGATGGAAATTAGAGTAAAACAAAAGGTTTAATTTGAAAGATGAGATAGCTCAGAGTAGCTGCATTTATATGCCAGCAACTTGCAGATATTTGTGTATTATAAAATATGATGCCACAATTTTAATAAGCAAAAAACTAAATGCTTACCATGGAAAGTTTTTGCTACATAGTTCACATGATAAAATGATACATGGCAACTTGCTTAAGAAACTCCTACCAATTGGTGATGTGATATTATGTATTCGTAAAGATTTTTTAGAGATTTTTAAAGAAATAATTTCCAATGTCTTAACACAGCTGTTGGGAAAAATAAGAGGAATGAGGGTTTTCTATTCCTCCTATTCCGCAAATAACTATTTCTTCATACCACAACAAAAGTGCAAAGAACTTATGTCCCAGATGACATTTGATTTTTTCTCTTGTGTTACATGAAAATGAATAGCAAAGAAGCAAATGCCTGATCCAAATCAAAGCACTTGGAAAGTGCTCTAGATCAGCCTAACCCTCCTTCCTAGACAAACCTCAGAAGCTGAAGAAGTAAAAGTCCCAAAATGAGCACTTAATTCACTGGAATGATTGCAAGTGTTTCTCAGTGAGTGTTTTCAGAGATTTCTGACATGTTCTGAAAACAAAACAGAGATTACAATAATTTGATGCTTAGGGCCACCAAATATGTAAGGAGTACCCCTTCCCTGAAGCAGACATAATTTGTGAATTATACATCCTCCAATATGTCCTGATTTCTGCTTTTGAGCACCCCTGGGATACCACACAGACTGCACAGGATGATTGGCATGCAGTTTTACAGGGTGAGGGAGAAGATACATATGCTCCTCATGGATTTCCCCACCAGCCACCCCTGCTCAAACAAATTCTGAAGGAATCCATCAGGCTTTCTTGCTTTCTGCCCCTGGCACACTGGCTTAGCCTTGCAAAAGAAAATAGGCAGGCAGGGCAGGAGAGCAGCTGCTCAGGATGTTCTGGGGTGAGCATCTCTGAAGGAAAGCAGAAAATCAACTGCAAGAGGAGTAGTCTAGTGCATCCTCCAGATAAGTTTGTGATGCTAATACTTGATACACCTCTGGTTCAAAATTTTTTTTGTTTTTAAGACAATCTTTGTCAGGGTCCAGCTGCTGACAAAGGCAGGCAGAGGGAAATGTGTATTTGCATGATGGCTCAAGCAATGATCAAGGAGCAATACCCTGAGCTTTAATGTACCTCCTGGGCCAATGGGTGAGAGGTTCTCCAAGAGTCATCAATCAGCTCATTCTCACAACAAAATTGTTAACACAGGAATTTCACCCAAGAGAGCACTGTGGAAGAGCAAACCATAGACACAGGCAACTAAACCCTGAGAAGCAGTATGGAAGATTGTAGTGTGCCCTTCTCACGGGGCCCTGTCATCCTACAACATTTAAAAGTCACAGTTAATTTTTAAATTTAAATAAGGCTTATGGATCATGGAACTCTTAATATGATATTTCATGGGTTCTCTTTTAAAATATTTTTTTAATATAATCTTTCCACCAACTGGACTTTAGATTATGGATGAGGAAAGCATACTGTAAATAGCAATGTGTCAGGCAGGCTATTAAAGTTGATCTCTTTCAAATGGTCAGTTAGAAGTAAGCAGAACAAACATATGTTCTGAAATTACATTCTCAACAGAACATAACAACTGCAGAAAGTGTTAGAAATGGATAACTCTTAACCTTGTCTTGGTTGACTCCCTTGACCCCAGTATAACATGCCAGTGGAGATCTATGATTCCTTGTCCCTGTTCTTGTTGAGTCTGTTTTCCAGTTCCAAAAATGTATGTGGCAGCCACACAGTCTTCCTCTGAAACCTTCCCTTTCATACCTCCTTCTGGCACTACTTATTCTAGCAAACCAAATAACACAAAGGGATGAAACAGAGACGCTGTGGTGATGGGGGTGGAGGCTTTATGGGGATTTGTGAAAGAGGCAACGCCTTCTGTTGGTCCTCATGCTGTGCTATCAGATTGACTCAGTTTGGTACCATATGAGTTTGAGACACCCACATTGGCAAGAAAGTGCAATATTGTGAGAACTGAGTGTGAAATGCTGTGAATTGTTTGGTAAGTCATCTTGTAAATGGAGAAAACACCTCTTAAGTTATACTCAAAGGATCTTGACTGTTTCCAAAGACGAACTCCCATCTTTAGGTTTCCCCTCTCCTCCCCTCCCTTTTCAACCTCATGTAGCACCAAAATGACCAAGCAAGTAGAAAAGTCAGGGTTTAGAAGCATACTACACTGACTGTTCTGACTTTGTAGGGATGAACTCAGATTTGACTTGAATTGAATATCCCACTTTTCCTTTACAAATATGCTATCTATTATAATTAGATTGTGATTTTTTAGCTTTGGTTTCTGTGGTGAAACAAGTCTTGGTTCTGATAGACCTTACTAAGTGACATCTTCCAATAAATCCACCCCGGAGCAGATGCAGCTCTCATGGTGGTGAGCCAGCCCTTGCCCTGCAATGTCTGGTGACAAATGACAAGTGCAAGACTGCCAGCATGGGTGCAGACAGCAGGCCAGCCTCTTCTCTGAGGAGTTCTGCAGGTCCAGCTGAGTGCCCTCCTTCTGGCTGGAGAGACAAAAAGGCTGGAGAGCTTATGAGAGATGCAGGGAGACAGCTATGAACCCTCAAGTGCTTCTGTGCTCCCCACTCCAGTTGTGAGCTGCAGTTTTGAGTTACAAGCTGGAAAAGGGTAGAGGATTAAGGTTAGGGTCATGAAGGCTGTGCAGACCTACAGCAGTTTGTTCATATTCTGTCTAAGTGCCATCCTCTTGAACACACCAAATTGGGGTTAGGCCCAAACCTGCTAATTTGCCCTACCCAAACACAGATAAACCCACTTTTACAAATATGGCAAAATCTGTGCAGGCCTTTCATGCTCACATGATTTTTTTTGCAGTGCAAAAATTTGTTGTTTGGGCTATAGATGACTTTATATTCTCTGGGAGGATTACTTTTTTTTTTTAGTTGTTTTTTTTAAATTGGTTATATAGTTCCACTTGCTTTATATGTGCCAGTAGTTACATAAGAGAGAAGCTGTGTCAAAAGAGCTAGCTACTCTTCAGAGTGCAACAGCTACTCTTGGGTGGCTCTTCCTGAGATCTGGGTGCATTGTGTCTCTGCAGATGTCTTATTAAGGAGTTCTGACCTTTCCTCATTCCTTCAGTTTAGATTTTGAACATTCTTTTATAAAAATGATTTTCTTGCCAGTACTACAAAGGCAGTATTAGGTCTATGATTAAAACCTTTCCTATTTGTCTTAATCACAAATATCTGAAAATTTCTGAAAAGTACTGTATGCTGCGGTTCTGTGTGAGTCTTTTGTGGTAGCAACCAGGAAAAAAATAATGCTCCTAATCTGGCAATCCTTTTGCGATGTTTACAGTTAGCTGTTTTCAACTCACTGGGGAAAAGCAGTATTTGGAGAATTTCTTGACTCTGCCCTTTGTAGCAGAGGGAGTGGAATACAAGGTGGCTTAACTTGCATTGAAAGCAATCCTAGATATTTAAAAATAGATCAAGTGCTGTCTCCCTGGGTTGGCTGCTCCAGTCCCTTACCAGTGAGAGGGATGATATCAGTGCTTGAAAGTCTGGTGGGTTAGCAAGAAATCAAGAGATAAATGAGTCCTCTGATCCAGAAAGTTTTAAAGATTCCTCTGACCCTTGTATCAAGAGAATCCATTCTTGAGCCTAGAAAAAGCTCTCTGCAAGGAGCTGGCAGTTTAAAAACAGTGAAGCTGAACTCCTCAGGCACAGCTGCTCATTACAGGCTATTTTGTTTCACAGTCTTGCCTCCAATACAGTTCAAGTTTCATGGTGATTTCAACAAGCCTTTACAAACAGCTGCTGCATATTAACAGAAGACTCCTGCATTCTTACACTGAGCTTTCCCTCAGAGCAACTGACAGAATGGCTAATTAAAAAAAATCAAACCACAACATGGTGTTTTATAATTTCATTTTCAGAACATGAGTTTGGGACCAGTCTAAGATTGAACTTCCTCTTATGACACTGGGATTGACAGTATTTATAGCAACCTAATTTAAGTTTTCCCTTCCCCAAACGGATATGCTGTCAATGCTAAGTTTAAAGAAGTACTTGGATCTCCCACCAGGCTCAGTTTTCTAGTCTAGAAGACTGTTGTAAGCGGTTTTCAGGAAGCTGCTGAAAGACAACCTTGTGCTCTCAATAATAATTTTGCTCATGTTCAGCTGCTCATGGAATTTCAGTCTATTGGCCAAAATTAATGTGTGCTACAGGACTGTGGATTTGTGAAGTTAAAAAGTAATTTTTAGGTGCTTCTTGTGGCTGTGCTCTGAGTAGCAGGGAAAGATCTTGCACCTTATGATTATGAACATCCCCTCACTATTCATGTCCACCTCTGCCCTACCCAAACTCCATTAAAAAAGAGTTAGGCTTCCTCAGTATAGATGTTTGTATGCTCAAGTCCTTTGTTGTACACAATGCAAAACTTGTCTGTAGGTAAAAGAAAAGATAAAGCAATACTAGGTCAACACGATTTCCTGTCATAGATAGAAGATGGTTCAGAATATGGTCACAGTAGCATTATCTCCATTTTGTTAATGACCCTCTTCATCTCCCTTATCTTTTGAACAACTCTTTACTTTCCAGCTGTGACCATAGTTTCAGAAAAAGAAGCCATGTTGACATTTGATGACCTCAATCATAAACAGGAGATTTTTATGGACTCTTCACAAACCTATAAAAGACCTTTTAGATGGTAAAACAAAATAATTGCAGAATATTCCATTTTGTGTGAAAAAGAATTTATTTTAAAAAATTGAATCTTTTCAACTCCTCAGTTTTCTGACTGAAAGCAGCAGTCATGCTGTTTTAGTCTTTTTTTTCTTGAGTGCTTCCAGATTCACAAAGGAGAGCAAAATGGCTGCTATCAATGGTTTAATGGTAGCCAGCAAGATCTTGATACTCCAGAAAATTTCCACTAACTGTCCAGCCAGTGGTCCTTAGTTCTACTTCTGTGGCTTTTGAGGGAAAGGATGCTGAGAGCTGTAGCCAAAACAAAGATAGATTTTGTCTAAGCTTCATGACATGGTCAGAGGTAAAGGTCAAGATATAAAATTCTCTCCTGAGGTCTGTTATTTAGTTAGTTTCTTAGTTGATGGTGTGAAGGCTGCAGCTTACATCAGTACAAGGCAGATCACGCCATGTGGAAGCCATATACATTAGGTAATCCCAGCACCAGACTCTGTATCACTCAACAGGGCTATCCACTGAAATCCCCCATCTGTGGAGAACTGCTGCATCTTCTTGTGAAGATACAGATCATGTCAGAAACACTGCTATCATCCAAGACAACAAGATCCAGTTACATGCTTCATTTATCTCTCCCACACACCCAGTTGTTGTTGGGCACATGTCAGTAAATGGCACACAATATTCCTGCAGACTGCTGAACATGGTCTTTATGACAGCAATAAATCTAAACCCAAGCCCTTACTTGCATTAGTCTCTGATCAGTATTTAAAGCAGCAAGATAGAATTGCATAGGCCTTAGACTACATTTTTCTTTGTGCTAAGGAATAACAGACTCAGTATTTATTTCCTTCTCTAGCTGCCTGCTGCGAACCTGTGGAAGGCTTAATGCTTCACAAGGATCCTCCACTATTTAGTGGTACTGGGAAAAAAAAAAAGTCTAGTTTATGCCAGAAAGCAGTTCCCAAAGGAACTCACTGCCAGTGCACCCAGAGATGAATTTTTATTCCAATGTCATCATGGCGAGAAATATCATTGCTCAAAAAAGTTTGAACTAAGGTAGTTATTTGTTTAGGAAGATAGAATATCGTTCAGTAATAAGTATCTTTGCACGTGAAAGAAATATAATATTTCTGACCCCTACTTTTTGAGGGGTAATTTCAGAATTGTAGTGCTAAGATGAATCTCCTTTGGTTTTGCTCTCCTCCTTTTCCCTGCCTCCTCATTTTCCAAGGTCTCACATCTGAAAGCACCAATTTCCTTTTTCTTCATTATCTCAAATAGGAAGCACAGAGAAAAAGGAAGACCTCTTTAAAGATTTTGATCCATATCTCTTCTGAAGCAAAGAGATTAGGAACTAAAAATACATTTCAGTATGCTTTTCATTTTAAATGGGATTCACTTAAATTTAAAACACGTTTTTGGTTAAATTCACAAAATTTTGAAAGAAATAAGTCTGGGACACCATATTTCATACTGGTGTCAGGTGCTAAAGAGCACAAGCTGAGTGTCTCTAGAGATACATGATACTGGCTGAAGCTGCCTGTGACACCAATATACCAGGGGATAGGAGACCACAAGAGAAACAAGCACAGTTGTTCCATGTTTTGTTTGGATCTCCACATTAATTCTTGGCTACTACAAGGCTATAGTCAGCCTTGCATCTTGCTGCCAAATAATGCTTCATATGAGATGGAGAGGATTGCTTCTCTACAAGGGAGACTGCAGTTGATATTTATTTTGCCGTATGATACTTGAATTTGCTTAGCAATATGTCACTTAACATTCTTGCTGAGTATGTACTTAATATGAACCACATATTTTCCTTTTAGCATTAACGTATTTAAAAAAAACAAAAAAGATCTGCAACACAAGTGGAATCGATTATATCATCTTGGCCTTCTATCACATTTGAGAGAAACTCCATTTCATTGTAAGAGAATATAATAATTATGGCAGAACTATTTATTTTTATGTCTAATTTTATCTTATCACTAAGGTCTGATTTTTTCCTTCTGTTTTCTGTTACCCTTCACTCAGGTGTTTACCGCGAAGATTCATTGAAGTCACTGGAAGGATAGCTGATATTTTCTCTCTCTGCAACTAATCTTGATAGCAGACAGAGGAAAGCTCCCATTGCAAGAGGTCATGCAAGAGGATGTCTGTCTTCCTTATGAGTTGAAGTATAAGGAATACTGCCTCTTGGAGTTCTGGATGTCCCGGATTTGTTTTGGAGAAAAAAAAATAACAACAATCCATCCATCATATCCCTTCCTATTTTCTTTACTACATCTCTATGAAATGTGATGCATACAGTGCCTCAAGTAAAATGTAACATATTTAAGAGAATGGAGAATCAGTATCTGGAAAAACAGTAGCAGATGATGCAATTACAGTTCAGTTTTAGTTTTTTGGATGGTGCAATTATGTTGCAGTGGAAGCTGATCAAATCGGACAATGGTATTTCTGTTCACACCACAGACAGCAGTTTCACCTGTTCACAAAACACAGTTTAAACAGTATGTTCAGAATTCAGGGGAGGATGCTGTTTTTTAGGGAAGCGAAATACTTTACAAATACTACAATATGTGAAGTATCAGGAAATTTTATAGAAGTTAATGCATTCTCTAAGCTTTAAAATTAAGCTGGCTATTTCCGAACTGGTATATGGATTTAGGAGCTATATCTGGAGTCTTTTAAGGCCAACATAAAGAAGCCAATATTTCTCCTCAAACTTACACTAAGAAATGTGTGATCATGTAACTGTGAACAAAGCTAAGTCCTTCTAACAGCATTAAAATTTTGAAGTGTTTAGGAAAATTGGGGTGTACTATATATCCACCAATAAGTTGGTTTATATATTGGCATCTCTCTACGATTATTTTTCACATAACATCATCCAGTCAAATATTTTTTTTCCAATCCATGGCAAATACAAGTTGGATAGGTGTTCACATTTAATGAACTGGGCTCTTTAGTAAAAGCCATTGTGGAAAGAATATCCTAAAGAGAACACTTGATAACTGATGTGCTGAAGTAATGTTTACAAGATTTTTATTTCCAGTGAAGAAATAATGCTAACTGTTTTTTGGGAGAAGAATTTTGGTCTGTTTTAGCTCTTGCATGTATGAATGTAATGTACATCCTGTGGATTGGAGTAACACATGAATTGTGACTAAGAACTGCGGACTTACTCTGCAAAATAGCAAGTCACGGGCATGACTGCCAAGACATGCACAAAAGGTTGAGAATTACATTTATTGTTTTTTTATTTATGTGTGTGCAATAAAATATCTGAATACATGGTTATTGAACATACATGTTTATTGAACATAAGTATCTAGGACAGAATTACTATGGTGTGGTCTTTCTTCTATGAAAGCACAAATTTGAGGTGTCTGGTAGAGTGGAGATGAGGTAGGAAGAAATGAGAATCTTTGACTTTGTTGTTGTTAGGCTAAAGACAACTGCACAATTTATACCCCTTTCGTTACCTAGCTGTCCTGTGTTATAGTGTGGGATGTACACAAAGTATTTATTCCATCACCATCTTCATGAACTGTTGAAACCAAGTGGGGCAGTACTCTAGTGTAGGGCTGTCTTCTGCTAATGGCCCATCAACACCTTGGCTGTGAGTCACAGGTAACTCCCTCCAGGAATTATCTCTGTTTAATGGGCCATCAAGGACCCACTTCACAACTCATCATCCCATTGTGAGATGCTCCGCCCAGGGGGAGGAGCCAAGCATTCTCACCTGGATATAATCTGGGATTTGGGAAAGGACAAACCAACCCTTACCTACTGGATTCCCAGAGGACCAGAGCTACCAAACCTTTCTACAGGATCACTGCTTCAGGAAGACCACCTCATCTGAACTGCTTCCACCATCCTGTTCAGGTTGTATTCTGACTCTGTCAGTGGTCCTTTGTGTTATTGCATTTATTTTATTTTATTTTTACCTTTTAACCTTTTTTTCTTATTAAATTATATTTCTGACTTGAAGCCTCTCACTCGTTTTGCTTTCAAACCATAACACTAGCCTTCATGTTTTCTGTGGTTCTGTGATCTCTAGGCAGGGTGGGTTGAGGTGTTGTACCTTACCAGTGAACATACACACACTTTAAAACACAATGGATAGCTAATATCGCATTATGTGGAGAAGAAATCAGAGCATCAGTGGTAAATGTGGGTTGAGAAGGAAAATATCCTTCTTTATGTGTACACAAACAAATGTTGGTTTGCTTCTGTATTTGGGTGGCTAGGTAACTCTGGCCTGAAAACCTGTATTGTAAAGTAGTCAGGGTGGGATACGCTCCAGATACTGTGGACTCCAGCTCCTAAGGAACTGACAGTACTTTCTAAGTAGTCCTGTAGTTAATGCATAAAGCATATGTTAGAAAACTAGAGACAATTTCCCCCTTTTTTACTCCTACACTTGCACCCATCATCTGCCTCTGGAAGGTAAACGTGTATCTTCACCACAGGTCAGCCAGGAGATTTAATTAGCAAATGCGTTTGTGTGGAAGGAGCCTTGTGAGGATTCTTTGTGGTTCTAGGGGAACGAGATTTTATTACTCAGGCAGCTACCAATAACTGCAACAGCAAACCAGCTAGCTCATTTTGATGGAGATTGCTACCAATCTCTACCAAAGCACTTATATAATGTGTACAGTATATAAAGTACTTTGACCAGGGTTCCTAAAGCAAGGAGGCATGAAGGGATTAATCAGTCCCTTCTTTCTTCTTAAAAGCATTGCCTAATTTCAGAAAAAAGCTAACACTGTAGTAGAAAATTAAAACTAAATATTTTTTAAAAATTTTAGGATCTTAGGAGCTGGAGAAAGAGAGGATCTATCACTAACACTACACTACTTGTGAAAGAGCCATTTGAGTGGCAACACCCTTGCACAAACAGGATCCTCACACAGTTTCTGTTGGGCAACCAATTTTGTGGTTCCTCCACTCAAGGAAATGCTTATCTGTCAGTATTTGTGAATTATGTAGAGGGTGTTGAGTGATATGTCTGGAGAAATGTGGATAGGTTTTACTTTGGGTTTTTTAATTGGCTTTGTAGATGTTTGGGTTTGTTAGTTGTTGTTTTTTGTGAGTTTTTTTTTTCTCTCTCTCTCTTTTTTTTTTTTTTTCTCTGAAGCTTGGTAAAATTACCACCTGTGCAGATGTAGCTATGCCTGAGCTGAAAGAGTGCCGAGGTTTAGAAGCATCTGTGAGAGCTCCCATTTGATTAAGCTGACATTCAGCATCTATTCATCTGCAAGACCCAGCTAGGCCAGAATCCCCCCTTGTTTTTGTCTCACAGCTATATTAAAACTTGCAAGTATTTGTAAGGAAGGTACAGACATCACAAAAGGATTTCCCAATATTATTCTTGTCTAACTGGCAACATACTTTTAATCAACATGGACTCCTCTCTTTCCTTTTCCAGCTTCATCTGTTGCTAAAAGCATTTTTGTATTTGCCTCTGTGGAATTCTCCAGGGAAGTTTGCCACTTGTTTGGTCTCTGGCTGCCTTCTCTCAGGGGGAAATAACTGCAAGGCTGTAAGGACTGAAGATCTTGGGTGAGAGTTCCAAAGCAAATAGAGAAATTGCAGAAATTCTCAGGAATTTAGGACCAGAAGAAAAATAGCAAAGATTAAATATTCAGGTAAATTAATTTTAGAAATACATTTTTTTAAATCTTAAATCTTACAAACAAGTTGTCTACAGTATTAGCTATTTATTTAGCTTTCTTAATGTTAGATAGAGAACGGTCTTCAAATTTTTATGTTATTTGGTACCCATCCAGTTGCTGTGGCCAACAAAGTTACAGTGGATATATAGAGAGACCTCAAATCTTGAAACCAACATCAGGAAAGTGAAGGGAAGACTACATAAAGAGGAGCACGGAAATCCAAAGTCTTAATAAAAGTTTTCAGATTTTTAGCATTATAACTTGATAGAGTTGAAGAGGTTACTTTGGACAAAATATATCTTGGGCTAAAGGCACTATCTCAATGTAGTGCAAAAATTGTACTAATAAAATTAATACACTGACATATTGACCTTTTGAAATAAAAATAATCTAACTTAACACCCCCCCCCAAAAAAAAAAAAAAAAAAAAAAAAAAAAAAACCAAGCAAAAAACCCCCACATACCAAAACAAAAACCTCAAAAAAACCAAAAAAAAACAAAAACAAAAACAACAACAAAAAAACAACCTTTAAAAAAAAAAAAAAACCACCAAAGAAGAAAAAAAGGAAGGAACTGTCATGACAAAAGCTTTGGTTAAACAAGACGTGCACTTTCTTGTTTATCCTGTGTGACCCTGACTGCCAAGGTTATGTGTGTTGGGAGTTAGGTTTGCTCCTTTTTTACTTTAAAGAATTTTTTCCCCATAAGTTACCAAGGAGACTAAGTGTTGGATACTTACAGAGTACTTGACCTAAACAAAAAGATGGCTAAAGCTCAGTTAGAGACTTTTTTTTCTTTGTCTGTTGTATCTCCAGAAAAGAGGGGATAACTGCCTTCCCTGATAACAAGCCAGCTGTTTAAAACTGGGTGGGGTATTGTTTCTTATCTCTGCTCAGTCTTCCACTGCCTCTCAAGCCAGCTGTTAAAACCAAATAGAGTAGTGTTTCTTATCTCTGTTCACTCTTCCACTACCCCCATGGGAATATCTTCTGTTAATGGACCATTAAAGCTCACCAGTGGCGTGACACATTTCATCATCCTATTGTGAGATGCTCCACCCAGGGGAAGAAACCAAACCATTTTCACCTAGATAAAAAGGAGCCACAAGTGTCACCAGGCACTCCAGTGTTCCCATGGGACTCCCAAAGGAAGACTGGACCCACCTTGGGACCCCTGGCTCCACAGGACCATCTCTGCTTCCAACAGGGTCACATCTGCCACTCCAGGAGGGCTGACTTTGGACTGTTTCCAACACCCTGACCAACACGGCGTCAGGTTGTATTTCTGACTCTGTCAGGGTTTTCTGAGATTCCTTGTTTGTTTGTTTGCTTATTCTTTGGTACTACAACATTTGTATTTTTAATATCCCTAGTAAAGAACTGCTATACCTATTCCCAAAATCTTTGCCTAACAGCCTTTCAATTGCAAATTCATAATAATTTGAAAAGAAGAAAGAAGAAGCTTACATTCCAAGAAAGACTCCAATCTTCCTTAGCAAATACCTGTCTATTCAAACCACAACAATGTGCCAAGGATTTGCAGACAATGTATCAGAAAGGTTCTGTCTTTTTGAAATGTGATATGCAGATTCCACATGATTAGCAGAGAACTTCTAAGAGATTGCTGGTAGAAATTCTGGTGGCCTATGAGCTTGGGGCTCCAGTCTAGATTGAAACCTTGAAATTCCGTGGTAGTTTCATGTGGCAAAATTGGTAGATGAGTTTCCCCCATGCTTTTAAACTTGTATACACTGAAATGCATTTGAGAGAGAGTAGGAATTGTCTCATTGTGTTCAGTGACACCCTAAACAAGACAAGCCTAATCTTTCCTAACCAGAGTAAACTTATTTTTCCTATAATCATTACAGATAATCCACAGTACTAGTGATAAAGAAAAGAAAACAAAGAGTGTAATGCACCCATTGATTTCAAGAGCCTGTTGCTTTATTCTGCTGCTTTCTGTTTAATTCACTGGTAGATGTCACATACTTTGAGGCAAAGAGGCCAAGGGTAGCTGCAAAGATGAACATATTTGTGTGAACAAATGTGATTTTGTACACCTCAAACAAAATCCAGAGAAGTACTCTTCTGTTACTGAAGTGAAGGTATATATATATAATAGTGTATAAATACCTTACATTAGGTAAAGAAAAGATATGTTGAGGAAAAAAAAGTAACTTGTACTTGAATCAGAAAGCGAAAGCACAGAACTTGATAGGGCAAGTGAAACTGCCCGTCTTTAATTCTGGCTCCTTACAGGGTTAATCTCCAAAGTGAAGAATGGTTCCACTATTTCTGGAGAACTTTATTTTTAGTTCTTTCTTTCTGCCATAGAAGTATTTTTAAAGTAATTATCTTTTCCTTCCTCTTTTAAAAATGCTGTAGGCTTTTTTTTTAATACCTCTTTCTTTCCCACAAAACCCGACTGGGGACAGGAAGAGCCCAGGACTAACTTCACACAAGGTATTTACCAATGGCATTAAGTGTCTGGCACTTGCATCATTGACCTGCTCTCTGTCTGGGCTTTCAAACACCACCAGAAACAGCTTCATTTTTTTTTTTTGGTAATGTTACACTTGAACAGTGTTGCCTGATTGCAGAAGTTCAGACTGTCTCTGACTCACAGTGGAAGAAGCTAAGCACCAAGCTGCCAAGGGTTCTTCCCAGACAATAAGAAAAGAGAGAGGCTGTAGGAAAGTATGTACTTACTACTTTCTACAGGGATCTGAGCCCAGTTTTCCTGCTTTCTCAGGGAAAACATTCTGTCACTGAAAGAATGAAGTTGATGAATGGGTAGCTATTACAGCATGGACCTGGAAAAGAGCAGAAGAATGCTGGTGCTTGCTCTAGGTATCTTTATATTTCAGTCCTCTGAGGATACAGAAAATTAGGCAGCTACACCTTCCAGAAATGAAAAGTATCTTTTTCCTACAAATGTAATTGCTACCCTGCTTTGGGGTTAATTCAAATGTTCCTTCTCCTTCACCTGCCTGAAGATAAAAGGAAACGTCTATTTACAGGCATGGGTGATGTACACCCGTCCCTGATGGGTTAGAAATATAATCTCAGTGAAAAGAGTGGTATTTCCTATAAATTACTTTGGAAAAATAACTTCATTGTTTTCAGAGACTTCCATTCCCATATGAGAGTTATCTAGCAGAAATGCCAGGGCTTACAACATAAACAATTTATTTCTATCAAAATTTTCTGACAGTCATCTTGGAAGTCATTTGGAACAATAATACACATTCAGGGAAACTTTTGGCTCTGTTGAAATGAATTAAACAGAGTTGTGGGAAAAATGTTCCTCCATTCACAAAATCAAATCACCAGACTCTTTGCGGGGCTCATTTGTGCAGCTTCTCTGTACCCAGCTGTGTTGCTTAGCCTTTTGTATTTGTATTTGTCATGCATTCAGCTGTACTTAGTCAGAACTGTTCAAAAACTGTGAAGCTTGATAAGTGTGAGGTGTGCTACTCTGTGGCTCTCCTTTGCAGGGCAAATGGCATGAGTCACAGAGGGTAGACTCTTCATATTCTGAACTGTGCATTCAAATACCACCAGTAAGTCTCTGGCCATTTCATACACATGTAAGAAATATTTTCTCCAGGTTTTTTTTTTTTTTTTTTAATGTGTGTGTGTGGGTATGCGTGGTCCTTTTTGAATATTGTATACTTCACCTGCAGATCTTCGAGCAGAAAGCTGATGGTGAGGTAGAGATTCACGAGTGAAATGTGGGCAACAGAGATGCCCTTGTGCTGCTATGAGATACCAGATGCTGTTGCTCTATCTGCAGATATGGCCTATTTCCTCACCATGGCAAATATGGGCACAGGCTTCAAGGGACAACTCAGATGTATCCATAGCCCACTAATAGGGAGGCTGAGGATCAAACGCCTCTTGTCCTACTTTTGCTTCTCTAAAATTCATGGCAAAATTATTTGAAGAGCCTACCTGCCTTTTGCCCCTCTCTCTTCTGTTTCCCTTCAACTGAAAAGAGTGTTGGCAATTCTGGAAATGCATCTATTCATGCTGCTGTATTATAGTAATTGCTTCAAATTGAAAATAAGTACAGCTGAATTACTAAATGCATTTTAAAGTCTGGATAAAACAGGGTAGAAAAGTAGGAAATATAACCCTGAATATATAAGTTCTGGAAAAGCAATCTATTTCTTATGTTCAATTTTTGTGTTCATTTTTATGCACCTAATAACAACAAAAAAAAATGACCTAAATTCCTACCACTGTGCTTTTAATAACTGAACAGCTTCCTCAGTGTGTAGATTGCAACTAAAAACTCTGAAAGGAAAGAAACTCTTCCAGCTGTTCTTCCATTATTTGCCAAAGCAGCTTCGGAAATTATGAAAAAGCTTCTTTTCTGCAGACCTGACTGGGGGTGATGTCCCAAGTTCAGTGAAAGATGTTACAGTAGGGCTGACCAGGTGAATTCAATGAGCACAGATGTTTTCTGCCATGTCTGTGGAACTGGCTCAGCAGCAGTGCCAGCTGAGCAGCCTCAAGTCAGTGCAAGGGTATTGAGCTCTGCAGAAAGACGTGCTTTTCAAACAGGTTGAAACCACTGGAACTGTGATGTGTTTGATCTGCCATTACCAGCCACACTGACCGAAAGCTGTTTCAAAGCAAGCCAGTGAAATAAGGTGGTTTGCTAGCACATTTCAACCATGGGACTCTTTTCTGAACTTGTGTAGTTAGGAGTCAGTCTACAAGTCTTTTGTTTCATAATCATGCAGCACAAGTGAAACTGAACTCCAGCCAGCACAGACTGGGCTAATTGACATCTCTTCTTGTGCCATTTTTTCCTATTTTTTTTTTAAAAGTAGATTTAATGTTTAACTACTGAGAAGCCAAGATCCCAAATCTCATTGCCAAGCCAGAGCACTGGTTCATTTCTCTTGAATCCCGATAACTGGTGCTGGTGAAATGTTGTTGGTTTCTATCTAGAAAGCAGGTCAATGTCTGAAAGAGTCCTGCTGAGTGGCACAGTGGAGAACCAGACCCTGTGCTTTCTTCACAGCAGTAGCACAGCCTGTCACAATGAGTGACATCACATTTCAGATGTGATAAGAAAAGCATTTTTCAGTCTATTAGACCATTTAAGACACAGAAGAATGTAGTGATACAGTGATGTGGGAGGAAGAACAGAGGTAGCATGCAGCTGTCCCACTGAGGGGCCATGGCCACCTTCAAGTTGGGTGCTGCTGTCTGCTCTCTCCAGTAACAGGTGCTGGGCCAGTGGCCTCTTGAGTGCCCCAGGGCCACCTCCCTTCAGATCAGCCCAGGCAGCCTTGTACCAGGGATGCTGGCAGCGGCAACCACAGTTCCCAATGCTCAGCAGCTTCTGGAGGAGTAAGCACAGAGCAAAGGGTTGAGGGTGTGCTGGAGCATCAGAGGGAGTGACATGCGCCCTTCAGAGGCCTCTTACCCAAAAGGCACTGATTTTTGCTAAGTGGTATTTGCAAAAAAAAAAAAAAAAAAAAAAAAAAAAAAAAAAAATTTTGAGCTCTAATGATTATTATTATTATTATATTACCTAGGGTGCCATACTATTTGAAACTGCAGGTTAAGTTAAAGAGTGGTTCCAAGACAGATTTCTTGTTCTCCTACATGCACATGCATGTCATATTCATGTGATTATTATTGAAACTCCTCCATCAGGAAAACTGATCAGCCACATTTCATTTTGTGCAATTTGTGCTACTGAGCACAAACACAGTGATGTTTTGTAAGTTCCAAACTATTCCTGAGATACATTTTTTTTGTTTGATTTTTGCTTGAAACCACTCAAAACCTCATCTCTTGCAATTTATATTAGCCTATGGAGGCTAGGGGCCTGTTTTTTTAGAGAATAGTCTAGCACAATCTCCTTCAGATCTTCTCCACATTTCTATTAAGAGTTTGGAGTTATTAATTTTAAAAAATCCTGCATTATTTCTGTGTGATGATGAGCCTTCATATTATTCACATTTTGAGAACTTCCGCATATAAGGTGATAAGCTAGTATTAAACACATAGTGTGTCCCTATAATTCATTGTCAGGAAATATAATTGCACAGTCTCTTTCATTCCATTGATCCCCATGAACTTCCTATCTGGAGTGAGGCTTCACTTAAACCTTTTGTAAGCTCTGAAGCCTGTAGCTGGTCAATTTGCCTACTCAAACATTTTAACTCCATTATTATTCCTGGTGCTATATGATTGTTGGTCATTTACCTGGATTGGAGATGCTTTTTTGTTCAGAGACCTACATTGCTGTAATCCACATAGGAAAATATGCAGTCCTCTTTTGACTCAAAGTACTTTGAAATTCAGAAAGGGAACAGTAGGTCAGAATAGGCATAGTCTTAAAGTAGAACCTTTTAATCTAACTAAAAGCTTGTAGCTCACTTCATGTATAATTGAAAACAGTATAGATTCTCCTAAATATTTGAAGATACTAATGGGTTTAAGTGAATCTGAATGAAAGGGAAGTCACCACAAAGCTTCAGTTCTCCATCTGATTTTGTTACTTGCCATGCTAGTTCGCAACAGGTTCAAGATTGTGCTTACGTTTATTTTTCTTTCACTGACACCGTGTTGCATATTCTTCAATGTGCAGATAAGCTTTGCAATTTTCTGCAGGGCAATCTTCTTCATATAAAGGCCTGAAAACTATTTATCTAATAGATCTACAGCTATATCACTGTAAAAAAGTCTAATATATGGCTGTATGGTGATGCTAATTCTGGTAACTGCCTCCAGTTTAGGATGTCTACATACCCTGGTTCAGACCACACTGCACCTGCTCCAACCATGTGCTGTACTGTCCAGCTGCAAGCAATTCTTGGCAAGGAATCAAGTGTCTGCATTGGGCTTGATGCTGTGTTAAGCCTTGTCTTGAGCAGAGTTGCATAAATTAACACAATCCTCCTCTCCCACTTATTACAATCATCTTGCACATCAGACTGAATTGATAGACAGGACTTATTTGCTCAGTGCTGTACTAACTCCCTCTACACTGAGAGAAACCTGTTCTTTCTGGAGTGAATAAAACCCTGTGGTTTCTGGACCAAACTTAGTGTGCAGTGAGGCACTCAAGCAAGTCAGAGCACTTTGGTGATTCCAAACCATCTTCTAAGTGTCTCTTTTTCTTTATTCTCTAAATCATGGAGAGAGAGAAGATCTAACAGATTCCTTACCTTAAAAGGTTCAGAATAAAAAGGCTAATATACATTATAACTTTGTTTTCTCTGAATTTGTGCCAACAGATATAGGACCACATTCATAAGCCCTAATTACCAAATAAAGGGTAATTTTATTATGCATAGGTAAGGCTCTGTGTACACAAATTTCCATACACATAAATGGTTAGCTTTTAAGTGCATGTGAGCTCCACCTCAGTGCTGTTCAGAAATGGCAGTGCTCTTTCCCAGGCTAGGGCTGGCTCAGATCTGGGTAGCCAGGAGTGGTGGCTAAAATTTGTGTCCATTTCTACCTGAGCATTTAGATATGCCGATGCAGAGGTGGAATTCTGAAAATGACACACATAAGTGTTAGCTCCTTTGTACTTTTCCCTCTATTTCATTGCTTGACACCCCTTAATAATTATTTTGTCACCCCTTAATAATTATTACTAAAAGGACAAAAAGAATTCAAGGACTTTGATTTAGAAAAAGAATGGATATGAAGTCTGGCAGATGGAGAGAACACACTTATTAATCAGAAAACCTTCTGTGGATAAAACTTAGTAAGAATCTTGCATAACTTTTAGTTAGGGAAAAAGAGTTTTCAAACAATTTTAATTTTTAGTATTGATAAGAGTTACAGATTTTATTCTGAATTTTAGACACATTGAACACCTTTTATTCTTTTATGCTTAGGTATGCTCTTAATGTGTGGCATATCAATTTGAATGTTTACACATGATCTGACATGGAAAGAGTCTTACAATTTGCAAAACAGTATGCTTATCACATATCTTTGCTGCGATGATGACAGTAATTCCAACTCAGTCTGGGGAGCCGCAGTTTTGAAATAGCTCACAAGGTATGGACCTCCAGAAGACATTTAGAGCTCCTGTGCTGGATGCCAAACTTCTAGATAGAAAATCTCTTTCCATATTAGATACATCCTTATGGAGCAGCAGGAGGTAAAGAAAAGCTGAGTTGCACAAGTCTGTCTGGAAAGATCTGCAGGCTTAAAATACATAATGATTTACAGAATCAAGAATTGCAGAGCATTTGCAAGCATAAAACATATGTATTATTCTGATTCTGAAAAAAAGCTAATGTAAGTAAAAAGTACTATTTAAATCAATGCATTTAATTTTAAGCATAGTGAACATGTCTATTTGTGATCTTACATTTCAGTCCTTCTGAGCAAGGTATCTTTGCTTGGTGTCTTTAAAAAAGCGGACTAGCAACAAGACTCCCAAGAAACTGATAATGGAATCAGTGTCTGGAATGCAGTGAAAAGGAGGAATTTAATAGCTACAGAAAGCAGAATTTTCCTACTGGTGAAACTAAGGCAAGAGGTGCATGAAGCTTTACAATTGTAATATGGTAAATATGGTAAAGACTCTTTGTCATTTGTAAACAATGTTTCCAAAAAAAGTCTACATTTAAATATACAGTTTCCATGATCTGTCATAACAAGATGTTCTCCTTTTGGTGATCATACATGTTGACAATGATAGAGCTAAAGTTTTGGAACTAAAAAATCATCGATGGAATTTGTGGTACTACAAAAGTCAGACAAGGGAAGACTAAAAGGAGTTTAGTGTCCAGAGTAAGAAAATCAAACCAAGAGTGCTTTGTGCTCTCCTGAATAAAAGTTTATATCTGTCCTTTCATGTAGTATATCCCCATGCAGCACCTTAGTGCTGAAATTAGATATTACAAGAAAAAAAATCATATGTGCTGAAAATGCAGATAAAGCATCTGTAGTGAGCTTGAAAGTTAATTAACATGTAGAACTGCAGTATTACATGGTGACATCATTTGTTTTTTGCTTTAAAAAGAAAGAAAGGAATCCAAAATAATTTGGCAGGTTTTTACAGAATGCTACTGATGGAAATAATCCTGATGCATCTCACCATTGCATAAAGCTGTGGCAATAAAATTAAGTTCAGGCTTCTGAGTCCTAGTAAGTAAAATAAATGGAAAGGTCAAAGATTGACAGCTGCTCTTTCAAAACAGAAACAGCCAGCTCAATACTTTTAGCTGGATCTTAATTAAAATTGACAGATTGACAAGAATTTTCAAAGTGGAGCTACAGTTCTTTAAAAACTCAGTTGTGTGCAAAAAATGGGTGTTACACATATATTAAAAAGATGTAAACAATGAAAGAGCTAGTTCAAGCTGACAGGAGAAAAAGGAATGTATTCAAGCTAGAGAAAGTGTATTTCACATTCAATGTCAAGAAAAGTATTCTAAACTAAATGCAAAAAAGAAGAAAAAAGAATACTCAAACTTGACTTGACAAGTTAAGGACTGCACTAGAAAAGTATTAGGACTATATAATATCCCTCTTTTCCTTTGGAAATGAACTCCATAAAAACAAAAGCAGAACTGCAAATACTATGCATACTGCTTGTTATTTCCAGTCACAAAATATCACAGTCTGTAAATAAGGCACGCCAAAGGCATGCAACTGTCCTTTTCTAGGGGAAAAAAAAAAAAAGCAAAGTCATCATCTTTCTCAAGGACATAAAAAGTTGGAGAAATTCTTGACCATTTAATAAGCATGCAATACCTCTGGATGTCACTTATACATTCATCATTTATACATTCGTAACACTAGAAAAGGAAGATCCTTTAATTTGACTAGGTCTAAAGTGTCTGCTGTTTTTCAGATTATGTATTTGGTTTGGGGAATTCTGGTTTCTGGAAAGAACAGCTCTTCTGTCTTGCCCAGAAGGGCTTTGCCCTGACTTTCTGCATTACTCTTTCCTGCCTGTCCTTGCTGACCAGAAGTCACAGTGTTTCATGGAGCAATATGCATTTCCTTCAATGAGCAAGTTGGTTACCTCTAGGCAGACATAGTATTCCTTAGAAACAGACAGCCACGTCTACTTGTTTAGCTACAGATGTCAACCCTGTCTCTAAACTGGGGGAGAGGCAGACTGGACTGGCATATTTCTTAAATAGCAAATACTAAAAAATGTCTCATAAAGTCAAAAAATTTCCTGTTTGTAACTAGGAATTGTGAATGCAAGTTGCATGTACTGAGCAATTAAATTACCTAGTTTTGCTACTCTGGAGCATAAACCAGGAGAAATGTCAGTCAAAAGCTTTTCACCAGTGCCTACTGGTGACTATGCTTTGTGATTGGTTTATGTGGGTTTAATTTTTTTTTTCTTTTTCTTTTTTTTTTTTTTTTTTTTTTTTTTTTTCTTTTTTTAAATTTTATTTTTATTTAATAAGGTAGGAGATGTTATTTTTATGCATGAAAATAAAGTACTATAGATACCCTACTGTTGTAACTCCAGTCTACAACTGGCTTTTTACAGGAGAAATTGGAAATATTGCTAGAAGTGTTTTGCTAAGCTTGACTGCATAGCAGGAACCATGGGGATTGCCCAAAGATAACGTATACAGAACACTGTGCTGCCATCACATAACCATGTATACTGTAAGTCTGTGTCAGTCATTCACTCCAGAAACACAAACAAAGGAGTGGAGAAAGTAGCAGCCTAACACTTTCAAAACCCAAATAGCATTATTAGGAGACTTCTGGGTGAAAGTGATGCTTTTGATCTGGACAAACTTACCTGGCATTGTTATCAATAAGTAAACAGGACTTTGCCTGTGCTTTTTCCATGCCAGTAGCTTTACAAATAGTCAGTTTAAAAGACCATTGCTATGGGCATTGCATAAATAATTTTATATACATAAATACATATGTATATATATTATCTATGTGTGTATGTATGTACCAATACATGTTAAATAAAAGTCCTAATAATATTTTAAAAACCCATAGCTTACTCTGAGTCTTATTTTCTAGGATAAACTATATTTTTCACTAATCACTTCAGGAATCAAAACTGTCAGTGACCTTTTAAAATGACTAGACATATACAGCACACTGTTAGATTAATATTGGTTTTTTTCCCCCTCCGCTGCAAGCGAAGTTTAGACAGTTAGCTTTCATACTGAGAAATAATTAGTAAGCTTCAATTTAGTTTCTTAAAAGTTCATAATTAGGTCTTTTCATTGTGATCTTTTTTTTTGGTTGTTAGGTCAAAGTAATCAAGTAACTGTGCAGAAATTAACATTTTTATTATATTAGATTATGTATTGTAATAGTAAAGCTTGTTTGAAGTGCATGAATAAAAAGTGAAATTACAGGAAGAACAATCTAATATAGCAATACTAGGTGCATTCACTGTGCATCTGAGAGGAGGAGGGGGGAAAAAAAGAAGAGTTTTCACTCATTTTGGCCTAAAATGTGTTCAGGTTTCCAGGATTCTGACATCAGAACCCAGATAACGCTGGCTAGAACCATAGGGCTTTACAATAAAAGCTAAAATATTGACCATATGATGGCAAAGAGTCTTTATTTTGCAGTTAACTTATTCTCTTCTAGCTACTCTCTGATGAAGTTGGTGGTGCTGTGGAGGATGATCTCCTTCTTCTTGACAAAGATCGTGATCGTTCAGCACTGTAGGCAACATGCTTATCGTAATTTTGTATCTGAGCCTCGAGGAATTCCCTCTGTTGCTGGCTGATTGTCTGGCTAATCAGTCCAGGAAGAGCTTGAATGCTACCAATTAAAGTTTCCAGTTTAGTTTCCAGAGTAACAATTCTCTTCTCGAAATCTTCACTTCTTTCATTTAAGTCAGAAATCATGTCATACATGATGTTTTGAGTCTGAAAGTAGAAGGATGTAAGTAAAGGTTTAGAGAGATCTTACAAGTACTGTAACAAGTAGCACAACTCTACAAGGGTTTGTAAAAGAGGATATGAATATTATAACAATATCAAATCTTGTGAAATAATTTTCCATGTAGATTAAATTACAGTAGAGTGAACTTTCTACTAGATTTCATGAGCAGAAATGTAATGTCGTTTAGTAGCGCTTTGGACATGACAGTCAAAATAAATTAAAGACCAGACCTTTTTTGAAATTCAGGTGCTTGGGAGTACACAAGGCTAAGCTTTTTGAACAGTCAGTGTAAGCCACCAGGAGACTGAAGGCTCCACTGATGTGCTCCATCCTTAACTGTTCTTGATACTGGTTTTAAATACCTTCATTCTTCTAAGCACAGTACTAATTTTTTTCACTGGCTTGCTTTTTAAACTGAGCAGATTTTCTTGAATTAAGAGGAGTTGAAGGGATTGTTTTTGAAAAATAGTGGAAGGAGTAAAAACTCAATTATATGCTTTTCTACTTTTGCACTCTCCAATCTATCTGGCCTCTACAAAACATTGCTTGAATACAGCAAGTATATAGAGTCTACTTTAAAATGACACAATGGTCAGTAAAAATGTAATCTGAAATATGTTATTTCACAGAGACTTAGAACTGGTTAAAAATAATGGTTGAATGTCTCCCTCTTATAAACTGAGGCTTTAAATTATTTAAACTAGAGTCCAAACTGGATGTAATTCAGTAGAAAACCAGTTGAAATGTATGAACCACGCGAAGGAAAGAAAAAATAATTGAATGACTGCCTAAAGTGTAAACCGCTTCAGTATCAGCTGCATTATAACCCATTGCTGTGCCTCCTGTTTCAGAATGTTAGCATAACCCTTGAAAGTGAAGCAGCCTACACAAAATAGTATATTAAAAGTCTTTATTAGTTGCTAGAAGCATTAGACTGAATTGCATTTTCACCTGAAGTTGTCAGGTGATTCTGTAAAGCAAGAGGGGAATGAACACTGAAGAGTTTTATCTTTGCTTTGATGGACTTGAAATTGAAGAGAATTTTGAGGTAAATGAAGAGGTAAATGAAGAGGTTCTTAGGAACCTAAGGGTTCCTAAGAAACCCTTAGGAAGAGAATGCTTCTAATGTAGCCTCAAATTAAGCTCACAGTAACTTTAAATATTAAGAACTAATGAGAAATCCAAAATGCTATCAGCTCAGACCTCTAGTTTTCTTGTTAGTATATATTTATGAAAAATTCTAGCAACAGTAAACAAGCAGCTTGCAACTGCATAGTCTTTTTTTTCCTCAAGTAAAATGGTTTAAAAAAATATTTAAAAAGCCTTATGACATATTGGAAAAGTAGGCAGCTATTACTCATCATAAAAACTTAAATGCAAATCTAAATTTACTTGTCCAAAGTTACTGCTGCATAAAACAGGAACAGGAAACAAGAACCTCTAACTCCAGTCTAGAGGCTATTTACTACAGTCTGTTATGGCAGAGTCACTATCATCACATGGCAAATATTCCTACTACACAGCACTACACCACTACAGCCCACTCACAATTCAGCATTTACCATGACCACCACAGGCACCTCAGGAGCTCTCAGGATCAGCCTCTCAATTGTGATGTCTTTTTCAAATGTACAAAAAAAAAAAAAATAAACATGGCACATTCAAACCTCTGTCAGGATGTTTCTTTCAGTAGGTGCTACTACAAAATACATACATATTTTCATTTGCTACAAATAACAACCTTGTTAACAATATTTGCACACATAAAGCATAACATTTTCACTTAAAAACTCATCATTTTGAAAGGATGAATGTTGAAACAACAGTAACTGCCTACTAACCTTTGCCAGGTCCACCAAAGTGTTGGCTTGATCATTCAGTTTCCTTTGTTCCATTTTTACACTTCTTAATCTAAAAAGTGGAATTTTAAGTCAGCTTTTTTTTTTCCGTATGAGGTCATACTAGGATTTCTAGAGAGCATGCACAAAACTTACAAGAGCAAATAACTGCATGGACAATGCCTTGACTACTTTGTGTAGAGTCAGAATCAGTCATGTGCCTGCTACAATGAGAAGCATGCTTCTTTAACACCGCAGAAAAGGAAAGAGCAAGGAAATGTGATGTCCTTGAGAATACCATTTGCCATGGGCAAAGTTGAATTCAAAAGGGAAGATAACAATTTATCCAGACTACATGAAAGAAAGCCAAAACATTCCTCAAAGCCTCAGTATCGTGACAAGTAGATATAGGAAGAAACACAGAACAACAGTTTTTTGTCATTATTGTTGTAGTAATCAAGAATCTTCCCATGCCTACATGACTAGATACAGGTATTAGCCCTGTTCTGTCGGAAATGGATTGGGTTAGCAGGTGTTGGGACCTGATGAACATACAGTGATAAGTGAGTTTCTCCTTACTTTAAACAGAACTTCCATCTGACCAGCAGCTAAATAACCAACATGCTTGCCAATACATTTGGTTTTCTTAGATAATTTGTGAATCTAAATATGATTACATTTTAAATTTGCATCATTCTTTTTCAAAGCACTATTTAAACAACAACGAAAAACTGAAAGAAGCAGCAAGGGTACATTTTTTTCTTTGATGCATACCTATCTGCATTATTGTTGCAGACTATGCACATTTTTTGTAAGATATATGACCACTCTTATACATTCCCTGATAGAAACTCCATATTTTTCAGATTAACTACTAGACAAGTGGTTTGTGGATTTCATTTTCAGAAATTGCTAATTTCTCCCTTAAGTATGATTCACAGAACTGTTCAACACCTCATAATAGATCCATACTTGCACTTTCAATGACTTTTCTGGCTGTTCTAGAGCAGGAAATAGGGTATTGAAAAACCAAGGTATCAATTTATAAACAATGTGTGATAACACTTCAGTTTACTAGTGTGCCAAGGGCCAACCAAAATAACCATTTGGTTAGCTTTCAAACAGAAATATGTGTGGCAGCATTTTGTGACAGGTGGGCTGCTAATGCACTCTCTGCCCGTTTCTCAATGATGGTATTACTTAGAAAGCTAGTTTAAAGAAAACCTTCTTGAAGGTACTTCAACATCAGAAAGTTTCTTTCATCTCTTTAGTTTACAACCATTTCCTTTCATATCTGGGCTAACTGGTATGAGAAAGCAAGTTCTGGAGAGTGAAATATCATTTTAAAATACCTTCAAAATATAAATTATTCTGTTAAGGTAGAAATGAACCAATCACATAAAACTGGCATTCCAGGAGCTTGTTACTGGAATGTCATATGCTCCTCTTCCCCTGGAAGCTTCTTTCAGACCACAACATGAATGCAGTAGGAGTGGTGTTTTCAGAGGCTACAAGGTGGAGTTTGTATAAAGCAAACAATATGAAGGAGTCTCCAAGGTACAGAATTGTATCATCACACTGTCAGAACAGAGTAACTATTCAAAGGAAATTATTTCACTGGAGAATTACAACCCCAGTGTTTTGGTGACCATTCTCTCAAATATTTTGCAGAATATGTGTTTTCTGCTTTTCTTAAGATTCATTGACTTATCTGTTTGACAATCAGAATTTTAATTTTAAAATTCCAGGAAGTTCATTATTATTGTAGTAGTACAAGTACCAGTTGACACCAACATAATTCTTCATGGTAACCAACCCAACACCTACCACAGACTGTAAGAATGTACAGATATGGCAAGTCTTTAGCTGCAGCAGCCGGATTTAAAGAAAACCAACAGCCTTTCATGGTATAATTCATTAAGATAAAATTTTGATATTATGAACTTCACTTATCACAGAAAAAGATCATGATTCTGGATCGTGTTTCCATGGCAGCAATCAGACCACTGAAGTTCACAAATAAAAACTCTATTTTTTGCATGCAGACAGTGGTAAATTCTGCAAGTTTAGAAAGGAACAACTTATACAACTTACTTCCGAGCTCTATTTTCATTTTGTTGAAAAAAAGACAAAACAAAAGAAAACAAAGTGTAAAATATACTAAAACAACCAAATGAGCACAGTGGGCTCGATTCAGCAGATGAAAACTCTTAGGGAGTTGCTACTTTCAATCAGTAGCTGCCTGAGAAAGAGTCTAACTCACTCAATTCATGATGAACAGAATGTACAATATCTTCAATTCTTCCCATCAACTATCATCTGTATATTTTCTTATTCATAAGATACATAAGATACCTTTTTGTGATTTCACCTTCATCTTACCTAGTGTGCATGAGAAACAGAACACCCAGACCAGCTGAACACATTTTAGAGCTATGACTCTGGCTGTTATCATGATCTAGTCTGGTTTCTTTTATGAAATTGGCCCTGAAATGTTACTCCTTTTATTTTTGTCTCCAGTGATATGGTTGGAAGGTGAAGGAGGAGGACCAAACAAAACTTAAGACTCTTGAAAGATGGAAAACCGTTAGTCACTTGAGAAAAAGTGCAAAGGGATGGAGAATTAATTTGCATCTATTTACTCAGCTATGGGAAGAAAGCAAACTGCTAGTGCAATGTTTTCATCCATGGTGAACTCTTCAGCATATTGAAAAAATTATATTTTGTTTGTTTTCCTGAATACAAAAGTTTTGGGGTTGCAATGCAAAGTGGTAAAAGACAGACAGAAGTGATAAAAATAGCTGTGCAATCCAGCCGTCACAGCCAGGAAAAAATTACTGATGGCACCTTTTTCACCCCACGTGATTAATTAATTTTTAAGGGAGGCGCCAAACACATTTCATATCCTGCAAAATTCTTCTGAGCTTGAGTGATATAAAAAGCTGGAGATCGAGCCTGCTGTGCTTTTTAGATTCTTTTCTGAACATATGTGCTCATACACACGCAGACACACAGACACACACACAAAATAAATAGTAAAGTTAAAATGCTAAGGAACAACCTTTGCAATCAAGGATTCAAGTCCAGCAATGTTGCACATGACATACCATCCTCTCCCCAGAACCTCTGCCACTCCCCTCCACCTCCCAATCCTTTCAGCTAAGCAGCCAAACTGCTTTATAAAAATATACTTTTTATATTCACACAAAAATGCCTTAACTTCTGATGTGTTTTAATTCCTCAAAGCATTTCCACAATTACACAGTAACATTTAATCCTGCAAGTTTCCTAAATGCAATACTGTATTGCATTTCTGTATTACATCAAGGTTTACAGAATACTTCATACCTTAAGCTTAGCTACCTACTGCTTTAAAACATTGCTATGAAAGAGAGAATGATTGTTAGTCTAAATTTACTAATAGGAAATGAGTAAACCTGGCCTTTCCTTCCTGTCTTTCCTGCAAGATGCTACATAGATGTTCTTTTCATCATGGATGCTTTCCTCACATCTCTTCACTGGGTGTCTCAGGCACAGATCTACACTCAAAAGTTATGAAACTATCACTTTGAAATCAAACTTAATTGATCTATTTCTTCACTGTAACTCATGGGAATGATCTTCACAGCCTGTACAAATAGCTGCCTCAGGCTGGATGGGGATAACAAATAGAATAGATAAACATCTTGACCATTCCTCAAAAGAATTCTGGTTCCTGAGGACAAAACTCTGGAATTTTTTCCACCCATGTAGTTCAAGGAACAGTAACCATTGTGCAATTCTGCTCATTTGGATGTGCTTTATGACAAATACATACTGCAAATTTTAGATAAATGTAGTTCGGCAATACCATGGCACAGTTTAATCCTACTATGAGTTTTAGGTGTCAGTCTTGTTTTCAGGCCCTAAAGTAGAGGGGAGCAACTCATTTGAATAATTCCAGAGGTGCTCAGTGGTCTCAGCGACTGGCATATACTCCTATTCCCTAGAACAGATGGCAGGGGTCATTGCTGACATACCAACATTTGATCTTAAGCACTGAGAATATACAGTGGAAAGAGGCAACTAAATGCTGGTGGGCCACAAAATGATACTTGATGAATATTCTTGTCATTATTCACTATATACATACTCTCTTCTATCACATCATTCTGATTTTAAAATATTAAAATGTCAACTACAAAGAAAATGTTTTTTAAAATCTCCTTCTGTCTATTGTAGCTTGCATCTTTGGAAGCAAATGCATAAAAACAAGGATAGTCTCAGTGGCAAAGAACAAAAAAAAGTCTTAGATAATTCAAGAAGCATGGAAAACTTCTAAAAAACATCAACCAGTTTATATAGACATAAACTGCCAGCATATGTTTTTATTTTATAGTAAACAGATAATACAGCAAAACCTTCTCTTTGTCTTACTCTGAAAGAAAATCAACCTCCAGAACAATTATCTATGAAGGGAAAGGAATGGTAAAGGAAGAAGAAGGAGAGGGGCAGGATGGGACTAAGAGAAAGAGAAGGAAACTAAGAGAAAACACTTTGAGAGGAAAAGCAAAGTAAAATAGTACTTACTGATGAATAGCTTGCAAGAATTTGCGTTGATGTTTCCTTACTTTTGCATGATCTATTTTTTTAACCAGCTTTGTGTTTTTATAAATTAACCATGTTTCCCTGAGTACATTGGCCGCTGCATTTTTCACCTGTTTAATAAAGAAAAACACCAGGCTGACAAAAGTAGTACTATGTTACATTTTCACTTTTCTGCTATTAGCTCTTCCTAAAGCTTTTGAAATGCTGTCATAACTATTGGAAGTGGGTACCTCAAGAAACAGCAGCACTGAGGGAAGAAAGCAACAACTGGATTAACAGGACAGCTGAGCAGTTTCCTTTTTATATAGATGTCATATTCTGATCAAATATTTCTGCATCCAGGAATAATTTTCCCTCTTCAAAAAGTTGGAATTGTTTGGTGGTTATGTCAATATAAATTACAGTGAAGAATACTAATGCTTTATCTGAATGTTGATTAAGTGTATTCAATAGGACCACAACATTTCTTTATTTAAACTTCCAGAGCTGCTTGAGTACTTTTTTTTTTTTTTTTTTTTTTTTTTTTGGTGGTGTTTTGTTTTTATACTTGTTTCTTTTTTTAGCACTCTCCAAGAAGATGAAAAATTACGCAGTCAATTAATGTGGGCAGAGTTCTATTTAAAAAGTAGTTTGATTTTTTTTTTTTTTATATGAGACTTTTCATAAAATATAAAGTTAAGAGTATCTACAGTTCTCTTTTTAGGCCCATGAAATTTTCAAGAATGCTTAAAAACATACAAATAATTTAAATGCAATGTTGATTAATGGCTGAATGACTAAGTTATTTGGAAAGAAAAATAGTCCTGATTATTCACCT
The DNA here is from genome assembly GCF_965231275.1 of Zosterops lateralis. NCBI lineage: Eukaryota > Metazoa > Chordata > Aves > Passeriformes > Zosteropidae > Zosterops > Zosterops lateralis. The sequence continues at coordinate 54,337,499 of NC_139800.1, read as the reverse complement.
TTATTTCGCCTCCCTCCAGCTTTACATCATGCCATTAACTGCAGTGTCAGAGCTAAGTCAGTGGCTAAGACATTGCAGGAATGTCATGCAATAGCTTCGCCCAGCAATGGGCTCCTCTATCTTGCACCTGTAAGTGTTGGAGAACCTTGTCCTGTCTTCGTTGAAAGCATAACCATGCTTTAGAGACCTCCTCACAATCCCTAAGTAGCCCTTGCTATTTCCATAAGGTACACGCCTATCTTCAGGCTGTGAGGAAAGCTCCCCAGCAACTGTGTGATTTGTGATCTCATGTGCATCTTGGATTTGTTTGCTTGGTCCATTTCTCATGTACTTTGAGTTTAATGAGCTTGAAGTTATGAACACACCACTTGGATAAAGTATTAGACTAACATTGATGTTTACATGAAGTATAGATGAACAAAATAAACTTCAAAAGGCATAAACAAACACCAGACTCAAAATCTGGCCAATCTCTGAGGCACATTTTGGGCTCAGCTGTCAGATAACACTAGAAAAGTAACTGTTAGGAAGGTACAAATTGTTTGCTGTGGTCTAGTATCAACAAGACCTCAACTGACTGCAATAGGAATGTAAATCAACAAGCTCAGAAAGACACCTTGTCAGACAACTCTTTATACCTATATAAGAACTGTTTTCCCACTCATCTTCAGTCTTTCCCTGACATTACTCCTTAGAGGAGATACAGGCTGTTAGAGGTGAGCAGCACAGAAAAGAGAGTCAGCACAGCCAGGGCAGTGTTCTGAGAAACACAACATGAGGGGATAGGACAGGGCTCTCTGCAACACAGGATGGAGCTGTGCCAGGGCAGCCACTCTCCTCTCCTCGTCTGGAGCAGAACTACTGTCTCCATCTCAGGCACTGACATCCTTCTGCACCTATCAGGAAGGAGAAACTGCTGAGCTCCCGTTGTGATTGTAAGGACCTTTGTGTCCACACTGACTCTCCTCAATAATGTATATTGAACAAGTTGAGTGGACTGTACAGCTGCTACTCATTTTCTTGCTCCCTCAACACTGACCTGTTCTAGCCAAGTATTTCTGTTGCCTTGTTTGCTGCATTTTCTTTCATTTAAAATATTTCTATAAATACCAATGGTTTCTATTTTGTAAAAAAATAGTCTCTACTAAAAATAATATATACAAACATCTTTCAAGGTTCTTCAGTACTGTGTGCCACTAAATAAACCATGTGTTGTGTAGAAACAGCAGTTGGAAAGACTGCCTCACTCATAAACCCTGAATATGTTGTTTTCTTAAGAACACCTCTCACAGCTTGAAATCTTTGTTTTTGTCTGTCATTTCACCTATTTTAGCTACAAAAAAATTTAAAAATTTTCATATGCTATGCAAAAGCTTTTGTTTTAATACAATAGTCTAGTTTCACAGCATTTAACTGCTGCGAAACTAGACTATTATCTAATTAACAACAAGTACCTTCCAGTTACAAGGATCTTCTATACAATATTCAAATCCTTAAAATTTGCTGACAACTTGTAGTTGCCTTCAATTTAGGGAAAAACTCAAGGTATTCAATTTCTAATCTTTCAAAATAATACCCATAATAAAGTTCAGCCGGGATACCAAGCAGGAGATTTCTTAAAAACAAATGCATAAATAAATTAATACACATTATTCCTTTTCAGTTGTGAGTACAAAGTGTGACTTACTCTTTTAGTTAGCTGGGTGTCCATCATGAAATTATGCACATGTTTTTCAGCTTTGGTAAGTTCTAACTTCCTTGCCACCACAGCTACCACCAGTGCAGTGCACCCAGCACCCTGAAAACAATAAAACAAACCCCCAAGATGTTACTACTGCATTTTGCAGAGTTTTTAGAGGAAGTTTCTCCCTTCCTGTAGAAGTATGGCAGACATCAGGTGATTCATCCCGGATAAATACAGTGAACATGCTAAAGAATTTCATTTCAGAGTATTACGAAAAGTCAATATTCACAGGCTGGTAAACTGTCAAGGCACCAAAATAATTAGTGAGCATAATGATTTAAATGTTCTGCTTCTCTTTTTCCTGCAGGGGTAGAAAATTTGAACATATCCCATTTCTAATGCATAAACAAAAGAGGTGATAAAAACAACTTTTTAAACTCAGAATATTAGTAACAGAGTACCCTGTTCTTAATCAAGGTTATAGCAAATGCTATAGAGGAAATAAGATTAGATTCATATTTAGCATACACACACAAAAAATAAAAGTTTCTTAGGATTTTCTGCTGGGCATAAAATAATAGTAAAGTTAGTATTTACTCACTTTAGTATATTTTCCTGTTGTTCTGCATCCTTCAGTGATCTTTTCCTATATTATTTCTGCTTATCTTATTACCATATAAAAAAGAATGCATACACAGGACCATGTCTTCAAAACTTGTACAGAGAAAAAACCAATTTTCTAATTTTATATAATACAATTATATACAATATATACAATTTTCTAATAATTCTATATACATTCCATGTATATATATGGAATATATAATGTATGTGCACAACAGGCTTATTCCAGAAGGTGCTTGTCTCTTTGGAATGACAGTGCCTTTATCAGCATCACAAATTTAAATCCCTTTTTATGGGGCAGAAACAGAAAGAATGCTAAAATGAGCCAGGTATCAAGCATTATACACATTTAGAGGTATTATTTACTTTACATTGTTTATAAGTTCTGCTGCCTTAATATTTTGTTTTAGTAAACAATTTTTTACAGATTCTTAAAAAAAAAGTATCAGTACCTCATTAAATATAGGAGGCAAGTGTTTAACTTGCATGTTCATTCTAATCCAGTTCTTATTGCACTTGTGTCATTATTGCACTCCAATATAAAGCAATTTCTCGTTACTTCTCACTGAAGCTTAACATATTTTCATTCACAGAATTTTTTTCTACTCATTCTGTAATTCTCCCATAAATTTATTCTCTATGCCCCACAAGTATAACTGTCTTACCCTCTCCAGAAAATCCATAAGAAATCCCACAATTTAGCTTTCAAAATACAAAATCCATTAATAAACGCATGGAGACTCCAAAATAAATTAACTCATTGGAAACCCTTTTTCCACAGTCTCCTTAAAAAACTGGATCTTGTCTCTCTGTGTACTGACTGAGGCACACAATGAATTCTGTGAAAGCCTTCAATTAATTCAAGTCTTCAATTTCTCCATTTCCCTGGTAGTTTGTTCCAAGAAATCCATCTAATTCCTCTCAAGCACCTCATTTGCTGCAATTAGTTTTCATTTTCCATCCTCAAAGCTCCCAGCATTTCTTCAAATGACTCCTTCATAAATTTGCTGTATTTCCTCCTTCTTTCCTGTCCTCAATACTAAGGCTTTGCTCTTCTCTGTCTCTCTGTATTCCAGTCTTGTGACAATGGAAGTTCATGGGAATTTACTTGAAATTTTGCTCTCTGCATGAGTCAAAATGGTGCTAAAAGTTCTTTTGCTTCTCCAGACCTCACCAACAGTTAAAAAGGAAGAATAAAGCCCACGCAGCTTAAGGCTAAGCACTCCAGAAGGCCACTGAGCCTTCTGAGAAGAGGACAAGGCAGAAGATGCTCAAACGTGGCCTAACTTCCCAGAAAACAGACAGTGCTCTTTAGGTCTTCTTCCTGTCGAGGGAAATTCTAATATGCATACAGAGAACTTCTCTGTAGGCAAATAAATTAATAAAATACCCCATATAAGAAAAGAAAAGCAAATGAAGATAAAAGCAGACATATTTTGGTTCAGTATGTCAAGAAAAACAGGGCCAGATGTTGATTTAATGACATAACCGGAGTTCTGCCTGCTCACAGCAAGAAAGCTAGAATGGAAACAAGCTTATTAATACAGACACCACTGGCACAAAACACTGGTTTAAGCCAATTTACTGGAGGAGAGAAATACTAGATGGTTCTTTCCAAATCCTGCTCAAAAAGGCTAGAGGAATGGTGGCAGGCAAGAGTTTGGTTTGAGGCAAAATCATTCCAGCCTTTGTGATTAAGTCCCACACTTTTTCAATGAGGCATAACAGCTGTAAGGGTCAAATGCTGTCAAAAGTAGGAGTTTTATGTCTCACATAAAATATACTGCCTGCAGCATTGCAAGACTGTCACTGGCAAGATGTGACAACCCCTTCTATGGTGTATATGCGCTGCTATCTTCCTCACCTCCGGAACAGCTTATTGTGATGGCAAGTATTCTGGATTCAGTTTAAACCTCTTGGTTTTGTGGTATATGATGGGATCTCAAGACATGAACATGAGTTCTTTTAGTATTTCTCCAGGAGCAGGAAGTAATATACTGTATTACTGTAGTGATATAAATAAACCTTTTTACATTTCATAGTGAAGGGAAAAAAAATCACTCATAGCAGCTTACAACAATGACTAAAATTCCACCCTTAACTACATAAAGCCAAATAATATTTTATGTTACAGCAACCTGCAGTATCACATGCCTTCCCTAAAGGGCTCAACATCCTTAAAAATACTCATAAAGTGAGAATGATTCAAAATTGCAAAAATTAAATGGAGGCAATATAGTTATTTTAAGAATAGTAGCATTGTGTGCATGACACTTGCCATGTTTTTTGAATATGCTGATTCACATGAAAATCAGTAGGTCAACTTACATGCCCAGTTTGTTATATCAATAGTATGTAATGCATCAGCTATTTATTTATTAAAATTACTCAAATTAAGTAAAAACACTAATAATTATTTCAACCACGGGAGGGGTTTTCTAGAGAATAAAATTCTATAAAGTCTTATATTTGATTACTGCATTTTATAACTTTCAACAACATTATTTTTATCTAGTTTTGAAGTAAACAATAAAATAAATCATTGTTTCAAGCTGTTGTTCAAGAGAATTATACGTAAGATGAGGAAAATGAAAAAAGATTAAGAAAAAAAGTAGGAATGTATATATTTTCAAGTATCAAAGCATTAATCAATTCTATCTGGAATTCTTGCTCCTTAATCAGCTGCCTGACCATCTCCTGCACTACAGAGTTATTGCAGTTTATTTTGTCTTGGTAAGCAGCCTGATTTTAAGGGCACTTATGACAGAAATTATTACAATACATGCAGTGTAAGCAAATTGATCAAGTCAAGGCTAAGGTTTGACTATATTGTTCATTTGCTCCACTTAGAGGAAACAGGTAAAAACAGAATTAACCATCCATTAATTTGATGGTGTTCAAGAACTCTATGATCAACAAGCCACCTGTTTTGAAAGCTAATGTACCTGAATTCTTCTATTTTCCAGAAAGCATTACAAACTGAATGAAACTATCTACTAAAGCATGAGAAGCCCTTAAAGATCACAGATTTAAGAACAGGCAAGATTAGGACTCCACTGATGAGCCAAGCAATGTCTATTTCCTGTTTGCAAGGATCAGAAAATGAAGCATATGGATTTCATCCTGAACCCACAGTATTTCTTGCTCCATATGAAGTGAAGCCTATTAGTCTACAGTAAAAGCAAGAAGTCTGAAAATAAACATATACACAGTCTTCCAGCTGAGCAAATCAAAAAACTCTGGACTTCACAGTGGCATCAGATCTGTGATGGTGATACAGAATTTACATTTATGAGCAACACACCCTTTAACATAAGGTTTACAACCATTTACACAGAACAGAACTCGCCTTGACTGACAATCTGTTAAGCTGTTGTCCCTTATGAAAACAATTTGATGTTACTGAAAGCAACTTGAGGACATTCTTTGTATCTTTAATTCTAAATATGTTGTTCCTGTTAAGGACAAAGAACGACACCTAAAGTCCAAATGCTTGTACAGGCATGCATGAGTCTGTAAAAGCCATTCTCCTCTCTAGCCCCCTTTGATGCCTAGAATCCAAAGTGAGTTTCCCTAATAGAAATGTAAGTGGAAGTGTATGTCAGCATTTTACTCACATATGGTTAGGCAGTTGTTAAACAGTAGTAGGATAATAATTTTCTCTGTTACATAAACCTAAATGATGACTGATACTCCTTTAAAAAATGAATGGAAGGATGGATTAAATTGAGGGGGAAATAATAATGTCATCAGGCACTGATGTCAAGCCCATGTCAAGCCCAAAAGCTATTTGAAAAGGGAAAAAGGAGAAAGCTTAAATTAATTGTATTTTAAGTTATACTTTAAATTTAGCAACTGAACAAAATTCTTAAACTTGACCCTCAGAAAAAAGCGTGACTGTTACTTGTTTTTTTCTTTCACTTTACTTTCAGGCTTTATAAATTGCAACTTTCCCTATCTTCTGCACAGTCTCTCCTCTTGGCACTTAGTTCTGAATTATTGCAAGCCTTCTTTCAACTGCTTTAACAAAGCAAACTATCTCTTAGACACATCAGAGATTGCTGTAATAATTATTTTCTTTGCCTGTCATTCTTTACAATGTTATTCTGCTCTGTGTTGATGTAGTCTCTTCTATATGGCATCATATACAGAACAATGCTACATATTTGCCCTCAGCTGCAATATTTTATGACTTCTCATGGATTTCAGCTCTAATAAGCCCTTTCAGTCAAGCATCACTTATTTACTCAGTAAAAGGTCCCTAGAAAAATATTAATCTAATATATAGTTTTCTTCTAATACCTTCCCCTTCTTTGTTTAGGATTTTGCTGACTACAAAGCCTAGCAAAACCAGTGAAGGTACATCAGATTCTCATAAGCCAAGATCACTTCTACTGATCCTACATAATTCTTCCATTCTATTTGCTCTGTGGGAATGGTGAACTCTTCAGAAATTTGGACTACGTATTTCTATTCTCTTTATACAGTACTGGTATCAATAGGATAGGTAGCTTGAAGGGCTACAGCAATATAAATAAGAATTAATAAAGGTGGTAGACCTGTATTAATCCAGTTATAGTGTGCACATCATACTAGACCTGACCTTGTCTTTTTCTTCCTTGTCAAAGTTATTCATCAGTATACTTACTACATACCAGCTGAGATGCCTTTTGCAGTCCAACCACAATCCACTGTCCTCTGCACTCATGCACCCTGAGCTTTCTGCTGGTATCAGCAGCATCACAATACCAAAGCCAACTAAGTAAAAATTACTACAGAGAATTACAGTAAGCCACAGCTCACACAGCCATGGCAGCTGGAGGGAAAAAGCTGGTGTTTCCTACAAGACACAATGAAAATGTGGCTATCAAATCTGGATCAAGACCTTTACTACCACTCAGAAGTGCTAAGACTGAAGACTCACACTGCTGCAAGACAGTGATTGCAAAACTAGAGGATTCAGACTTCAAGTGGTCTAGCATGTACATCTAACATTCTTGTTTTACTGACAGCCAGAGAAGTGCTTTCAACTCTTCAACCAGGGGTTTATCTAAGGCAAACAAAACTTAGCACTGGCTGCATTTTCAGTTAGAACTGAAAGCAGCATTTTGTCAGTAGAGAAACCCCGTAGTCCTCTAAGTAAATGCTTCTGGCATTGTCACTTGGTTCTTTTTTTGATAAGGTTTTGAAATACCTTTGCAAGACAACAGAGAATTGAGTCAGTCCTGCAACCAACCACCTGGAGGGTGCTATTGGTGAGAAGGGAAGCAACACTGTGTATCACTGTCTCTGTTGAAAGTCACCTGGCATCTTGGGTTTACTGGACTGGAAGTGAAATGCAATCTTTAGTGGTGTAGGTGTCACAAAAATGTCCTGCTATACTTGCCTGTAGCTGAAAGAAGGCAGTTGCCACATTTCTTGCTCACTTCCCTTGGGATCCACTGAGGGAGAGAGAAGGTGCGCTTTGCAGACATATGGTTCTGGTGGGAAATCTAGCTCTGCACCAGAAAAGGCACAACATTCCTCCTGCTGCTCTGCATAAAATGAAAATCCTGTAAGAATTTAAACAGGCATTTTGTTCATTTGGGTCTCTCAAAGGTGGACGTACATGACCACCAGGGAAGGGGGAAAAAAAATGAAAAAAAATGTTGCTTGAAGTAAAAAAAACCTCTCCCAAACAAGAAAGAGGCTAGGGAAATGGTGCTGTATAAATGTGGGTTTGCATTTGTCACTGTTTACTGGGAAAGATATGTAACCTTGAAAGCCTGAAATAAAATGAGTAATAGGACAACAACTATGCTATCTCAGCCAAAAGGATGATCTAAAATACCTTCACATTATTTATACTTTCATGTATTCAATATTTGCCTAGCTACTATTATCTTTAGTGGAGTTTGTCTGCATCACATCTAGAATTTTATTGCAACATTTAAACTTCTGATCTATATAAGAGTAGATGAGTAGATTTGTTTGCTTCTAATTAGTCCATAAGGTTTTTAGCAATGTTGCAAAAATAAAAATTATGAAGACCATTAAATGTTACATATAAATGTGAAATTGATTAAATACTGTCACACATAAGAATGGGTAGTCATAAGTGAGGGTGAAGCAAATTTCTTGAGAAATGAAAGCTGGGTACTAGGAGAGACATCTGGGACAGCACAGGACATAATGATTTATAACATGAAGACAATATCTCTTCTACAGGGGAACCGATAAATGACTGTAGCGTTAACTCAGGGAAGCCTGACAATTAAATCCTGTTGAATGGGCTTCGGGTAAACCTTCAGTAGTCATAACAGCTAAAATACCCCTGGTGAGTTTATCCCAAAATGCACAAAAAACTTCTGGCTGGGCAAGGGTTGAAGTCTGATTTCATTAAATGAGCAGGCTTAACAGCCTATAAGGCTGATGGGAAATACCATTTTAATAATTCAGGATGAAAGCTACTAGTGATGTTCTTATTCTTCACCTGTGTTGTAAATACAAAAGTTTCATGAGAATATGGGTAAAATATATGAAAACTGCTGTATTTAATCCAAGGCTGTTGCAAATGAAATTACATTTCCTCAGAACAAAGAAGTTTTGCTGCAACAGTCATCAAGCTCCAGTCATACCTATGTAAACAAGGACAGCATGAGACAACTGCTTCTCATTCCAGCCAGGAATTAATTGCCTTTGAATTTATTGAAATGCATCCACAACTAGACCTAAGTTCCTGTGTCATCTGCCACTTCAAAGACTTCCCTGCTCTACTAGTGCAAACTAAAGACCTTCTGAAAAAGCTTTTTTACCTTAATTTTTCTGGCTTCGAAAGAGGGTGCAACCTTTAAGAGATGTTGTTTACTCAAATGGAGTACAGCCTCTGCCATTCGCTCACCTTTCAGATTACTGCTCTCTCAACCACTACTTAAGGGATCATGTTTTGAACCTTCTCAGGTTGATTTTGATAATTCATGATTCTTTACTTCAGCTATAAATGTCAATACAACAAGCCATGGACATAAAATAATCCCAAACTATCTTTATTCCCTACAAAAGCTTCCATTTTTGCAATTTGTTCTGCTGGAACAATAACATTAGAGGAGTTGACAAATTTCTCAGCAGCCCACCTTTTAATAGCTTTATCCCTAAGAATGTAAGCATCATTAACTGTCTTCTCCATATAAAGTTTTTGCTCAACACATTGTCTACTTAGGTTGTACTATGCTAGAAGGAACAAACACAATCTGTCCTAAATCCTGATGTTACTTACAGTTATCACTGAATTATCAGAATCAACTGAATGATATTCTAGCATATATCTGAGACATGGACCCAAGATGCTATCAATTCACATGAAAAGCTTTTCATATTTTCTGTACTTTCAGAGAAGTAAAAACTGTGCAGTATTTAAGATGTTTGAAATATCCTCTTATCCACAGAATGATTCACCACAGTGCTCTAACTAGAACTGTTCATACTTCTTCAGTTTTTAGAGTGTAATTCAAAATACATTTCTGTATTTTACAAACTGTTATGTTTCTCTAACATACTACACAATTAAACAATACGAACAAAAGTTTTCATAAAATCACACGTTTTAGACATTATTATGCACAATAAATTTATGACCTTTTTATACATTATCCACAGAGTTCTGAAAAATAATTTTCATATTTGCTCAAATCTGATGTTTACCTTATTTTTTCTCTTTTTCAGGACTCATCTTAGAAGACGTAGACAATGTTAACTATGCAGTTAGAATCTACTTTTTCATCTCACTTTCTTACAATCTAGCAACTATTAAATTTCAAAAATAATACAGTTCAGATTTTGCTATCAACAAAAAATGAGACAGTTAGATACTGCTGCTAAGTGTCATGTTCCTCTTTTAGATAGTTCTCTGTGTTTATTGGTAAGACTGGGCTGTCTACAACTTCCATTTGCACAAACATCACAATTAAGCCTTAGATGAAAAGTCCTCTGTTCTTACAGCAGAAACACCTCACCCTCATCACTTTTTTCATGATATACAGGAAAGAAACTGTGATTGTTTAGAAATAAATGCAGACTTCCAAAACACATTAAAACCTTCAGCATGAGAAGCTTTAAAAGAGATCTCATTAATTTTTGATTCACCATTTGGAACTAATAAAAACTGTTGTCCCTAAAGCCAGATTGTACACAATGACTGCATTGCAACTACTCTAATAAGAATACTTCATCTATGTGAGTGGTCTTCAAATACCGTAGCTAAAAAATGCCACTTAAAATTTTTGCATGGTGCAACTCTAATCTTGTCCACAGCTATTGTATACATCTAAGAAACTTTTGTTATCTACTTGGTACTTTCATAGGCCTAACAACCTCTGTGAAGTTAATTTCAATAAGAGAGGCAATTAAAGTGTAATTTCCACATTAGCAAAGCAAACACTTTGAAATACCATCTATTTAATTTAAAGCAAACTTCATCAAGCTATACCCAACCAACTGTATCCTGTGACAGAATAATTGCAATTAATCCATTTTATTTGTAGCAACATATGTTTGGCCTACATGTCTGCTTCAAACTGCTGGTGGGTGTCTTTGCAGGAAGATTCTACATCACAAACTTTGCATCATATAATAAATGCACCAGCTCACCACATAATGCTGGATCTAAAAGTAAAAATATCCTTCTTAAAACTTTTAACGGGTCCTTGTATTTGCAGTCAGAAGAACTGATTGCCATTGTTTTATCTTGTGTAACCGCAAAAGCTTACAAAGATCTGCAAAAGTTATCCATCTCACAGTCCACAATTATACACCTTTCCATATCTTCTTACGCTCCTCCTTACCAATTTCTTACAACTGATATTCTTTAAATTTTTGCTAATGTCATTATCCTCCTTTTAAACCAAGGAAAATTTTGCTAACTACTCCAAGGCCATAGCTTAAAAAAGCCATTAAGAAAGTGGAAGTGCTGCCTACACAATCAGTTCTGCTTAGAAATCATGCAAAGGAAAGTGTTCCACCTGTAGCTGAGATCACCTTGCTGATGAGCATCTGAGACACCTTCTTGAGTGGGCACTGACAACCAGGCATGGCATCTTCAGTAGGCATAAAAGACATGTAAATACAGGACACCAACGAGCTGCGTGGCACGGTGAAAATGCCATAGCTCTCCCTATTTCCTCTCCATCCTGTTCTGAGAACAGCAACAGCAGCTGTATGTGCATCCATCCCTCACACTCTTGCAGACATACCTAACGTATACTGGTGGCAGAAGATACATATGCTATCAATTTACAGTCCACTTGGCCCACAGTATACTGCTGCTGCCTAGTAAAATCTCATTGGAAAAACACAGATTGGTAATTGAGTTGAGACATCCAGTTCAGATTCACTTGCTTGACTGTAAAACATCACTGTATTGACCCCTCTTCGTAACACACTGTGTTAGAATTTTTATGAAAATTTCTTATATTTAAATCCTTTGCAAGATCAAAATGTAAATTGTTAGTATTTTTTCATTGTTTGCCTTTTTCGTTCACAAGATTTTTTTGGTTTTTTGGGTATTTTTTGTTTCTTTTTCCCAATTTCTCTAATATATAAATCAAACTTCTTTGTTATCTTACTCTCCACAATTCTCAAGGCATTTTTCCTTTTGGTTTAATCTGAATAGGCGTAAAGATTTAACTGTTTTCCAGAAATGTGCATTTTTAGAGTTTAGAAGATGTCACTTGACACTAGTGACCCAAGACAGCAGTAGTTACAATTCCAATCTTCAACAAAATTTGGTGCCACCAGCAGACTGCACAAAGTCCACTTCCCAGGCTGGAGTACAAGGGCAGAGGTCAGCCTGAGCATTCCCATTTCCATTGCACAGAAAGGAGTTCCTGAAGCAGAAGTGAGAGAACAGACACGGCACCAGGGCTCTTCCTTCACAGGGATCAAGACACCAAAGGAGGATTCCTTGGGCCACCAGTTCCACAAAGCCAATATTAATTGTTCAGTGATGTGTGTAACTACTCTTGTATTCACAAGTATTTCTATTTCTTCCCCCTTCCATCCTTTTTAATGAGGACCTTACCCAAAAGCAAACACTCAATGGTATTTGGCATTGATCACACTAATCCAATGCAATTGCTGCTTCACATGATAGTGAATTACACTTTACCTCCTAAAATCAAATATAAGCTTTTATTTTACTACATTACTATGTACATTTACTACTACCATTCAACAATTACCCTTGTGCATCTTTTAATTAGATCATCAACTGCTCCTATTGAAATAAAAATCACTAGGTCTGCTCTTTCAGGATATTATACTTTCCACAACAAACATTAATTAGTTACTATACAAGTTTCAGAAGAGTAATTAGTTTAAAAGAATGATATTCAAGACCTGTAAGCTCTTCAGTATTGTAGGTTAGGCTAGAAGAGAGTTTGTTATTATATACTTCATATTCCTCAGGTCCTTTACAAACAAAAATAAAACAAAACAAATGCAAGCCCCAAAAAACCCAGAGTAATTCCAGCATCTGACTTTTTCTCACTGTTCCATTTTTTTTTTCTGAAAGATTACTTTAATGTAACTAATGGTGAAGCTTTCACTATTTTATCTACTGTTTTACCTCTCATAATGCAGCAGCTACTTGGCTTGGGTTTTTTTTGTTAAGAATGATGTCTCTGAAGATGTTTATCCTAAATTCATTACCATGACATCCTGATTGGAACCTTTGTTCCTCCAAAGTAGCTGCAGAACACTAAAAAACCCAAACAGAGACATGAAGCTATCATCCATGCATGTTACAAGTCAAGCAGTTGTGAAAAAGAGATGCCAATGCAAGAAAATTGCATGTATAAATCCGCACTTGAGTTTTTCATGGAAGCATTGGAAGTCACTTTATATGAGGGCTCTGTCCTCATTCTGCAATCCCTGCACTGCAAGGTGGCAATAAACACTGCTTCTCCATCCCTTTTCCTTGTGAATTTATGACCACATTTCATTCTCTTCTGTCATCAGTATCCAGCACAGAAAGAAGTAAAGGTGAATGCCCCAGAAGATGGCAGATTTGAGCTCAGCAAAGAACCTTTAAAATAACCCTCTGAGAAATTCCTCTGCTTTTAGCCTGTACTTTTTAACTCAACTGTAAACTCTGTATTTAAGGAGATATGCCTTTACCACCCTCTGCAAAATACATTGGAAGTCTTTATGAATAAAACTCAATAAACTGAAACCTATAAGTTTTTTATTAATTTGTTTGAAGCATTTGCAAAAAAATCCTTAAACATTAAAAAAAATAAGCCTTGTTTACTCTCTGGACATAAAATATACAAATTATAAAATATACTTATTATAAACAAATATTCTAGCAACCTATCTGCTCAAAAGAGACAACACTGATACCATTTGCTTTCAGTCATAATCCCAATATCATTGTTTTAACAGAGGTAGACATTGGAACTGCATTACTTTTAATCAATGGCAAAATTCAGAAGCAAGTATGTATCTTATTGTTGTATACATTACATATATGACAATCATTCACCCTCTCTCATTCACAGGGACATTTACACAAAAGTTTTTACAAGTAAGAGTGGCAGAACTTGTTTACATCTAATTTACTGTAGATATGTGTAAATTTTCCTGGCATTACAATACACTGCCTTACTCCCTGCCTAACTTTGACCAAATGGTGCAGTACAAAAAAGTAAAACCAGACATTAAATAAACTTTATAAATATATATTGAGCATGCATGACCTAAAAATTGCTGCGTGGTATCAGTGGTAGCAAAAGCTCTTACTGTGCAAACTGCACAATGTAATTCCACTTAAAGCAATGGACTGCTATGAATAATACGTTATAAGACTTTTAAGAAATAAAGTAGAAAACTATGATCAAACAAAAGACTTTTAAGTGTTTAGCCACCAATATGTCTCTTTGTGATTAATTTTAAGAAAGAAAAGTCACAACTGAAGATCCATTATTAGTACTGGTCCAATTACACATGCCCAAAGATGATCAAGATGATATGATACCTTAACATTTAATGAAAGATTTCACTGGATTTCTGAAGTTTGAATAATGTCAGGATGCAATTAGTTCCTCTGTATTTCATTACATTGCTACTAAATTTTTTGCCTAAAGAAGAAGAAAACTCCATTTCATTAACAGGAATGAGACTGGGAATGGTCTGATTAAGTATACACTCTACAAACCAGCAGATAAATATTTCTTTATGACTACCAAAAGTTTTGGGCTTAATTTCAAATTACTTAACAGCAAATGTAATCTCATATCCAATTAGCAAATTCACTCACCATGATTCCAGTAAGTAAACAGACCCCTTTTCCACAGTATGTATTTGGTACCATATCCCCATATCCAATGGATAGAAAAGTTATTGAAATCAACCACATTGCTCCAAGGAAGTTGCTAGTAACATCCTGTTGGTCATGGTATCTGAAAAGAAGAAGAAAATTTCTTTATCATGAAAACGTTTGTTAAACTCTTTTGCTCTCGGAAAAAATTGTATTAACTGGTCATACAACCATTTTTGTATACAATCTCATTTTAGAAGCAGCTGTAAGGAATTAAGTATAACTCAAATACAATTACTTCAGCAGTAATGAATCAGAAGGTATAAAAATAGCACTACTAGTAGAAATGGTTTATAATTTGGTATTTGGTTATTATCGTAAAGTAGCAGAAATCTCTTTGTTTTTAACAGAATCTCTTCATCAGGGGTACAAATCCTGGTAATATTCTGCAGTAGCATAAGACATCATTCTACCACAGTTGCTGCAGCCTGTGGCAAATATGAGAGTCAGAAAAGGTTGTGTGCACAACCAGACAGCAAAGTACATCTTCATCTCCTGGTCTAAATGCAAGTCTATGATCAGAAATCCAACCCTGAGCTAACACATAAATGCTGACTTAGACAACATATGGTTTTCCCTCTCCTTCTACAAGTTCAAGGTAAAAAAAAAAAGTATGCCATTGTATTTATCACCATCAAAAGATGTGTACCTTAAATGCAGCAAAAACTCCCTTTAGTGTTAAGTCAGCTGTTATGCAAAATGTCATGATGTGCCATTTCTTGACTTAGTTTCAGTATTATAGTAGAGTATGTTCAGTTTTTCTCTTCCAAAACCCCCTGAGTTCAGATTAATAATGTTGTCTTCACATGACATATACACCTAATAGAAGGTGAAGATACATTTTAGGTTTAAAAACCTGTTGTCACCACTCACTCTATGGTGGGGAAAAAAATGCCTAATAGCCTAAAGTAGATGGAATTTTGCTCCCTGGACAGAGCAGCTCTGCCACAGAGACTATCTGCAGCAGCCACTGCAGACTCAAGGTTGCAATCACCCCTGCAGCTGCTGTGAAGCCTCAGGTTAACTAAATGCTATTAGATTCCACAAGGGTATTATTTTAGACAGTCCCTAAATCTCTGTCTCACAGGGGGTCACAGAGGGCCATTTATTTAATTAGTTCACAAATCTGTAAACAACCTGCTTTCCATAACTGAAATAACTGCTTCTGTTTCCTTCCTTTCCAGACCACAATCTCCGTGACAGACCAAGAATGCAGAGCGAGCACACAGGCACTCTCAAGAAATTCCATATTCACCATAAATATCTGCAAAATGCTATCTTCAAAGTCCCACCTATGGTCTGTTGATTACATACAACATAAAAGCTCTTTGACTGCCAGAGACCACAGCAATCACTCCAATCAACTCTGTTCCACACTCTGCCTACATTTTCCTCTCTCCTGGTGTCAGTGTTGTCTCTCACAAACTTTATACAGGATTTTCTGTTTTGTCTAGAACAAAATCTAGAACAATGTAGTAAAAGCCCATATTTGGAAGTCTTAAAGACAAAAACAGTGATAACCACAACAGCAAAAAGAGTTGAAAAAAAACCCCAGCAGACTTAACTCATGACCACAAAGCTTTGCATATAGCAAAACACTATTTTACATTGTTTATTTTTCTAGACTGCACTAAAAGTTATGGATTTTAGTCTCCACTTAACCATGTAGCAAGTAACAGCTGTGAAATATATGGATGCAGAGAGAGAAAACACAGTTGTCTCATCCAGAAGGCAAGAAGAAAGCCTGTGTACCTATCATGCTAATCCTCACAGAGTATCAAGTAAAAGACATGATCCATAGGGTCTGGATGAGCCTCACAGAAGGATACTAAAGCCACAATACATTCTAAGGTCAGCAACTCAGGTAAATATTAATAAATGCTCACATAAATATTTATAATACATTTCTTTAATGCCTGTCTTTGGATTTTGAATCTGGTCATTTCCATGCTTCATATGACTGAAAACGGAACATTCAACGACAACTCACTAAGTTCCATAAATAAATAACCCATAAGGAATGTCAAAACTACTTTCTTAAGCCCTGAACAACTTGAAGAAGAGATAATGAGAGTGTTTATCCACTAATCCTCCTTTACCCATGTCAGAAAACATACAAGCCAACTTACACATAGGTTCTTTAAAAAAGGTGACATAAATCTTAAAAAGCCCGTCAGAAGTTTTTCAAGTTTCATTGGAGACATGGAGACAAGTTAGGTTCCCTAGATGAACAATTCATTACAGCCATCTACATCAATATTCGTTGGCACAATTTGAAGCTCTGTTTAAATGTTTCCATCTTGTTATCTCAAGCCTCCTGGATTTCCTACTCAGAGTATTTCACCTAGTTATGATTTTAAGGCTATAGTTCAGCAATCTAATGTTGTGTGCTCAATTTAAAAATCATTACCAGTACTTAGGAATGAATTTACTGTGACTAAGAAACAAAGGCTACTTTGTGTCCTCCTATTGCTGCAATTGCCCAAGCACAGTAAAGTATGCAAATTACATAATTTGCCTGATTTAATATTTTTAAAAAAACTAAAACCTTTTCTCTTGCAACCATACATGGAAAGTTGAAGGGCTGACTTCTCAAGTTAAAAATCTGTAAGTAAAATTGAGACAGTAGAAACCAGTATTGCACTCATGATAATCCTATCATTTCTTTGTGATATTTTTAAGAAGATGGTTTAATCTTGTCGCATATTTTTCGCAACCTCACTTAAAATTTTTGAATCTCTGTGGTTAGCAGTTCTGGTACATTTCTACACATGTAGACACGTGGATGGAGTCTTTATCCATTTATCCTTTATCTGAATTTGGATTTTCATAAGATTACAGTTGTGGCAGCATATATTTCAAAGTACTTTAATAAGTCACTGGGCACCACTATCACTTGGGACTCAAGCCTGAACCAGCAAAGCCAGGAGAGTCTTCTGCTACTCTGTGTCCACAATTAGGTAAAAAATTATTACATCTGTATCAAAGCAGGAAAAGTGACATCTTAAGAAAGTAATATTGCAGAATCTTACTTGTACAGTCATGGAAATGGCTACAAATTAACACTGGAGGCATTTAAATTGCTTTGTTTTGAGGAGGGGGAAAGAAATCAACTCACTCCCTTCAGACTTGCTTTCAAAGTTATCCCAGCATCAAAGACTGAACCTCTCCATTTATGCCAGGAATAGCGACATGGACACAGCAGAAGTTAAACTTTCTCATATTTTTCTGTAAGTCCAGCTATAATGTATGGCACCAGAGGTCACCAGAAGAACTCACAAAAGCTATTCCTAAAACTGTATCTTTCACTTCACTACTGAGATTAACCCCAGTAGACCCAGTTCCAGTGGTCATCATAGAGAGAAGAAAAGCCAACCACACCAGCACTAAAGCAGAGCTGTCTCACTCACTGTCAGCCATCATAAGCCACTACAAACAGATGTTTGTAGCTGGACTGTGAAAGACAGCTTGGATGTAACACATTTCAATATTCAACTGTAGTTTTCCTAAAGTATCCATTCACTCTATATTGAGACTTCTGAAATCCAACAGGAAAACACTTTACCATGAAAAGCTAGGAAACTTGAAAGGTCAGAATTAAAGAAAAGGAAACAAAGATTTCCTTTCAGTGACAAGTTTCACACAAAGCAGAATCTTGTCATTACCATCCAAATTCCAAAATGGAAGATTTGTTGTAATTAATTCTTATTTATATAAAGGTTTTTATTTTTATAATTTTTAATTTTTTGAATTAGTCCTGACAAATATATTCATGTAAATATTTAAAGCCCATTATTCTTTATCAATAAAAACTTGCGTAAGAAAGATAGTGAGTCACTTGAAGATAAGAACTAGTATTTAACTGTATTGAAACTAGTATTTAACTGTATTAAAACTGCATCTATATACAGTTTGATTTTCCGGATTATACCCAGCCTCACACAGCTGCAGAATAAAGGGTCATTTAGAAAAGCCATGTATTCCTGCAGTGTACAAAAATCATTGGCTGAAGTCACACAGGCGTAAGAATTATTTATCACACTTCTTTTCTAATAAGGGATATGTCAGCAGGCAGGCAGGGCTGCAGCTGGAACACACTATTCACCAGGCAATCATCATCCTGTGAAACATCACTATCCAGTACTCACCAATCAGTATATATAATAAGGCTTGACATCACTCTAATTTAAACCAAAAATAGCTGAATGATTATATTTGTCAAAAAATAGCATGACTCAGTTTCTTCTCAAGCAAAACTGACTAGGAGTTTAACAATTCATCTCAGAAAAATATAAATATATTCCTCAGGCGACAATACTGAAGCAGCTTTGCTTGTCAAAGAAATATTTCGCATTCTTTATCCAACAGCAATCTCTTTATTCTGCTTTCACTGTTAGTATCATGATTTTCAGTACTGCTTCCCTTCCTTGTTTGTATGTGATGAAGTTTCATTTTATTGGCAAAACATCTGCTTTTTGGCTGCACATAGTTATCACACATTCACATCCAGATATCTAAGGCACATTCACCTTAGAAAGAGATTAAGAAGAAGTAATAAAGAATAACACTAAGCTTGACCACTGGTGCATTAAGTCACAGTCAGCAGTTTCAATTCAGTTACTCTTGCCTCCATGAACAGCTCTTTATACTTTGCTATCTTTGATTTTGCCTTCTTGAAGAAGTCAAGAAAAGAACTAAAAATGACTGAAAAGATCATAAGATTTCTATAAGGAAGAAAATGGACTGCTTCTACCATAATCATGAAGGAAGTCCTGGCAATGGTGATTCAGACTGAGTTTTTTCTTGTAAAATCTTAAAATCTTTTAGACTATTAACAGCTGGAAACAGGCTTATCCCATTAAATCTGAAACTTGTCAAGGCTCTGTTGAGAAACTGATTGATCTAACTACCTATTAGAGCTCCCCCACAGTAACAAACCATTCTGCTACTAACTGCCTTTTTAGTCTTAGTTAGATGGTTAGTACTAGCAGCATTTTATCTGTGATGATAAGAGAGATGCCTTTGTATCCCTTCTCCTTTCCTCCTGTTTAAAAGAAAGGAAAAAAGAAATCTATAATGGCACATGGAAGGAACAGTGGGGCAGAATCCAAATATGATGAAGTCAATGGAAGAAATTTTGCCTTGATTGGCTTAGGATCAGAAGGAGAGCTTGGAAAAATGTATGCTGCTCCTTATCTTTTTTTCTAACACATCTGTTGGTGTCCCCTAAATATTTATGAAGAGCAGCAAAAATGTTCTTGTCACAGTAACTGCTTAGTGAAAGTATAAAACACCACAACAAATGCCTGCATTTAAACAGACTGACTCACAACAGTAGCAGTTGTGAACCCAATCAAAAGTAATGGGTGAGAGTCAGCTGACTGGATTGCTTCTACCACAGCCAAAAATGTTCATGATTTTTCTGCTAAGACCATCTTCAGGCTATTTACAGAAAGCAAATAAAACCAAGTAATGTGAAGTATTCTATGCAATTAGAATAAATTATTATGCTAGCTAAGATGAATGAAAAATATAATCTAAACCAAAATTACGTAGGAGAGAAAAATCAACACAAAATCAGACGGGTGAGATAGTAGGTTTCAAGAAATTTTATCATTATTTTTTAATATAAATTATTTAAATATTTAAATATTTAAATATTTAAATATAAGGGTGAAGACATAAAATTACCCCTAGCTGCTGTCAGATACACTCCCATCAATGCCTGAGCAACAGTTAACCCACCAGCAGAGAAACAAGGAATAACTGCCTTTTTTACTAAGGGTGCCAAGCTTTTATTTGTCCTCCACTGGTGGAGGCCTTGTCTTCAATGGTGCTGTAGAGAGCTGATGCTGTGCTAAATCAGTATATCTGTCTGCAGCTGTAGTTGATAGGAAGATTTTCCATCTTTCCAAAACAAGCCATTCAGTTACAAGGAAAAAATGCTGCTAAAGTTCCTTAAAAGTATCTGACTTTTTTTTTTTTTTTTTTTTTTTTTTTTTTTTTTTTTTTTTTTTTTTTAACATGCTTTCAATAATAGTGTTTAGAATGTTAAGAAGAATCTGTTGAATTAATTCTGTAAACACTGGGAAATTGGAAAAGCTTTAAATTCAGGACAGACAGCAATCCACTAGAAAGAAGATAGGAGAGCTCAGTATCAATGTATCAAATAGTAATCCTGCAAATAAAGTGGTAACTACTGCTTCAGAAGGTCCTGACTATATGAAAACAATGTTTCTTATCAAAGTTTTCAGAGAGTTCAGGAAGAATTTTTTCTTGCCTCAATTAAGAAACACACCCACCTCTCCTCAAGCTCCAGTTTTGGTACTTATCCCTCAGTACAGGCACATTCTTACTCCCACTGTGTTCTTTTCAGTAGTTTCAAGCTATTTTGTTCCTGCAGTGGCATAACTGAAGTTGTGACTTGTTGTGACTCAGCAGAATAATGAATATTCCTAAAGCACTTGGAAAGTTGTACAAAAAGTCCTAAACAAACCCTTAACTCCTAGATACCTGAATGGCCTTTGCCTACAGATGTCTTTTTTAGACATATAATCTGACTGTTTTGAAAAACAATCAGGTTCACTGTGTCTAAATATGGCTCATTATAATAAAATTGAATATGCACAGCAGAATAGAAAGTAAGGCATGTAGGCCTATCTCTCAAAGGTGAAATCTGGGACTACCAGTAGCAGCTGTCACAAAGGTTCCATGACTGATCCTTCTAATTTCAAAAAACTTACATTAATTATTCTTTGTAGAAAATTCTGCTATATCTAAAGTATTTGGACTAACACATTTTATTATGTTCAGACTGCCTTCCTTCAGAAAGATCTATCTTCTTCATGTTCTAGAGCAGGCTCAGGAATTCAGCTTTTCTCAGCTGTTTCTTTACATTTGATAAAATTCTGCCATCAATAAAAAGAGTTTGCATGTTTCAAAGGAGTGCCTTTAGATTTTAAAACCCTCAACTCTCTAGTCTTTCCCAGTTCCTATATACACACCCAGACTCTGCAGAATATGCTTCATATGCATATGCTTCATATGTTTCATGCAGAAGCACGCTTCATACAGCTCAAGCTTTAAGAGGCAAAATCAGGCTCTAATGGTTGGGTTTAGTTGCTGAATCAGGAGTAGCAATCAGCACCAAAACAGTATGGTATGAATAAGTATCCTTATTCATGGACTTCAGCACATGTATTACAATGTGCTTCACAATTCCATGATCATATTTGGTCTTCACAAAAAGCATACTAGTATCTTTTCCAATGAAAAGCACAACTGGTCACAGCATAAAATACATTATTGGCATAGTATTTTTGGCCTCACTTTGTTGGAAATGAAATATCACAATTTAATTTTTCATAGCCTCTTTGGATGAAGTCAAAATTTCTGTTACAGCTGATGATTATCTTGGTGGCCTTCACCTTCTGAGCTCTCACCTCCCCACTTCAGTTTCATTAGCCTGTATGCCCAAGCTCTGGCTAGAACCCAATGAACTCAAAGTCTTCTATAACGACACACATGTTTAAAAATAATTCTCTTAAACTAGATATTAAAAATTTGCATTACACCAAAATTCTTCATATTGCCAAAAATAGTGGCATATCCCAAAGAAGCAAAATAGCCTCTTAAATGCATTGGTATCCATACATGAAGCAACATAGAAAAAAATCCTTAGTAAACAACCATCAGGCTTTCCACAAAGCACATGAAAAATTAGTAGTTGATACCTTTTTGTTACTTTAGTGAGGAGAGCAGTGACCATGGGGAGTGAACTTGTTATCAGGCTCTTCTTAAACATAAAGCTGATTTACATCAGCATTTCCATGTCACTGTTCTACCTGTTACAATACAGGCTGCCAAACTATCTAAGAATATGTTTTTGAAGCTATCTGAATTTAAAACTAAATTTAAAATGACTCTTTAATCCAGTGGAGAGACATACTGTCTGAAAAGCCTAAGACAGAAGCGGAAAAAAGGAATACGTCTGTTAAAATTCTTGACAAGCCACAGTTCGAGTAAACATTAACTCTGCTTTGAAAGCAAAATTCAACAAGTAATCCAGAAAGAACAGTGACTGCAAATACACTGACTTAGAAATAAAATCTGAAATATCCAAGAACTGTTTCTTCTGTAGTTCTGTAGATTATCAGAAGTTGTTCTGTAAAACAAGCTACTATAAATAGGCAGTAAATGTGATATTAAATATATGAAAATATACGAAAATATAAGAAAGAAGGAAACTGAAGTGACATAAGCAAGCTTGAGAGAAAACTCCTATTTGTCCATACTTTTAAATCTTATTTTAAAAGATATGCATGCATATTTCCTTACAGCTGTATTGTTCACACAGTCTAATCATTAAAATTTGTCAATATAATAAGAAGGAATTGTATTTTTAAAGATTGCTTTAATTTTTTGAGGTCCACAAAAGCACTGGCTAAATCTGTGTTACGATAGAAATATGACTCATTGAAAATCAGAGTTTCTTAATAGCTCTACTGTGGATCATTTATATTCACTGGCAACTAATTCTAACCCTCCTAAAATTTTCCCTTATCTTCCATTTTGTATTTCCTCTGGAGATACCCTGTTATTATCTTATACCTAAGCTTCTCTCAGGAGGAGAGATTTTTTTTAATTGAGATTATCAAAATCAACTGATACCTAAAGATACTGAATTAGTTTGCTGAAGAAAAACTTTAGAAATAGAAGTTTTAGAAAGTAGAAATATAATTAAACACTACAGACTTTAAATGAAACATACCTTTTTTTTTGTACATAAAACAGGAGAACTAGGTAAAAGTTGCCTTTTATGGGGGGAGAAAACAGGAGGAGGTGAAATTATATAGCAAAGATTATGCTGAATTCTTCAAAATTACTTTCTGACAAACAGCATTCTGAAGGATTTTTTTCTCTAATGGAACTAATTTATCATCACAAAATTTACTGGTTCTGTAGCTGATGTATTGCCTTCTATAAAAAGGAATGAAGTACAAGCTCATGGACATAAAGTCTGCTGGCTTGGGATTTTTGTCTAAATTTCATTAGGATATCAGCAATTTTAGCAACATATGCAAGTTTCCTAATATAATGGACACTGGGAACAGATGACTAAAACAAAATAAAATAAAGTGAAATAAAATAAAATGCCAATTCCCTTTCCTTTAGAACTGAAAAACAGAATATTGGATTAATCAAAATGTATGTTCGGGATAAATTGGAGAATAAAACCTGCTTAAATACAACAGCACCTTACAAGTAAACATTTTTAAAAATCTAGATAGGATTTACTTCATTTGGATGACAGCAGAAGCCTGCAGTCAGTTCAAGTTCCACTGAGGTCCTCAGAACTGGAGACCAGTTTAACACTCTGTATCAGGAACACTGCTGCAGCTATGTGCTTAATTTACATCAGCCAAATTGAACTTATTGTTGATTATATTTTAATTTCTTTTATAAAAAGGAATGACTGTATTTACGGTTTAGCTTCGGTAAGTCACTGCTTGAAGCTAAGCAGACTTTACTGAATATTTCTATAGAAAATTCCAAACCCAAAGTCTGTGTACTCTTGAGAGTCAGGTGAAAGTTGTTCTGGATCGCACTAACAATTCATTCATGAAGTCCTGGGGACTACTTTTAATAACGAGTATAAACACGTAACTGTGAATTGCTGTATGGAGCAAATAAAACAAAGAAAGCACTTGTAACAAATATTTTTCACTTACTTTTTATTTATGAAACTTCACCATGTGATTGTCAGTATTTAAGAAAAAATCCCAAGGGTTCTCCCTTTTGAAATTTTGTCCTCTTTGTCAAACCAATCAGAAGGCTAGGAAAATACTTTGGAGTAAATTTTTGTGACTAATATAGAGATGTTCATTTACAGGGATTAAGGTTATCTACAAAAAGACATTTTTGTGACTCTGTTACTGTACATCTTCCAGCAGAGTGAGTTTATACAGATCAAGGGTGAAAATCTGCCACAAGCTCCTCAAGGCAAATGCAAGTTGAGAGAATATCATAATTTCAGATAGGCTAGAAAAAATGAAATAGAGCTACATGTAGTACTTTACTCTGGCAATGGTAATAAAGGAACATCATCCTCATTTGCTTATACAGACCTCTGCAGTGTCACATTTGAAGACAGATGTGTTGCCCACCTAAATGCAACCAAAAAGAAAAGGCTTAAGAGACCTTCCTTCACCATAATATGTTAAATATGCTAGATACAATTATGGCTTTCTTAGCTCTATTTTAGGCCTTGACATGTTTTCACCGATTTCTGTTACACTGTTAGTGTGAGATTATATGAAGTCTGAACCTCGTACTTTTCTCACCCTTTTTGTCATTAAAATGAGTAAAATCTGATTTTTTGCTTGTCAGGCAAAAAAGCCTTGCATTTTCAGTTTGTTGGCCATTTGCTTTCAGGACAGAATAACTTTTGTAGGGATCATCCTCATTTTAATGACAAACATTTATTAAAAATAAAGGATCTTGCACTAATTTCTCTAAAGACTATGAACATAACAGAATATTTTCTATGGATTTTTTTTTTACCAAAACCATTTTGTTGCTTGATATCTCAGCCTTCATTCAAAACTTTTTTGAATGCAAAACTGAATTTTAACTGCTTTCAATGAAGTACTGAAGAAAGAATGCAATTCTGTGCCCTGACGAGTGCCCTGAAGGAACCCTGAAGGAACTTGAGCAGATGACATTTTTAGAAAAAAATACATATTTTTACTCTGTTTTTAATGGAAGGGAGTACTCTGGATGGTGTGGCAACAGAACTTACCTTTTACCTTTGATGCATGTGTCTTAGAGTTTATAAATAGAACATGTTAGAAGAGTCCCTTAATAAACCAGAAGTTATCTAATATCCATTGGTTACACCACAGGCAAATTCTATGGGAATCATACCATGGTAGATGTGTGAATTATCTATGTGACTTTCATACTTCAACTCAGTTCCCTGGTCAAGATTTAGACAAGCAGTCATGCTTAACTAAGGATGTATACAATGGGAACATTCAACTTTGGACTGCTGTCTTTAACTATACTTGCTAGGAAAACTAGATTTAATTTTAAATTTGTTTTTCAGAGTGTGGAATGCTTCATAAAGGCTGTCAACATAACTAGCATTAAATTTCAACAACAAGCTGGAAGATGAAATGTTAAACAAACTTGGAATCTAATCTACAGTGCTCTCTTAGCCCTAGAGAATGAGACGAAAAGTTCGCTGATGAGACAAATACAGAGAAAGTGTAATATGCACATGCAGGTCTAGCTCTGGAAAGAATGGTGCCCTCTGGGAGTTTTTATGCCTCCTTCGTTGACTTGTTGGATGTGCAAGACTTTACAAATACAAGAAAAAACTCAATACAGTTGAAAAAAAAATCACAAGAATTTTTAAGAACTCTATTGGGACTGGAGAGGTAAAACTTTTCTGGTATTTTAACTGTTTCAGCTGTCCCGCTTTATAAAAATTTCTAAATTTATAATTTGAAAGCATCACGAAAAGTAGCAAAAAGAGATTATTTATTTGGGGGTTTCCCCCTCCTCATTTTAAATGAGTAATGAAAATTTTCTTGTAGGTCGAATACACCTTATTCCATTAGAAAAAGTCCATTACATTAAAGAATAAACAAGTCTGAGATCTCAGCATAGTTGGTTTGGGAAAGAAAAACTAGACATTGAACTGTAGATGTTTGTCTCATTTCAGTAGAGTACAAGCCATGGTATACCTAAGCTGTACTCTGAAGCTACAATACTTTAATTTAAAAAAATTATAAACAAGCACATGTTTTAAATAGATGGATGGATGGATGGATGGATGGATGGATGGATGGATGGACGGATAGATAGCTAGATAGACAGATAGATACATAGATAGATAGATGTATACACAGAAAAATTTTCCTGTAAGAATTCAACTACATTTGTATGTTACCTTTTAGAGAACTGAAAAAATGATGTGACTAAAACAAAAATTATCCTTCATGTTTAAAAGAAAAGCCCCTTGATTTTCTCTAGATTCCATCCTTTGACATCCAAAAATTCAGTTGTGACTCCCTTAAAGGGGGAGAGGAAAAATAATTCCAGCCATATGGTTAAAGATCCTTGGAAAATACATGAGATTTATAATCTTTCTTTTCCATGATGTACATCTTCAGTCAATTGGTCCTCCAAATTTCAGAGTCCTGACTGAAGAAGCATGTGTGGAGCTGTGGTATTGCCATAAGGACTTCAGCAGGGAATGGCTTATATATTCTGAATACCTTTCCCAAAAGCATGAGAAAGAAAAATGTAAGCATGCAGAATTAACATTTCTTTCATTTTCATACCTTTCATCTGGTTTCTCAGAATGAGTATATCTAGATTGCATCTCTACCTGTACAGTAATTTGAAACAATACAAAACATCAGCACTGCCAATCACACTTTAGTAGAATCCTTCACTCACTAAGTTCAAATAAATTTTCTTATTCAGAATAGGGACACCACACCAAACAACAGCAGTAAACATAATTCTATGCATGACATAGACACAAAGAGCTTAAATGACTTTGGTAAAGGTCACAACAGAATTTCAGGTTGGATTTTCTAGCTCATGCTATTTTAAACAAACAGAACATTTTCTTTGTCAGTCAATGATGCAGTTTGACACAAAAAATAATAAAAAAATGCACTGTTTATTGTTTTTGTGACTTTTAAAGTTATTTGTATATATTTAGCATATTTTTGTTGGTATACTAAAATCTTCACTCCAGTGTTCTATACTACCAAAAATGCTACTGCCACTTACCTCAATAACAGAGGAGTCCTAGGGCTGATCCTACTAAAATGATGCTAACAGTATTGTAGTCTAAATTTTTATTTTCCTTTGAAAAAAAAATGATAATAGATCGATAGAATGTGCAATTCCAGGTACAGATCGTTGTGTCTCCTGCAGATACTAGACCAGGACTTAGCATCTGCTTCTTGGCCTAATATCTGTGCTTGATGTGATTTTCTAAAAATCAAGAGAAATACTCCAGTACATCAGAAATACAATCACTGAAGGACAACCATGTCCTGCTGAGGTACACTTTCTGAGTAAGCAGGTCCCAGTACACAAGAAACAAGGAAGGCAACTGATGTGATCTGTTTGCAAGGAGAAAATACCACTCCAAAAGCAGTATTATTAAGAGTTATCATGCACAGTTTTTGTTAAATCCTTGTAGGTTTGGGAAAGGAAGAAAATTAATGCAGAAGGTATTACTGAGAGCTGACAAGTATCAAGGTGTTCAATTAACTAAATGTAACACATAATTTGCCTTTGAACACCTTGGAAAGAATCTACTGCAAAAGACTGCAATTTAACATCACAGTTTAAACAGTCAGGGTTACAATTTTAGAAACTCATTAGTCTGAAGGTGTATCATGATTTTCTGAAAAGATAAATGATTAAAAACAGAGTTAAAAAAGAAAAGACATTCAGGCATGAATACTTGATCTGAAATCTGTTTTAGGGAATGCTGTATCTCAAATTTCAGACTGTGAGAAGCCTTGCCAATTACATTCACTGTACTCTTTTTAGTAAAAAATAATAAGAGGTTACCTTTAACCCAAAAAATTAGACCACCAAGTATCTTCTTTACGAAATGCAGTGAAAAGACACATTGTTTTTATTAGAAAGCTATTACTTAATGTAAATATTTTGCAAAGTTGTTTTCCACGTGTACAACTGTCAGCCCAAAAAATGCACAGTCCAGCTCCTGAACTGACACTAAGGTCATATATATATTCTGGACAATTCTCAGGTAAAGTAAATTAAACTGGTAAATACATGTTATTCGATAACAACAAAGAATGTAGTGACTGAAGAACATGGACTACAGATTAATGTCATCCTTCTGTAGCTACCAAAAGCAAGCCTGAAGCTTGATGGCTGCACTTCCAAACATCACCTGCACCAGAGCACACTCCACATTCTCCTACCGCCTGCAAGCCCAGCAGTTGTTGAGGTATGTGTTACAAACCCATGGCCAAGTTTCTCCCTTGTACTGTGTACAGGTGTATAGATAACTACTGGATTCAAAACAATGCAACTGACCCTGCTGGCACAACCAATTATAACCAAAATACCTTCCATGGTCAGCTGTACTTTTTGCCAGAGCTGACCAAGAGCTTCTCTCCTTCAGAACTCATGTCCTCCATCCACCCTGTATGTACTAGAGGTGACAGCCAAAAAAAAAGAAAACATGCTCAGCCAAAATCCTCTTCTCCCTGCAAGCAGCATTAGGCTACAATGGGACTAAAATATTCTTTCTTCCTTCCACATAAAATTCTTCAATTTAACTTTTATACATCAGCTGAGGAAACAATGTATTTTGACTCTTTGATGCTTTATTTCATTAAAAAATATCCGGGAAAACTAAAACACAGACTGGCTCATGGTTCTTTCTGTTAACTAAAACAAGGTACTCCTGCTAGATGTCTCTTTGTTTATTAAAAAAACCCCCAGATTTTACAGATAATAATTAAGCATTGGTTAAAGTCTTACTAAAAAAAATTACACTCTCATATCACAGAACTGTCAACTGCAAAATAATTTATCAAGAGTTATTCAGTCAGCACCTTCTTCCTGAATATGGATTTTCATGTCAGATACTAATAACTTATGAGATCACCAGGTTACAGGTTGAATCATATAGGCTTTGACAGCCAAGTCCCAAACTTTTAAAGATTTTAGTCACATTTCTGATTAGTTGTTTGCTCTACTGTGCAATAACCAGAAGGTCACTACTTTAAAACCATGTCCTTTGTAGCTTTCCTAGTCTGCTGTTGAGTTTTTCCTATGAAATAAACACCCAACCAAAGATAAAAGGATTTAAAGATAAAAGAAATAAAATCAAAGTTCAGCTGCTGTGCTCAAGCAGCAAGATACAAGTGTTTCATCATATTTGAAAATGGATATACATGTGTTAGTAATGCCTTGGGTAAAATCACTGATTTTTTTCTTTAAGTGAAAGGAACTGTCCTCTCTTCTTGAGAGGTATGGTCTATAGCTCAAGGATTCAAGGTCATTCCCAATGCAGAAGGGTAAAGTCCTAAAGGAAAAAACAAAACCAAAACCAAAACCAAACAAAACAAAAAACCCAAAACCAACAAACAAACAAAAAACAACTGTAGGGCCAGTCAAGCTGGTTGGTCTCACTGCAGGCTGAAAGGATCATCGATCCATATCTGGAGAAAACATATCTAGACAAAATACCACTAGAGCATGGCAAGAGGAAGGAATACAGCAGCACAAAGGGAGCTGTGGAGAACAAACCTTTAGTGCCTAGCTCACTCCTGCATGGCCAGCAAAAGTTCTTTTGGTGTCTTTCTGAGCTAGTCAGTATCCCAATGTGTAGTCTAGTAGTCCAGTAAATTCCACTTTAAGATTTTGGATATTTTATTTATTAGTAAGAAAAATTTGCTTTTCACTTTCAAGCTCTGTATATACCTTGCTTGTAGGGTCTCTTTGTACCTATTGAAGATGCACAAATAGCCTGCTCCAACAGAGGGATCACAGCACTACAGGCAAGGAAACCAAAGCAGAAGTGTAGTAAGTGAATGCCTTTGGATTGCAGAGCTGCTTGTGGAAAAGCCAAGTTTTAGTATTCCAGCCTAATGGAAAATCCTGATATTTGAAAAATTAAGTTAATTTATCCAGTCCTGCACATAACTTTCAAGTCCCAGGTTTTTAAAATCTTTCTGCCTTGTACTCCAAAACTGCATACAATGCAGGATATTTTTAATGCAGCCAGTCTAATGAGACAAAACAAATGTTACGGAACTACATTTGTATCTACTCAAGTTTGCAAGTATTAAAATATTCTTTTACATGACCAATGGTCTATTTTATAATGTCATCAAACAAAATAAGCACTAGTGAACAAAAAAAGTATCATTGCACTCCTATGCCTGGGACATACAATCTTGAAGTCTAGCATATCTGCAATATGAATCCCATTCACTTCATAAATACTTTTTTTACACATTCAGCTGACCGTGTTTGCCATAGAAGCAAACATTAACACTAATACTAATAAGAATCTTCTGTTCTGCAGTCACAGATTGAATAATTCTTATATATGTATTGGAATAGGTTTTATTGTTTTAAAGACAGCATACACTGGTTTTATTGCTATTTTCATGTTTTAAGTAGTCTTTTGCAAGTTGTAAAGATTTAGTTAATTCATGGAATAAATAAAATCTTTAAAAACAACCTACTGCACTAACAAAAAACCCAAAACATTGCAAAACCAGTTTTCAGGCCTGTATGTAATTCCAGATACTGATACTAAAGTTTGTATCCAAGGCTCATGCCATCAACTTGACATGATTTGCATGATTACACAGGCAGATGCAATCATTTTAGCCCCATCATTAAAGAATTTTAAGCTAATGCACACCCACTGGCTTCCACAGATTCTGCACCAGGTTTCAAACCAGGCTGTATTCTCACAGTGTCGACACCCTCTGTTTCTGTGTGTTCTTATCCTATTCAGGTACCTGCTACTCTGGAACAGGTGCAGTACTTTTACCTTCATTACACCTTCCCAGTGATTAGGGATGGGTCTCTTTTGCTGTCAAGCTTGGCAACAGAAGATACACTTAAGCCGTGTGTCACAAGCACCGTATACAAAGTACAGAACAGGGAGTTACGTACAGTGCCAGACTGTTCCTCACCAAGGAGGTGAGACTGCAGTGCAGTGCTGAGCACACACCTGGCATAGCTTCACTGACCTTACCAGATAGGGCACTTGGAGGTCCCACCACCAAACAGACATGAATATACATTCACCTCCATGAGTGAGACCACAAAGGCTCCTGCCTCAGGCTTCTCTCCACTTGAGGAAGGGAGTACATAGGGAAAACAAGCCAGCTAGCAGGGTGTAATTCCTGCCTGGGCAGTGTTCTCAGCACAAGCTGTCAGCATAGTCAGCATCCATCAAAACTGAACAGTTCAGCTAAAACTGCCCTATCAACACATGAAGGCATCATCTGCATCTGAACATCACTTCAGAAGTGTTTAGCTCCATTTTTTCCCCATTAGAAATTACTATATTTATTAGTACTGCAGTATCCCATATATGTGTTACTCTTGGACACCACTGTGCTGAGCAGTGTGTAAACACAGTTCAAAGACAACCCCTGACCCAGAAGCTTGCAACCTAAGTAATCCAAGATACTTGCCCAACTCGCATTGGACTGATGCCTTTAATGCTCAATTAATATATTTCAATTCAGTGAACCACTCTTGTGGAAAGCCATAGGAATTTAATTTATCACAGAACCAGACTTAAAAAGAAATGTTGGGTATCAATCTGGTTTAGAAAAAAAATCAACTGCAAGTATGCTCATGTTCTATTTGCTCAATCAGAAATGCTCTAAATTGATCAGTCCAAGCTCTGAACTAGTATAATGTCACTGTTTTGGGGAACACAATTGTAAATCATGACACACGCCAATACTTGCTACTTCTAAGTGATGTTACAAATCACTTACTATCTCCAGAACAGCTGTAGTAAAAACTATAGCTGATTCTGAACTTTGCAATAAAAAAAAAACCTTCCCAGGCAAGAAAAACCTGCTATTGAGAAAATAAATTAAAAGGGTAAAATCACAGAAAAGGAAAATAAAGAGCATATAAAATATTGAAAAAGCACCCCCTCATTTTTCCTGCCATAAAACCACTAATTCCCTTGAACTGTGCAATTCCACAATGCTATCTATATCCTCATATTGACCTCATAAATTTGAATTTTAGGACGGAATAATAAATTCCCAATAGAAACCACTCTTCAATATCTAAGGCTAGAGTTCAGCTAGCGTATTGGAAGCTTGTTCACAGTGAAGTAATAGTGGTGTATACTCCTCAGCTTGCCCAAGAAGCAAAAAAAAAAAACAACCAGAAGAAAAGCTTAAATTCACACTTCAGGGTGCACTTTTCAAAGATGTTAAACGATTGGAACAACAAATTCTTTTTTGAAGTGACAAGACATTGATTTTTGCTTCACTATGACTCTATTTTACAAACATTGCTTTTGGCATACTATGGCAAATAGTTTTTACTCATTTTGAAGCAAAACATTCTGAATAGTTTAAAATGCTGGCCAAAAGAGGGAGGAAGAATTTAATTATCAATTCTAAAAATATGAGAATATGTAACTTTGGATCCAGCAATGAAATAATAATTTAAAAATCCATAAATTACTTTCTTCTCTGAAAGAATTTGGTGTATATAACCATTCTTACTGATCAGAACAAAGACATGCATTAGAACAGGTGCATCTGCTTCCTCCCTTAAATATACATAATTGTTTTGTTTTCAAGCAGCAAAAGAACACATTATTTAGCTATTAATCCTTCTGGATACGTCTAGAAAAAGGAATATTTTATTTAGATCAATTGCTCTTTTCTGGATCTGGGTTATGCCTACCAGACATTTACTAATGTACTCCTGTGAATAGACTCCCTTGTTGCCTTCATTGTGTGATAAAATAATGGATCTGATGGCCTATTTATAACTTTTGCAACAAAAATGCAATTGGTTACATATGTTTTTAGTTATTAATTGCTTTGAGATGTAAATATTATAGAACAGTAACCTAACATTTAAAGTTAAGCTACACTCAGTGTGTGCAAAACCCAGGAATTAAGACTCATAGGCAGAGAACCATTCATTCACAGCACAGGTGCAAGTCAGCATGATGACAGGTCATCCTTCCTTATTGTTGCTTTGAATATTAACCTTTTAATGTTTGCCACCACTGAAGAAACCTGACTGCCAGTAGCACATTCTACTTTCAGTGAGCTGTGAGCCAAGGGAAGGTAAAGAACCATGATAAATAGCCGGCACTGTCTATACACAAACACTATTTGATCTGTTGACAGTCATGAGACTGAAAAAAATAAAAATCATGTGTCATTGCTTCTGACCTTCTGAGCCTAAAAATAGCCTTAAAATTAAACATCCAGGCTTGGTTTGTTGATGCTGGGTTTTGTTTGCTTTTTTGTTGGGGTTTTTGTAGGGTTTTTGGTTGCTTTTTTTTAAAGTAAGAATCTTGACACTGGCACTGCAGAGAATGTAAAAAGCAATTTCCATTAGAAGGTCGTCTTGTGAATATGCATGCAATGTACAACATCAGATAAGATCCTCAAGACAAGCAAAGAACTCAAAAACATACTTAGAGGAAATTAGATAGCTAAGAAACATTTTTTCCTTCATGAATTACAACTGAAACTGTCAGTGTATCCACTAGCTTGTATCAAATGAATCCTTAACATTTGCCTCCCAGTTGTCATGTGTGAGATGCTTACTGGAAACTTTGTAATGGTATTATATTTCCAAGAAATGAGACAGACATTTATTTGTAGAAAACAAGAATGAGAAAAAGCAGAAAAAGATTTCGCCATCATACACAGATGGTATTTTGCATATGTGTGTGTTTTTTGTTTGAGTTTGTTTTTGCTAAAACAAGGAGAGAATACAGAGCAGAAACTGACAAGAGGGAGAAATGCTGACTAAAACAAACTGTTCAAACTGAACTGACTTCATTGCCAGAAGTTAAAGAGACGAACAAATAGAACAACAAATTGTGCCAAAAAGTGTGCTCTCTGAGGAAGAAGAAAATCCAGTTCTGTTTTCAGTTCTCCTCTGCAAATTCACAGAAACACCAGGCACATCATATGATCTGTTCTGGACATACAACAGTTTAATGTGGGCATTTGTGGTTCATACTGCTTGGTACACGGGCACATTATACCTGTGTGGGTAGCCAGAAGACAATATTGCTTCTTCTTTTACATAAAAAAACCAAAACAGATCCTAAGCGGCAACCTAGAAAAGCAACCCACTTCTCACAGAAGAGACACTCATTCAACAGAAAAGTAGAAGCACACTTGCCAGATTCTTCAATGACTTAATGCCAAATATATATACTTTCTTTTTCTTGAAAAACAAAACCTTTCTGTTTTAACTGATACAAACCACTGATGTCCATGCACAGATCTATTTTAAGTAACAACATATGTATGGAAAACTGCAAAATTTAATCTGCTTGTAGGGCTCATAATTCAAA
This sequence comes from Zosterops lateralis, assembly GCF_965231275.1. NCBI lineage: Eukaryota > Metazoa > Chordata > Aves > Passeriformes > Zosteropidae > Zosterops > Zosterops lateralis. The sequence continues at coordinate 54,302,720 of NC_139800.1, read as the reverse complement.
CATAGAAGTAACATTCTCATAAGTGTTCTAGATCCTGAGCCTCAGAGATGTTATAAACACAAACATCTTTTGAGTTCAACCTAATAAAAAAAATATATTTTCATTATGAAGCCTACACATGACAAACAGCAATATACTGCTACTGGCAATGAGAAGGCAGATGTTGAAACCTATGCAATGGAATCTCCCCCTCAAAACAGACATTATGTATACAGCAACACTTCATGTGTTCCCCACCTTCACCTTCCAAATTCTCTCCTCTAGATTACCCTGCCACCCCAGCAACCCATTTATACTCAGCTGGCTGTCCACCACCATTATCTGTACCATGTTCTGCCCTCATACACAACCTTAAATAGCAATCATGGAAAATACGTTGCTCACCAACCCAAAGTGTCACTTGCTATAATTAGCATTCTGGGAGCTAACTATATAGTCATTAAGGCACTAGAGAAAGACACATGTCCTGTCTTAGTTCAGAGTATATCAAGTGATCAGTCAGATGACCATTAATGCAGTCAAGTCTTTATTCAGACAGTGAACTTGCCTGGCTCAACCCATGACCTGTCTCCACAGGTTATCTTTCAAGAGGTGGATAATGATGCTCTTTCATGTTACTTTCCTCACAATGAAATATGGGCCTTCCAATCTCCCTTCCTATTCCCAGGATCATTTGCAATAATAAAAACCTAACTTTGAATAGAAGAACAGTCTGAATATCAGGCTGTCATTCAGCAGCAACAGCTTTTGCTGAGCACACACAACTCCACAATAAAGGACACCGCCTCCTGTGACTTCCCTTCTCACTGAGAACATAGAACAGAAAGAGAATCTTTCCTCACCATTCCAAAATCTTAATATTTTAATCTATTACATCTTATCATCATCATCTTGTTCCAACACAAAGGAAATACTAATAATGTAGTATTAGTAAAATAAAGCAAACTCTTATGTAATGCTACTATGTAACAGAAGTGATGCAAATAAATAGTTAACACCATCAAATTTTATTAATATAAATCACCCTTTATCAAACCAAAGCTACCAGGCTGTTGCCTAATTCCTAATTTTTGTTAGATGTATCAAAATTCATTATGTTTTCATATATAGTGTCAAGTGGAATAGAAAACACTCCTAATGATAGAATTTATTTTCAGGATCATTTTGTGTACATAAAAAATTCTAATAAAAAAAGGTTCCTTGAATTAAAACTAAGAAAAAAATCAAGAGCAGCTGGGAAAAAGCATACCTTATTTGTGTAAACTAAACTTTTAACATCTAAGCAATTCAAAGCCATAAAGACCTTGTGAGGCATCTTCTGAGAACTGATTTCTACACAGAACAGAAATTATTCATTGGCCATATTTTTCCTTTCCCATGATAAATGGCTATTGTATCTGCCTCCAACTATGCAAAAAAAGAGGGATGTTTAACTTCAGATGGCAGAATATTAAGAGCATTCCAACGTGTGGGGTTTTGAGGTTTTCTTCTGAGAACTTTTTCTTACCACATACTTCTGTACGGGCTACAGATCTAAATGGTTTTGAAGGGCTGACTAGTAACTGGAATCCAGGGTCAGCATCTTGTGTGGCAAAGTACTTACATATTCCCTCAAGGAAAAACTGGAGGAAAACCACACAAAACTGGCTGTGAATGCCAACTAGCCATGAATGATTCCAAAAGCCAAAATATATTCTTTTAAGGTTTCTAAAACATAAAATTATCTTTTTTTCCTTTTTTTAAATATGAATCTTGGACTGGGATCCAGTGACAGAAGGCAATTATGCGAGAGATATATAAACCTACTATTCCCTTCTATATTTAACTTGCTTTTAGTTGCATTGTGTTGTGTTTCAGTTTTAGAGGAGTCTGTGGCTATTCAGCCTACTGTCCAAAGTATTACAGTCAATTCAAGGACAGCAACTGCAAATTAAAATGTGAAAAATCAATTACCAACTCAACAGAGTTGAAGAAAATTCAGCTTTTTGCAACCCTGATTTCAGTGTACCTAACCAAATAAATAATCTTACAAAGACAACAGTGATGCAGAAATGTGCTGCTTTTTAAATATAAATAAGCAAACTAAGAAAGTCAAAATTTTATGGGAGTCTTGTCTTCACTCCCCCAACAGGAAAATGGGTGAGGTGGTCTTTGTTTCTTTTATTTTTAATATTACTTATATACTATAGATTCTTGTCCTGCAATCTGTATACTAACAAATAAATACGTTTTAAATACATGTATCAGATAGTAGCAAATATTTTTCAGTAATTTTCACTGAGTTGTACTAACTTATTTTGAATGCACATGTATAAAAACGTTAGTAAAAAAAGATTATTTCATCATCATCACCATCATCATCATCACCATCATCTACCAGTTATATGTAATGACGATAGCAATGGATGCCGAATTATTCAGAGCCACTTCACAACTGACAGTTTGGGAAATGCCTGAGTAGACACTCAAGAACTCCTGAGTAGCAACTGTATTAAAACAAAACTCATAGGAAGAGAAGTGAATAATATGAGATAAAGAGGAAAGACTTTGCAGAAGTCAGTTACATCTGATATAAGAACATGCTTATGAAAATATAGCTGCTATAGATTGAGTCCAAATCCAGGATACTCCTCCGCTGCCAGGGAGGGAATATTCTGAAACTGTAATATCTCATTCTTAATACAGTATTTTCAGAATAATCTTAAACTATTAGTCTAGCTGTAATACGAGGAAAAAATATTGCAACAAAGCAATTTAAACAATAAAACTACTAAAACATGATTTCTACAGTCATTTTATAAGGTCAGATATTTTTCCTTATATCAGTTGAAAAGGAATGCAAGGAGTAACTTAAAAAAGTGTAACAGTATTTGATTTAACTGCTGACTTGAATCATCTAGCTGTTACAAGTAACTCCCCTAAACTGATTCTAAAATGGACAGACACGGAAAGGAATAGGAAAAACGAAATGGTCAACAAACAGTAGCACTAAAGCCTTAAAAATGTTGATGATTTTCCACCTTAAGGAAGGAGAAATCCATTCCGGACCTACAAGCTGTCTGAGGCATTAAATCTTTTATAGAAAACCATTCAAATTGTCTTCTTAGAGTTAACCTATCAAATATTCCTAAGCAATCCCATCCAATCAGAAGCCCATTTCTTTTTTTCTTAAAGCTATGTTTGAGAAATTCAATTTCAAGTTGTCAGCACTGAAAGCCATTTATTCTGCACCTACACTGAAGTCTGTGGTAAAGAGAGGTTGAAAAACTAGCTGAAATTGAAAATTTGACTCTCAAATGCACTTCTTATTTTCACTGGAAGAAAAATAGTTATACTACTGTAAATGTTCTCCCTGTTTCCCTTTACTGATCTTGCCAACTTCTCAACTGCATTTTGCACTCTATTTTTTTTTCCAGCACAATAAAACTCAAATTAGACATCGCCTCCATGCATTCTCACTGGCTATTTTTTCTACCTTATCTTCACTACATTTATCTTACACAGAAAAAAAATGAAAATTGGTATAAATGCAGGACATTAACAATTACTCTTAAAAGCATTTTGTGGTATCTGTCCACTGTGTTAAACATATCAACACACTGAAATCAAATTGTAGTGCTACAATAAACAGTGAGGCACAGATCTCGTTGCAGATGTCCTTCAGATTAAGAGGCAAATCACTCCTGACAAGGTCTGTCACAGAATACGAGCCAAACAACACTCAAATTACCTAAGACTAGAGAGATCCATTTTAACAAATGTTTAGGTCCCCTGAATTCATAATTTAGGAGACAGAACAGGAGTGAAAAATAGAAAGACAAATAGAAAGAATTGAACAAAAAAACCAATCTTACCTTTCACAAGCTCGGACAGTCCATGCAGCAATTATCCACAATGAGATACTAAAAACCAACAGTACAGTTCCTGGACATATTGTCATTAGAGTCTTCATAACAAAACGGGTATTGAAGTTTATCTTATTTAATGCTCCAATGCTTCTAGATGAGGCATCAGTGAAAAGTTTGCTATGCAAAAGCATAACTCTGGCAATAAGATACAGTCTTAAGAACATTGGTATAGATAAAATAATATCCACATCAGCAGTTGTTGTGGATGGAGCGTAAGAAAAGGCGAGCCGGGCTGTCCATGTGAATGTGTAATTCCCCGGTATGGGATGTATAGCACACACCAGTATTTCCAAGCAGATAAAGAAAATACGCTCATAAGTCATGGCTATTCTCCAGTCATCTGCTCCATTGTCCACCATGAACAACTGAAATAGTAAAATATAAGGTTAAATTTAGTACATAATTTAAATTTTTTTTATAATTCCATTTTAAATTACCATAGTTTTCTATGCTGTTAAAGACCACAAAAAAACCAAACAAAAAAAAAGCCATCTCAGAAAATATTATTACATCACTACGAAAGGAAACATAACTCTAGATAAGACAAAAAGAATTTTTCAATACACTATTTTAAAAACTGCATATAAAACCAAATTTTCATTCATTAGTAAGTAAGAATTCCTCATATTTTTTTAAATTGTAATCTTTTGTTTTAAAAAAAACTCTGGACCCATTAGCCTTGTCCATTCAAAATCAATTGTTTACTCTAAGTTCATAAAATTGAGAAGTATTTAACTGTTTTCTGAATAGATAACTAAAATACAAATTTAAAATACTTCTTAAGATCCCTGTTAAGCTTCAACCAAGGTGATATAGCTTCTGTAGAAGTATCCGAGCTTTCTTCAAGGCACCAATACTGATCAATGGAAGATACAAAAGTACATGAGAAAGTGCACAGACTCAAGAAGATATCTCATGGTGCAAATATGAAAAACAATAGCCATCGAATATCAGAGTAGCTCAGGCAGCCAAGTGATGTCCACTAGTACTGGAAAATTAAATGCACACGTTGGCTGTTGCACAATCAAGGCTTTCAACTTGTCACCCAGAAATAAAGGTATTAAAACATTTCACACTGTTTAAAAATTATGTGCCTGATGATTCAATAAATAAATAGCTAATCAAGCAGTACTTGTCACTAGTTGAGAATGGAAATATGCGAGACCTTGCAAACAGACTTTTTTTAGAGAGGAACATAACCCATTAGTACAAAGAAGGTACAATTTTAGACAGAAGACCTTCCCATCATTTCAACTATAGTTTTAATTTTAAAAAAAATGTTCAGTAAACAGGTAAGAGGAAAAAAAATACTTTTGCAGAATCTTTAAAATTAGCTTATTCAAAAATTATGGGTGACAAGGCAAAGTACATAATGTGTTCTCTAACGTAAGAAAGGTATTTTCAGCACACTAAACACTATATACACATCAAAACCCTATTCATTTGCACTCTTCTTTCCCCCCTTCCTTCTTTCAAAAGTTTAAAAATACAAGCTCGATTTCCCTGTATGTGTTTTTAGCAATCAAAAAACTATTCCACATTCTCCTCACAATACCATCAGTTTGTCTTTCACGAAAGTGCTCTACTGAAACTGTTTAGAGAAGTGAAAATTACAAATTAACTCCACTGGTGTTGAACTGATACTAAAAGAAATAAAGTTAACCACAGTAAGGAACACAACAAACCAAAATAATTCCTGTCTTTGTGGATCTGGTTTTTATCCCTTATGTTTTCTTCATCTTATTACACTGGATGTTGGTGACAAAGTTTTGGCTCTGGGAATGGCTGCAGGGATGAGGTGAGCAAGAAGCAGTCAGGGTTGTTCTGCGATGTATCCACTGCAGAACACAGCTGAGTTCACCAGTGAAGCAGGTGGTGCCTCTGTGAAAGCATAGTTAAGAAAGGGCAAAACATGGCCCAGGAAATAAGCACAAGAAAAAAAGTGAGAAAGAACACTGGAAATTCTAAAGTCAGAGAAGAAAGAGGAGGTGCTCCAGGCACAGGACAGAAATGAACCCACAGAGAGAAAAGATCTTGATAAAGAAGGCAATTCCCTGAACATCGTGGAGATGACTGCTCTGGAGCAAGCTGGGTATTTGCTGAAAAATGCTCACTTGCAGAGAGCTCACACTGCAATAGATCCTCCTTGGAAGAAATAATGTGCATGTAAGTCCCATGCTGGAGCAGATTTATCCTGAAGGGCTGAAGACCATGGAGAGGTCCCACACAGCAGCACAGAAAAAATGTGATGAGAAAGGAGTGGCAAGGAGGAACTGCTGTGGACAAACTATCATTCCCCATGCTCCCTTGCACCTCTCATGGAGGAGAAGATACAGGAGCTGGGAATGAAGATGTTGAGCCTGAGGACAGGGGAGTGAGGCAGCATATTTCTTGCCATCCTATTCTTCTTTAAAATGTCAATAAAGTAAATTAATTTCCCCCAAGTTATGCCTGTTTTGCCAGTGCAAGTAACTGGCAAGGGATCTCTCCATCTTTATTTCAACTCACAAACTTTTTCATCTTATATTCTCTCCTTGTGCTGTTGAAGAGGGAGAGCAAAAGCATGGCTAGGTGGGGGTCTGACAGCTGGCCAAGATCAACCTGCCACATGTACATACAGTTCTTATCTCCACTGCAATATTTTTGAGGATGAAGTCATACACTGTTGAATTAAGCTAAAGAAACACTCTGTAAATTCAATGTATGCACCACAAGCATGTAGGTTTTTTTTTACCTGTGGTCATTCTGCAAGCTACAGATATTAGATACATGAATTAATACTGGAAGTTCAATTTATGTCTGTCTGTATGTCTGTTTAACCAAAACAGTGCAAGTTTGCATGTAGCAAATGCACTATTTGGTATGAAGGGCCAAACTTTCAAAGTACTGTAAAGCTCCAGTGTATTTGATTCTTGTGATTAGCCTGCAAATGCTGTCAGTCAGAGCACAGAAGTGTTACACCAGTCATGAAGAAATCTAGATATTTAGAACACCCAGAATACAGATTAATAGTAACCAGTGTGACTGAAAAAAATATAGATAATGTCAGATCTCTCAAATGCTATGTGGGTTTACAAAGAAAAGAATAAATTTATAACAACTTTAAATATTTCAATTTGAAGATACATATCAAATCCATGTCAAAATGGCAGTGCTACAAAGTTTCAAAATCTGATGAGAAAAGCAATGGTCTTTTCTCCTCCCTGTTCCCATACACTTCTCATAGATTTCAAAAAGAATTCTATATGTAGAAAAACAATTGAAGAAAAAATTATACCTTCAGTAATGATTCAATTTAAAAGATGAGAATAGAAGAATGCTAAGTTAAACATGGGCATTAAAATTTGATCTTGCCATTTTCATAGCAGATAATCATATTTTATGAGTGATTTTTTTTAAAAAAATGAGACATCATTATGGAATACATACTTGATCACATAGCCACCTGTCAGCAGAAGAAATCCTAACATGCAACACAGATAGAAATTTCCCTGCACTTCTCAGTGGAATGGGTTATGCTTATGGACACAGAAGATGTCAACCTCCTGTGACCTTAGCTGTGACAATTTCTTCTAAGAAAACTAATATTTTAAAGCAGTAATATCTTAAGCTGTCATATAATGAGATTTAGGAGGTAGAAATATGAAAGGCAGAAAACACCAGAAGTCATAAAGATCCAGTAAAAACATTTCTATTTCATAACAACATTAACATTTCAAAATCATATTTATGAGGATGACTTCATCACAGTTCTTTGCTTAGGTTCAAACTATGATGGATATCAAACACTCCAGAACATGAACAGGTCTCATGCTGTGAATAACAATTAAGTTCAGACACAAAAAAATGATACAGAAATTAGGACAGGATTTCACGTACATTTTATATACTTCCAATTATGCAATCTACTTATTGCAAGAAGAGCACAACTCAAAGGGTATGTATGCACACACTTGGCTGATTTCAGTCAATCTGGCTGTAATAACCATGCATTAATTTCAAGATACTACTCCTCATCTGACTGGAGAATGATGCTAGCAATAGACAGAGAATGTAATAACAGACCAAACCTTCCTTTAGATTTGAGTCCTGCACTTCACAGAGAAGGACACACTTCAGTCAAGGTCACATATCTTATGTCTATTCATCATTTACAAATTTTTTGTAATTATTCAGATTTAAAATCTAATGCAATTACTTCATCAGTGTACTGCAAGGTTATCCAAATACAGAACTCTCATATACTTTTACTATGTCTCCACTTTGTATGAAAAATTTGGAAATTATTTTCACCAGGAATTATGTAATGCCTTTCTAGCATATTGTATGTGAATGTAAGACATAGAATCAATCTTTAACTTCAAATAAACTTGATATTTGTAGTGCCCTACTTTAAAAACATAAAAATAAATTTAACAGATATTTATAGATGGGTATGGGTATATTTACATAACACTTGTGTGTTACATAGTTACATTCATACAACACCAGAAGAAAAAAACAGAAAAGCATTCTAAACAGACAGATTTCACACAATGACAAATTAGATCAGAGACTCCCTGAAGGAGAGAAACAAAAGGAGAGAAGTTAATTTTCCTAATGTTGGCGAATGCAAAAAAAAACCCAAACAAAAACCACACAACTAGTCATGTTTTAAAAATGCCTTCACAGGCAAAAGAACAAATCTGAGAACTGCATAACTACCCTCCCTACTGTAATACTGTGGGGATACATTAATATAGGAGTAAAAGGGAAGCAATAAACAGTGATAAAGTGGCATCAGCGGTAGTGCTGGAAGCATTCCTCAGAGAAAGGAAATCAACTTTACTTACAAGTGAATTGTTGAAATTGTTTAATTTAAGAATCCAAATTAAAAATGGTTAAATACCGGAGCCACTTAAATCTTATGAAAGAACTGATAGGACTATGATTTTGAGTAGCAAAATATAGCCTCTGGGAACGATGACTTACCAGAATTTTTGACCTGATATTTTTTCTATAGTGTGCAGTACATAAAGTATAATTTACACAATCAAAAAAAAGGAGAAAAATATGGTAGACGAAAAGATACTCTTTTTGTCTCACTACTCCAAAAAGCTGAGTTACTGTCCTACAGCATCTCATTAAAAAAAAATTATTTAAAGCCATTTTCAAGTCATGATAGGAGATCACTATCTGAAGCCTTTAGCACAATTGCCTCCAACTAGGATATGGAAATTACTTTCCCACGTCATTGGAAGGCATGTAATCAAATGGTCTGTAAGTTACCCAAATGCCTATTGACCTTGGAGAGCTTACAGGAATTCCTGGAAGCTGCTGTACTCCTCATCCTAAGTACAATGCCCCAGATTAGAAACATTAGTGGGCTTAATACATATGTAAAGTCACGAGGCATCAAACTCCTTCTGCATATATAAAATACAGAAGGCAAATAATATGTTTTCTCACAAAATGACACGAGGGATTAGCTACCTTATATTTGCCAGAATGTTTCCCACATCCAGAATCAAAACCAAAGTTTTTAGTAGGTCACTAGACATGGATCCATGGATCCATAGCTATCTACCAAATTAAACATGCTTAGTTCATTCAAATGAGGAAGCCAGACTGCTTTATTACTCATACATGTACACAGGCATACACACACATATTCCCCTTCCAACTATAAACATGTCATTCAAACAGAAGATTTTAAAAGTCTGGTACTTTGTTTCAGTACAAAGATTATTATTCGTGTAGCACATTTAAATTTGACATCTCTGTGCAAAATTAGTTTTTTATAATGATTAATATTTTGCTATAAACAAAGCATGTATGTAAAGCAAACTCCATGTTAATGTTTCCTGGTGGTTAAACAGGCCCAAAATACTTCTCTCAAATAGAGCATTTAAATGTTATCATCTCAGGAAAAAGGTGCTCAGGGCATTTATAGTCATTGTGAATTATATTTTCAGAAGTTTAGTACCAAAAATTTCACATTAAAATACATCTGAACAGTACATCTTGGTGAGTCTGACAGGTCACAAGTAACCACAACCATTTCAAAAACCAGATGTGCTAAACAATGCTCTTACCAAGTTTTCTGTGTCTTTTTAAAATATCTATCCCTCAGATCATTATTTTTAAAAATGGAGATTTTTTAGAAAGAAAGGAATTTAGAATCAAGAATAACATAGGGTTAAATTCTGCATAAGCACACAAAGTTAAATTCCACCTACCCACATTTCCCTTCTGGTTTAATCCACATGCTAACAGTATTCTTTTTAGCTTTCTCTCTCTAAAGATATTTAGAAGCATTCCTCAATATTCTTAAATGGTACTGTACAGATTTTCAGCTGTACTCTTCATCCCAAACTATGAAATAGCTTAACACCCCCTCCTCCCCCCTCAACAGCCTACAATGCCAAAAGACCATTATAGCACTAGCAATTGCTGGGACATACATAATTTCTTTTCATATAGGTCTCTCCATATACATACATGTGCTCTAGGCACCCAAAGAAGGTGAAATACACCAGATAATATCTTATTGAAAGATAATTACTTTCTATGCAGATAATAGTATTAGGAATCAAAACCTGAGGACTACAATGGAAAAAAAATAGAAAAGACATTCCAAGATAACAGGATTCTTTCCCAATGACACAGAGAAGAATCCCCTAAGAAAAGCCTAACTATGGATTGAGCTAAGAAGTCATCAAAAGCTTAAAAATATATTAAAAAATCAAAGCAATTAGATAATGAGCTTACTATTAATAATAAACTGTAAACGGAATTAATACAAAAACTTTTTTTTTTCACTTTCATTATTAAACAGGTATTTCACAAGACAATTTCCTAGTATAATTCTGTTTGTAGTCTTGCTTGAACAATTACAGCTGAGCTTCCTCAGATCTGTAATCAAGAGAGATATTTAGTTACCTGAATTTTTATGAACCTTTGAACAAATCACAGCTCCATAAATAAAAGTCAGTCACTCAGGGTGACTACATTCATTTGAGATACTCAGCAGAATAACCACTATGTGACTCAACTGACTTGACTGAAACAGGAGTTTCTACTTGTCAATGTGTATGGAAGGTATTCCTTCATTTTAAGAATATTCTTAATTTAATAGCTATTTCATTATACCAGTGTTTCAGACACTACCCCCCGTGGTGCTTAAAACAATCAAAATAAGCTCCTTAAGTTACCAAATGTAGAAGGCTTCCATCCAGCATCAGAAGTTTCCAAAAACTCTTGTGCCTGGCTTTGAGAATCACTAATGTCCTCCAGGCAGACACAGCAGCAGCATGATTTAACAAAGCTCTGAACATCACTCAAGTGCAAGAATAATAACAAAGAAGGAACAAAACTGGGGAGTGGCTGACATATCTGAAGGCTGTGCTGCCATTCAGGGAAACCTCGATAGGTTGGAGAGCCGGCCAGTTGGAAACTTAATGAGGCAAATGTAGGGTGTTGCACCTGGGGAGGAATAACCACAAGTACCAGCACAGGCTGGGGGATGACCTACTGGAAAACAGCTCTCTGGAGAAGGATCTAGAGGTCTTGGTGGATGACAAGTTGACCATGACAGTGCCCTTGTGGCCAGGTAGGCAAGTGATGTCCTGGGGTGCATCAAGAAGCCGCCTGTGGCCAGCTGGTTGAGGCAGGTGATCCTGCCCCTCTACTTGGTCCTAGGGAGGCCATATCTGGAATGCCATGTTCTGGGCTCCTCAGTACAACAGAGACAAGCAGCTACTGGAGAAGGTCCAAAGAAGGCCACGAAGTGCTGAGGGCTTGGAGACTTTTTAAGGACTGAGAAAGGCTATTTGGATATAGCCAGTCCTTAAGAAACCTAACCCAGCCACAACACATCTTGCTCTGAGTTCAGCTTCCATCAGCTGGCAACTTGCACTGCCCTGTGCTTTTGCTGGCCTGCTCTGGACCATTCTCCCTCCTAAAAGAGTGCACAAAGGCTGTGCCAGATTTATTACCATCTAAAAGGGAAAATTGCAAAGTAAATGGATTGCTCAGGTCTACTTTCACAGATTTAAAAAAATGACCACATTGGACAAACAACCATGCTAATAAAATGATCTCTAACAACAACAAGCTCTTCAAAAATTTCTTATCTTTTAGGTTTGCTGTAACTACTACACTGAACTTGGTAGTACAAGGATGGAAACATTAATATCAAACTAAGGGATGATTTTAGCTTTCCACTGGAGCAGCAATTCCAAAAATGTGTATATGAAGAACACAGAATGAATTCTACATTTTTCTTGCAGATGCAAAAGTCACTAGGAAGAGATCTAGATTTCAATATATTTATTTAAAATAATTATTATACAATTCTTCATTTAGGATTTATTTTTCTTCATTCAGTACTAAAAATAATTTGTTCTATGGATCACTGCATGAAAAAAACCACCATCTTCCAAAACGACTGCCACCTGCCATTGCAAGAGAAGTCTCACTCTCTTCAGGGATGATCAGCTTCATTACCACTAGGAAAACTGGAACCAGTTTAAAAAAAAAAAAAAAAAAAAAAAGACATATTTTCTGAAGGAACTGACAATATTTCTGCAGGGGAGACAGAAGTTAAAGAAAGACACACTGAATCTGAAGCTAAATACGATGAGCTAACTCATTTGTTCTGCCAAAGGTGCACAACAGTACCTCTAAAATAGGAAACTGTTTTTAGGAAATGATGGGTACCAACACATCATATACACAAAAATCTGTTTTCTTGGTTCCTTCTCTAGTGTTTATTTATTACCTAAATACTTCAGGTATGTGAGAAAGTTTGAATGCTGTTTTTTTAAAACTGATTACATTTTTATTTAAATGACAGTGGGTGAGTACACATCAGCACCACAGGAATCACCAAGTCCCTGTAAGTAATTTTACTATCTTGGAAACACAGTTTAACCTAGAATTTCATTTGAGTGCATGTTAAAAACAGCTACAAATTTAGAAATGGAAAATCCAAGTATTTCCTTAAGCCTGACTATTAAAATAAGGAAAAGTATATTGTGCAGAAGGAAAAGCAGAATGGAGTTAAAGGAACTTGTGTATTTAGAAACCTTAATAAACATAGTTACACACTAACTCCAAGTGTTTAGAGGCATGTGGTGTTACTCAACATCCTGGCAAGTAAAATTTTGAGGTGGGAGCAATAAAGAAGGTATGTACTTAACATCTTTTCCTCTTGAAAGCCTAAAATGGGCTTCTGGCAAAATCCTATAGCAGAAGAAGTCTACAAACTGCTTCAAAGATCACTTAAAATCCATTTAAGTAGGGCAGTTTTCAACATCGGGTTAAATAAACATAGGTACAAGATTTTTTTACAGGTGGATTCACCATCTCTGGATGTGTTTAAGAAAGATGTGGCACTTGGTGCCATGGTTTAGTTGATGTTAGAGTTGGGTTGGACTTGATGATCTTGGAGGTCTCTTCTAACCTAATGAACCTGTGATTTACCTCTATTTCATAATAGATGAAATACCACTTCACTTGATCACAACTAGTTATGATTGCACCTGCTTCCTCAGGGAAAAAAAATTGTCTTAGCCTACATCGTTGTATACAAAAGTTCTTTTGCTGCCCAAGAGTTATTTGAATGTTATGGTTTCGTCAAATCTGTCTGGTTTACAGCAGCTCTCAGGTAAAAGATGGTCTGTTCTGAAAGGAACTTGTTTTTTTAATATCTCTGGAAATCAAATACATCAAACATATTTGCACTGATAGCAGTCAACCCCCTTAACGTCCACAATTTAAATTAAAACTGCTGTTCAAAATGTTTCAGAAAGCTTTATTTTCACAAGACTTATGCTCAAAGGGACATACTAGCACCGCAAGAAATTCTGATTCTGCATGACTGGTGTAAAAAGATAACTAATACTGCATCAGAAATGCAGTGAGAATAAATTTGATAAAAATGTCATCAAACTTAGATGCTATCAGTGAATGCTCAGGATCATTATTTCTAATAATTTTTATTATTTGGTTAGGTAGGAACTAATTTATTTTGTGCTGTCAAGCCACACCTGGACATTCAATTGTTCTCCAGGTTCCCAGACTGAATTCAGATTTCTTATATATGTGGATTTAATCTGTATGTATGTATTTATTTATTTATTTATTTACATTGTGGATGCAACAGTGCAGACTGAATCAAAGTTACTGTGCCATTTTTATTTTTAATTAAAGACATGCCTTATTCTCTACCTTCAACAGATAGATCATAGTCTTAAAAGTGAAAAACTGTAACAAAAAAAATTACCATTCACCAACTAGAATGAATCTTTGTTTTATTAAGTAACAGAAAATGAAGCTTCATTATGCATTACTCTAGTAAAAGACACAACCATACGAGGTCAGTAAAAGGGCAAGTGGGAATGCCTGTGTATATCTGTAGTAATGCTACAGAACTTGCAGACCTATGAAAGATGGAATAAAAACTTTTAATAGAAATAAAATGCTTCATAAAGAACAGTACCTCATTAGAACATATTGTGGAGAACTACATTCATTTTGTATTTCAGTATTTGGGACATCTGCTAAAGTAGGCATGTAATTCTTGAAAATTATAGGCATAGATGGATGGCAATTACAGTGTCTTATTTACATGACAAATGACTGATCTGAGCATAGGACTACAAGATAGGAAAGCTGGAGCTTCAAGTCTAGCTATGAAGCCATCCCCAGATTACATCCACAGCACTTGAACTCAGTCTTGGTGCTGCCTTTCATAAAAACATCCCTTACGTGACAAAAAAAAGGTGAGAAATTGTCTGGGTAATTGCCTTTTACAATTAAATACTTTTATAACATAAATACTTGTTATTAAAGCTTTTCCTTCTTTTCAGACTATCTTATACCTACTCATTGAGCCACAGAACTGATATATAACTGTTTATTGAAGACACGCAGTTACATCATTTTTTGCAGAATACAGAGAAGAAAGGTCACGAAGCTCTTTATCCACAGGTGAAAATAAAATTTATAGGTATGAGCCCACATGTATTTACTTCTCAATTTATTTTTTTTTTTAATTTCAAATATACACCTTTACAAGAAGGAGTTTTGAAGATGAACTATACTTAGAGTTACACCTATTCCGGCTTTTAACTCTCTGGTTTTGACCTTCATGGCTCCTGCAGCCTTCAGTAACTTTTTGATTGTATTAAATTAAAATTCCATAAACAGTTATGTTGGTCAGTCATATAACAGAGAACCCAGCTCTCTGCTATACATCAAGATAAGTCTACAGTATTAGTATAGATAAAAAGTTTGGAATCTGCCACTTTGACACAAGATTTTGTTCCTGTAGGGGAAAAAAATCTAGAGCACATTACTCTTGAAAAGATTAGGAGCAGGGCTTTAAAATATAAAGTTACTTGAGGCTTACCCTTTTGCTTTACGTTATATGGAACACATAAGAGTGTTTCCATCCATCATGAAAAGGTTTAGAATTTCCTCAAAAGGAATTTAATTCCAAAAGATTGGTCTGTCTCCAACAAAATGAAAGAGATAAAGAAGCACCTTAGAAGATACAAACATTGCTCTTCAGAACCCATTCCTCTCGCTCCTTCATGGAATATAAAATATTCATGCCCTTTTATAAAATGTCAATACAAAACTATGCTTATTAATGACTGTTTTCACACAGATGAAGGGCACAATTTCAGGGACTGCTCAAGCGGGAAGAAGGGAATCAAACAGTAAGTTACAAATGTGTACTACTCTGCAACTATGAAAATATTTATGCATGACACTAACTGAAAACTTTTGTTTGCAAAAGCCTGGGTTAAGACACACCAGTTTAAGATATAAAATGTTCATATTTGACTGCTGCCTTTACAAAAGAGTTATTTCTAAGCTGTAAAGCATGTTCTCATGACAGTGTCTTTTCATCTTCTGACAGACACATGAAGAAATTTCTTAATGTGACTTTCATTAAAATAATGGGACAAGGTCAATTTACACAACTGAATCAAGAATATGTTGTGATATTTCTCTATGAAGAATAATCACATAAGGGATCTATATTTGTGAGTATCTAAATTAACTGGATCTTTGGAGCATTTCAACTTAGAGTACTCATTATATGTTAGGGATTTGATCCTCAAATATTTCACTGTGTATTTCTCGCATCACATTTATTGAACAGAAGTTTTTCCATTCATGTTTTTCAATGTAATAGTGTTTAAGTTATTAAATTAAAAAAAAAAAAGAATGAGAAAAATTAAATTCTATTTGTGTGTGTGTATGTTATCACAATATGCAACTTTTCTCTTTTCCACAGAACAAAGCTGTGAAAACTTCCTCACAAAATTCCTGAACACTTAATAGTTTATTCTCAGTTCATAAAAGATTTTTTTTACAGTGATCAATATTTCAATCTTACCTGAAGGCTAGTTACAAGATCAATTACATCCTCTTCTCTTAGTGGTAATTTACATCTTAAAATGAGCTTCATAGGCTCAGAGCAATATTTTGTCCTCTGCTAAGGGAAGGTGACAACTTTCATCATCAACAGTGAAAACAGGGGATTGAAAGAGAACCTTTTTAATTCTCCAAAGACGTAAACAGCAGCTATTCCTGTTCTGATCTTCACTCAAAACAGATGTCAAATAACCTCAAATCAAACTCAAAGCACAAGAAATTACATTTAGTAGATCACATACAAACCAGAACCAAAGCCAAAAAAGCACTAATGTACACTCATCAATTCTGGCATTCTTTCACTTAAAGTCAGGCAAAAAAAAAGCTGCAGTCAAGCACCTGATAGAATTTCCTAATCTGAAGGTTCCACAATTAAAAGATCTGACATGTAAAATAGTTTCACATTAAGACGGGCATGCAGAATGCCTCTAACACTGCAGATGAGTATCCACTCATTTCAGCTAAGCTACACAATTTATACAAATCCAGAATCTGATCTTTGATTACAAATGTTCTCTATGCTTTCTCTCCTCCAACAGGGGTAATGACATGTCTTCCCACACTTCATAATGCATTGCTATGTCTTGAAAAACTTTTAACAGCCTCATTCAAAAGCTGTCAGAACAACACCAGACATAAACAGACAACTCTAGGTATGGCCAGACCAATCACTCAGTGTACTGACCACCAGGTACCATCTCCTTCTACAATCTAATGAAGCCTGTTGGAAATAGAGGCATAAGACATGTTTAACTTTATTGCCCCTTCCAAGGCTGATCGCTATTCAAGGATTTCTGAGCCTGCCCTCTATGCCATATGCATTGCAGTGCTGCATTTCAGAGATAATGGGCACCTGCAGTGTTTCCTACAGCAACAGAATCTGCACATACAAACTATCAAAAATTTACTGAACAGAACTGAAATTGTTTTCAAAAAATAGTCTACAGTGTTAACTTGACAGATATGCTGTTAATTTTTCAGATATGGTGTCCTTGGACTCCTGTGTGATTTTCTGCTGTTCATTACAGAAGTGAAAGGTGTGTTAAATTTAATTGGCAGAAGGGAATTTTTGAATCTGCACATGAAGTTACCATATCCTTGATCAACTGCCACACAATGAGTTTGTTGTTGCTTGACTCAAAATCCATAGAATAATTAGGAAAAAAATCACTAATTCTCAAGAGACTTCAGACCAGGCTAAATAAGACTCTTACGTTTATTTCTTGATTTGCAGCAGTTTTTTCTCAGACTTGCTCTCTGTACTCTTAGTCTAACTCCTTAATTTCTTAAACGGAAGATTTACAGTCTGTGCGAGCAATCTCTGATGCTTCAATACATCTAAGCAAAGACATGCTGAACTCCAAACAAAGTCAAAAGATTGCCAGCAAGACAATGAAATGCACATGTACTGCTCCAGTGAAGGTGAAATGATGACATGGATAAAACAAATAAATAACAGATAAATAAAAAAATAAATAAGTTGGCCTGTAGAATAAACATTACTTCTTATGAACAGAAACTGTAAGTGAGCTTAACTGTTCACAAGTCGACAATTTTTACCACAAAACTTTCCACTGATGCCAGTAAGATAATGAAACTCCCATAAACTGTGTTTATTACCATCATACATTATGGGATGCATTTGCACAATAAACAGGTATTATGTATTTACTGCCACTCTTTTCTGTTACCTGATACTCCTTGTTCCATTTTTTCAAGTTTTCAGGCACAGGGAAAGGAAGATTCTTGATTCTTCAGCAAGACATTTGGACTCTCAGCTGCAGTAATTTTATAGAAAGGCAATGAAGACTGAAAATGTTTCACTCCAAATCTATTAGTAGCACATTATTTTTCCACCATTTCAGAACCATCAGGATTGATGGTGCTTTTTCCCAGCAGCCCTGTGAGGCTCTGCTATGCAAGCAATAGCTTAACCTTAACCTTGGAGTTTGCACGCCTTTCCACATGTGTTCTATCAAAGTATGAACATTTTAAAAGTGGTTAGAAACCTCACCTGATACACACACACACAAGATTTCTATTTGCTTTATCAAACACCAACAACTTTTATGTTTCTGCACGAGTGACTGCATCTGTATCAAGGAGAAGGAAAAGAGGCTCAGATGCTGTCTGAGAAAACACAGGTTAGCAATACTCAGGTTACTATTATTCAGGACAGGCAGTATGTTTATTTACAGAAAGGATACACCAAGCAGTACAGCATTAAAGAAGTGTTCCAGTGAATACATTCGTCCACTGACCACCGTCTCTCAAAAAATACTAAGTTGTGGTGGAATGCCCAACAAAAGACATTAAAGACCTCAGAATGGCAGTCACAGACTTTTGATTTTAATCCTTTTGCTCTTAGTAATAAAAGAAAGTGTCAGTAGTAGTTCAGGGGTGCATAGTTAAAAAGCATTTATATCTCTAACTGTACTAGAGACAGGCAGAGAGGTCCATATTTAAAAAAAAAAAAAAGTAGAAAAACTGCAGCTTTACCACATAAATGGCCACTCAAAACTTTCTTAAATTTCATTTTATTTATGGACCAAATTACACTAGAGAAATGTGAAATGGAATAGTAAGTCTCAAAGAACAGAATTTTAATTATGTTATATACTGCCTCTGCTTTAATTATGTAAAATAGTATTAAATAACAAACTGTTTATGCATGAAGTGGATAATTAATACATCAAAAATTATTATGATAATTGGGTAATGCTGTCTTTTTAGCTCTTCCCTCCACTTCAAATTCTCAACTGGAGTAACAGTCAGAGAGATACCTGTTCTAGTCTGGGATAATTGATGAATTACACTTTTCCTATTGATCTTTTAAACACAAAGCACTTGTTCTGCAGAACTGAATCAACAACTACACACACCTGGAGGAAGACAAATGCATATTTCATTATCTCCCAAGTGTAATATTTTTAATAGCATTATAGGCACAACAAAAGTGGAACAAAAGGTGAACATACATTTTGGGGTTCTCACTGGCCTCAACTCCAACTCTGATACTGTTGCTCATTAGGATTTTTTTTTGAGAAGGGGGAAGGATGTGAAGCAAACTTGTTCACCATTTTTATCCTCTTTTCTGGAAATGACAAATTAAGCTATGAATTAACATTTGAACCCAAATGTTTTCAACTGACTTTCATTGTATTCTTAACACTAACTCACATTTATTAAAATTCATAACAGCTCACATTTTTTACTCTTAGAGTTCTACAAGATAACTAATACAGTGCCACCACTGAAAACATACTTCTGGAAAATATTTAAACAGTTCCAGGATTTCACAAAGACTACCCAGCTTCCCTACAGTTATCCTAGTCTAAACACTGCTGTCATCACCCTACTGGAGACTTTGGTCTGCCAGATGCAGAGCTGTGTGTAAGTTCTCGGGAAGCCCGGCCAGAGCCGCGCCGAGCGCAGGTGTCGGTGGCCCCGAGCCGGGCGCTCCGCGCGGAGCTGTCCGCGGTGCTGAACCGGCGGCCGCACACGGCCCCAGCCGCGCCCGAGGGGCTCCAACTCCCCACCGCACATCCATCACCGCCTGCCCGCGGGGAAAGACGAAGCGAAAACTCAGTCTTCTTACGTTGCCGTACCATTTCTTGCAAGAATTTTGGCAAATCTTTATAAATTCCCCTTCTAACTTCCTTAAAAATGCAGCAAGTCTAGGGCAGGCAAACTCTAGAGACTGGTTGAACTGGCTGACTGTTCTCAAAACAAAACGTGCAAGCAATGTCACTTCAATAGAAGACTAAAGCCACCTGCTGTGCTGCTGTACTGCTGTACCATGGACATCCATGCAGCATGGCTGTTTGATCTTCTTACCAATAACTCGAGGTCAAAGACTACGGAAAAGTACGAAAAAGCTGATTTCCACTTGCCAGCATTTTAGGTCACTGGGAGTTTCTCAGCCAGTATTTATCCAGCAACCAGTAATTACTAAGCTGTTAGATCCTTATTTCCCAACATTTTTTTTTTGCTTCATGCTTTGTAGAAAAATCTACTCATGCTTAGGTTGGTTTGCTCCCACCAGAGTATGAAAGACGCCACAGCTGCAAGCTGGATACTGCCACCTTCTTCTGTTCTATGGAACAAATTTTCCTTCACCATTGAGTTCCTGCTTATTTACCCTATAACAAATATTTAAGTATGTTTCAGATAATAATTAGAAAAGAATGCTCCAATGGGAACAGGACTGACAAACAACTGGTGCAAAAAGTCCTCCAGGACACAACCATCTGTGGGCTATGTTCTATAGACCTCATTTATTTTTCTGCACAGAGCAGAATGTTTGCTCAAATTAATGACACATCTGACTTCAGAAAACAGTCTGCTTTAAAGGTTATTTTAAAAACATTAAATTATCAGGGTTACACAGTATCTTCTTTTGCGGGGGGAGGGGGGGGAAGAATATGTACATTATCTACTTAGCCGAGGGATTTTAAAGATACTTTTTTTTTTTTCAGGTGTCTAGTGCAACATAAATTTTGCTACCATACAATTGACATAGTCTTTGCCTGCACTCTCATCATCTTATTTTTTAAAAGTCAAGTGTGTGGAGAAAAACATACTATGGTTAAGCTCAAAAGTAAGCAGATATCTAATAGCTACAGGGGATACTACATCCTTTCCTTCTAACAAACTCCTTGAAACAGAGAACTTATTTTCATTTTTGATGTGAATGACAGAACCCCTTGAAGCTGCAGCTCCTCCAGGGGCACTGTCATAACTACTCCAGTTTCTGGTGTCTCTCATTCTAAAACATAGGGTATTGCTGTTTTACAGGCAAGTATTCTTGCAGTCTGTCCGGCAGCACTGAAAACTACATTAACCGCGATTAAGTTGTATGATTGCACAACTCCTTCCATGTAGTTGCATATATGAGGAAGTTCTTTGAATCAATCAGTTAAAAAAAAAACAACCAAAATGGAATGACAATTTTTTTCAATTTTTTTTTCTTTCTGATCCATAAGGGATGTGATTCCTAAGACAATGAACATTTTTAAATCTTTATCTGAAAAAAAAACAACAAACAATTGAATTTTGGAGTAACTACTCAGTATAAGCTGGGGGACCAGCATGGACCTACAACTATTTTATTATCTTCCACAAAATTTTCTATTTAAAGTTTCTGAAAAATAATAGAATATTTTAAACACTTACGGACAGCTTGTTCTCAGTTTTGCTGTTCATGCCTGAAGCAACATCTGTGGGAAGATACACCAGAGAAGGCTCCCACACTGCAGGAGTGCTACTTATTAATTTTTATACTGATAAAGAAATCTGCTCATCAGTACTCCAGTAGTTTAGAAATTTGCTCTCTCTCCAGAACACTGGTTTATTCAATACAATATCATTAAATAGTTTTCAATATCTTTGACTTTAATGCAGAAAAACTGGGTTCTGAGCCAGGAAAAGAAGTTTTGTATGCGCAAAGACTGTGTAACAGGATTCAATTTGGCAAAAAGTCTTCAGTGACATAATACCTTTCAAACACTACCCTAAATAGCAGACTATGCACCATTTCATGTTGAAACTAGAGCATTCATTTGGACAGAAGAAGAATTGTACTATACAATTCTTATTTTTTTTATTTTTTATTTAACTGACTGGTACCAGTGGAAAAGTCTTCACTGCCCTTGAAACCTGACGTTTCAGTCTTGAGCTCAAGGAGTCTCTAATCTCTAATCTAAAAAGCAAAAGGACTATATCTATGAGTAAGGTATTTTTCCCTTCAAAACTTTGAATTCTGTCTGTTATACAATTCAGTTGAGCTGAAATGCTACATTTTAATTTCTTAGTAAAAAAATGCAACTGAAATTAGGACTAAGTCACCTGGACAGAACCTATGACAGTATCTGTGAAATCTATTCTATAGCTTTGGCCATTATGTTCCTCTTACCTTTAGCCCTATCCGCCCTGTCCTTCCTGACACTTTTCCCTGGTCACATTCTTAGATGCTGCAGCATTATTAAATAAAACAAGTGAAACACCAATTTCCCCTCTCCTTTCAAACACTGGCCTAGAGTATACTCCTGTACCAATCAGACAGCCCACTGAAGATGACATACCTTGCACAGTGAAGACCATTAACCTTGCCGTCAAGAGAAAACGCACAGCACGAAATTTAGCCATTGGGAAATAAAAGACTATTGTTTTACATCTGCCACAGGAGAAGACAGGCACATCACCCAGAAAGCATCTTATAACCTCAGGGCTAAGCAATCCTACAGCACAACTGCAGGCAACAGTCCCTAGCCGGCAGAATTCCCTAGCAGGCAGAATTCCCTAGCAGGCAGGGCTTCCCGGCTCCTCTCTGCCCGTCGTTTGGTGCCTGTCTCCAGGGCTGAAGTCCATTCACGAACTTGGACAGGCTTGCGAAGAGCACGTTTGCTTTGTGAAGGGGCAGGACGTGCCCGGTACTTACCCCACGGCTCCCCCGGACAAACCCCCTCGCACCCCCCCCCGCCCTCTCCCCCAAGCCAGCAGCGCTCCCCGACCCACAGAACGAGGCGTTACCTGGATTTCTCTTGCGTGGTACACGATGATGAGCCCGAGCAGGATAATCGTGGAGAGGCTAATAAGGCATTTCAGAGCGAGGGAATACAGAGACTCCTGCAAGAGAAAGACACCGCCGTTCCTCAGAGACCCAGGCGCGGGCCCGCTCCGCCCCACCGGCACCGCCACCCGGGCAGCCAGCGGGGACACCGCGGGACGGGGACACCGCGGGACGGGGACACCGCGGGACGGGGACACCGCGGGACGGGGACACCGCGGGACGGGGACACCGCGGGACGGGACACCGGGGGACGGGACACCGCGGGACGGGGACACCGCGGGGGCCGCCCGGGCCGGTACCTTGGTGTAGGCGCCCCAGGAGAGCTCGGTCTCGATGACCATGACGACGATGCCGAACATGCCGAAGATGAGCGCGTAGTCGCTGAGGCGCTTGCGCTTCTCGAAGAGCGCCCGGCGGTGTCCCAGCTTGTAGCCGATGTTCTGGTTCTTCTTCTTGCTGGACTTGCCCCCGCCGTTGTTGGTGCTGCCCGTGCCGGGGCCGGGCCCGGCGGAGCTGTACAGCGCCAGGTTGTTGGAGTTGTTGTGCTCGGGCTTGGAGACCACGATCTCGGGGGCGGCGGGGCTGCCGGCGGCGGGGGCAGAGCCGGGGGCCGCGGGGCTGGCCAGCGGCGCCTGCAGCGGCTGCGACTCCGAGTCCAGGTCGTGCAGGTTCCTGCGGGACGAGCTGAGGTTGCTGAGCGGCCGCATGACACCGCCGTTGTACCTGCAGCTGCTCATGGCTATTTCGGTGAAGGGGTTGCTCTCCCGGCGCTGCTGCTGCTGCTGCTGGTGGTGGTGGTGGTGATGATGATGATGGTGAGTGCCGCTGCTGCTGACACTGCTGCTGGGGCTGGCTGCCTGCTGCTGCTGCTGTAGGTTATGGCACTGGTGGTACTGGGAATATTGGTGAGGCTGTCTGGACGCGCCAGCATGGCTGGACGGGGTGAACTCGCTGACGTTCAGCTGGCTGCCGTGCCGGGAGGAGGCGGCGGAAGATAGCGGCGAGGAGTGCGTCCGAAAGGCGCCCGAAAGCGGCGAGGAGGCGCGGAGCAGCAGGGGCAGGTTATCCCCGGCGGCTGCCGCAGCAGCCCCGTAGTAGGCGCAGTTGTTGCACTGGAGGCACGGGCTCTGCTGCTGCTGCTGCTGCTGCTGCTGCTGCTGCTGGAGGAGGCTCTGCTTGTCTTGGCCGTGCTGCTGGCAGTGCGGTGGCGCCGGCGGGCGCTGCTGCTGCTGCTGCTGCAGCTGCTGCTGCTGCTCGGGGCCGAAGCCCGCCGGGAAGTGGCGCGGCGGGTCCATGTCGGGGCCGTTAAAGCCGCAGGAGGACCGGGCGGTGGTGCACCCTGCGCAATGCGTGACGGTCGGCAGGGGAGCGTCCTGCTGCCGCCACGACGGGCCCATCCCGGCTCCCGTAGAATCCAGCCGCCGCGTCCGATTGGTCGGGCGCACCAAAACAACGGGCATCACGTCACCTGGGGGGGCGGAGCGGCCGCGCCGTCAGCGGGGGGCGCGGGGCCCCCGCCCGCGGGGATCCCGCCCCCGCCCCCGCAGGAGAGGGCTGCCCTCGCCGCCCGCCCGCCCCTCCCGCGCCGCGGAAACCCGGGGCTTCCCGGGGGCGGGGAGCGCCCTCGCTCCCGAGATCGACCCCGCCCGTCGTCCAAGGGGCTCCGCCGGGGTTCTCCCCGGCGGCTCTCCCCGGCTCCCCACTCACATCTGCGCCGTCTCCGGAACATGGGCGCCGCGTCGCGCCTCGGAGCTGTCCAGCAGCGCCGCCGCCGCCGCCGCCCTGCAAAACACAGCGTCGAGCTCGCTCCCCGGCCGCCGCCCCGGGCCGCGGGGAGCTGGAGGGGGCCGCGGCGCAGGGCGGGGAGCCCTCCCCGGCACATCCCGGCCTGTCACGGAGGGCGGGTGGGAGGACGCGCGGCTTCTGCCGGCTGCTCCTGCTTCCCTCAGCCGGGGGAGGGAGAGGCGCAGCCAGGGCGTGCGGCCAGCGGCAGCCGGGGGTGGTTCGGGGGCTGCAGATCTGCTCCGCCGGGTCGGTCGGAGCTGTACCGTGAAACGGGACCAGTATCGCTAATAGCTCCCCTCCGGCTCCGGCTCCCTCGCCGTGCACTGCCGGCACAGTCCTGAGCAGTCCAGCCACAGCTGTCTGCTGCCATTTTGCCTTTTCCCCCTTCTTTGCCTCCCAAGCCCCCACTGAGTAGTCCACTCCGGCAGCTCCATTAGGCAGAGCAGTGTCTGCACCGGTAAATCCCCCTTTCTGCATTTATTTAAGGAAAGATTCTTTAAGGAAAGAATGATGAAAATGGGAACTGATTTGCCTTGTTGCAGCTGTGTCATTCCTCTCAACTAGGTAAGACCATAAAAGGGAGTTTCTTTTCTTTTTTTTTTTTCCCTAGTCAATATTTGATAGTGTAGAAGATTTCCTTACATCTTTAATCTCTCAGCAATGTTAAAGACAAAGTCCGCCAAGCCTTTCTAGAATAAAAGCCTGCGCCCTTGTAATTTCTATGTCTCCTGTGGCATTCAATTTCCTTTGAAACCCTTAGATGAGTTGTAGATTAGAAAGATGAGTAAGGCAGTGTCATTAACAAAGTTTTTAAATATGCTCTGTTATAAAATTTTTAAAAGTTAATTCCTAATCAAGATGTAGCTTTTAAAGCAAGCACATGTATCACCCACACAATGAAACAACCCTCTCTAATATAGTAAATATCATGGTTTACAATACAGAAAAAAAATTTAGAGACAGATTAAATTAATTTATGTTTACATAGTATGTTATTTTGAAAAAAGCACTCATAAATGGGAATATCATAATCACACAAAATCATAATGTCTTGTCATAAATAAAATTTGTTTGTTATTCAAATCAAGTTTTGAATAAAAATCCACACACACTTCATTGTATGATAAATGATAAAATACTTTTGTTTCTAAGTTATAAAAAAGTATATTTGGATGCTCAGTAGTGCATGAATTTTCCCTGAACAACAATGACCAAGATAAAAGGTGTTTTTATTTTTAAGAATGAATAGGCTGTTTAACACAACTTCAGATATTCCATTTTCTTTGAAAAAACACAGTGCTGTAATTATGTCTGGTACCATTTTCCCTGAATCTCAGGAAGCTGAAAATTAAAATCCCAGGGAACCTGGACTTCTATTATTCTGTAAATAAAAGTCTTGCTGAAATATGCTTTCAAAATACACATTTTGTGAACTATTTAAATATTAGATAGGCAAGGTTTCCTCTTTCCTTTTCTGGTTATGCTTTGTCCTTAATTTTGCTTAAAGGTACTTTCCTTTAAGCTTCCATTTTACCAGGAGATAAATTTTCATGACCTAGTTTACCTTGAAAAGCCATTTAAGAAATCTGTAACCCCCCATGTTTTATTTAAAAGTCACCAAGGCTCTGTCCTGTAACTTCATCTACTCTGATCATGGAAGCTTATATTAGAATTGTGATGAAGAAAAAAAAATCATTTTAAGGTCTTGCTATACTAAAATATCTGGTATCTTTGTTCTATGGGGAAATGATTGCATTTATTTTTCTAATTCATGTATAGAAGTCACATTTCCCAAATGTTATACCTCTACTCCTGCTATCCCGTTTATTTGTTGAAATGCAAGGACAGTGATGTTACGAGCTTTTGGATATTTAGTCTACTTGGTTGTTTCATTGAGTGAATAAAAAATGAGTATTCCCATGTCTAACACAAGAGGTCATACTCATCACATAGCGTGTTAGAAAACTGATCAGCCAGGTTTCACTGTAGTTTCATTGTGCAGTCTGGGATATTTTATCAAGATTTCAAGGTATAAACTAAGAATTGTGGAGTTTGCATTTCCAGAACTAAATAGGTAAACCTCCCCTTCTGTGGCATGATTAATGAGAAAGAAAATAAATTACCTATTTGTTCTATCTTATATTGCTAAATAATTTTGAAGTTCATTTTCAAGAATGAGTGTATTTGTTTTCACAAAAAAACCCAAACCACTCTACTCTTCATATGAACTGAATTGTTACATTCTTTTGTACTACACATTAATTAGTGTATCACCTCAGAACTGCTAAATCATGCTAACATCGTAACAGTGAGCACCTGTGAAAGAAACATTGTCTGTTTGGGATAAAGCGAGGTTTTCCCTGCCTTTTCATTGTACACTGAATGGAACTGCTCTTACTGATTGTCATAGGGCCTGTTTCTGCTGTGCCAAAAAGGTTTTACACGAGTGTGTCTACGTGCATGTGCATACACACCTTAATATAAAGTAAGAGAGAAACAGTTACTGCAGCTCTCACTTGATAATTATGATTAATCGAGATACTCAAAAAACAGATTTTTTTTCCTAGCCTCTCTAATTGCAAGAAAAAGATAAATAGTGCCGAGCAGTATTGAGCGAAACTGCATTAACAACAGGACAGGAAACACAACAGAGACAAGAAGAATTAGATTTTTGAGAGGATAAAAACCACTATGGAATATTTGAAGTGATATGTATTGGCTGGTCATTTGAAAAGCTCACATAGCAACACCCAACAGAGGTAAAACACCTACAGACTATAATAAAATACACTAGAAAGCTACTTTTGGCTTTTACCCTGTTGTCCCTACTAATGACAAGCTCCTGTTAAAATAACTGAGAATTCTGCACTCATAATAAGGTCAAAAGTACAGAAAGACAGCAAATAAAAGGAAATTAAATAGAAAAAAGAAAAAAGCCTAGGGAATTCCATTCTCACAGCATATTCTTAGCAGCACCTAGGGGTTTTTAGAAAACAGTAAAGGAAAATGCATTGTCTACTTAAAAAAAACCCCAACAAAACCAACAAAAAACAAGTATTGCAGTGCTCAATATTGCACTGAAAGGTGCCATTCAGTGAAAGCAGAGTCACATTAATAAAAACACCAGCAGCAATAGGGTAAATATAAGATCATTCAAGGATATCTATACAGCAATAAAAATTCTTTTGAGACTATACCAAATGGCTACGGTACAGCTGCTGAGATGATGGGCATGGAAACTAACCATATGAACCACATATGTAAATTACCTTTTCCATACTGTATGGCAGGGCTTTTACCCACCAGACACCTCTAACATTCACCCAGCAATGTCTGGTGTCATGTAATTATATACCCTAACTGGAATACCACCTATGCTTATTTCAAAGACCTTTTGATAACGTTGCACATTAATGGGACAAAGAAAATACTATGACTCCATACAGATAATGCAATTTTGTATTAGGAGGATGAGTGCTTTGCTGTTTCTACTTTCGATTTTGTACAATTTCACTAATTTGCACTTTCTTCTGGTTCTCCAGCAAGACCACCAATGAAAATGCAAGTTCATTCCAGTTTAAAACCTTCATTTGTAATCTGGGATGTGTAGGATGTGGCACATAAGGACACTGGATTGACAACAGCTCTAAAATAATAATGAAAGTTTTCAAGAGTGGGGATGTCTTCATTCATAGGGATGTAGTTTAAGAAATATGTAGAATTTCTGCATGCCCTTCCCCAGTTAAGGGGCATTGAGTAATGGGAGTTGTTTGGGGTTTTTTAACTTTTTTTAAAAATACATATTGAAAATATTAAATGTCAAAAAAATATCTGGTAAAAGTATTTCTTAATTCATTTTCCCATCTTTCTTGGATTTTTTAATACTACTGGAAGGTGTCACATAAACCTAATGACTTCCTTTCTTGCCTCTGCTTTTTTGTCATTCTCAAGGGATACTGCCACATTTAAAGAATTGCTTAGCTTGCTAAATATATCAATATTAATACTGTTTTAGCCAGCTGATACAGGTGCTCAGCAATTGATTCTTAAATTATGTTTAATCAGACTACCTTTTATTATTTCAAAATGCAGTTTTGTAACAGAACTCAGATAACAGTACAATTACTGAAATGCTAACTTAGTGCAGTTTTTTCTATTTCAGCCTATGTAAGAGCACAGCAGGACTTTTAGTGTGTATGGGATTATCAAGTGTAAGAATTTACTTTTAACTGTGCAGAATATAGTTTTTGTAGCATTTTGACCTGTCAAATCCAGTGAGACAGCACTTACGTCTAAATATAAGATTATACTTTGCAGCGGTGAATGTTAGCCATGCTTTTTCTCTCAATAAAATATGTAATTTATGATTCATGTAGCAATTGGTTCTAAATAATTAATTTTGCCCAATTTTAAAAGTAAGGTTTGGGTTTGGTTTTTTTTCATAGGTACTTTATCATCAGCGGTCCATTTAGATTAAGAACAGAATTGCTATAGATTTGCATTGTCTTTGTTCTATTTGGAAGGTTCTTTCAAGGTTACTTAATAACAGGTTCTCCTATTAGGCTGTAAAATGTGAAAGATGGACGATGCTTTTATCAGGTGTGTAAGAGTGCTTTCAAATTAATGGTGGATTCTTCCAGTCAGTAGCCCTCACAATTCAAAATATATATAAAATGTAGGGTTGCTTCTTTGTGTTTACTGGAAGACTTTTTATTTGTTTCAGCAGTCCTGATACCCCGAAAGACTGCGGTTTCCACAGCACATTCAAATCTCTTGTCACAGAAGTCCACTAGTTTATTGCTATCATCATCACACCTAAAGCTTTTTGGATGTGGTCATAATACACACAAATATCAATGTGTGTTGTGGTCCTGCTTGCAGAAATAATTTCTTAACAAACTGGAAAGTTTATGCACTTGCAGAACAAATGGAAGCAGGGAAAAGATGAAAACAAATGTTCAATTTTATGTTACCTGTAGTTACACTTCCTATTCAATATACACTTGATTGTATTGTGTGCTTGTTTTTCTAATTTATGAGATGGCTGGTTTGAGAAGTGAGTTTGAGAAGAGGAGCAAGGTATTTCCTGAGGGAAGAGCATTTCCTTCCTTCCTAGATAGCTATGTCTGCAGCATTCCCTTTTCTTTTCTCCTCTACCTTTCACATTACCCCTTCTTCTCACCCTTCCCTGCTGCAGAGGAAGCAGGACACTTACATTACTTGAGAGCACTTCTAGTTGAGGTGGTAGAAGACCGGGAAGCATTTATCAAAGTAGGGAGCTACTCAAACAGTCTCTGCTTCAAGCTTTCTCTGTCTGGATAAGCTGTGCAACTAAACAACTGTTTGAAGTGATATTCCAGAACTTGATGGAAAGTTTTATAAAATTTGCGTTACCTGAAGTATAATTCTTCTCACTTCTCTACTTTATCCCTTATTTCAATATTACTCAACCAAAAATTTGCTGTGGTTTTAAGGAAAAGACTAGATAGTTTAAAAGCTAATTTTAAAGTGAGAGGGCTTAGTAATTTTGTGCTGGTTTCACCTAGGGAAGTTAGTTTTCTTCACACTGGCTGTGTTTTGGACCTGTGCTGAACACAGAGTTGATAATTATAGTGATGTTTTTGTAATTGCTGAGCTGGGCTTACACAGAGCCAAGGCCTTTCCTGCTGTTTGTACTTCCATGCTGGTGAGGAAGTTGGGAGTGCCTGAGAGGCTGGGAGGAGACACAGCTGGGACAGGTGACCCCAACTGACCAAAGGGATATTCCTGACCATGTGACATCATGCTCAGTACATTAAGCTGAGGGGAAGAAAGAGGAAGGGCGGGAAATTTGGAATGATGGCATTTGTCTCTTATTTGTCTCTTATTTGAAACACTAGTTATAAATCTAAATTATCTAAATTGATACCCCATCCACCTTCTAATCTCTCTGAATTTAGAGATCAGACACACCAAGATAATAATTTGTAGGGTTCACATTTTAGAAAAAATAAAAAGAATACCATTATAATTTTTTAATAATCCTGTGTCTAATATTTCATTTACTTGCTGCTAACTTTCCTGATAAGAGATAAAAGACATGAGTCTTATTCCTTTTGTTCTTGTTGCATTTTATTTTTAGGCCCTTTTATTTAAAAAACCCCTATTCTTATAACATTGTGTTTTACAAGAGAAGGCCACTCAAAAAAGTTAAGTAGTGCATGTAGTTTTTTCTTTCAAAGGCGTTCTCTATACCTGGCCAATGGAAGTTATCCATTTCTTGGCCACCTTTAGAACTGAAACACCCTTCTTGAGAAGGAATGTCCAGGACAGCATTTCAAAGCAGAACACTATTGCAGTGTCTTCAAAGTTATTAAGCTATTCTTGTTATTCTTCATCCTATTTTTAATATACATCTTTATCTGGCAGCATACTGAAGCTGTTCACTGAGTTACCCGCAGTGTTGTCTAATATTCCTACCTCAGGTGACATTTTAAAAGAACATTAAAAATTCCTCATTTGTTGCTACATTAAAGCAATAGTTTCCTAAAGTTCCTAGTTTTATGTAATTTGTTGAAACCAAGCTTATCTCCAGAGTCCCAGCAAAGAACACCGGATTAGTAATGATGAGGTCACTCTTAACATCCTCTATCCTGTTAAGGCATGAGCAAAGATTAACCCAGTTTACTTTTCTGGAGGCTTGTGAAAGTTCATGTTTTTCTAAAAGTACTTGTTACATAGCACTGCAGTCAAGGGGACAGATTTGTTTCTGTTATACCTGTTAAGAATATGACTCAGGTAGTCTGCAAGTTATGTCAAACCCTTGGAGGTGGTGTGACAGATATTTTGGAACTTCTTGACTGATATATTTTGCCAAACTGACAGTTATATCAGGTGCTTAGGAATTCTGAAAATGAAGCCAATTAATATTTTGCTAAGAGATTTGGTATTCTTTCATATTTCTATTACAAGACTTTATTTTTCAATAGAAGACAGAAGAAAATATTCCAGGCCTGAAGAAAATAGTATCATAGTGAAAATGCAATTTCAGGTGATTCTTCTGAGTGTAAAGAGTTTTTCTAAATTAATATCAATAAGATGCATTAAAAGTAGATTACTGAAATGAGGCTAATTCAGGAAGAAAGAAAATATATGAAAACAGGCATTTAATAATGATATCAGATGCTCTGGAAAACTGGAGAGTACTTTCTCAGTAAAAATATTACAATGAACACAAAATGCCATGCTAGATGAAAAAAAAAAGAGAAATTTGAAAAACTCTGCACAATATTACTGAGTTTGTCCAGCTGCTGTTGTACTCTTGTATTTCCATGTAAAGAGATTGCATAAATATATTTGTTGTGTGAACTTGTTCATGAGCAAAAGAGGTAAGAAGATTCAAAGCACAAGACTATGTGTACTTCTTACAGGAAGCAAATCTTTAGTTTTGGTTTGTATAGTGGCTTTCTAGGAATCTCCAAGAATAGAATTACCTTATAAAAAATTTGTGTAATTCTAGAAATTTCTTATGCTGAAGTCATCCCTTGAAATGTATTTTACTAAAGACAATCCTGCTCATTTTGACAAACTGAAAGAATATGAAAGAATGAGATCACTGATGAATCTCAGAATATGAAGGAATGAGATCACAAAAAACAACAACTGGCATTTAACTCTAAATAAGCATTTAATAAATATTAATTGACTGTTTGCATTTTTTTCCCCATAGCCCCTGCATGTAGGAATAATGTTTATTTGCAATAGCATTTCCAGTTGATCATGGAGGCAAAGATCCACATTTTACAATAATATAAGTAAAATTATTCTTGTTTGGAAAGGAGAATATCAGCATTTTTATAACTTGATAGAAAAACCTTTTTCATTGTCTTAATTGTCTCTGAATCCCTGCATGCCTAGAATATCTCAAGAATGAAATGTTTAAGGGGTGATTTTTAGCCACTAAATTGCCTATCTCCTCTTAGTTCTTTTCAGTGAGCCAAAGGAGCACTAATAATATGACCAAACTGGGACAAAGATGTAATAATAATTCAGATACTTGAGAAATGAGAAAATATCAGAGCAGCACACAAGACCACCAGCAAAAGAAGGAACCATTAGAAGATAATCCAAATTACAGTTAGTTTGTAATCTTTGTTATCTTTCTAACTGTATTTTCTTAATTTTAGAATTTAATTTGAAAAGGTGGTCATTTAAGCTAGGTAAGTATTACGTACCTAGAACACTTTTCTCGTTTCAGGCTTTGCCTCTTATGGACAGCTGCTCAGTAGCTTGCATACTGTAAGTTTCTACTTCCAGAAAATTTCCTAGTAGATGGATTCCTTAATCATGGTCTACACTGAGTATATCTTGATATACCTGAGTATATCTTCACAATCATTTCATAAAATTATGAACTCTATTATTCTAGGACATAAATGAGGTGTACTTAAAATTGTTAACCAGTGAAAATCCTTACTCATGAGTACAGACCTTGCTCCAAAGAGCATCACTTGACCTCTGTGACCTGAATCAGAGGTTCAGTTGCTGTGCACCACATCAGCAATAGTTGTAGATGCTGCATTTCTCAGCACTGTAGCTGTTCTTGGGTAACTAGCTACTAATATAATAGGGACCCTTTACCTGCTGATTACAACTTGAAATTTTACCTAATATACTTGGAGTTAATCACCTAACTGTAAAATAGAGAAGCAACACCTAAGCTAGCCGGCACGCAACTGCTCTGGGAGAGATGATGGCACTTCAGGGAAGTGAGATACTACCATAAGCACCCAAGATAGATCCCACATCCAAACTGTTTCCTGAGGCACAGAATTCATCACTGCTCTGTGCAAAAGTGGAGAAAAGATGAAGAACAAACAAGATGCAGGAGTGCCCACTCAGTATTTCACCTGCTCAGCACATGCCCATGCTGCAGAACAAATAGGGTCAATATCTCCTTCTACTTGATGAGTTTTAATGCGCATCTCCTAGCTCTATGCTTTAGCCACTAACCTATAGGGTTTTCTGAAATAATAGAATGAACTTTAAACACTCATTAGTTCAGGGATTGGAATCCAGGTTTCCAGGTCCCAAATGACTTCCTCAGCCATTAGTCTGAAGAGCTTTGCGGTGGCTATTTAATTATTCTGTTCGACAGTAAGAGTAATTGAAAAAACCTTAGCCTATATTCTGGCAATTAGGGATCCTGCTCAGCGAGATTTAAAATTTTATCACACTGAAGAGATCTGTAGCATGCTTTCTCACATGCTAGGGAACACTTCTGTCTCCTAAGATTATTAAAAAAGTGAATTTGTGGAAATAGGTAGCAACACCTCTGGTTCAAAGAGGGCAGTAAGGGAAGGAGAGAAATTATATAGCAAGTTGCAAAAATGTCCAATGGAGTTGGCCATGATGGTGAGACAAAGGTAGAAAAAATACTTAAAATCAGTATCTAGGCAGATACAGACATGAGCTGGATGCTTAGCTGCTGTAAGATTTTAGTCCTGGGCATTTCCAAAAAACAAATGACATGAGAATTTGGCTACTAGAAGGGATAACATCTATATAGTCAAGTAGTAGATATGATAAAGATCTCAAAGCTTTGAGCCCTGATCTTACATCTTTCACCAAGTATCCCATAAAGAAGAAAAAATGGAGAGTTTGAATATCTGTCCTATATTGTATTTGCAGTAAAAGAGGATATAGTAAAAAAAAAAATAAAGGAGGAAATATCAGCCAGTATTTATAAATGCATTTCAATATGAAGTACCTGAATTACTAACTGCAGAATATATAACCTCTTGCTAAAGGCTGCGTCAACACCAGGTAGCTGGCAAATGGCTAATACAGTGTGAAGGTTCCTGGGAATATAAGTGACACTACAGACCAGTAAACCTGATGTTAGAACCTCAAAGAACAGTAAGAACTATATTGAAAGTTAGTACATACTTAGGTTGATATGTGTTTGGAAAAGATTCAAATCTTTTTTTCTTCCGCTTCAGCACATATCCTATCTAAAAATTCAATTAATTTCTTTGATGAAGTCAACACAAGACTTTATCATTGTCTTAAGAAGGGACAACCATTTAATACATTTGGACTTTCAAAATCTGTAAAGGACTCTGAAATAGAGTTGTCTTTTCAGTAAATAATCATTACCATTTTTACTCAATCATAATGTTTTTCTTAAATATTAAAATAGACTTTACTATGATAAGAGTACAAAACTAAAATTACTTAATGAAGCAAAATACCAGGTCATTTTATCAAAGCCTTTCAAACTCATTGATTTCAACAGCTGTATAAACACATTTTCTCTGTATAAACACTTCCAGATTTTATCTCTAAGAGGATGTATAGCACCTCTGACAATCTTACTGCTGTTCCATCAAGGCCCTACTGTAAATACATAAAACAAAGGAAAATGGCAGCTGAATACAAAAATTTTGCAGTAAAATACAGCATATTTTTCTTTTTCCTGCTTTGAGGATATGAGTCATGTACCAGGAATACCCCTGCTAATGTAACTAGTTCACTAGCCAGTGGGCAAACAGAGAGCAACCCATCCAGATAAATAAATACTGAAAAATATCTTTTTGCTTGGATTTTAGAGGAAGACTTGTTATATGACTGAATTAGCTGGATGAGGGAGCAATTCTATTTTAAATTGAAATATATATAGTTTTTAATCAAAAGTGGTAGTTTCATCAAGGGTGAGACACATAAAGGTTTCTCCTCCTCTTTACATAGCTTTACTCAAGCTATAATAGTAGCTTGAGTTTTATACATAACAATATTCAATTGCTGACTGATTTAATTTAAAAAAAACCAAGGCAACGGAGGTGAGAGGGACTAGGGTCCTTGAATCACTTTTTAATTGACAGCTGGTCAACAATTTTTATGCAACATTTTTCTTTACCTTTCCAAAAGGAATATTATGCCTAAAATTTGTTTGTCATGAGGAGAAATTTAACTACTGCTCCATTGCATTTTATCACTCCTCTTTGCTGAAGGGAATTTAGGAAGCAGTTTATCTGACAATATTGATTTCAGTTATTTGAAGGGGAAAGATACAGAAGGATTATTGAAAGAGAAAGAACAGTGTCAAGAAATGCTGATCTTACAAAAAGAGAAGCATCTCTGTTGAGAATATATTCAGTTAATGGAAGAAGTCAAATCTTTGTATATTAATTTCTCCTTCAAATTCTCTGTCTTTCGTCTAACAGGAGTAGCATTAGTGGTCTACATAAAAATACTGTTGCTTATCTCAGCCTTCAAAATGTAAGAAAAGTAAAGAAGAACTGTAGAAACTAAAAGTGAACACTTGCAGCTAGACTATATATAGCCAGTCTATAAATATATGGGACATTGTTTTGTACTTGCTTTGGTTTTTTGTACTTCCTCACATGGCCAAAGAGGAAAAAAAAAATCTATTTTAGATTTAGTTACAGATTTGCAGCATAGAGTATTATGAAAAAGATGTCTTTCTACTTCAAAATCACTTCCCTCAATATTTGTACTTTGTAGATGAGTAACAAAAAATTTGATTTTAACTTAAGAGAAAGTGGTTGAAAAATACTGAGGCACCAAAGAACTGAATAATTCTTCTAGCTCTCTTCTGCATAAATTTAATTGGGATCTGGATAACACAGTATGGTGGTGGTGGGGTTATCCCAGCATATCTATATGCATACCTTATGTTCATTTGCTTAATTCATCAGTGTGCTTCCTCATAAGTGCTTTGCTAAAGAACCTAATTTTTCTATATCTCCTGAAAGAATTAATTTATTTCTGTCAGAAATGAGTTTAGAAGTTGGCTCTATTAATTATTGACAGGTGTACTTGACGCTTCAAACAGTGTCTTGGTCTTCAGAAGTTGCTGAAAATCCAGTTTCAAGTATCACACCTTAAAAATATTTGAAATCACCAAAAGCAGTGCTTCCAAAGTCATTGCAGGCCTGTGAAGGTCTTGAACTTTTACCTGTTCCATGTAACTGCTGCTGATGCCAGCAGAAGTACCAGTCCCCGTATAAAGTCTCTATCAGAACTATGTTTAAGCTTTCTTTTTAGTTCTCTGTTTTCCGAAGTATATAAGAAAAATTCCTTACCCTGAAAATCAAATATTCAGTAGGATTAAATGCCAATAAGAGTAAATAAGAGGATATTAATTTCAACAGATGCTTAATCAAATCTCTGTGTAGAGTGGTATCAGCTGCTCTACTCTCTCTGTCACATTTAGCATGCGATGTCATGAAGTCACTCTGGTGCCACAGTTTTTTGAGCATTGCAAAAGCTTTGCTTTGAAGTAAGGGAATTATCCTTGCAGCACTTAGGCTTTCTGTGCAGATACTGTTTCCCAAAGAGGAACTATAAGAGCTAGCTAATAGGTAAACACAAGTGTAAAAAATATTCAATATATGTCCTTTGCTGTTCCCCAGGTTACTAAGCAGAGGAATATATCTCTCTCCAGTTAAGAACCCTAAACCTCTCCTGAACATGTCAGTATAGAAGACAGACAGAGACAGAAACAGAAACAGCATCTTCCTTTCTGCATCATAGTCTAGGAAATAGAAATTCATCTCCTACATTTTGGAAACCCTCCCAGAATAATATTTTATTTTCTGTATCTCTCTCCTGCCAAAGCATTGAATAAAGTCTTGGAGAAAGAAAAAGCATGACTATACAACCTATTCAGTATTCAGTAAGACAGGGATTCCTGCTGTCCAAGACTGTGCTATTTGTCCAATACCAGTCCAGAGCATCACCTCCATTACCTCTTCCAGCTGTGCTTGGAAGACAGCAGTGCCCCTGGTTGTTATATTCATGAAAACCGGAGTCCTCTAGATTTTGTACAATGTGTGCTGTACAAAAGCCTACCAGATCACAGCCTCAAAGAGGCTGATGTGGTAACATGCAATTTCTGTGTCAAAGTGAGATTATGTGTTAACTGTACAGCGAAGATACAACAGTGTTTTCTAGTGCAGGAAACTATTAGAGGAAGAAGCTAAAGTAGTTGTGGATGAGGTCCTGTAGATTGGAAATAAACAGATCCCAGAAGTCCTTCCAGATGAAAGTGAATGTTTGTGAATACTTATCATACTTTCATTATTGCTTTCAAGTGGATAAGGAGAAGAGGGGATATAAAAATCTCTCTCATCTTGTGCACCTATGTATCCTCTATATCAACACAACACCAAAGCACAGCTGCAATCTTGAGCTCCCTCGTGTTGCCATTCTTTGGCATGCCCACGTTGTTCTAGTGATTCAGAGTCTGCCTACATTTCCCTTGTGATTGGTCCCTAATAAGAAAGAAAACACAAAATATCCATGGTTCATTTGAGATCTTATCTGTAATTCATTAGCAAAAGCTTTAGGGTTTTGTAAAATGTGTTTATTGGACTCAGGCGAGATGACTAACAGCAAAAAATGATTCTGTCTTTGTTCATGTAGTATTCCCTGGGTTGAATTTTAATTATTTATACATATTTGAGTATATTTAGCCCTTTTTTTTCTCACTAGAGTTGTGTATCTGTTAATGTGATAGATACAAATTGAATAGGTAAAATTGTTGAGAGCACATTACTTTGATCTAGGAATAGCAAACTTTTTATGCAGTCGGTTCAGGAATGTCTTATGGTTTTGTTTCTTGTATTTACGGTCTCAAGGTGAGTGGCAGAAAAAAACAAGCCCAAGGCTGTCTTACCCATTAGTACTAAAATGCCCAAAGTCCCACTGCTCTCCAAGGCTTCTGTCTCAGTCAGGCATTGTCTTCCAGTCATGATAATTAAACCACAATTTGTATAGAAAATGAAATTCACTGGACCCACAATAAGTTGAGAATCTGGAGAGGGAAGTGGGGGCTGTTGGTGTTGGGTTTTTTCTTTTTTTAATAGACAACTAGAGCAAATGCATTTTGAATTTTCAGTGAATAAATAATACTAGCTTGAATACATATATTAGCAATTATTGAATTTGACTGTATATATCACTATATTATCAACTCTGGAAATTACTTTTTAATTTTGGTAAAATAATTGAACCTAATTATCATCACCAAATTGGTAACATATGTTTCTTGTTTTCTGTGAAGGTTTGATGTCTTCTGATGTTTAGTCACAGGTGTGACACTGCTACAGGCATATATGAATAACTATAAATATGTGAAAGCCAAAGAAAGTCTTTACTTAATGAAACTTTGTGAACAGAGAGAAGTACGTAAGGAGTTAGAGTATCAATTATCTGAATAATTTATTTGTGTGGTGCTTTGGAAGAGAAAAGTTGCAGTACTGGTTAATAGAGAGCTGCATAGAGAAGACTAGAAATGTAGACACTTTCAATGCATGGAAATGGTTGTTACAGCAGAGAGTTGCACAATATTGAAGTGATTCAGCAAGAGAAATTTGTTAGACTTTATCCTGTGATATTTCAGCAGAAGTATTTCCTCTCTGTGACGAGCTTCTTAAAGAGACTCTTGCCTCAGCACACAGCCAGAATACAAGATGTGTTCTGGGTGGCCCTAACCACTGACCCTCACCTGGTATTTCACATAGAAATGCAACTTTCTTCTTTCTTATGTTGCCCCTCAATCATGAAAATAAAAGTTTTTACATAATATGCAAGGATGTTGTAATTTCCTTTTTTTCCTTAGCTGCCTTAGCACAGCCAGATTTTTTCTGCCTGTAAGCCAGTCCCATCTCACCTTCCTATAACATTATTGTTTACAGTCTGTGAACTCCGGTGCAGCTACATTGTTTTTGTCTCAAGACCTGGGCAGCTTGTCCCTAGTGCAACATACACTCTTCACACATGAGAAAATAGAGCTTGGCTACTCCAGTATGTGAACAGTCCACTCTTCTTCATCTACAGTAAGATCCCTAGCACAACAAACTGGTTGGAGGTCAGGAAGACACTTTTCAGCATTAAAAGATCCTGGGCTTTTTTTCATTACTATTGGGGTATATTTTGCTATGCTAGCAAGGATGTTAAGGTTCAAACCCTGCCTGTCATGCCTATGTGATTAATCATATTAGGAACGAAACCTTGAGATGGGCTGAGCACTTGAAAGTATGATTCATTACATCTTGTTAAAATCAGCATTTGTAGTATTCATTGATTTAAATTATAGAGTTCAGTACCTTTCAGGAATAAAGCTAGTTTTGACCCTAGACATTTGCTCCTAAAATAAAGTCAAATATAAACTGATTGAACTAAATATCATCCAAGCTGTCGAGCCAAAGGTAGATAAATATTTAAAGGTATGAATTACAATTGTGTTCAACCATTGCCCTAAACCCTTACAATATGAGAAAAATGAAGCATTTTTGCCCCCCAGTTAATTTTTCTAAACTGAAAATAAACTAAAGCACTTTGGAATTTAATATGATAGCATAATGTAAGGAATAAATATTTGTATAAACAGATAAATACAGGCCTCAACCACGTAATTCCAACATAATCAGATTGTTTCTGATCAGAAGCAAAATGTCAGAACTTCTTTTTTTGGCAAGCTCCCTTCTGCAACCAGATAGGCTCATACAAAGCTTTCATACATTCCCTGAGTTTCTGGGTGCATTTTGTACGATCAGAGACTTTAGTTTTTAGCCATAGCATTCTGTTTTCTCAGATGTCTTTTGCTTCTGCATTTATATTACATAGGTCTCAGATTTCATTATTTATTACTCTACAATCATTAGCCTTCTATTCAGGCATATGAAGCATTACACACAAGTACCCAGGAAAGAAGCTAAGAAAGTCTTCGTATTATCTGTTAATAAATAAATATTTACCCTGGAGTGGACCTAATCAACAGTCTTATTATATGACTGTATGGTAGCCATCCTAGGAGGAGAATTCAAATCATTTTACGTGTACTGCCCTTTAATGATATTTTGAGAATTTTTTGAAGTAGGTGATCTTTAAAAAGTGTAGCAGGTAGTATATCTATTTCTTTTTTGAAAGAAGGGAGGAAGGCAGGGAGAGAGAAAGGCAGGAAGGCAGGAAGGTAGGAAGGAAGGCAGGAAGGCAGGAAGGAAGGAAGGAAGGCAGGAAGGAAAGAAAGAAAGAAAGAAAAATAAAAAACAAAACAACAAAAACAAAACAAACAATCAGGGAAAAAAACCCTAAAACAAAATAAAAACCACCAAAAAACCCCAATCCCAAAAAACCCAAAACATAAAGAAGCCTCCCGAAACATAGCTATTATATATCAAGTTTATTATAGTGCATCATACTGGCGACCTGATCCAGACAGGACAACCCACTGCATACTTGTTTACTGTAAGATTCTGGAGGAATAATCATATCTCCCACCTTCTGATTACAGAATTGGATTGGAGTTTTCATTGAATATTGATCCAGACTAAGTATTTATGTCTACACATCCCCCCTACACCCATCCATCCACCCACTCACATACCCCTCACTCTCCCCCTCCTTTTTAACAAGATAATTCCAGGTGGCACTAGGCTTGAGAGGGATTAACACAGGAAGCTTGGTCTTATATCCTTAGACTTGCATTATTTTCTAGAATAGATCCAATGTCCAATTTCGAATTCACGGAACTGTAAGCTAAAGAGTCTACTGTGATACATTTATTTTTCAAAGGTTTCTACAACTTCTATGAAATTGCCTACTTTATACAAGTTAAATGAAACAAACATGTTTTCATTTCACACAAGATTCCTGAAAGTGGTTTTTCAGTTTTAAGATCTTCGCAGTAGCTGACAAATGTTTTAGAAACCAAGTGAAGCCCAGGGACATTTTGTCCATAGTCACAGGTGTAGTTTTATGCCGATAGTGCTGTCTTTCCAGAGGTGATCATTCGCAGCAGATCCTAGCTTTCACAATGGCTTGACACAGTGGAAAAAAAAGTGGGACATTGTCTAATACCCTGAGCAAAAGACTGGAAAAATGTCTGTGTCGCTAGTTCAAGTCTGGAACACAGTGAAAATATTTCAAAGGGCAAGAGTTTCAGTCAGCTGGATGTAAGCATTTCATATTATATTATGATTTGATTAAGGGCATAAGTGAAAATGGACTCCGGTCTGGGTATAACCTTGAGTATTTTTATAGGCCTGGGTATAACCCTTTATATTTTTAATGTGTTATGCTGCTCTTGCAAGTTACATTCCTTGTGGTAACAGGTCAAACTAGAAGCACAGCAACCTACATCTCTCACTAGTAGCAGGAAAGGCATCACTCACTTTTGGGGTAAACTGCCTTGTATCTTCCCAGCACTCAAAAAAGCCTATGTGGTTCCTGAGTAAATTACTATGTGTACAAGAGTGGTTAAATACCTGATACATTTATTGAAAAATTAATAAAAAGAGCATGTTATCCCTTACATCATAAGCAAATATTTTCATATTTAACACATTTCTATATTTGGGAAGAGTGAGTTTGCTGACTCTTTTGTTTGTGAATAAAAATATAAAAGGAGAAAAGTTCAGAAATATGCAACTTTTTATTAAAAAATCAGCATAAGGTTGTCAACAATGAATTCACTTATCTGCCAGTATTTGTGCTGATAATCTCAAGTTTTCAAATGCTCACATCCATATTTTCAGTGTATGTGTTTGCATGTACAGAAGAAGGGATGAGAGCTTACAAATTGTTTTACAAATCAAATCTCCACCTACTTTAGTATAACAGATAGACTTTCTCTTAAGACCAGTCATTGAGGTAGTATAAAAAAAATTAACAGACCATTGGACCATAAAGAAACGTTGGAAACAACAGATAAAAACCAGCTTCTTAAGATAGTGCCAGAATACCTACTAAGTCAAAACAAAATAGCTCACTATGTAATTTGTTATTTACAGCAGGAAATAACATATTTTACAACTCACATTTACTGAGACATAAGAATTGCCATTGTGCCCCCAGAAGAAACAGACAAACTATATTTCTTACCAAAAGAAGAAACCAGGGTTGACAAGTACATGGTTTAGAAAATACTCAGCTTTCAGAAGTGGCATACCCTGCACTATAGTTTCTTTCTCTGCTTATCTTCTGTGCAATCCAATCTTTCTGTCTAAGCCTCCTGGGAGTTTTAAAATAACTGTCATGTAGTTTCTATGTGCACTTGGTTAATGTGTTTGCGCAGTGGAGAACATGGAAACAAGGTGTCAAACTTCATTACCTGTACAATGCAAGATCTGGATTAAAACAAAAGATGTATCGTTATATAACTAATACTTGATCAAAAAATGAATTTTAGTAAAGACAAAAGTCCGGGTTCTAGACTGTGTGCATTAAATTATTATTAAGCTCTTGCACTGCTAGGATAGTAACAACAACAAGGCTAGGTGGCTACAAACCATTATTGGAACTGGAAACCTCTCTGAAATAAACAAAAAGTAATCATATGTAGTTAAAATGGAAAATAAAACATTTTATCCCCTCTATACTCTTTACCTCGACAGTCACAAAGAAAAGCAGTTACTATGTCTCTTTTCAATGCATCTTGGAGCATTCTCTTTAAAGTATGGTTCACAGTTCTCTCTTTCTACCCATTGTTCCTTCTGAAATGGTGGTGCAGAGTTATGTCTCAGCACTGCTCTGCAAAGAGACAGGTGGACGCAAGCTTAGGTGTGAGACTAGGATGTGCCAATGGTTCCTGCTACTCCATGGACTCTGGTTTAAACTGTGCTGGTTTCAAAACTTCAGAGGCAAAGTGCTTGAAACTTGTTGGTGGCTTTGCAAGTAGGAAATGACAGCAGAGCAGAGAGGAGTTCAGTTCAAACTGACAAGATATTTTTGTTGGTGAAGCACAAAATAAACAACTGCAAAGAAGATATGTAAGCAGAGACTCCACTAAGATTTCACTGTGGGCTCAATCCTTAATTAAGGATGATGTATACCTGCATAACATGTCTCCACTTTCCAAAATATATTTTTCCCTAACAACCCAGTATATCTTTGTTCCACCTCTTTCTTGGGGCACATATAATTGAGTTTTATGTGATAAGTCTCTGGAGGATGTATTCATCAGGCTAATATAAAGCTAGCAGAGTGCCAAAGAACAATCTAGCCAGCAATGTCTTTCTATCACAGAAAATCAGGATGAAATAGACCTTGAGATATCATATACTCAATTCTCTTAGGCAATTCCCTTCTGGCATTCCAGACACCAGTTTCTCTAACGTAAAAGCTACAAGTAGACGAAAAATACATTGCCGTCTATGACAATCTCCTCAAGGGCAAAAAAAGTATTCGAAAGTTTTGTAGATAGATAAAAGAGAGTAGATACAATATCTCTTAATTTAGGGAGAGTTTTGTCTGTCTCTCATGACCTTTCCATAATTTTACTGCAGAAATACTGTTCCATGGGAGCTACCATAAACCAAACATAGAATTGATTAAAAAATAAT
This sequence comes from Zosterops lateralis, assembly GCF_965231275.1. Classification (NCBI taxonomy): domain Eukaryota; kingdom Metazoa; phylum Chordata; class Aves; order Passeriformes; family Zosteropidae; genus Zosterops; species Zosterops lateralis. The sequence continues at coordinate 54,258,675 of NC_139800.1, read as the reverse complement.
AGTCAGAGTAGTCCTTATTGCTTCACCATTAAACTGTAAAAATTTATCAAATGCATTTTTACATTAATGATACTGAACCCTTCAGTAGACTGTGCACCTAATATGTTTTTTTGTGTGTGAAGTGGAAAAGATTGCACCCACTTTGGCAGAAAGAAGTCATGCAAAATTATCTTGACAAGTCAAGGAGATAATCTGCACAATGCTATGTTTCTGTGGGAATAATGAACTGAGCAAGTTCAACTGGAAGAACATCTGTGAAGCAGCTTTGTAGGAAAGAACCTGGGGATAGAATGACTCATAGATCAAAGAGGCTTTAACAACCCATACTTTTCCAATATGGCATCATTTGAGTTATTAGCAGGACTATCAGCAGTCAAACTGACTAAGGACCGACACGAGTGAAAGCCTTACTAATGGAAATACTCTGCTCTAAGCATCACAGTTGAGGAACTATTATATTAAGGGAAAGCTTTCAGAGAAGAGCAACAACTGGTAACAAAATTTCAGGTGTTGAGGGAATCAAGAACAATGGGGATATTTGTTTAGTCGAGAAACTACATTTCAGTGAAAGAATTAGTAAGTATTTCCCTCTGTCTCTTGGATGTAGGATAAGAGCAATAATCCTGAATTGCATATAGATAATATGTCTATGATGGTATGGATGGTTAACAGAGGGAATGTATTATGCAAGAAAGAATACAGAATCTTCTAGAAAAGCACCTTTTGCCAGGAAAATTTCTGGAAAAGCTCCTCAGGCTGGGAATGAAGTAGACAATCTTAAGAAGTCTCTTCTAACTGTATTCCTTGTTACTGGGTCTAGGAGAGCTGAATATTCATCTCCTGTGCTGAACTAGTTTTCGAAAAGTTCATGACATATTCTTGGCCCAATGTGTGTAGTGGCTCACAAGTTTAGGTAATTAATTTTCTGCTCTGGACCTAATCTACAACAGTGCATGTAATTCTTGCCACAGTCACTACTGCTGTCTCTCATTGCCTCTCCAGCACAACAAAGATTTTTTTAGAAAAACCCATGCTTCCTGACCTACCTTGTGTTTTTCTCCCTGACACATTACTGGAGGGAAGACTCCTTCTCCAAACTCATAGTTGTTTCAGTTTTAATTAAGATTTATTAAAAAAATAAAATCCAGTATTGTTCCTGGCTTGGTCTTTTTTATCAGCTGCTCTGTGAGGGTGACATAATTGAAAGTTCCCTTTTATGGCACATGTGACACAATTTTAAATTCTATTTACAGGCGCACAAGGACAGGCAGTTCTCTGTAACATTTCAGAACTGTGGTGTTTTACCAATGGCATGTGACGCAAAGTGAACAACATTGTGTTTGCATGCCTGTTGGAGCACAACGTGCAGTGCAGCACAATGCAGCATGTGTCAGCTTTTGTCTGCTGATGGCAATGACCTCTTGAGCCAAATTCGTCAATGTCTCAGAACAATAGATTTCTTTCTCTATGATGCTTCTAATTTAGAGTAACAAATGGTTTTATTTATTTCAAGTATAGTTAGTTCTGATGATACAATTGGACTGATACCCGCAGTAAACAAAGCTGCATGTTCACCCTTTCTTCTTTATTCCTGCAGAAAAGCTTTAAGTTGAAAATACTTTAAATATGGTACAGGTAGTCTCTCTGATTAAAATCCAATAATATTCTCCTCCCTTCCTGCTATTATCACAAAATTATCTTTATTAACATTTTTTCTTGCTCCTCCTTTGGAAATTGCATAACCTGGTTGGAAACAATAGCATTTAAAGGAATGATCCATAGTTTGGTTGAGGAAATGACACTACTCACTAGTGACAATCTTCTTTTAAATTTCAAGCTTTTCATTCTCTCTGACTTTCATAGTGATAATCACTAACAGAGGTTTCTCTAGTTACTGCTGAATCTAAAATCTTAATTCTTCAGAAAAGCATTAAAAATTAAAGGAAACTAAGTTGAGATGTCTGAAATCAGCCTTTGGCATGGAGAGGCTAGGAGAGTCTGAAATTATTTATATCAGAGGATAGATTACATAAAAAAAACCCCTTAGTAGACCATGATCTTATATGCACCTCAAATTGTCCTAATTACCAAAAATGAATGAGCAGACCACCAAATCAAGACAACTGCCCCTTTATACCTTCAGCTCACTATACACTGCAACCACCTAAAGAGCAACCTCTCTGCAGCAACCTTGCTACATATCTTCTTCATCCAGGACTGTGGCAAATCTTGTATGTGGAAAGCATATGCATCTATTAATGAAAAAAAAATTTAGAAATAGTTTAGTTACAATGTGACATGTCAAAGCCCATTTCAGTTTGTTCTTCTGAGGCTCTAGTTTGTTTTCATTGCAGGTTTTCATGCTCCAGGGGCACATCCATCTGCAGGAGTTCTCTAAGACTGTTACCAGATGAAGGGCCATTTGCACACTTTGTGGATTAACACAATGCTTATTCTTCAAAAACTACCAGCCCATGGAACCACACAATGCTTATTCTGTAGGATCAGGTTAAACATTAACCAAGAAGAAGAATGGGACTGTAACCAGCCCACTTAGGCCAACTTTTCTCCTAACTTTGAAAGAAGTACTTCATCAGGCTGTCAGGTATGGCTTTGGGGTCACCAACCACCAGGGACCACCAAAGAGATCTCCAAGACAGAAGAACATGTGCACAAAGGGGAGTGAACATATTTTAATGATTTTGAAGAAATTATTATCTCATGTTCGTTCCAGGAAAACCAATGAAAATACATGTGAAATATATAAACAGAAGCCTTTTCTGTATTCAGCATGTACAGAATTTCAGAGCATATTGTACATCTTGATGAATAAAGAATGTCTGTTTTTTAATGTTACATTGATGCTAAAGAGTTTTGCTTCACCAGCTTTTGATATCAAGACCACTGCGTTCTGGAGTGAGGCAAAGCCCGCAAGTGAAGCCAGTAAGAAGTAGAGAGAAAAGTATGGCTCTTTGAGGCTCTCATGGGTTGCTTTTCTAGAAGATGTCAGTTCATTCTTCCACCCTGCAAAATTTCCCCTGTAGAAGGTCTCCTGACCATAATCATGTAAGGGGAAAAGAAACAGACGTGCTGTATACTCTCTCTCTCAGATAGGTTGTTCTATACAAACATGGAAGAAAATATTAATGTTTCTTGCAATCCACCAGACCTAGCTGACCTGTAAAGCCAGTTAGCTAGGGTATTGCAGAGATGAGAATTGTTTTGAAAGTTTCTAATGCAGATTAACACTATGGGCTACCATTTATTCAGTAATTCAAAACCAAATCCTGAACACATACCATTGTTCCAGACCCATTGTTACTCTCATGCAAGCTGCATAATCTATGAATACATTGGCATGCAAAAGTGTGTACTAATTAATAGATTCTTATCACAATGTGATACACATCATCAAATTTTTTCATTGTCTTTGATCCAACAGTCACTGGCAGCATTACAATGCAGAGTATCTATTCTATCGTATTGTTATCCTCCTATGCATGTTAAAAATTTGCATAGCTGCAGAGCATTAATTTTGTTCACAGTTGGGGTTTCTGTGCACTGATGTCTCATTTGAGCAGTTTAAAGCAAGAATTGAAATCTTTCTGCCAAAACTTTTCTTCATTACATTCCTCCACCTTTGAATGACATTTTAGCTGCCTTGTAAATAATTCCTCTTTGTAGTGAGTAGGAGACACTGCTTCTTTTGGATCATAATTACTCTCTTCCTTTTTTTTTAATTTTTTACCAAATCAGTCTTTCAGTACCTGAAGGGAGCTGAGAAGAAGGATGGACAGAGGGTTTTAAAAAGAGCATGTAGTGACAGGAAAAAGAGGAAATGTTTCAAACTGGGAGTAGTTTAGGTTAGATACTAGGACGAAATTCTTTATTATGACGGTGGTGAAGCACTGGAACAGGTAGCCCAGAGAAATTGCAGATGGCCTCCATCTCTGGAAGTGCTCAAGGCCATGTTGGTTGGAGCTTTGTAAAAGTGTCTAGTGAAAGGTGTCCCAGTCCATAACAGAAGGGTTGGAATTAGATATTCTTTGAGGTCTCTTCCAACCCAAATCATTCTATGATTCTATCATTCCAGTAAATAGAATGTTTTGATTAAATATTTGCTTCCATCAGCCTGCAACAAAAGTAGAAATTAAAAGCCAATATATCTTCATATCTTATGGAAGAAATTCCATATAAAAACAAATAGCATTTGCAGCTTTTCTGTATGAGAGCTAAGTACTTGATCTTTTCCTGCTGTTGTGGAGAAGAAGCCTACATCCACAGGCCCTCTTGATAGCAAAAATGAGAGGCAATGTCCAAGAAAACTGTGTGATCATTTTGCACATCACAGAGAGTATCTGTTTTGCTCTTGACTTAGATGTATATATTCTTTTAAGAAGACTAAGGCAGACAGAGCTCCCTGGAGGTGGGAAAAGATAGGGCTTTGTTCTTCTACCTGGAGCTTCTCAACCTCATGTGTCATCTCAGGGGTAAGGTGTGCTAGCAACAGCAGCATTTGGCTGACAAGACAGAGGTGGACTGCAAATCTTATATAGACACTTTTTACTTCTGTTCTGCCCTAATGTGTTGGTTGGTGCTTGCTTTATTTTGAAAGAATGATCCTTCTGATGTTTTCAATGAAAAACGTTCAAAAAAGTTAAAAGAATAGAGAAGAAAACATCATGGGAAAGTTTCATTTTTAGGAAGAATTTCTTTACTGTGAGGGTGGTGAGGCATTGGAACAGGTTGGTCAGAGAAGCTGTGGATGCCCCAGCCCTGAACGGGTTAAGGGCCAGGCTAGTTGGAGCTTTGAGCAACCTGGTCTAGTGAAAGGTGTCCCTGCCCTTGGCAGGTGGGTTGTAACTAGATGATCTTTAAAGTCCTTTCCAACCCAAACCATTTTATGGTTTCAAAATGAGACTGCAATCAGCAGAAATAGGAAGAAATCACCCTATCCTACTGACATTTTGAAATTAATGTCTGCTCCAAACCAGATCATAAAATGCAGATGTTTCCCTCAAAGAGGAAGTTCCCTCTAAAATTTCAGAGGTGAAATACAGGAAATATGCAAATTTTTAAATATTGCTAGCACAGCCGAAGTCCAAGCAAAATAAATTTAATTTTTGTTTGTATGTTTGCTCTTATTGCATTCAGAGAGAAAATGAAGCTTGTAGACCTAAAACCATTTACCAATTTATGAAAAAGAATATCTGAATAACAAGTTGAAAATATCTTTCAGGTTTTTCTCATGTTTCTCTCAAAGCAAGATGATAAACAGAGAGAGATGCTTACTGAGTCAATTGGTACAATGGTTCAAATTGTATTGCCCAAAGTGAGAGTTCAGTTCCTAATCCAGAACCACTGGAAATCATGCTCAGCCTCCTTTTCAGAGTGACCTCTACAACATGGTAATGTCAATATGGTTCTCATTGTCCTGAAGGTAATAACTAACACTGGAAAGATCCTCTCCATCCCTTCATGTTAAGTTCTGGCAAAGAGCTGTAGCAAACAATCCAAGGAAAATAGCTTTTCAATCCACCACATTTCTGAAGTGAACATCCAAGTGAAACTTGATAAATTTTTAACTGTTTTAATTCTACCACATTAATCATGAAAACATAACTTAGAGGAATTTTAACACCATACTAGTGAAATATTGCAGACTAATCCTTTTGCCTTTCCTTTTTCCCCACAAATTGCTGCAAAGTCATGCACGTCTATCCAGGGTTGTGAGTTCCTTTTATCTTTGGTAACCCATCCAAAGCTTAACCTAGCACAAAAGCTGAAAGACATTGCACTAACAACAAATGAGATTTACTGGTCCAAACTTTGCAGCCTACAAACTCCTTTCTTTAGTGACCATGAAACACTTTGGTTTGAGATTGCCAGAGGTTTGGACTTGAACATCAATTGAACAAGTAGCAGCAGTCCATGCCAACCTGAAACTAATAAACCATACAATGGTTGCTGCACTCCTGCTTCTGAAGAGAAAGAGGATCTTTCAAATCTTCTAGAGGCACATGGCTATGAGCTCCACAGCTTGTATCCCATTACTTATTCTAAGTTAGTACCAGAACTCCCATGTTTGTTTACATTACAAAAAGAGAGAACCAGGGAGCCAAACCCACCTCTCAGATGCTGCTCTTCATCAGTGTAGAAGAGAATAGGAACAAGGAAATTTTATGCCCTTTACTTGTGGTGTTTATGTGATATGGCAGAAGAGTGTACAAACATCCAATTCTTTTAGTGCCCCAAGGAGCACCCTTTAGAGTGCCAAATGTTTATGGAGACTACACTGTATACAAGGAAACTAAATCTTAAATCTTACTATGACATCAATGCTAAGATATATTTATTTATAGGTACTGCTAAGTATCTGACTTAATTAACTGAGTGTGAATAAAAATCCTAACAGGATAGGACAGAAAAATGAGGAAAAGGGAGATGTATTACCATGTACACCTCCTACAGTATTAGTATCTGACTGTACATGCAAATAAGATGTTTCCCAGTGTCCTTCTAGAGCTGTGACCACCTGCTGAAACACTTTGGGGCATGTTTTACACTTAAATGTCCAGCTGGAAGTGGAGGAACTTGACTGCAGTCATATTTTCACATCACAACTCTAAACCACGGCTAATGTAACTTAAATGGTCACCACTGAATGCCAAGTTTGTTTAACAACTGCATCCTTGGAAAAAGAGCAATGCTAGTGTTTCGTTGCATGAAGGTCATGAAAAAATGCAGATGATTCTTAATGGTGAGAGAAATAGGTTATGCTTTTAAAAGCTAGAGGCAAAAACTGGACCAGCCACACGAGTAAAAAAGTAAAAAGAAATCCTCAAGTTTAATTTCTGATTTATTAACGGTAAGATCATTGAAAATAAATGCACATACAAAAACAGAAACAAAAACAAAACCAAAACAAAACAAAAACCAAAACAAACAAAAAAAAAAACCCCACAAAACAAAACAAAACAACAAAAAAACCCCATCCCACCAAGAATGTCTGTATGAAGTTATTGCAGCAAGACTGGAAACAAAATTTAATACCTAATCAAAGCCAAAAATTCCTAGTTATGCTGTCCTTACCCCTTCTTTTAGAAAACCCCAAGGAAGAGAAAATTATCAAAAGTTAGAGGGAAATTGCATGGCTCTTGAGCAATTTTAAATATATATCCATTCTTCTGTAGTAGGTGATACTTTTTTTTTTTGATATTTCAATTTTTTTGTTATTTTTTTCATTCACAGAGGATCCTAAAACATAAACTTCTTTAACTGTGAAGTGATTTAAAAAAACCTCTAATAATCACTAGACAACTAAAAATAATAGCAACATGTTTATTCAGTAGTTAGCAAAAGTCTGCTGAGTTTTCTTTGATTTTTTCCTGTCAGCAGGTAAGAATCCAAGATAATGTAACATCTGGCTACAAATAATACCTGAATCTTGTCTATGCAAAAAGGCCTGGTAGGTTTCCTGTTTTTTCATTTTGTACAGGTTGTTTTTTTTTACCTAGAGTTTTATTTCCAGGATGGTAAAGCTGTGTAGCAGCCCAAAACCTGCCACAGCTTACCAGATAGCATGTCAGCAAACAAAGATGAACACAAAGATGCCTGAATGCACCCTGTAGAAATAAGCCTTCTCCCAAGACAATTGCAAGAAAAATGTCTGGATTTTTGTTTATCTTTTAGAAGTCACCAAGTTTGAGTAGTCAAACAGATGAGAGGAAAAGAGATGAAATTTACAAGTAAGTCCCTTGCAGCCACACAGTGGGAGCTGAAAGACATTGTAAGAGAGCGCAAGGACTTATGACTTGACAGACAGGGAAAAAAAAACCACTTAAGATAAATCCTCATACATTTTGCACATTGCTAGCTACAAAGCCCTCCTATTGCTCATCATACCCATCCTTTCCTTTCCTTTCCTTTCCTTTCCTTTCCTTTCCTTTCCTTTCCTTTCCTTTCCTTTCCTTTCCTTTCCTTTCCTTTCCTTTCCTTTCCTTTCCTTTCCTTTCCTTTCCTTTCCTTTCCTTTCCTTTCCTTTCCTTTCCTTTCCTTTCCTTTCCTTTCCTTTCCTTTCCTTTCCTTTCCTTTCCTTTCCTTTCCTTTCCTTTCCTTTCCTTTCCTTTCCTTTCCTTTCCTTTCCTTTCCTTTCCTTTCCTTTCCTCTATATTGACTCATTAAATCTGGTTTCAGTATTTTCTGAAGAAAGTTGGATGCACTTATAAGTCCAGCAGCCTTAAACAGTAGCAGAGCAATTAAATTGGTAAATTGTGACAGCCCGTGCAAGGTTACAGAAATTGTAGTGCTTAGACTGGTGTCTTACAAGACAACACATGGAAAAATTACAGTGGCAACTATTGTCTATAGAAAGAACAGGATTTCTCTCAGTTTCCTTTCCAAAGGAAATTAAACTAAAATCCCCTCAGAGTGCATCAGACAACAGTGAAAACTCCCGTAGTTCCAGGATTAATTTTATATCACATATACATTAATCTGAAGAAGATCTTGTGTTTTTCTGTAATGTTGGAAACTGTCCAGAACCCAATGGTACTTGGTAGAGACTGCACTTGAATCAGGGTTGCGTTTAGTTATTATGAGTTTCTTTCTGTCACATTACCTACCTTGTTGAGCTATGCCAGACAACTGTGGTGGAAGCAGGGAAGTGTGGTGAACAGGCTTTGATTCCTTCCCTGTCCAAGTGCACTTCTATGTACAAATAATTTTTTTTCTCCAAAGAGCTCAGAGGGTAAATTGTCCCACATATTTTCAGCAGGAAAAAAGAAAGCCAGGACTCAAGCATCTTTTTTCCCTTGATTTTTCCAATCCACTAAGAAAGAGATTGCAAAGAAGCTATTCCTCTTCACAAACATTTTCTCCTCTCTCATAAAATTAGCAAAAATAAATATGTGTTAAATATATGTGTGTGTGTGTATATATATATATATATATAAAATCAGTGTTTCAGACTCTCTGCAAGAAAACCAAGAAAAAATACTATGTTTACACTTCACATATGTCCTAGATTTTAAGAATCATATAGGAAAACAATCACTGGAAATTTTATTCACCTTTTATGGCCTCAAATTTGTTATAATATCTGCAACACCCTCCACATAAATGACCTTTTTTTACTCTCCCTGAAAATCTCAAATCATCATCTGAGGTATGCTGCAATGAAACATAATAGTAAAGCGTGGGAATGTAGCCCTTGTGAGGTATGCAAATGTAAGAAAATACGTATTTGTTTTAACTGCATGCTCTATGATGAATAATGAACAGTTGTAACAGAAATGTAAGACTCTTGTGCCTCATTAGACCACAACAGAAACAACAAAATACAGGGTTTTTCATGGCATAGGAGCAGACTACACCTGCTAGCTACTTGAAAACATAAGCAGGTTATGCCTCAAGACTTCATTCAACAATAAAACCTATCAAACAAGAAAAAATACACAAGAGATTACTGAATGCCCAAATATTTGTTCACACACTGCTAAAACAGGTGGAGCAGAACATGAATTGATCCCTTGATGGTTACCAGCTGCAATACATATTATCATCTGGCCTGACACAGCTTAGATAACACACCTTGGCCTTCCAGGCGGGAAGTCCTAACTCTTTAGCATTTCTGTGTATTTCTGCTTCCCTCTGTTACAATGCTGTCCACAGGACATATAGCAGCTTTCAAGTATTTTGCCTATTACAATCTTGCATTTTAAAAAGCCTAGAAAAAAAGCAAATGAAGTGGGTTTTTCTCCCACATAACTGATGAAATACACCTAAAAGAGGGTATGAGACAAGCAGTGGAGATGAACAGAATCGTTTAATCTCGGACGTACTTGTAGTGTCAGCAGGGAAACAGCAGGAAAGCATACTATTACTTTGCGTTCTACTTTCTATTGTTTGTAACTTAGTGTAATAAATGAAAAAAAGAAGTTCATCAGTAATCAAAACCAGTCCTATTTTAAAATATTAGACCAATACTATTGTTTTGCTCTTAGTGACAATAACAACTTGGCAGGACTACAATTTTCTGATGTTCATGGTATAAGACTTCAAGGCAGGTGGGGTTTGGGAGGAGGAATTGTACCTGCCACAAGGCTCACAGTTCAGATATAATGGATAATATAAAATGGAGACCGTATGCAGTAGATTTTGGTATCGTCTTGATAATGCGGCAAGTCTCAATAAAGGGAGTGACAATTTCACTGAAGTATGTGATGTGGAACTAGAGTTGTATTTTGCATCCAATTCTTAGGTCATTAGTATATTTGGGATGTGCTTCACAGTACCTCTTATATTATCAAATCTCTTGATATAGGAAAGAAAGGATAAAATTTCTTTAGCAAAGGGCAGTACTGATCCTTTACACAGTTTGAAGTCTACATTCAGTGAAGCTGCCAGAAGAAGCAGAGGCATGTTACTCCTATGGGGATAAATTTCCAAAGATCTGGCTCTCAGAAAACATTTTGATTTAACATATGATCACATTTTTGAAGGTAGCATTTTTTCCGTGTGTTTTGAGGAAATGTGGCAAAGTCACAAGTCACAGCAGTTTTGAGTTATGTTCCTTCAGAAAAGAAGGAAGTTGCCATTGGCTCGTAGAAAGTTTTCCAATACAGATGCTTTTCCTGGAGTTTTGACAGCAGAGATGTGCCTCTGAATTGTAAGCATAGCTGCTGCTTTGGCCATCAGGAATTTAGTTCAGAAATAGAAATACTTTTGAATAACATAGCCTTGAATTGTAATACCCTATGAATTATTGGAAAATATGCAGATACAATTGCAATCTAGTTTTTCACATATGCTCAGAAACCACAGCAGCATAATTTTTCTTTCCTCAAATGCTTTTAAACTCACTCCAGCCATTGTTTAGTGATTTGTAGGCTCTACAAAAAAAGCAGATGGTACGCTTTGACCATTGCTTATTTTACCAACCAATTTTGTTTCACTGTTGATTTATATCCTTTCTCCTGCTTGTTGCACCTGCACATTTCCTGGGGTTATTCTGTAGCAATTTTCCAGGCAGGGAAAATTTCTCTGTTACGTGTAGATGGTGCCTAATACTGAGTGGCTGCACACCTAGTGCAGGCAGAAGCTAGACACTAAACAATCTTTTGGTGCCATGTGCTGTTTTCAGTCACTTGAGGTATAGCTTCAAGTTTTTTAATCACTGTATTTTTTTTTTCCCAGTTAAGAGAACCAGTAGACAAACTGCATCTCACTTGATAGATTTCAGAAGATGCCTAAGGAGCAGCAGGAATAGACTGCAAGACAGTCCACAAAACCTTCCTCAGGGAAAGAAAAAGCAAAAGGACCTGGGCAAAGCAAGGAAAATTGTTGGCTGCCCTCTCAATGGTACAAGAAGCAAAAAGTGGTACTGAAGGGCCACATACATGTGCTTCAGTATTTGATTCGCTGTGAGATGATAGATAATAGAAGTCCTCTATCCTCATTGTTCTCTAGTCTCTCTATTGTTCTAGTGAAAATGCTTTAACTCAAATGAACAGAGAAACTCTTTGCAGCTACCTATCCTGATGCAATTCAAGCCTTTGACTACAGATGGTTGTGACTTGAATTCGTCCCCTCACAGAAAATAAGGGGAGAGTACTAAGGAATAACACTACAGTTCCGCTTCCAAATTGCAGAAACAAGTACATGATTTCTGGCTTAAACAGTTTTTCCTAAGCAAATTTTTCCCGAGAAACCAAATAATGACTTTTTAAAATGTCCCTGTAACAGCTCTCTTCTGTTACTTTTCAATACCATTTAAGAATTGGTACACAAACACAGAGCAGCTGCTTCCTTTTGATTAGCCTTAATGCAACTCATTTACTTATAAACAAACGAATCCCCCCAAGAAATCATCTTCAATCAGCATTTGGACTATACTCTCCCACTGGACACCTTAATCTGTAGGTGCTCATTTTCTGCTGTATGGTCTGTGTGTCAATTATATCAAAATATCATGATAATTGCTGTCATAGGGATCAGCTGTTCCAATCTGTACATTCTAAATAAAGAAAAGGAACACATCCAAGTTGTTATTTAAAATGCAAACTTTTTTGAAAATTGCTGAATGAAATGAGCTGAATCTGCAGATGGACATGTCCTATGCCTGCCAAGGTACTTACTGTGGCCTTACTACTCTATGAATGGACTATAAAATATTTCAGTTCACTGGCACTGCAGCCTGGAGATTTTCACATCTACATATCTAACCCAACAATGTGTTTCTACATTGCCCCTTTATGAGGAATAAGTTCAAGGAGAAATGCCCATCATGTTTTGCAGTGGCAGAACAACAGTCTGGTGGGTGAGAAATTATAGAAGCAGCTAAAGCAGCAACTGCTGCCCTGTGAGGAATACAGTAAAAAGTTACAGCTGTAAGCCAGAGAATGTCACCACAAGTCTCCCACCTAGTCAGAGCCAAGATTAGATGGTGCCACCTGACACAAGCGCACAAGCACCCACACCACAGCACTTCAGAGGATGAAAAATGGAGGGACAGGCCCGATGGCAAATCCAACCAAGAGATACCACAGCAAAAACAGCCTGAGCTGTCAGCAGCCAACACAAAAACGCCTTGTGAGCTGTCTCTCTTTCCACACTTTTTGGGGCACTTTATTTCGAGTCTTTATTGTTCAAAGCTAGCACAACAAAGCCTCATCTTCAGTTTCTCACAGACATGTCTGACAGCAACAAGAAGAGTGACAAAGGACCTACTCATTGCTGAGTAACTCTGCTAAGTGAAAACTAACAAAGACTGTAATAGAACAAGTTAATAATGAAATTTAAGGCAAGGAAGATTGAAATAACTGTGATCTAAACAGAAGGAATATCAACTAGAGTGCAAGCAGGAATACCAGCAATTAGTTGAAATTTGAACACATTCTTTGGAAGGATCTCAGACACCTGTCCAAGCCCAATGAGTCTGTGTTTGTGCACTCACATACACAACAGTTATTCCAAAACACTCTGAAGCAAGTGGAGTGTCTGCTGTAGGCTGGGGATTGTGGGGAACAGCTTCATAGGAACAGAACTGTTCAACCAGAACTGGAGAGTACACTGTAAGTTAAGAAGCACGTACTTCTGGAGAGTACATTGTAAGTTAAGAAGCAAGGCAGCATGGTAGGTGTGAGGTCAAATCACTTCATGGGTCAACAGGAAAATATTCCCAATGAGCTGCGATTGTTTTTGAAGAGACTGATGTAAGAAGCATCCAAAGGTATTTAAGCAAAGGAGGGATACATGCTGCTGAATGCTGTCTGTAGAGAAGTTCAGAGGCTGAAGAATAATAAATCCTTCAGAGCCTGAAGACTGAGATGAAATTGAGCAGAAAACTTTTGAATATCTAATTTTGTGCTTAGAGACTTCTAAGAAAAGCTAAGCATATAAATACTTTTTTAAGCATAACCCTCCTTGTGAAGAAAAGGATGACTATAGAATATAACAAGATTTTGTGAAGGTTTTAGAGTTTCCTTCTGGTACGTGGTACAAAATTTAAGCTGGAGACAACTCCACAAAGAAGAGCAGAATGCACTACTGTAAAAATAAATGAGACCAAAATCTGCACCACAATCAGAAATACTTGTGGAGATTGAATGTTCTTTCACACTTTATGTAATACATTGGAGCAAAACATTCCATTACTTCCAGGACTCTAAAATGAATGTATGAAAATAGTGCTACATTTTAAAAAGATGAAGAGATATTTTTTATTCATTTGTGGAGTAAATTTTTATCCATCTGACTACTTGTATATGGAAGTGCCTTATTCAAAGTAAAACTGGGTCACCTTATCTTTTGTTTCAAAATAAACGTCCTTTAATTTTTTCTGTGAAGGATATCGGGGTGGGATAAGAAGAAGATGAAAAATTAACACCAACTCTTTGAAATGGAAATTGCCTAATAAAAGATTATCAGTGATAACTGTTGATTTGTAGTGTGTGATAGTGCATCATAGAAATGGTTTTTGAAATGCTGATGCACACAAGCCTCTAAAATAGGGTTTTATTTCTATAACATGTCCAACAGATTTTGTCTTCACTTTTATACTATGTCAGTGCATCAAAGATTGGCAATTTATTCAGTATGAAAAATTAATGACTTTGAAAGAATCTATAGGTGATAGAGGGGTACGGCTTCTGCAGTGAACTGTAAAAAACCTAAAGTTGTTCTTTGGACTTTGACTTGTAAACATTCTAAGCAGTAAAACAAGCTTTCTAAAGTTCCTCTAAAATTTTCAAGATTTCAGATTATGTTAGCACTGCAGGGTTTCAGGTATAAATTAAAGTAAATTAAGTGGGAAAAGAAGGAAGAAATGACTTGTAAGAAACCATTTTCTTTTCAGACCAATCTCAGACTTTGCAATACCACCACTATTCATATAAAATGTTACCTCTATGACGTGGTCTTGTTATTAAAGTGTCTTACAATTATAGCAAGAGATGAAATAATAAAAAGTCAGTATTGATTTCTAGTTTACTAAAAATTCTAGATGTTTGCCATTTTATTTATATGCATTTCTTAGTCACACAGGGTTAGTTTTGTCTTTGGGATTATGAGCATTTTTGTGTTTTGCTTAGAAAATTCTTATATGTTCTTCCAACTACCCCAGTGAAATTATCTAATTGTGCAACAACAAAATCAGATCTGGGTGGGACTAAGCAGTAACATCACAATCTAGTGGAGGCTGGAGGGCTGGCGGGAATAGTGGGAGTCCCTGGAGATCACCCAGGACCATCCCCTGCTCCAGCCAGGCTGCTTAGGTGTCCTGCTGTGTCACAAGCCCTCTGTACAGCCAGCACAGCTACTTGTCACAAACACCCTCTGGGCCTGACAATAAGTCTGATGGAGGGCCCCAACTCATTCACTGGGGATATCCCTTTCTCTCATCCACATCAACCCTTGCAGTCTGCTTTGGAGGAGTTTTGTCTCAGAAATATATACAGGCAGGAAGACAGGAACCTTTCAATAATCTAAGGAGTAACTATTAACTGAGTTTTCCTACAACCAAGCTTCTGGGATTGCACTCTTTATGTGCCTCCACAGTGGACAGCAAGCTGGAGGTTTGCAATGCTGAGGGTCAGCATTCCTGGGCTTTTCAGAGGCACTGAAACTGACGCTAGCTTTCATATTTAACACCTTTGGAAAGAGGGAGAGAAGAGCCTACATGTGATAAACAGACTGCAGCTAGTTCATTTTGTCAGGTCTGGTGGGAGTAAGCAGACAGAGAAATAGCTTGATTTGGGCACACCTTAACAGTGGTAAAATGAGAAAGGAGGCCCCAGGAGAATCAGCTGCACAGCAGGCTCTCAGATCATGATCCTGGACCAGACACTGTGAAGCAAAGCTCTCTCAGAGATGGATCTCTACCTTACAGGGACATCCTACGGTATGCAAGGGGACTAGTCAGGGTGACATGGGAGCTGAGAAGGAAAAGAAAGTGGACAGAGAGGGAACTACCTTTTCCCATGATAGCAGAGCTGATTTGGTCCACAACAGACATGGGATTCTTAGTGACAGAAAATTGCTCTGAAATAACCTCTTCAGCAATTTCTATTAATCTGCTAAAACAAGCACTCTAAAACCATATTATTGTAAAACTCGGAAACTTGGAAATTTCTCAATGAAGTGTGCTGTAGTTCAGTGGCACAACAGATAAAAGGCACATGGTGAACATTTAAAGCAGTACCCTCTTAAAAAGCCCTTATTTTCTTACCCAAACTACTGTATTGTGTATTTCTAGTGTTGAACTCTCTAGTTTGACTCTGTAGGAAGCAGATGAAACAGATTCATTTTCATCCTAAAGTGAGGGAATTCTGGTACAGATCATGCATTCACCTCAAGGTTTCTCTGATCTAAAGGAATATATCTAAAGTGCTTACCACGTAAAAGAATCCCTCCTCTTCTGTTTCCTGCTTAGAGGAAGGTGCTACTGAAAGTGATTCTGTCAGTGGTTACAGAAAGCAAGGTGGAAGTAGTGCAGAAACTCCCCAATCCCCCACGTATCACCCACCATAAGCAAAAAATGAAGACAAAAACAACAGCAACAAAAATTAATACACAATGAGGAAAAACCCTTGCCAAAATTCAGACTTTTTGAATAGGTACTTCATGTACGTGACACTTCAAATAAGTAACTCAAACACTTCAAATAACTTCAAATGACTGGGCAAAGTGCTACGACTTAAGCAAACATTTCTAAGGCAACTTGCGACTAAATGTTGATTCTATATTTGTAAAAAAGTGATGATTGGCTTGCATTCACATTGAACTTTTGAGTCTGTGAAAGTTTCAAGATCAAGAATTTAGTGCACATTAATTAAAGAAAGGAAGTATATTTCCTATCTGCATGTCACTATATCACTTCTTCAATCACCTAAAACTCTCTTTTCATATTCTTAAGACTGTCTTCCCATATATTTGAGTCATTTATGCACTATAAAACAAAGATTTCCTTAGTTAGAATGAAAAGCCTAGAATTTCTAGTATTCCTATTTAATGAATAGTAGAGGGTATTCTTGACACAAAGACTGAATAAACTGATTTTGGATAATCAAATTTTACCTGAATTTTTTACTTGCTTTCTTCTACTGTCATATGACAAATGCTTTCACAGCATTTCTGTTACAGAAATTTGGTTTATAAGTTCACCTAGCTTTGTTCCACTCACTTAGGCATAATATTACTGTAACTGAAGGTTTGGTCATCTCTTTCCCACAGGGAAAATCTCTTGATATCCCTCTAGAGGGCGTCCATTTAGGAGAGGCAGGAAAGAGGTGGACCTGTTTGCTCAGGTCCAGAGAAGATCCATGACAATGGTCAGAGGGCTGAAACACCCTTGAGAGGCTGAGAGTGTTGGAGTTATTCCTAGACAAGACAAGGCGCTGGGCAGACCTTGTGTTGCTGCCTTTCCCTATATAAGGACGGCTTAAATGAAAGGTGAGAATAAAGGTTTTACCAAGGCCTTTAGACACAGGACAATTAACAATGATATTCAGCTGAAAAAGGGTAGCTTGAGATTGGATACATGGATATACTTTTTATGATGAGGATACTTAAGCACTGAAACAAAGAGCAATGTGTAGGTGTCCCATCCCTGGAAGTATTCAAGATCAGGTTGCACAGACCTTGGAGCAACTTAGTCTAGTGGTAGATGTCCCTGCCCATGGCAGAATATTTGGATGGGATGCTTTAAAGGTCCCTTCCAAGCCAAACTGTCCTGTGATTCGATAACTTCCTGATAGATTTAAATCATACAACAGGATATTATTTTCCTACAGAGATCACTCTGCATGAGGAATGAAAGAAGTAAGAGCCAGGTTTGTGAATCTCATTCCACATTCTTTTGCTCTGCAACCCGTATCTGCTCTCCCCTGGCACTTCCAGTCCTTTTGTGTCACCTCCAAAGACCTTTTATTCCAAGGCTGGTTCAGATGTTGTTTCTTCTCTGCAATCCTGCCCTTTTACTGATCTTTCATTCCAGCCCTTAGTTCACTGCCTTTTCCTGATAACCTTCACCACGTGCCATACTTCTCCCCTGCTCCATTAAATCTCTGTCCCATAAAGTACTCAGTTGAGATATCCAGCCTGGGGCATGTGATAAAGACTGTACAGTTCAGCTTCTATGAATATATGCACTACTTATACACTTAAAGTGAAAGGATGTGCTGGGTTTGGCAGCCACAGACAGTCCCATAAACACTTATACCCATCTTTCATGGAAATTACAAACAGCTCAGCGGAGATTCTTCACTTTTAGTAAACCTAATCTGAAACTCAGAGTTGGTTTTAGAGTTACTTCAGCAACCATTCTGCTCACTACAGACTTGTAGCTAAGAACAATGCCTTGAACCATCTACCTGAGGAGGCTGGATATTACAGCTTGTCATCCTCACCAAAAGGCTTTCAGGTGTCTTGAAAGCTGCATGAAGTCAAGATAAACTCTTTTCTCCTTTTTTGTAAATACTTGAAATAGAGCAAGTCTTTATTAAACCTCACTTCCCAGGTGGTTATTTTTCCCTGTTTTAAGTAATTTTTTAAAAATTATTTAAAACAGGATGCCCATCAACCAACCTAAAGTAGGTACTAGACAGTTAATCTGTAGCAATACTAGTTGTGGTATGAGGAAAAGTTCATGACTTATAAACTCTTCACTTTTCTGTTTCAGTAGCAAATTATGGCATCTTAGTTAATGGTTAAACTGCAGCAGTACTAATTGTGGTATCAAAAAGAGTTCAGAACTTATAAGCCCTTTATTTTGCTGCTTCTATGGCAAATAATGGCATCTTAGTCCACTTCTAGATGACACATTAGAAAAAAAATTACGCCTTTATTCAGCATTTCTACAATAAATTGATGAATTCTCAAAAAGAAATGCAACCTTAATAGACATGTTAGTGATCATTATAGTGAACTAGCTTGTCAAGAATTTCCACCTAAAGTCATTTTAAACATCAGTTTTTCTCTATAGCAAATGTTGGCTTTTTAATGAGATCATTGCTGCACTCTCTGGTGGTGCTATTTTGGTTTGCCTCTAATTATAAACTCAGTAGGTCATAATACAGCCTGAGGGGAGGGTCTCCTCCCACTCTCCCCCTCTCCCCACAAAAAAAAAAACCCAAACGAAAAACAACCAAAATCAAAATGAAAACGGGAAAATCCACAGAGAGTCAATTTTATCAATAGTCATATACAAATATCAAATACAAACTCAATGCTGAAGGAGAAACCAACAAGCACAGTTTCACAGTTCCATTTTATGCTGAAAGAAATACTAATATATCCCTAGACTTATTTTTAAACCTTGCATGCCTGAGTGTTTCGCTTGTAGAAATACAGTGTTATCACCTCAAAACTTCAGCACAGGAGTTCCAGAGTTAGGAACATCCTTCTCAGTCTTCCACAGTGAGAAGGAATGAGAGAGAACAGGTTCATTAGCACTGTAGGCCAGATGGGGAGTGTGTTTTCAAAAAGAATTAACCAATTGCCTTCACATCCATTCGTTCATGCCAAGGAGCAGGCTCAGACCAAAACAGCCATATTTCTTCCAGATAATGTTGGGAAATTGAATGTTTTCCACAGACTGACCCAGTGCCTTCCAATCACTAGCAGATTTTCAGATCAGAGGATGAGACTAGTATACTTCTTTGAGACAACTTCACTACTGCCTTCAAAAAATGTGAGCATGCCAACATCAGTACCATGGCAACAACCTTGTTAGCTGCTAAGTCACACTGCTTAGGAGCACAGATTGAGCTGAAGTGTAACATGACTGCAAAGAATTACAACTCTGATGGCATAACTACAGCACTGAGAATGTTTTCCTTGACCTTAAGCAGTTTTTCTATTCCTCTGGGAAATACTCAGAACTTTTAAAACCCAATTCATTAACAGTGTTTCCTTGCAGAAGGAACAGTTCTCCTTGTAGTTACATGGTTGGCAATAACAGTGAAAGATTAAAAGATTACAGGAAATTATCAGTGTTTTGCCTAAACCACAAGGCAAGGAGTGGAGGAGGAGGAGCAGGATAAATTGACTATGAATACATTTAGATTGTAAATAAGAAAAACATATGTAACTCAAAAAATAGTCATAATCTGAAAGCATCCTAGAAATTGCTCTTATTAAAATTTCTAGCCAGCTCAAATGTGGAGCTTGATCATGTTTTTAAAGGGATTACAGAAATAACTGTCTGTGAATGCAGCAAATTGGACCATGTGTTCCAGTAAGTGTCTTTAAATTTTGTTTTCTCTTAAATTCCCCTGAGAGAGATGCACTGTGGGTTAGTGTGAATATCATGAAGGAAGAAAATTTGTTCCCACTTAGATCATGTATTATCACTACCTCAGTAGGTGAGGATCAGCACAATTGCTTCTCATCAAAGACTCCTTTGAGGCCTGTAAAGGAAGAACTGATAGGTCCCCACTGTTTCTCATGTAGCTCTTTTCACCACCTGTTAATACAAGAGTAGATGCTTGTGTCAAAAGTATCTCTAGTTTTCAGTTCAAGATTGTCAACTAAAATCATGATATTTTAGCAGATATAAACAGAATATTACCTGGTTATCAATCTTAATATAATAAGATACTAATTTTTACATATAAACTCTTCTAGTTAATGTGGCAAGCAACACTGTTGTGAATGCAGCCAAAAATGCATTTATCTGCTGATAGTAAAGGCTTACAAAGATAAATGTAGCTGTTTGAAATTCACTATTTCCCACTCTATTCAAAAGGCTGAAAAATATGTCACAAAAGGGAAAGCCTATACTATTTCCATATTTGAAATGTAGAGACATGTGAGAACATCAGGTTCCTTTACTCTTATTGGAGAATAAATAGTGCCCTACTCTGGAGATGGAAGTACTGTTTCCCTGGGGTACTGCCAGGCCCAACACTGTCCTGTCTAAAGTCACTAAACAGTGAGGTGATATCAGAAACCTCACTGTCATCCTCAAGTAGACAGCTTTCCACATGCTTTACTTCCCTGAAGTTGATTCTCTTTTAGTTCATCTAAAACTCTCTCTTATTACTTACCCCCAATCCTTTATCACAAGTTTTTCTTTAGCAATGCCAGGCATTCCGTTTGGCTACTGCTCCACAGGAAATAATTCAGGGTCATGTCAAGCAGGACAAGTGGGGCAGTTGGACCATCATTAAGTAACAAAAAACAGAAGACTGCAAAATTATCATCACTGAAAAAAGGTTTGACACTGCAGGAAAGAGGCTCCTGAACAAAATACATTTGAGATCATCTTGTACATTCTGTCATCTTTGTTCTGTAAACTCTAATCAAGAAAGTGAGTTGTACTTGGATTCATCCTGAAGTACAAGTTTCTTTTATTTTAAATGCCTCAATGACCCCTCTTTTTTCTTTTTTCAAGAAGGGAAATATTATTTTTAAAAAATTAAAAACCAGTTAGTACTATATGAATGTGATGAGAAGTAAAAACTCTCTTGTAGAAATGCCTATCAGATTTCATATTTAGATGCCAGGCACTTCAACAGAAACTTTCTTACTGGCAAACATAAACAGTCATTGCAAACAGAAATAAAATGAAAAATGGCTGAGAATGGAGAAAATAAGTGTCTTCAGACTTCAGCAAATCCAACACTAATTTCTTATGACACTACTCATATAATCTAAGCTGGTTTACAGACTGGGACTGTATTCATCATTTGCACCTGGAAATAAACTGGGAAGATAAGATGCAAACCAAAAATCAATGGAAATTTTATCTTATCTCTCAGTACAAGCCTAGAGGAATACCGAGTGACTTTGGTTTCAGGATGCCCTCAGATTCTGAGTGGCTCACACTATTTAGAGTTGCCAAAGAGGTAACTTTGCTCCTTTCTCTGTCCAGAGAAGACCCTTCAACACCCACAATAACAAAAAAGGATGTAGATAAACACTTCATTTTATTTTTAAGAACAGCTGTTTGAAGAACACAGTTTTAGGGAGAGACAAATCTTCCTAGTTATATTCAGATTCATCACTGTTAAGTAGCTACAAAAAATAATTTCAGACTTACATTTAATTTAATCATTCAGAGTTACTACTTAGATCTCCAATAACATTCTCTCAAGGAAAGCTTTTGAAGCTTAAGGATGGAGGGAAAGATTTTGTCCTTCCTCCTTTACTACTTAAGAGACTTTTGTGAAATAAGCTCAGTTATTATGACAAATATTAGGCATAGGGGGCTGGAGTTACAGAAGCTGCTGCAGAAGATTACTGAAACCAATAGTCTGTTCATCTGATGAGTGCATAAAACTGATATGAAAAATACTCCCTATGGAGAGGCAGAGAGAAGTCAGAAAATTGCTGTTGATACTGCTTCCTGAAAAGCACTTGGCAGCTGCACTAATGATTGCTCCATGCAACGTCCATCAGTGTGACAATACATGTTTTTATATAGGTTTCTTTCAAAGATGGCAGTATAAAATAATACAAATATTTGATCAGAGCTGAGGCATTTTAGCTGTGACAGTGGTGTCCCTATACATGCCAAGACTTAAAGTCAAAAGGTCTGCCAAGGTCAGTCATGTTTGTTACTTTCTCCTACGCTGTATTTGCATTACTTCAGTGTTTCCCTTCCAGCTGCACCTCACCTACACTTCAACTTTAAATGCAATTTTTCAACTTCCGTGCCAAAACTGACACAACAATTCAGTCAACAAACTAGATAAAATAACACTCAGAAAAGCTTTCCCAAAGCCTGTGGGAAAGCTTTGTCAATGCTAAGCAAAATAAAAAATTAGAGGAAATCATGCTTACAATAGAAGCAGAATTTTTTGTCAAAAGGTGATCTGGAAAATGATTAGCTGATTGAGACAGAGGAAAAGAAGGACATATAATGGGTTTGACATTCATCTGCCAGATGTGAAAAGTGAGAAACAAGAAATAAACAGAACATGATGATGTGACTGGACCAGAAGTATGGAATAATTCCTCCAAAGAGAGAATAGTAGTAAATTCAGTAGGTTTCAACAAGGGCATCTGGTACTCCTTGATGTTAGGGTAAGTTTTGACACACAGATCAGAAGGATCTGAGGTTTGATGCCTGGAGACCTGGAGTTCTTCTCAAGAGTGCCTGTTTTTATGGTAATGAAATTACCTTGCTAGAGCAGAGATCAGACTATTGCATTTTTCTGAGTCAGCAGCAGCACGACTATCTCTGGTGAAAGTGAAATACTACTTTAGTGTATATAATACTGTATATATAATATGAAGTATACTTAAGTGGCAGTTGCTTACTCTTTACTCCACCATAATTTTAATTTACATCAGCCATGGCACATAATGGTCATTCATATCCAGCAGTGAGCCAACACATCATGTTTGGTGCCAGTTAGGAACATTTTCAAGACTGCAAAGAGCTGCCAAGAACTACAATAGGAGGAAGTTCATTAGTTTCCAGTTCAGCCCTTTTCTGCTGCAAAAAGTTCTTATCTTCCCACTGAGAGAAACATCCAGTTGTTGCTATAATAAATATCGGATTACAAATTCTAGATGAATTTTAGCAATTTAGAGTAAATTCAATTGTATACTCCTATTGTCTCAGATTATTTTTGTTTTAAGGGTCTCTATCAAGATAAAAGGCTATCCTATCCATGACTTAAATTCAAGCCCAAAGATTCCATTGGGCCAGAGACTTCTTAGAGATTGCAAGATTTAAAAAACAAGTTATATCTTGATTAGGAGTTTGATACACTAGACACCTGCATTAAGTACTTCAGTTGCAGGTGTCTCCAATGTGTCTAGAGAATGACTTGGCAGCATTGCACAGTTTCCATAGTGCAATATGTGCATATATGTGCATATTTTCTACACTAAACTAGTTCCGCAGCTTGAGGCAGAACTTCCTTCTGCTCCCTGTTCAGTTCTCTCCTTTGGATGTAACATGAGCTGATGCCCAGGGATCAGTAGTGCTCCCCAGTCAGAACACAGGGATGCAAGAGAGTAAACAGGACTGTGATCACACATGGACATCTTCCTGCACTTCCAATGCCCGAAGATATTTCTCAGGACCTCAAGCAGTTTGTTTTAGGCTGCTCAGCAGGAAGGCAACAGACCAGAGGGCTGGATCTGACTCTCATTTGGATGTCATTTTATAACAAGAAGCACCTAAGTAGTTATTAAAACTAGGGGAAAAAGGAACTTAAATATCATTGTAATTTGCTCTAGCAAAGGCAAGCTGTAACTGCAAGTATGTGTCTGATAAATTATGTTGTGCAGCATATTTGTTCCTAAAAATCTCCAGATCTGATATATTTCTAATTGAAGGAAAATTTTATAAATTTCAACAACTTCTGTCCAAAATAAGGCTTCCATTTCACAGAGATAGAAGTACCTGTGTCTCTCAATGAAATGAAATGAAATGAAATGACATGAAATAAATAAAATAAAATCATCCTTCAATTTCAATTGTAATAGTCATGAAATAACACTGGTGCAGAGTTGTCTATACTTTCTGAAAATTTTAGACAAGAATGGAATCATAAATGGACAAGGAAGAGTGAAGGAAAGCAAAAGAAAATACAAGACTGTGTCAGCTGCAGGTGTCCAACATTTGCAGTTAAGGTATGTAAGAAAGTCTAAAAACGCCAGAATAGGGAGGGGGAGATCAAAATCCCAAAATATTAAAAATAAATAAATAAATAAATAAATAAAATAATATAAAACAGGATCAGGGACACTGAGCTCAGAGATGAAGGAGAAGGAGGATGTGTCTCATGTCAGACCATCCCATGGAGATAAGCCTATGCTGTAGCAGTTCATGGAGGATGGAATTCTTCATGAAGGACTCCTGCTGGGGCAGGGTAATGATGTGAGAAAGAAGTAGTATCTCTGATACACAGTGCCGCCCTAATTCCCCATCCCTCTGCACTGTCTTGTGGGGAAAAGACGTAGAGTGAAGCTGAGCCTGGTGAAGGTGTTGGGGAAAGGTGTTGCTTTAATTTTTTATCTTTGTACCTCACCATCCTACCCTAATTTTAACTGGCAATGAATTAAATTAATTTACTGCAGGTTTGGATCGAGAAAGTACTTGGTAAGTGATTTCTCTGTCTTCACCTTGATCCCAGAGCTTCCTCACTCCCTGTTCCTGCCGTGCTGCAATGGAGCAGTGAGAGACTCCAGGGCCAGCACCACAGTGACTCACTGAAGGTCACACAACAATTCACACAAGTGAAGCCAAGAACAAAAACTGTCTCTCTGGTTTCCTAGCCCAGTTTGTTTCTGTCAGCCAGGTCTCCAACCTCCCTCATAGCTGCAGGACAACAGTTCATACAGAGTTCCACAGGAAATAGCAACAAGGTACACAGAGTAGCCAACGAGAACACTGAGGCTGTGACTAATCCCTGACTTCAAAGGAAGCATGGCATTGGCACAGAACTGCTGGGACTTAAGAGACCTTGCAGATATTTCATAAGTATTTTGGCACTACCCACATCAGTAGTGTTTTCATGCAAATAGCATCTGCAGAGTGTCAAGGCATGTCAGTATCATATTGCATTATTTTTAGACTCGGATTGTTGCCTTTGGTTTGCTGTAAACACCCAGTTGTTTTAGAGTGCAAACCTTACACAACAGAGTAGGGAAAAAGTCTCTCTCTCTCTTTTTTTTTTTTTTTTTTTTTTTTTAAATCACAATTTTCACATACCTTCTAAACCATTGCCATTCTCTGACTTAGGATACAGAAATTTTCAATTTTTATGACAGACAGTTGAAAAGTATTTTCAGTCTGAATCAGAAGGGACAGAAAAATAACTACAGAACATATTTGTATGTTTACAGACAGATTTATATAGAGATGTATAGATACATTTATAGTTACTGTAATGGAATTTCACCTATATACCTGCAGCAAGAATTTCTGTGGAAGAAACCTTCATATTTATACTGGATTTTGGAACTATTCCAATTTATATTGAAAAGCGTTGCATTCATACTAGAAGAAACAGCTTTTTTTTTCCGCCTCCTCTCTAGCCATTAACCATGCTAATTGTGTCTGTTCTGATTCAATACATTGTCAACAACTTCCACAAAATACCCTATTGCCATCTGTATATATGACTACACACAGGAGCTTCCAAAGGAGCTTGTAAATACCACAATGGCATGAACAGGTCTTCTAGTCTAAGGTAATTGTTTGGCTTTTCTGATCTGTAAAAGCAACACAGAAGGACAAAACAAGCATGAATCTACTGTGTCACTCAGCTGCAAATGCTCAGCTTCCACATGAACTGTCTGATTTTTTTCACATTTCTGTGCAAGCAGAGACAAAGCCAGTTACTTTGCTAACCAAGTTGTCAGGCACTTATTGAATGCCACAGAATTTCAAGATCTGTTTGTTTTAGAACATGCTCTACTATTGGGACACAAATGTTTGAACATCTTTTCAAGGTGCACAAGATGTAGCAACTTATCCCATGGTAGACAATAATATTAAAAATATACATAATTTTCTACTAAAATTACACATTTATGAGAAAAAGCCAAAATTATCAACTGATTGTATTTCAAGAATTTCCAAGCTGTTTACAAAACCAATATGGGCTGCAGTGGAAGTACCACCTGAGAAGAAAGTAGAAATTTTGCATGTTTCCTTTCCCCAAATAAAAATGGCCACTTAATTTTTACAGAGGTATTTGTGTAACAGGCACCTGCAATGCAAGGTTATTTCCAAGAGTAGTATGCTGTGACCTCCCTCACACTGTGGGAACATTAACAGAAACTTAAAAGATATTAGAGTATTTCCTTGAGCCTGTACTGGGATATGCAATCAGGACACAATCTCTCTCACAGTTTAAATATTTTAAGATGAATTCTCAGCAGATTAACAACCAAAAGTACAATCTTAAAGCTTTGATCTTGTTAGAATCCTCAGGCTATAGAAAATCTTTGATTTTGTACCTCTATATAAGAGTTATGAATTAGAAGAAGCAATAGAAAAGTGGAAACAAAATGAAAAGAAATTTGGCCATGATGAACTTGTGTTGAGTTTACAAAAGAAAACGCATAGCCAAGACTTAGATAAGAGAATAATGTTGGAGTATATACTAATGTCTTGAAAAAAGGTCTAAATTAAATAGTGATGAAGTTTATACAGTAAAATGTAAGGAAAAACTGAATCCTGTAAGCAATATCAGTCGTCCAAACACCTCTAGCAAAAAAAAAAAAAAAAAAAAAAAAAAAAAAAAAAAAAGTCGCTTCTTTCTATTTCATTCATAGAAGTTCTTACAAGGCGAGATTTCAGCTCTTCGCAGGTGAAAAAGAGGAGGGGGAAAAAATCTTTCAAAGTTCCTGTCTTTGTTTTTTTGAGTAGAATATAAATTTAATGGGGGAACACAGAATAAAGGACAAGGTTTTCAATCTGCCGTTTGTGTTCTATCAAATTATACTGTGAACTCAGATGTGACTCTATCCCCAAATCCAGTTATAATATAAATGACCACTGGTGGTTATTTGAAACTTAAGCAGTATCTAAGGTTTGAGAGACACTGGTGATCCAGTAAAGCTATAGAGCAGTGGCTTTATTTGCATTGAAAAATACCCCACAATCCAGCTAGTCCTGCTCACCTCAATGCGGAGTAGAAACACATATTTGAAAAAGGAAATCCTTGTGTCCTCAGCAAAAGCATGCTCAAATGAAATTAACATCAGCTATCTGAAGACTTAGAGAGGCTTAAAGAAAAATCAATTGATCAATATTAACAAAAAGGAAAAAAAGTGATGAAATAGTATTATGGAATCTGATTATCTCTTTTTTGAAGCTTTTGGCTCAAAAAATTATTCCAGCTGTTGAGTGCATCAAACTGGCAAGGCTCTATTTCCCTAAGCACAAAGTATATTTCTCAGCTTACCTGTTGTATGATGTTTTATCAGCTCACTAAGTCCTTTTTTAGTCTCTTCTCATTCAGCTGTTGGGATGAGCAAGGCTGCCCTTGAAGAGTCCTTGCTCCTGGGATGTGGTGACTGACTGCAGACTGTGACCTTCTATACCACTCACAATCTTCTTCCCTGTGCTTGTGTCACCGCAAGAGTGAGAGTGTGAGAGGCACAAAACCTGTGAGTTTATTTCACTCACTAATTCTCCACTTCCAGCTGAGTCACTATCCTGTCCCTTCCAGCTGGCAGACTTAAAGTCAGTAAAGCAGCAGATGAAGAGGAAAATAATCATTTGTGTGCAAGGCTGAGAACATAAAAGGAAATATTAATGCAATCTTTCAATACATAAAACAACCACTTTTAGAGTAAGTCAATTCTTGCTACTAAGAAGACCTGGGAAAAAAAACAGAGAGGAACTTTTCTGCTTACAGGAGGGATATCTGGCAGGAAAACAGCTTATTGAAGAGGAGATTGGCTATTGAAACATTTGCATGACAGTCGGCCTGGAGTGCCATTTTCCTTTTGATTCCTTTTCTTTCTTCTGTGCACCTGGATAGAAAAATAATGCACGTCTCATTGTCTTCATGTCCCCAAGAGACCATGTCTGTCTTTTAACTCAGCTACAACAAAAAAGCCCTTCAGGAATAAATTTTTTATGCTCACTTTTTCTGTATTTGCAGATTACTCTTGTATTTTACATGTCAAAAGCATACAAAGTTTTTAATAATTTTGGGTTTACAAAGAACAGATCATTTCACTACAGAACTTTTCCTTTTTCATTGGAATAAAACTTTTAACTTGCCTTTCGATAATTCTGCATTTTTGTCCCTTTCACTGAAGGAATATCAATCAGAAAGACATTGTGACACTGAATATCAATGCCAATTTAGTAGGAGGCAGGTTTTGTCCTTTTTTGTTACCCTTCTTATGTTAAGTGTCCTCAATGATTTTAATGGGGCTTCTTAATGAATGGAAATTCATTTAGTGGGCAGGTAGTCAGAGCTATGCAGAGCCTGGCAGTGAGTAGTCATTTAAAGCTAAGTGTTGGTTTGACATCCAGAGACCAGTCTGCCATTCATCTCAAATTCAGATAATCAAGCAGAAGCACTTAATCAGCTTTAGCAAAAAAGTAATCAAGATTGACAAGTGAAATAAATTACCTTTTTTGTCTCAAAAAATTCAGTTCTTGACTATCTCAACAAGTAAATTTTTGTTCATCTTATTCTGAATTTCACTGAGTTTTGTGATTTCTCTCTTCACTTAAATGTGCTTGGCATGAAGCCAAATCCTTTCAGAATTGAGCAAGGTGGAGCACCATTAGCTTTCAAAGGAGACAACAGACAACTTTGTGATGGAAAAAACCTGTTAACATAACAGTGCTTAAAGACTCTATTTCAATAAGTCATGCAGGCTGATTTTTTCATATTTTTAATGATCATAGGTTTTACTTCCCACAGTAATTCACAAATACTTTTCTCTGTGACTCCAGACAATTTTCTGTAATTTTTTAGAAAAATGGATTTTGTTTCATCACTGTGGATGCAGTTTTTCCAGCATAAGAAACAATGACTAATATTATAGGATTGATCCCTTCTATGTAGCTTTGCTTTTTTTTTTAATTGCCTGATGTTACTGTCTTTTGAAAGAGTACCGGATACAGTTTTATGTCTCGGCACATATCTTTGTTATCAAGTGAGTTATCACTGTTATGCTGAAACCAATTTGAAGGAAGATGAAGATCACAGAAGGCCATGGAATATGTATGTGCCAATTAGGAAAAGGTAGAGACCACCTTAAAGTCCACTTAAAGCATTGTCTATTACTTTGCAAAGATACTTTGGAAAAGACATCTGGAGCACAGAGTTCTTCAGAGACAAATATTAACAAAGATCAGCTTGGTGTTTTAGTCTAGGACTTCTAGTTCTGACAGGATTGAAGGTAGTATAATATAAAAACTAGTCACAGCTGTGGTTTAACCTGGCAGGGAGGTAAGCACCATACAAATGTTTGCTCACAGGGGGAGAATGGTGGGGGAGGGGGAAAAGTAAACTATTCAGCATTATGTCATATGGTGTGGAATATCCCTTTGGCCTGTTGAGGTCAGCTGTCACGGCTATGTTCCTTTCACAGATTCTTGGGCACGTCTAGGCTCCCTGCTGGCAGAGGAGGAGGAATTGAAAAGTCCCTGATTTAGTGTAAGCACTGCTCAGCAACCACTGGAACGTCACTGTGTTAGTAACGTTAGTCTCGTACTGAATCCCAAACACTTGGCTACGCCAGCCACTAAGAAGAAAATTAACTCTATCCCAGCTGAAACCAGGACACCCACATAAGAAATACAGTGAAAAATCACCTAAAGAAGGATCCTAAATTATTTTACAGAGAATGCAATACCAACTTGAAATAAAGTTACCAAATAATGTGCCACATTTCTTGTAAATGCTCCTCAGTTCACAATTTTTTTTAGGCAAAAGAGTTTAATTTTAAAATAATTAGTAAGTATCATTCTGCTTATTCTTTCAATATGGTGAGTGATCCATAGAAGTAGAAGAACTGAAAAGAAATTGAAAAAAGGGATAGGTGCATAGGAATAACTACTGTACTAAAGGGAATTTAATAAAGAGATATACATACAAGAGAAATGCAGCTTCAATAAAAACTTGGTTTTCCATGCAAAATCCACATTATCAGACAGTTTCATAGAGCAGTTTGTCTAACCTGCCCCTGTTCAGAAAGTCAAAACCACCTATAATGTGTATCCTGCTATAAAATATAATTAATTCCTTGCAGAATGTGTTAATCTCTTCCCATCCTTCTCTGCAGAGAACTTAAGAAATCATCCCTGCTCTCTCACAAGATATATTTTGTGCTTGAGGCAGCCTTGTCCAAATACATTCTCCTTGTTGTTCTCCTTACAACTCTCTGTACTGTTCTTTCTTCAAAAGGGAGCACATCTTCCAGCTGAGTGAGTATCCTCCCCAGAAAGCACCACTGCTATTTCCCCTATTCCTTATAACCCCACCAGTGAAGTACCAAAAAAGAATGCTTGTCTTTTTAAGGCTGTCATCATGGGGTTTTTTTTTTAATTCTTGACTGCCTTTTAAACATTTTCTAATCAGTGACTGAAATCACTGAAGGCAATATTTGTTTACCCAATATCTGGGAGAGATCACCAAAAGCACCTCAAAAGACATGACAATCACTCAGAGAATAATTGATTTCTAACTCATTATGTTTTAGGTAACTAGAGTGTCTTGCAGAGTACTCTAGGTCTTGGTATAAAGTCAACATAAGTCAAATCTTGTTTCTTCAGTAAAGCCAGCTGCTTTGACAAAGAAGAAAATAGTATTAAACTGACTATCATATCTTAAAAATATACTTGCTGGTTTCATTCTGTTGTTAACTTTTTAAATTGTCTGACTGAATTTATTTATCACATGATTTACACTCCAGGTTTTAATAAATTGCATTATCTTTATTATCAGATCTTTCCAAGGATCAGAGTTAGGTTCATCTTCATAAAAGACAAATGCCATTTCACAGCTTTTATGAAAATGATTAGGTAACTAATAATAATAACAACTAATTCTTAGTTACCTAATCAAGGAGAAAAAATAGATCTTCCACAGGTAGTGGCCTTCTTTTGCCATTAATGAGTAGAAAAAAAAGCTGGAGAATTACAGTTGGTGGTGGTGGTAGGTATTTTACTGTTGATAAATAATATATTTATATGATTATACAATGGAATTGTGCATTTGAGCTATCATAGCCATTAAAAAATTGTGCATCTGAGTCATCACAGCCATTAAACCTTAGAAAGTACTTTGAACCCTGAAAAAGAGGAAATAGGCTCGCCATTATTTATGTTTAACTTCACAAATATATAGAACACTGAACAGAAGAGACCAGACTGGTGAACCATGTTTTTCAACCTTCTACTCAGCCAGTTACAATGGAGGAGTCTCATGCCTTCTGCATAAGTGTTATGGAAGGATCATCACATCTGGTCCTGTGCTGCTCTGCTGCCTGCCTGCTTTCATTTTCCTGGGCATGCCCACACCGTCTTCCCTCCCTGGCAACTCCCTGAGGTGGCTGCTGCTCTGTTTGCCTCTGGCTTTACCTGCTGCAGCATCCATCCCAGGACAAGGAGAACACCACAGCTGTCAGTGTGTTAAATAACAGGGGGGTTGGTAAGGAAGCTCCTGGAAACACTATGCCATCAGCAGCCTGGCTCAAAATCTGACCTTGTAATAAATCCAGGAAAGCAGATTATGACAATATAGAAATAAATTTATTTTTTTAGATGAAGATAACAAGTACTCAATATATTGCTCTATTCTAAATTTAAATATGAGGAAAAGCAGTGAAGGTTTATTGACAAATGAATACACCTGTGTTCAGTGATGAAAAGAAATTAAATCAAGAAGAAAACCTTTCATTTGCCTAAAAAAAAGATGAAATTCTGAAAATATAATCCCGTAAAGTCAGATAAGAAGCAATCTAATGTGACTGTCCAAATATAGTAACACCTCTGCAAGGAGATACAGAGAGAAAATCTCAGTTAAGCCACAGGTCAAAGGAGGCACAACTACCTTCATATACCAGAGGGCAAAAACATATTGAGAGACATACATAGTGAGAAGAATTGGAATAAATATGGACTATTTAAATAAAGAAAGGAGCAAGAATCTATGTAAAGGCAGTGGATGACTGGGACAAGGCAAAATCACGTGTATCACAAACCAGGTAAAAATAATTTCTTTTTTACAGTTTGGTAAACATTTTGGACAAGAAGCCACAAGACAGACACAAACACTAAAAAAAATTAAGAGAAAACCAAAACCGCCATACACTTGGTGAGACTCAGGAAGGCTTCACAATGTAGTTAATGAGAACACCCATATGGTTAAAAAAAAAAAAAAAAAAAAAAAAAAAAAAAAGAAAAAAGAAAAAGAAAAAGAAAAAGAAAAAGCAGCCAGATTCCTGTTTTTCAAGTAAATGATTGCTCTAATACTTACCCATTGAGTAATCTCTGGCAATTTTCCCTAAAACCCCTAAAACACTGATAGTAGCTACTATAATAAAAAAGACTAGTCTGGATAAATTATTCCTCTAGTCCAGAATGGCAACTGCCTTCCACTGTAAGAGAAAATAAGAGAAATCTTATTTGTGCCCTGCTATTTGTTGTATGCTACTCTGTATTTTTTCCTGGGCATCTCCACCCTCAAACTTCTTTTTCTGTTACTTCCTTTTTGTTTTTTATTTGATTTGGTGTCATGGCATCTTCCAAAAAAAAAAAAAAAAAAAAAAAAAGGCAACAGCTGGTAAACTGTTTAAAACCAGTACTTGGAAACATACAATGGCGAAAGGATGTATTTTTGTCCACTGCAAAGTTGAATTGTACTAAAGCTGACAATTAAAAAAACAACAAAACAAAACAAAACAAAGGACAATAAAGTAACATGTTGGCAGAGACACAAATGAAATAAACTAGATATGGGCTATATATTTTAGCAGCAGATGAATCCTTTCTGGTCACAGAAAACTTTAAACTGTTCTGCATCTGTATTTTTTTCCTGATACATCAGTGTCTTTTTCTCAGATAAAACACAGCAGAAAACTGAAAACAAAAATTTAAAAATAGCCAAAAAGTAATAGAATAAATGAGATCAGAGGATGTAATTGTTGGTTAGTTTCACCACTTACCCCAGATGTTCCTTCATATTGATTCATCTGATTGCCTTGTCACCCACCCTATCCTGGAGGAGGAATACTTTCACCACTAGAGTTTTGTGGGTTAGGTAATCCTTGATATTCCTTTTTGAAGGTGTTTCTCTGTGTCAGTATGTACTTCATTTGCAAGGTGGGGTCAGGATGGGAAGTCTTCAGCACCTCTGGTATGTGCCTTAGCTGCACTAGAGAGAATATTGATCTCTAGTAGGTATCTGCCCATAGCAAGGGGGTTGGGACCAAATGATCTTTAAAGTTCCTTCCAACTCAAACAATTCTATGATTCTATGAAATTCAAATACACAGAAAATTATGAATTTCTATGTGTATATTTAACTGCTGAGGTAAAGTGTGAGCATATGGTTTCATTGCCCATGATTAGTACCAAAAGTGACTATCACTTATCCATTTTGGTTCTAGTCAGTGCTTTGTGAAAAGAAGCACCATCTCAATCTCCTTGTCTGCTGCTTCCTGCTGGCCCTTATCTGAAAAAACATGGCCCAGGACTGGGTGCCTTCCTTAGGTCCAAGGCTGTTACTGTGAATCTATAAGTTCTTATTCATATGTTCTTACAGGTTCCCAAAATACAGATTTTAGCCAAGCTCACCATCTGCCTAGCACTCTCTTATTTTTCCACCCAAAAGGGGTTTTTACCGTCTAATGTGAGTGGCACTTGCTGTAGAATTCCATAGGTGTAATCCCTTTGCACTGCAGTAAAGAGGGCAGCAAAAGCAAAGAGAAATATCATCTTTTTATTACATTATATATGATATAATTAAAAAAAAATAATGCATTTGTAGCCAGTCCCTTTTCTCTAAATTGTATTTGGAGGACCCAAAAAGTGCAAGAAAGACACAGTGTCAGAAAACTGTCAAGAGGTGGGAGAGAGTAGGAATCTGAAATGTTCTGACCCCTACACAGACTCCCAGCTCAATCCCACCAATACTGGATGGATGGAAAGGACAGTTCCAGCTGTTAAAACCCAGCCATTCTCCCTGGTGAGGCACTGCTACCTTGGAGCACTGTGCCAAGAAAGATGCCAACTAGGTGGGAGTTTTTCACATTCATTTGACAAACACTTTTTGTGTTACTTGCACCTCTACTGCCCAGAGGTTAATCAAAGAAAGCAAGAACAGACCTTGCTATCAGCATCACTCCACCACCTTGCACTCCCCACTTTTCACCTGCATATCTCCAGGAATCATATCCAGAAGTATTTTCTTTTCCAGCTAAGAATTGATAACTGATACAAGATGAAGCCTTTGGTAACTATACTGTAGATCTTAAGTTGCTTTCTTAAAGAAAGAGTATTATGGGTAAATTGTTTTTCAGGGGAAAAAAATCTTTAGGAAGTCATGGATAACTTTTTACTGAAAAGGTAAATAGCCAGTACCTGCTGTAAAATTAGACTGAAATCCCTTCTACTCTTGAGCTGATGACTGTGTTTAAGACAGACAGCAGTGCAAGAAAAGCATCTCTGAATATCGAAGTTTGTCACCCAAAAGAAACCTTTTATCATAGCTTGAAGCCAAGAAAAGAAACTTAAAATTAATATATTTATTTTGTTTTCAAAAGGAGTACACAAAACCAACGATGGATTTTCAATGAGGGTCTAAGGCATTATGCTGATATGTCTTTTCAACTGGAGAAATACTTCCATATGGCTGTAATTATATGTCATGGGAATAAAATAAAAGCACTTGAACACTGCAAGGACAACAACCAAGAAAAGAATTCAGATTGTATCAGCCGTTTCAGTCAGGAGCAGCCAAACTTCCTCCACCACCACTTTACAACCGTCCTTTGTTGACTCCTGAAGTTGTGACTTTGGTTTCACTGAGTTACTAAAACCTCTTAACAGCAATTTCAATACTTTGAGTTAGATGTTCACTGCCAGTCCAGCCCAGGTTCTAAGCATGTCATGAGTCTAAACTATTAAGTCAACATGCTTATGTATACAGAATTACAGAATTATTTGGGTTGTAAAGATCACCTAGTTCACACTCTACCCCCACTGATTGAGCTTTAAGTCTTCTCTGCTGTTCCTAGAGTTAAGGACATTCCCATTACGACTCCATAATAAACTTGAGACTACCAAAAATGATGTTTGATCAATGAAATAGCTACCAGGAAGAAGATGATACCTTTTCTTATAACCCAGGTTAGAAGTTTCTAGCTTGTGTTAGGGACCCATATCAACCAGAAACATCTCCATCCTGGCTTCTTTACTATTTCTTCACTTCAGGTACTTGTTTATACTTCCAAATATCTCTGACCTCCCCCCAAAAACTGTAAAATTGTTTTGTTTTTAAAATATTCTGCAGTGATACATCCTGCATTTGTCATTGTTTTAATTACTTGGCATAATATTATGTTAGCTGATCCAGCACTGGAAAACAAAGTAAAGGTTAAGTTCCTACTCAAAAAAAAAAAAAAAGGTGAAGAAAAGAATTTTTCAAAACAGAATTACAGCTTTAAAAGTAGAAGGTATTTCTATCATCCATAAAGCATAAAAAAATATGTCTCCATTTTCTATAGCAGATATTATTCTTGTGCCCCTAAGCAGTTATCTCACTAGAAGAACGACATGCAAGAATATAACCCCATGTTAATGCTCCCGCACTATGTAAAGTTACTATGGATCTTGCAAGGACACAAAGAGCCTAAGTCAATCAACGCAACTCTGTTTCTAATCTGAGTGTGATTTCAGCAGAAAGAAAATAAAAGTTGACAGAATATTAATAAACTGATCATCAGTATCTCAAGATCACCCCATTAAATGATCAGTGCAATGTGGAAACCTGTTTCCTACAGGTGAATACCAACATTCAGTTTAGTTAATAAAGTTCAGCTACCAGCCAAACAGTTAGACATAATAAATCATAGAACCATAAAATAGTTTGGGTTGTAAGCGACCTTAAGGATCATCTAATGCCAATGCCCCATTCCATGGGTAGGGATGCCAGTTAATAAATTGCTTGTCAGAGTTCAGGATTGAACATGCATTTTTTGTGTTGAGCTGTAACTCTAGATGCATAAATATCCAGACTTCTCTTTAAAGAGGTCAACACTAGTCATATTTCCTCCTTACAACCATACCTAACACAGATTGTGAACTTCTAAGTATTTCTAGTAGTCTCCCCATCGATGTCAATCATTTCAGAACAGATCAGGGTACCTAAGGGTTTTCCTGCTCAATCTGTGCCTGCTGTTTATTTGATTCTCACTGGACTAGTTAAGCTGGTCAGTGAAACTTTAATCCATACATGAATGTGCTAGTTATATTTCTACTCCCATTAGGAAGGAGATCTACATTGAAGAAATTTTCCAAGTACAAAACGAGCCTAAAACAGAGAAGTATAGGTCCCTTATCAACCTAAAGTAATAATTAAAAATTTCAAAATGGATAAAGAGCTTAAAACTGAATTTTTAATTAGTTCTGATAACACAAACACTTAAGATTTTAAATAGATTTTTTTTTTAATTTAAACTTTTTGAAGGTCAACAAGCAATTTGTTTTCAGAACATTTGAAAACTGTAAAAA
This sequence comes from Zosterops lateralis, assembly GCF_965231275.1. NCBI lineage: Eukaryota > Metazoa > Chordata > Aves > Passeriformes > Zosteropidae > Zosterops > Zosterops lateralis. The sequence goes on along the minus strand of NC_139800.1, from coordinate 54,222,002 downwards.
AATCACTTTTCTCTAAAATAATGATATAATCAGTCAATGAAACAATGAAACAATCATTACTATCGTGAGAGTCCCAATCAATTGTGGTTGACATCAGTTTTACTCACAGAAAGCTTTAGTATCTGTTTTCATAACTAATTTTATGCAGAGAACATGAGAAAATATTTTCTAGGTTTGTTTCCCAGTCGCTCCAATAGCAGCTGTCTCATGCAGGTGTCTTGTGGATCACAATCACATGGTAAAACTCATTCTATCTCACAGAGTTCTACTGAAGAAGATAAGTCATACATAAGAGTGATGGGACTACAGAATCAAACAAAGTAGATTCAACTGAAAGGAGATTATGTGGAAAGGGAAAGAGGATCACTTACTTTTAGATATTATATTTGCTCTGCTGAATATATGTGGACTATAGAAAACTTCAACACTTCAGCTATGCACCCTCAGCTCTCACGTGTAGTTCTTTCCAACACAGTGTCAGTGCCTATCTCAGAATTTTGCCTCACTTTCTAAATTTGTTTCTCAGATCTAAACCAGATGTAAATTAGCATTAAAATCCAGAGCCACTGAAAATCAAGGAAAGACTCCAAGTTTAGCGTACTATGTGCTTGTAAAGCACACCTTATTTTGTTCACATGATCCTTATCCCCCATTTCAGAGTTCAGGAGGATACACGAAACACCATATTGTGTTGTGGTTAAGTGAAGCTTTATCAACGTGTTAATGGATAAACATGAGTTTCCTGTGCCCACACACTTGATACCAATTTTGTAGGCACCAATTTTGTTCAGCAAACTCAAAATTTAGCATAGGTAGAATTCGAATGTCCTTATATTTTAAGACCATCTGAATTACAATGTCAGGACAAATCTAGTCCCACTCTTTCCTTCAATGGTGTTTATGCTGTTTTCCTGTCTAAAAGCAGATGTCAACAACAGTTGTATCAAAGACCTTTTTGAGAATAATATTTGCAAGCTACTCCCTTTTTTGTTTTGTTAGCAGCTTCTCTTGTACATATTAATCACTTCAGGCGTCTGCCAACATATGCTAATATCATAGCTCAGCCTCTTTCATGGGAAATGTCAAAGAGTAAATTAAAATGAAGGATGACATTTCAGTTGACATATTTCATGTCTTTATCCCCTAGAAACTTCAACTGAAGAAAACCACAATATTTAAAGAAAATAATGCTTACTTTTTTCACAAAATTGCTAGGTGACCAAATTATCTTCGCAAGGCAAAAACCCCCCCAAAATTCTGATACAATGAAAAATATCAGAAATCTTAACTCTGGTTTACTCGTCAGGTGCCAACAAAGCACAGCCGGAAAAATAATTAAATCTATCTCAGACTTCTGCCATTTTTTTCCTGATTACGTGCTTGGGCAGAATTTGCTAGAAAGCACTTCTGTTTCTCCTAGACAATGTTGACTGCTTTGGACTAAATTGCTCCTGTTGGAAATTTTCTATACACATGACAGGAAGTAGTTAAGGGCAGGCTGTTCTGCCAGGGAAGGTGAACAAGCACTGACATCCCAGGGATTGCAGAAGCAGCAGGGCACTGAGGACAGCACAGGTCCACAACATCCAAATGAGGACACCAATGTGGGGCTGGGAGAGTGGCAAAGGTCACTGAGGGACTTGTGTCTGCCACATCAGCCCTGGTGATGAAGCAGGTCCAGGACAAATACAGGTAGCCAAGTCAGCCATAATAAAGGCATTATGAGATTAGATGCATCATCCCTGTAATGTAACTCAGGCAGAGACCAAGGGCAAGACCTCTGCTCAGAAGTAGATCTGAAAGAAGAAAAGATGAAGTACTTGTGAGTACTTCTCTCAGCTACACAATTGTCTGAGAGGGATCTCTCACCAGGTAGCTGAACCTCTAGCATCAGGGAGAGGTCTCTGATACACTCATGTCTGGCATGACAGTCAGGGAGAAGAAGCCACCAGGACTACTTTTGGAGGGTAGAAGAAAGCTGTGAGAATAAAAATGATTGTTCACAGACTTCACAGACTTGAGTTTGTTACATGAAGATTTTGCAGCTCCATGGAAAACATTTTAGTGATCTTTAAGTCGAAGGCTGTTATGCATTAATCTCATGAGAGATTTCTATTGAATTTTTTTATTTTTTTGGTCTTCTGCATGGGCATGTTATAACCATACAGACTTCTTTAAAGTTTCTCTGAACTGAAAAAAAAAAAAACAAAGGAAAAAAACAAAACAAAACAAAACAAAAACCAAAACCAAAAAACAAAAAACACCCCAACACCCCACAAACTCAAAGCCCCCAAAAAACCTAAAAGGCAGATCTCAAATCAAAATTATAGGTTAGTTTGGTCTGCAACTTCAACAGTCTTAGAAGAAAGAATCTTGAGATTGATTCAAATTAATATTCCTTTTCTTTGTCCATTTTTCTTCTCTGGGATGTTTTAAGGGAAAAAGCACAAAAAATAAAAGAGCTATTCAAAGTGATAAAAATGAGTGATAAAGTGATAAAGTAGGACCTATCATGAGAAAAGAGGACTGAAACACACACTTTTACTGTATTGCCTTAGACTTATGGAGTAGGGTTGCAGCAGTCTTCTTGTTAGAGGGTAGAAATGAGCCGAGACACAGATTTGTTGTTTGTCACAGCATGAAAAATGTCCTGGTTTATTCCTCTTGACAGCTGAGCCATCCTGACTCAAACTATTCACTGACTCTGGCTGCAGCAAGCTCCTATTGTATGTTTCCCTTGCAGCCTCTGACTGCTGGTTATTTCCTGCTAAACTATGACTACAGGTATTAGTTTACAGATTCTGAATGTAGGCCTTTATCTAGCTAGACTATGACTGCAGGTTCCAACAACAGGCTCTAACTGCAGGCCCAGACTGATCTCACAGCAGTGATTTTCTCCTCCCAGGAACCTTCTTCTTCACGATCCTCTTGTTCCTCCTTCCTCAAGCTTCCTCCTCCATGGTAATCCTCCTCCACCTGCTAACCCACTCCCTTTCATCACATTTATCTTTATTGGCTACAGCTGTGACTCATCAGGGGTGAGGCTGTATTCAGTAATTAACATGGCTGGTACCTATAAGGAACTAGGTCGCCTGCATTCCCTTTCTACAGAGCAATAAAGTTAGAACTGTGATAAGCTGGAGGCAGTTGTGAGAGTCAATAACCCTATTGGATTTTTCAGAGCAGAAAAATGATTGACCAGACACAACAACTGTATGTGAGCCCTAGTAAAACCAAAGAATTACATAGCTACAAATCAATATTCTGAATATCATTTTCATTTGATGCACACCATCAGCCAGTTTTCTGGATTTAATAAGTCCCTGTTGCCTTACTTAATAAGTAAGTGGTCCTCTTTCCCTTTCCACATAGTCTCCTTTCAGTTGAATCTACTTTGTTTGATTCTGTAGTCCCATCACTCTTCTTATGTATGACTTATCTTCTTCAGTAGAACTCTGTGAGATAGAATGAGTTTTACCATGTGATTGTGATCCACAAGACACCTGCATGAGACAGCTGCTATTGGAGCGACTGGGAAACAAACCTAGAAAATATTTTCTCATGTTCTCTGTATAAGCATAACTTAAACATCATTTGGTTTATTTTTATAACACAAACTGGAATTTACTTTTGTGTAATTTCTTAATATTTTTTTAGCCTTGCCTTGGTACCTGCATAGTATACAACAATAGAATTGACATTAAGTTTTCATTGGTTCTCAGCAGGACTCAGAACTCACCCCACAAGTCATTTTTTAGTAAGTTGAACAGTTACCAAACTCAAAATACAGGATCTCAAAAGTTCTGCCTTACAAGCCTTGAATACTCTTTATTAACTCTCAGTCATTTGTCTAGGACCATCAAGAAATGTATTGCAGAGGTAGAAGAATTGGAATCACAATACAAATTTTAATGAAGAATCACATAATTTTTACATTGATAGTTCAGGAAGCTTTTAAAATATGTACTTAGATTGATCAAATAGCTCATCTCATATATCTTATTTAAAATCCTGAGATTTATATAAAGTGGACAAGTAGTGACCAATATTCATTTTTTAAGCAATTTTCTTGCCACTGTTATAAATATTTTAAAATAAGAAAATATATAATTTATAATATGAAATAATAAGAAAGACCTTATTAACTTTTCTGTACTTGGTATCAAAAAAACATGTATTCCCTACATTATTTTAACTGACATATATTTGACATAGCAGAATTTTATAGACTAGCATTTGTATTTATTTTCTACTGCCATTGATTTTCCTTGTTCGGCTGATATTAATAAATTCTACTGCTAATTGATTTTGATGGCTTTCTATTCATAGAACATAGTAATCAGTAGAGTGGAACTTCAGTCAGCAACAATACCATGTTGTGGTCAGAATAACAGTAAGTGATGGCATCATCTGTTTTTTGACTTTGTTATTCCTTTCAGAGTTATATTAAACTATATTATCTGTGCAATGAATAATATTTGTTCATCCACTTGCCAGCATGTTACAGGTCAAACATCCAGTATTGCAAGCACAGAAACATACAAATGCATCAATTTTGCTTAATACATTTAATAGGACTATATTTTTTAAAAAATCCCTTATATGTCTGAAATAGAAGAGCAGGACATAAATGGGCCTTAGGCCACAAAGAAGAATGGTAGTGCTGGGCAGCACTGCCCTCTTTGTGCCTGAACAGGGCTACCCACAGCATATTCCCTCTTTGCAAGGGATAGTCTGGGTGCTCCTCCACCCCCTGGCTTGTGTCCTGCCATGCAGGCAAGTGGGAGTAGTTGATCCACAGCACGTGTTACACCAGCAGCACTGGCAGCACAACCAACAGCCCCCAAACACAGCCTGGTAACTGGCTCTCCTCGCAGCTCTTTGAGAACTGCCAAAATGTCAAGAGGAGTCTCCTATGAAAGGCTGAGGAGGGTATTTATGGGTCTGGAGGAGAGGAGCTGCACACCAGAGCGGTTTTTGTGGGTACTGTGGGCTCTCAGGCAGCTCTGGGACAGACTGTCCCGGGCTTTGGAGCTGGCTGATGGCATGAACCGTAACACCCCACCCCAAAACCTCATTTATGTTTCTAAGGTATTATTCCAAATATTTCACCCACAAGTAATATTTAGGATCTTAGATTTATTTTGTCCTGCTGCCGGAGAATTATTTCTTCATGAAGACTTTCACTTCAACCAGCATTCATTTCCCACCTCTCTTCTCTCATAGTGATTTCCTCCTTTGGTCTTTTGACCTCCATCTCCACATATTTGCCTCGGGGCATTTTGCAGCTGCAGCGTATCAATAACCTTACAGAAGATCTGCATGGCTGATTCACAAATATTGCTGAAAATCAAGAACAAAGAACTGAACTGGCTGATAAAAGTAAATGCAATTTTCTACTTCTGTTTTACAAGCAAGCCAAGCAAATGGCTCATTATCCAAAAAGCATATTTAAATTAACTGGCAACATGTAAAATATAAATAAATAGGAATATAATGACCTGCTTAGAACAAAAATAGAACAAAAAAGACTCAGTAGTTCATGACTATATGCACAATTTACAAAGCTGAACATTTGAGCTTACTACCTTCATTCCTAAAATAAAATGTACTTCAAATCCAAAATAGATGGTCCAAATATTATGTTCTTGACATCAAAAATATTTTTTCTACACAAAAATCTCTGAACATCCTGAATCCAAGCCATCGCATCTATATTTCTCCTGTACTATTAAAATAAACATGAATTCAGTGGGTATTGAAGAACTCTGATCAGAAGATCCTAATCCGCAACTAGTAAGACATCAAACAAACCTTTCAAAGGGGTTGTTTATCCTCCCTGTTTTCATTTGCCTTGTTTCAGACTATCAAAAGCCATCTCTTCCCCCTCTTTCTGTTTCACTTAGAACTAATAAATTTTAAATTTTAACCTGTAAAGAGAAACAATAAAACCTGGAGATGTATATTACTGTACCAACTGATTTTTTAAAAAAATATTGTTCTAGCAGACAGTTAAGTACTATATTATACTTTCATAACAAAACGTTCTCACGATCCTAAAAAATAGTAATTTCAATTTTAATGCCTGTTACCCCTACAAGCCTCAGATTATGAATTTACAGTCTCAGAATTTACAGTCTCAGAACTGTAAGTTCAAGCATTTGTTCATTTACTGTTATGACAGGATAGGAACAAAAATATTCTGCTGAAAGAACATCAATGTTTGGAAAGCTTAAGATAGGAAATTTTGGAACTTCTTGTGAGCTATGTTGATGACATTTTGCTGTGTATGTGAACTCCTGACAATGCTTCTTGAAATATTTTAGCTTTATTGCAGAATAAAGGTTGCTGTTAAAGGAAGAGATACAGTTATTTTTATAATGAAATGACAAAAACTTCTATGCAATCCATTGCATATATCTCTTGGTATAAAAGACATCTGTGAACTTAATTCTAGAAGCACTATGAATTCTTCCTTGACTCTTGTATGTTTTGAATGAAATATGTCAGGATACCTATTCCTGTGTATCTATCCAGTAAGTATTTTCTGTTATCAAGTAATTCCTAATGTCTTCACAAAATTGTAAAAACCACTAAAGAATTATGAGACTAGCATTTCACTAATTCTGGAAAGCCTTTGGAAAATTAAATCGATTTAGGATTCGAAATGCCCTTCACTATATTTCCATCTCTGTACAAAAAGTGAAAGAGATTTAAGGAAAAATGTCATGACAACACTGTTATTGCAAATTAGTAGTAATATTAACAGTTTTATCCAGTGTTTGCAGTATGCATTTTACATAGTATTTTAGATATAATTGAAATACTTCAAAAAGAATCAATCTAATCAAATCTAGATCTCTTCCATCAACTAGAAAATTTTAATCATCAATTACTTGGAATTTTGATGCAAGAGTGTAGATTAGTCTGATGGAACTAAAAAATGAATTGTGGTGCATTTCTATAAGCTTCTTTGTTATACGGAAACAACATAAAAACTGGCATTGGCTTTGATTTTGTAGATAAAGCTAAAACTATCTTTCTCATACTCCAAGTGCTATGTTCATTTGGGAAAGAAAAAAAAGCAAGCTCTATATTAGGTAGAATTCTGACAAAGCATGCACCCACAGATCCATGCAATGTTTCAAAAAATAAAATCGGTAAATTGACCATGCTGACAAGATTTAACTAATTGCAAATAGAACATCATCAAATTAGCAAGTCTTCTTCCTCTGCTTTCTGACCAAGCAATGCTATAACAGAACTGTGGAAGGTCTTGAAGACTGAACCAACTGCTGTTCACAATAGATTTTGTGAAATAAAAAAAAGTATTCTCTCCACTTGTAAAAAAAGTCTTATTTAAAGTGATATCCCTGTTCTGTTAAGCATGCTGCTATGGCAATTATAAATATCTTCTTACAATTTTATCCTCCTACTTTGCCATTATTAAAAACATGCTCTAAAATGAAGCACTTTTTAACTTTCACAATTTAATAAAGCATGCTTTTTTTGTGTGCTATGTGGTACCTTTTCATGTTACACAAATAGAGAGCACTATTTATAAACCACTCATTTACATTGTAATTATAAAAGAAAAAGAAAAAGAAAAAAAAGAGAGCAACAGGATGGTTTTATCACTTAGGGAAAAATGCGTCACAAAGCATGTTAAAAACTAATTCATCTTCTATCAGAATTTATATCAGTTTAATTTCAGTCTATCTTTAGATTAGTTCTATTTCTAGTTGATTTTTATTTATTACAGATAAACTATGCATTTACCTCAGTAAGATATCTATTACACTTGTGTTTATCTTCTTGCTGCCCCAAAGGAAGCACCCCACTGATTCTTTTGGTAGTTTCTGCCCTGAGACAAGACTCCAGCAGTTGCTTTTAGTCCTATAGGTTCTTTCTGAAATACACATATGTAAAAAGTTGTTCAAATTCTCCATATATGTACCTGGGGCAAACAAAATACATTTTCTTTAGAATTTGCTTCTGCCTGACTGCCCACACAATCAACACAAGACTATTTTGCTAAGAAAATCAACGTTTCTAAAGAATTTTACTTTCAAAAGCCTGTGACAGAAAAATGAATTTACTTATTTATATATAAGAATATGTAGTTAGATGAATATTTGTTCTACCATCAGGAAAAGGCTAGGCCAGGTTAGGGGTTGTTTGCATAGATGTTTCAGGGGATACTTCACACTCCTGCAACTGAACTAAGTCATATCAACGTGTTTGTAAGACATTAATGATATTAACAATTACCTGAAAAGCTTGTGGTTTTCATTAATGTATTATAGTTAATGTTATCCTCAGAGCAGTATTAATTAGTAGAGAGAAAGTGTAGAGAAACCTATTAATTAATTCGGTAGAGGTGCAACACTTTTTTAAGCCTTGTGTGGAGAGGAAGTAAGTAAGAAGTAGAACAGTTTATGGTTAACAGCCTTTTCCGCACCCCATAGTGTTCAGCTTTATTTGTGAACAGAACAGCACAAAAAACCCACATGTAATTCTGCTACAGCATGAACTGATTTAATACTACTCTTCAGAATTCCCTAGCATGAATAATGGACAACAGACAGAATCAAAGCAACAGTTTATAGAACTTCAGCTTTTTGAGTAGCTTGGCATCTATGATTTTTACCTAGATAAAGTTTTTCCAGCCATGTATAATCAAAGAAAAATCACAAAGAAATCATAATTTGTTGAGAATATGTAAAGCCACTATACATGATCAAATTTGATTTGATTTGATTTGCTGAAAAATAGTGAGTCTCTGGGTTAAACAGCAGGAGACTGTGTTGTAGTCCCCTTGGTGGCCAGAAATGCATAATGTATAGGGAAACTGTACTGAGTTTAGAAATCACTCAATGCCAGTTAATAAAATCTGCAGTTTTGTAAACTGTTTTAAAGGCTATTGGAGGATCTATCTGCACTGGCAAGAGTATAACAGTCCCCACAAACAAAATTACCCTAGAGAAACTCTTTTTTTTTTTTTTTTCTTCTAGACGTCACTCTGCCCATTGCCATTATCGGACTTAAGACCCCAGCAGGGAACAGGACAGCCACAGAATATTTTCCTCAGGAAAAATTAAAGAAGATATATATGTGCATCTTTATAAAACTATTTGAAATTCAATGACATTTAAAGACAATATATTTTTAGACTATTTGAGGAAATATAATTTCTATGTATTCAGAAGTAACCATTGACAGAAAGAAGATGGCTTCTTGTTATTGATCCTCTTCAATTTTGGGGTTTTTTTTTCTATTTTTTTTTCTTTTCACTGATATCTTGGGCCAATTTAAGTGAAAATTATTCATCTTTTTTGTAAAATTGGACCATAAAATACCAGTGACTAACAAAGCAAACTTACAATTATAAGCAAAAGGTCTCTGTTGCACTGCTATTGAATGAAAAAATGATTGCTGGCTATGGCTACAATGACTATGTTTTTAATTTTTGAGGAAGTTCTTGCAAACATCTTCATTTCCTTCTGTTATGGCCTCAGTGAAAAAATAAGTGACAGCAGATATATTGCTAAGCTACCACCTTACTCTACCAAATCCCTTCCTATGCTTCCCCTGCAGATCAGAATTCATCTAGAAAACTGCTATTTTGTACACTAACTGGTATATTGTAAGTATACTTGGCAAGTGTATTGAGACTCTGGATCTGATAACAGCCATCAAAGGCTCCATGCCTTTCAAAAGGCTTCAGGTTCACAGCTGACCTAGAGTACAATTTAAGCGCAATTCTACAATTTCTACTGCCGATTAGCACATCACCTTTCCCCTTCTAAACTCTTTCTCATTAGTCATAAGTGCAAGATAGAACACAGAGATAACTGTAGTAATTGGCGTAGCGCCTCAAATGAAAACCAGGTTAAAGCCTGAACTCCATGAGTATTAGTATAAATAATATTTATCCATTGCTTCCATTAACTAGCTACATTTTTAAATTGCAGCAAAACAAGGACAATGTATCAATTAATCAAACATATTTAATGCATAGGCAAATGTAGTAAACCAAACACTCCCATATTCACACACAGATTTATGTACTGAAGTCATATAACCTTCCTCAGCCAAATTATTTCCTACTCAACAAGCTATTGAAACTGTAAAAGTGCCCCATTACTAAGTAAATTATTATTCACCATATCTAGAAGTAGCAAGAGCTGGTCCCCAAGTACTCATTTATGCATTTATATAAGTTAAAATTTTAGGTTCTCATGCTGAATTTTGGCATCCATTACATATATTTAAGAACTCTTGTGGTTATAAAATACAGTATAATAAAGAGAAATAGCTTTTTTGCAAATTTATTCAGTATTTAGCCATCACTCATATAAAAGAAAAGTAGAAGTTTATGGTGAAGTCTTACCTTGAGTGAAACTTCCAGAAAGAATCTTTCACAAACAAAAGTGTAACACAGGAACAAGGAACAATTTCATCCATAAAATAATTTATTGTAACAACAGTGTCATATTTCAAAACTATGAAATTCTACTTTATAACTGCCAGTGATGCTTATCACACTTTAAAAATCAGATACCTAAATGAAACTGTTGCATCAGAGTGAGCAATAGTAACCTTACCCAGTTTATTAACATGTAGCCAACACAGAAAATTCAGAAGTTTGCACAATTTTTATTCCAAATTCTAGCAGTTGGAAAACAAAGTTGTAGTCATTGACCAGCCAGTAAAATATTTAGAGCAAGAAGACATCTTTATTGCCACAGGCATAAATTGTGATTAGTTGAGTTATTGACAATTTTGTCAGAACATGATGAGAACCTCAAGAAGCAGTTTCCACCACAACAGAGTTACAGACCTTTTCCCCAAGAGAAAACAGCTTAAAAAGCCATTGTGGTTAAGAGAGAGTTACACTGGAAAAAAATGTTTACCTCTCACCTTGAACTAAAACATTAGAACCTCTGTCTTATTACTCCATGTTGCACAGTGAAATGCTTCACAGCATCCATTCTCAGAAGATGACCACAGGAGATGCTGATGGGGGACATCACATGCCCTCTTGGCTTCCATGGCCTCTGCTTCAAACTCTCTGTCAAAAATACATAACCTCCACTTTTCTACTCCTGTGAACCAGCAAGTTTTGAACAACTTATTGTTTCACCATTGCCCAAGGGATGACGGAAAACTTGACATCTCTTTGTGTTCTTCACTTTGCTTTTTGTGGGGGTGCTGGAATAGTATCATAAGTTTCTTAGTTGTAGGTTTGATGTGATTTGGACTTTAACCCTAGCCAGGTAAAGCTACTGTCTTGGAATGTGCTTATCAGAGGTTGATAAGAGTTGCCAAGACAACTCTAATCCTCTGCCCTGGGTTTCGATCGTCCTATTGTGTTTTCCCCCATCCCATTGTACTTCTCCCCCACATGTCCACCATCCCCCAGACCCCAGACCTTCAGGAGAGGTGTCTGACAGGGATTGGTGAGTCTCACAGGGCCACATCCCAAATCCACCTGATTTGTTAATGTTGTGTATTGCATTTTGACCTTACCCACCTGGCTTTGTGTGATTGGTCTTGTAACCTGTATCCACCCCTGAGATTTTGGGGGAACAAAAACCCCCTGTAACCGAGGCCCGGGGTCACTCCCCAGAGGCACAGGCCTGGAACCAGGGGCTGCCCCTGAGTTACCCGAATAAAACCTTTTCTCCCTGAGCCTGGAGTGTCCCCTCTTTCTAACCACGGCCGAGACAGCTAAGGCAAAGGGGCTGCGGAGCCAAAAACCCACGCGAAGGTACTGTTGGCGTATCACAGCTAGCAGGGCGGCCCAGTTGACGCTGAGCTGACCTGAGAGACAGATACGCGAAGCAACAGATTGGCGCCCATTCGTGGGGCCTGCAGACGCCTTTTGACCCACTGTGCCGTGGGAGCTGACACGGAGGCCTGAGGAAGACTCGGACCCTGTGACCCAGAGACCTTCTGAGAGGACGTCGCCTTGTCGTGTCCCGAGGTCTTCAGCATTTCACGGAGCCACTGGGGTTGCTAAAAAGCACCCCTGGTGGAAGAAGGGAACAGCTCCTGCCCAGGAGTCCCCTTCCGGCTTGTGGTTGCCCCAGCAACGTCTCCAGTGTCCCGAGGGCTTGGTGAGTATATTTCCTCTAAGGGAGGGGAGGATACTCACCACAGAGGCTTGGGAAGCCTCAGGGAACCCTAGGAGGGACGGGACAGGGGGGGACCGGGGGTCCACCCGAAGGAAGCCCTTACCCCTAGGAAAGGACGCCCACAGGGATTTGGGGGGTGGTTTTGCTGGGAAGGGGTGGTGGAAAAGGATAACAGCTAGTCGGAATGGGAAACGGACTAAACACCACCCAGAAAGAGGTTTTTAAAAGTTTAATTGGAGTTTTAATTGTTGCCAAAGTTAAATACTCAAAAAAGGATCTGAAAAAGTTTATTAGGTATTTGTTTTTGCATTTTCCGAATGTTAATTCGGACCAAGTGAACAGCATTTGGTTCTGGGAAAATGCTTCTAAAAAGTTGGAAAAATTAGGGAAGTCAGGAGACGTCCTGGCTGCAAAATTTGCATTCTGGCCGTGGCAAATAAAAGCTGCCTTAAAAGAGATCACAGGAATGCAAGATAACAAAGTTGCATTCTCTCACTGCCGTCCCTCAGTCCCTTCCCCCCATACCCCTCCCCCTGCCTCTCCCAAGTCCCCCCAAACCCCCCGGTCCCATCCCCCGGCCTCCCCGAAATCTCCCAAACCCCCCAGGTCTCCCCTTTTTCCTTCCTCCAGGTCACCCAAGCCCCCTAAATCCCCTAAAACCCCCAAAACCCCCCCAGGTATTTTAAAAAATGCTCCGGCCCCCCACGGTTCCCCCTCTCCGGGCATTTTGAGAATTCCTGGATCCCCCGGCCCCCGCAGCCACGGCCGGGTTGCGAGAGGCTCCCGGGGCAGTCTGGCTGGCCAGAACGCCCAAACCCCCCCCACTACCCCCCCGATTTCCCCAGCCAACAAACCCAGAGTCCGTTTCTCATTCGCCGAGGAAGACCACCAGTCCCCAACCCGCCCGGTGGGGTCCGGCAGCGAGAACGGCTGTGAGAAACCCCCGAAGGGAGACACAGAGACCCCCCCCTCCCCAGAGAACAAAGGAAAAGGCCCCCATAATGGCGGCAGCCACGAGGTGCAGCCTCTTGGTGCCCTTCCCCCTTCTTCTTGTTCCCAGAATGCCTTTCAGCCCCCTCCTACTGGCCCTTCCCTGTACCCGCCCCCTTTTCCCTCACAAGGCCTTCCCCCGCCCCTTCCCCCGCCCCTTCCCCCGCCCCTTCCCACGCCCCCGCAGAGCCAGGGGTGGGGTTTACCCAACTCCTACTGTGAGGGCACCGCCCCAACTCCGCCCAGAACCTTCCCCCTGCCCGCCCCGCCCCCGGAGCGGGCGGTTCCTTCCTCCGGGAAGGCTCCTTATCCACTCCACCCCCTTTTTCCCCAGCCATGTTTCCCGGAACCGATCTATCCCGAGCCATGTGGGCCCGGGGAAGCCCCACATCCCCCACCCCTGCTCCTGGGACCGGGAGGGAATCAGGACACGACCCCAACAGCGTGGGGCTCGCCGCTGCCCCCGGGGCTGTCGGCTGCCCCTCCCCCGCCGGCACTGCCGGCCCCTCCTCCCCCGCCGAGGCTGCCGGCTGCCCCGCCCCTGCCCGGGCTGCCGGCGCCGCCCCCAGTGCTGGGACCGCCCAGTGCTGGGACTGCCTGGGCTGCTGCCTCCCCCCCCCCGGAACCGCAGCCGCCCGCTCCCCTCCCCCCACCGAATGCCGGCGCTGCAGCCGCTTTTGCCGGGTTCCCAGGACAGTGGCTGAAAAGACCGGACTCCGTGGCCCCCCCTCCCTTTCTCCCCCCGCCGCAGCAGCACCCCACAGCGCCGTGGAGCCCCTTCCCTCCCCCCCACGGCGCGAGCGAGGCGCCGCCCCTGCCCCAGCCCGCCCCCCCGCAGCCACCTCCCACAGGGGGAGCCCCACCGGCACCGCCCCCGCCCTACCCCCCACTCGGGAACACGGTGTCCCCGACTGCACCTCTTTTGGGAAATGCTTTTCCAAGCTTTCAACGGCCACAGCCGCCCATGCCACAGGCAGGCTGGGAGCAGCCCCCAGCTTACCACTGGGAACCTGAGGCAGCGGCTGGGGTCCGGGAGGGAGAGAAGCAGGAGCTCGGGGGTGCCAATGCAGATGGGGTACCCACAGTTACTCCGGTGACATACCGAAGGAGCAGGGGGCAGGGAACCACGGTAGCCACCTGGAAAGCGTTGTCACAGACGCTTGTCAAAGACCTCATGAAGGCATTAAAGGAATATGGGTGACATAGCCCTTATTTCGAAGGCTTGTTGTTTACTTCTTTTGGTGGAATCACAGTTGTACCTTTTGATTTGAAGCAGATTTTCAAGTGCCTCTCAAGCAAAATGGAATTTGAGCTATGGGAGGTCACTTGGAAAAAACTGCTGAAAGCTGCATTGCCAGGTTTGCTGGAGGACCCAACCACAGCAACTGATAATGCAGGCAATCCTATTACCCTAAACCACCTGTTAGGGGAAGGGGATTGGAAAGCAGCCTCAGACCAGGCTACCAACATTCCCCAAAATGTCCTTGAGTTTGTAGCTAATCAAGCATGCAAAGCCTTTCTGAAAATGCGGCCCGATGGCCCCTCACAATATTACTTAGACATTTTTCAGGAACCACAAGAACCCTATGTCAAATTTGTGGAGCGACTTGCTTCAGCTGTGGAACAGCAATTTAATGGAGAGGAGGCACAGAAACAAGTGATTCAGCAGTTGGCTTTCTCTCATGCGAACGAGGAGTGCACTGCTGCAATAAATCTGATACCCAGAGAACCAGGCTCGACACCTCCTCTCAAGGAGATGCTACAAGCCGTCAATGCCGTCGTCCCACGCTGCAGAAAACCAGCCCTTAGAGAGGGGAAAACGCGCCATACACTTGCCATCGAATTCCCACCGGACTCTGACTCCAGCAGCGAATGTGATTCAGATATCTCCACTCCAGACCAGTGACACAAATAAAAGAAAAAGGGGGAGGTGTGGGGGTGCTGGAATAGTATCATAAGTTTCTTAGTTGTAGGTTTGATGTGATTTGGACTTTAACCCTAGCCAGGTAAAGCTACTGTCTTGGAATGTGCTTATCAGAGGTTGATAAGAGTTGCCAAGACAACTCTAATCCTCTGCCCTGGGTTTCGATCGTCCTATTGTGTTTTCCCCCATCCCATTGTACTTCTCCCCCACATGTCCACCATCCCCCAGACCCCAGACCTTCAGGAGAGGTGTCTGACAGGGATTGGTGAGTCTCACAGGGCCACATCCCAAATCCACCTGATTTGTTAATGTTGTGTATTGCATTTTGACCTTACCCACCTGGCTTTGTGTGATTGGTCTTGTAACCTGTATCCACCCCTGAGATTTTGGGGGAACAAAAACCCCCTGTAACCGAGGCCCGGGGTCACTCCCCAGAGGCACAGGCCTGGAACCAGGGGCTGCTCCCTGAGTTACCCGAATAAAACCTTTTCTCCCTGAGCCTGGAGTGTCCCCTCTTTCTAACCACGGCCGAGACAGCTAAGGCAAAGGGGCTGCGGAGCCAAAAACCCACGCGAAGGTACTGTTGGGTGTATCACAGCTAGCAGGGCGGCCCAGCTGGCGCTGAGCTGACCTGAGAGACAGATACGCGAAGCAACAGCTTTTCATAGCTTAGAATAGATCCACAAGTAAATAGGCAAAGCCTAAAAGGGGGAAACGCAAACAGGATGGAGCAGTTTTCCTAGTAACCTACAACAAACTATGTTAGGATTTTCTTCGGCCTCCAAATCCGCTCTGGGTAGAGTATCATTAGAAGAGAAGCCTTATATCTGTCCAAACATTTTCTTTATAGGCCATGTCCAGAAAATTTTGCAACCTTTACAGAGCAGCTAACAAAAAGAATTTCACTGAGATAAGACTTCTTCTGATTTGGATGTCTGCCTACAGAAAATTACTTTTGTGTCAAAGACATTGTGATGTGATTTACCCTATCAAAAAGCAATCTTGTCAGTCAGTAATTACTTGAAATTTTATGTCAGCAGGATAACATACTATCAGTAGCTATGGCTGAACAATAAATACATAGTGCATGGAATGAGAAATATCTGAGCCTCCAAGTCCTCTCTGCTTCAGTAATCTGTGCACAAATGAAGAATCTTTCTACTATAATTTCAAATCAATTTAAAGAAATGCAGCTGTTAGTAGTGGTTGTGACAAACTCTCAAATTATGTACATGTTTCTGCTATCTTATAACATTCTGGTGACATACACAACTTCTTTAAACAAATCTATAGCAAAGTCTTTGAAGTTCCACCGGTTCTGCAAATTTTCAGCAGGTTGTGAACAACACAAGGTCAACAAAATTAGGGCTGGTTTTTCAGCTGGGCACCTGCAGCAAAAATGTAAGAAATATGTTCAAGAAAATACTTAATGCAGTCTCGTCACCAGTACCACATTGGTCAGCCTTGAGGCAACATAAAATCAAAGCAACAAATTAAGTTCTTTAACCTAAAAATTAAAACTCTTTCTAAAATTCTTTTAATTAGTAATTTTAAAATGCAACATTCCAAAAGGTAGAAACAATTTCTTTCCTTCTTATTCAAGATTTTTTTATCTTTCAGGTTATCAAAATATGTCAGTTATTTAAACTGCTCAACACATCTATTGTGCCATTCACGCTAGCACATGTAATTTGTACACAACTTGCAAACCTACACTATAATAAACTACTGAATTCAGAATTCCTATCTAGTCAAATACCTAAAAATATACCTTATAAAAACTAATGAACAAACCTTGAAAGACTAGTTTTGTTAGGGAAACAAGGAGAAACTCATTCTTAAATATTTAAAAATTTTGCGTTAACTTGTAGGAGAAATCTTGCTGTAGAGCTAAGCACTAAGTAAGAATTTGCCCTGTAGTATTCTGAAACACCTAAAGATCCAGTTTCAACCCAATTTGTTTCAATTTCTGCCGCATTTTTCTTATGTATGATGAGAATCAGAGTCTATTGTCATGTGCGATTCAAAATTCAAAATCTGATAAATCTGCAAGCCATACAACACCACCAGCAGCTTTCTCAAAAATTAATCCCAAGGAATGACTTTCCACATTTCGTCACAGAATCATGAAACCAATTATAGAAACACAGAATGGATTGAGTTGGAAGGGACTATAGAGGTCCAACCTCCCAGCTCAAGCTGGTCATCCTAGAGCACATTGAACAGAATTGTATTCAGACAGCTTTTGAATACTTTAAAATATTTCAAAATCGGGGAAAAAAACTGAGGATGGATGCAATATCATGATTAAGAATTATCAGATCAAAGAATTTTGAGAGAAGTTAAACTATACATCTCTATTCAAGAAGAAATTCAGCATCACCAGATGTATAAGTTAATTTCCATTCATAATGTTTATGTCTGTGTAGCACTAGATACCCATTGCAATAACCAGAAAATCACTTCTAAGTATGTGATGAGATACTCCAAATCAGTAGTATTAAAAACATGCTTCTATGCATAATGGACCCCTAGACAAATTGAACTTTCACAGTGTATACCCTGACTGCTTCCTCCTAGAAGTGTCTGATTTATGTCATTAAATATACTCAAGTAATTTGTTCTTGAAAAAAATTTTTAGTGGTAGCTGCAGCATCATCCAGTGTTACATAGCCAATTACCATACACAGTACTTGTGTGAACACACACAGAAAGTGTTTATTAAGTTTCAAACCTACTACTTAATTTAGTCCTTGCAAGACCTTGTATTATAAAGGCATTGAACTTCACCCCAAAGTTATGGATTTATTTCCTGTCTGAACAAAAAGTCAGCGTAGTAGGCAATACCTAGGCTGTAACAATTGACTCCAAATCTATATTTCCCACATCCAGTACACAAAAGAGTATATTACTCCTGGTTGATCAACCCTATACTCATCAGAAGACTGATGTGACTGTCCATGCCAGTGAGAGATTGGAATACTAATGGTTAATGACTCAAACAACTGGCCAGTTGCAGTAGCCACCCAGGTGCAGAGTAGGTGCACACCCATCACCAGAGGCTGCAGGTTGGTGTTGAACAAGACAAGGGAAGAGGCTGATAAGTGGCAAATCTTGTAAGGTGGGATAGTGCATTTTATGATGCCAACATCCTTATATCAGTGGTTCACCTGTGAAGCTCCCATTCAAGCAGCCTCCAGGCCTGAAGACATTGATTCCCACTCCCAAAGTGTCCCATGATCTACAGCACTACATCATTCAGTGTGCAACTTCCTGCAACAGGGGAGGCGCCTGAGCACTACCACCAAGCAGGAGGAGTTGACAATTCCCTTTGGAGAGACTATCCTGCCAGCTTTGTTGCAAAAAAGCAAAACAGAAGGCAGGTCTTACTCTGAGTATGTTATATTGTATGCTTATCATAAATCAGAATTGATCTAAATTTTTTGGCTTTTCATCTCTCTTCCCACAGTTTTCAGAATGGATTTAGTTTGTAATTTCATGATTATATGAATTAATTTCATGATTACATGATTAATTTCATGATTCCAGAAAATGTAAATCTTTAGATGCTCAACATAAACTACAGATATAAACACAAAGTAGTTTCAAAATATTTCCCTATATTTAAGACGGAACTGAAAAATGAACAAACAAACAAACAAACAAAAAAAACCCCCAAACCTACCAAACTTCACAAAACACTAAAAAGATAATAATAATATAGAGAAGACATTAAATTAAGTCCATGAGACTAGGCTAATAATTATCTGACTCTTTTAATGGAAAGGCCTTTTCTCTTTTTAGGATGGCAGGGAGAGATAGTATTTGCTTTCGGTGAAAGACTAAGATTGCTTGACAAGAGACATTTGCAGTAAGAAAGCTGTATTTTTCTTCTTATTTAACATTTATGTACAAGGGGAAGTAACAGGATAACACATTATGCCAGTCGGTGTTCAAATATACATTGCACATAATCCTGCTCCAGAATGTATCAAATTGCACTTTTAAGAATAATTGAAAATTGCACAACACAGATTTGAGAGGAAATAGTATCATTATAACAGAGTAGGCAAGCATTTTAATACAGCAGCTTCCATTATTTCTGAAATGTTACAGTCATTGTGGAGATCTATGTATGTCATTTCCTCAAGACCAAGGAAACGGCTGAAGTATAGCAAAGTGTTGTTAATTATTGCTATTTATATTGTTAATAGAAAGTTATTTATTCCAAAAGGGCAAAAAGTTTGTTGGGTATCCATCTTATTCCACAGCAATGGCAGTTCACACACTGTACATGGATAAGTTTATGCAAGAAGGAGGGGAGATCTATTTCAATTTTTATCTTGCTTCAGACAAAAGTGGGAATTTAGTTAGTCAGGTATTGCTTGAGTTTTTTTCATAATTAGTTATTTTTATTGATAGACAAAGTTGTAACTGGATTTATTGCTAGAAATTATTACTAATAAGAATTTCCTTTTGGCCATTCAGAAGTTATAGTTAAAAAGAAATAATTCTAATTCAGCATAACATTGATTATGAATGTTATTCTTAATCATTACGTGCTACATCTTCTCTCATCTCATAGTAAATTAATGATTTTTTAGAAGACCTTTAAAAAATAAGAAACTAAAGCTCAATGGTTTGGTAATCTGGTTAGGAAAAATACACATCCTTGGCTGAAGCTAAAATCCTTTCATATGATACAGGTCATTATTACCAATAATTACAAGCAACATTGTCTTTTTTATTTGTCAGAAGTACTCACTTCATAGAGTTTGTCATTAAAAGGCCGCATTCACCTGCATATCCTGATGTTTTGTACCGGTAATTTGTCTTGTCATTTGTATAATAACATTATGCAAATAATTTTAGCATTCTCTTTCTGTTACAAAAGGCCAATAGCTTCCTGTACTTATATGCAAAATATACATAGGTTCATAAGCATATATATATGTATATACATATACACACATACACACTTATCTATGTATTACATCTATATCCATATCCTTCTAGATAGATTGATATACACACATTTGAATAATATATATGTAACAAATATATATATGTTATACAATATATATTATATGTAACATTCTATATAATATATGATGTGATATTATATATATTTATACCTATATGTAACATAATATATGGAAATATTACTGGCTCAATTAATCTTTATCCATCAAAAGACAACATGTTAAGTTGAAAGAACTGAAGACTAACATCTCTGGCATTGCTCTGAAGTCAAAACAAAAGATAGAAAGATGCTAAGAGTAGTCCAAAATGGGAAAATACCACCTCACCTCAAAGTAGACAAAAAAACCCTTAGAATTTTGGCACAGATTACACAGCAACTTGCTATATTTTCAAAGAAAGTGCTAATAACTAGGATATTGACTGGAAAACATGCCACTACTCAATATGATATGAGAATTAGAGAGGAATTTCTCCTCATATCTAATGATTTGTAGATGGACATTCTGTATCTGGTACATTCTCTGACAAGAAATAAGCAACATCTGTGTGATAGTAATTTCTGATTAAACCTGGAAAGCATGAATAGAATCACAGAGGCACCACAGCCTGGGAGCAAAGGGAATCCACTCAGAAGTCTCCCACAAGCATTTTTGTTCCCCAGGTAGAGGAGGATCCAGTGTAGCTCTTCCTGAATGGTTGGTTAATCTGGGCTGAATGAAAATATCACTCTGACCCCTTTGTTGTCCTGCCCCTTCTATGTTCAAAACAGAGTAGGAACTGTATGTGTCTCACATGTTTTTTCAGGCTGGGAAAGCACTTTTTCTGGAAAGTATTTCCAACCCAGAACTAGAGGAAGAATCTTGTTTAAAGTTAACTTCTACTAATGACAAGGCTTTTGTACGTCTCTGACTTTATTTCTGAATAACTCTAAAAATTATCTTTTCTGGATTCTCCACCTAATTCTGTGTTTTAAGCAGTGTATAAACTCTACCATGTATCATTTTGAAACCAAGTCTTTATCTCATAGCAAAAGAAAAGGACAATAACTTGAAGCAGTGTTATGGTTTAGCAAAGTTATTCCCCAATTTAGTGCTCCCACTGAAACACAAAACCATGTACTGTTTGTTCTCCTCTCCCTTCCCTCTCCTATCCCTGTGGGTGGCTGGAGAGAAGAATTGGAAGCACAAAAGGTAAAGGTCATGGGTTGTGATAAGAAAAATTTATTGTATCCATCAAGGTAATAAGAAAATCAATGATACTAATAACAAAGTCTACCAGAGAGAGGAGAACAATTCACAGGTTATTGCTCACCCTGCAGAGCTGGTAATACACAAATCACTGCCATGTTATGCCACCCCAAAGAAACCCTTCCCTCTATCCTTGGAAAATTGCATGAAGGGGAATAGAATAACCGCTGGATCCTAGCCATGACCCCTTCTGGCTACTGCAAAAATTAACCCTGTTCTGGCAGGAACCAGGACAAGCAGCCTGCTTTTTCATCCTGAAGAAAACCATCCTTCATGCAAACAGCAGAAGCATTTGGAGTATTAAGTTAATAATGATTTCCCTTTTTCAGTAAAACTAATGTTAGCCTGATGATAAATATTAGAAGATGAGCATTAAAGTCTGAATTATATAGTTTCTTTTCACTTCAGATTGCCCATGCACTTTAGACAGCTCTACTCATTATTCCTGTCAAAGTAAATGAGAAACTACATAGTAATTAAATTTGTTGGGTTTTTTTTCTTTAAGTTTTTTTGCATGGTCCCTAGCCAAAGGGGACCTGTTTAATCTGTTTACTTGTTATTGTATTTAATAACATATACATCTTGCAAAACAATTGGTGGTACAAATGTTAGTCTTAGCTCATTCACCTCAGGAGATTCCTCTTGTCCACAAAGGAACCAAAGATTAGGAGAGAGAGAGAAATGTTCTGGTTTCTGTGCAACTGTGTCAGTACAACTTTCAAGAAACATTAAGTATGTTCTTACACATTTCTCAGGAACAATTCCAGAAAATGAAATCATGCACACAACTCTAGAAGACACAGAACAGACACTGCCCATTGTCATGGAGATGACTTCTGACTACACGTATTGTAGGCATAAAATACAAGAAAAAAAGTAAAACTAAAGGACAATACTAATAAAGACAGACCTTTAGAGTCTAGCCTTAGGATATCTTTATGCAGCTTTAAGTCAGCCTTTATAACACAAATTAATGCAGTGCTTAGAGACTCTTCAACTTTGCTTTGTCAGCCTCAGATCCCTGTGGTTTTAGTCCTCTATTTGCACAGATTATTTTTTCTCCTTTAAGCATGGAAGTCTTCTACAACTGCATAATTAAAGTGGAGTCTTAGGTATTTTGTGGACCAGGATGTTGGTCTATTCAATGGAAGTATGAAATCTCAAGATTCCATGCCCTCCCCATTGATTTTCATCAATTTTATAGTGAAGAAAATAGGAGAGTATATCTGATGAGCCATTCTTTACAACAAAAATAAGACTAAAAAATGGGAAAAATTAGAAGCAGATTGACTTTAATTTACAAGCGTTCCTAACAAAATACTGTCCAATCAATTTAAAATGCAGCATATCCAACTTTACCTCTTGTTTTACCTTCTATACATGCAACACTCTTTACAGCTACTGTGTTGAGTCCAGCCTGACGTTGACGAATTTTTATTTCTTTAAGCATCAAGAAGGGCAGAAAGAGACAAGGAAAGGCCAAATGACTACTATATACTGTTGGATCACTGCGGGAAAGGAAGTGTGCAATCAAAATTTAAACTAATCTGTCCTGAAACCTTTGAGATTTTCATTCATTAAGAAGTAAATTCTTACTGAGAAACATGAGTTAAATTTAAAAATTCAATACATAAAGCTAAATTTTTCCTATTCAAACTATTTACAAATACATTTAAATTAAAGACTATAACAGAAATAAATTTCAGTAGCAAAGCTTTAAAAAAAAGAAGATGCCTTTAATATTTTAAATGCTTTATAAGTAATGCAGATGAATCTGTATCTCCAAAACGCGGAGACTGTTCGTTGTTTTAGTCTTTGCCTTTTGAAGGATTATATATATGTAGGCATACCTGTACTATTCCTATGATTGTTGTAGCAGTGTTCTTCATTTTGCTCTTTTTCCATGGGCTCTGGCCCCCACCATTCCCAGGATAACTACCAGTGGTATTTGTTAAGCTTCACTTGCTGACAATGCTTAACTGACAATGTCCACATTGACACATCAACACTTCTGAAGACTTTTCTTTGTCAAGCTCTGCAACTTCCTCAACCTGCATCTAGAGTAGACATCAAAAGTGAAGGGGAAGCAACAGCAGAGCAGAAGCACGACTCAAACTGAGTTTCCTGAACAAGCAAGAAGCTTTTCCTGTGAGAAAAGGAAACCTAAACTGAAGAAGCATGTTCTCCAGATGGGTATAGGTATTTTAAAGAAGTTCTTCAAGGCTATTGTACTCACACTGCAGTTATGATATTCCATTTCTTACTCTGCTAACAGACAAAATTTCAGGCATGCAACGAGTGGTTTACATTTCATTGTGTACACAAAACTGCATCAGGCTGCCAACAATTTTTGTAGAACTTGCCACAGAGAAATGTTCTGAGTTCTAAACATATGGAGCAGAGACTCTGTTGCATTTTAAATCATACCAGGCCCAAAACACCACAGTCGGTAAAGTGAATATCTCTAGCCAAGATGCAAGTGGGATCACCCTGGAATTTTACCCCAAAAGCAGAAAAAAATCATTAAGAAGTTTAATCAAAAGTGTATCTTTAAAGAAAAATAAGGGAAAGGTGCATCTAGACCTTTCCCTTTAATTGGGAAATATAGGAAAAGTAAAAAATTGGGGAAAACAAAGAAAATGGAAAGTTGTTTTTCAAATGTTTCTTCAGTGCCTCAGTCTTGAAAGCTAACTTGTGTTTCTTCTGTGTGTTTTGGCACTCAGTTGACAGGCATCTTGTCTCCAAGGGATTTTAAGAATGCCATAGAGGTGGCATCTATGTTTATTTTTTTGTGTGCACTGAGGAAAGCTCACAGATAGGAAGATAAAAGCTTTAAAACTCTCCAATGAAAATATAAAAATGCTGAAAGAGAAGAGAGCTGAGGGAAGAAAGGACACTTCAGAGCTGATTGGAACATGATTTAAGGAGTATGATCAGAATGAAGAGCAATAAAAATAATAAAGAAACAAATAAAAGGAAACAGGAAAGAAACTGGCCTGCAGCAATATTCATAATCAAAACAGTTCTGAAGGCAAATTTTCTGTATTCAATTTGTGTGTTTCTGACCACAAAACAAAACCTCTGCCACATATTTTTTCAACCAGCTCTAGTGTACAAGGCCAGAACATAAGTGTCTACCTGAAAAAAAGTCAAAATCATAATCTCTCAAAGAAGCCAATGCCAAGAAAAAATGTATGCATTTACGTGTTTTTTCCTGAATTTAATCTGTGCAGCATCTGTAGTAGCCAGCTCCTTCATAGAGCTAAAGAAACCTCAAAACAAATAAAAGCCATATTAGTTTAGGATGTATTACAAAAATCTAATATATAAGAATTCATAAGGACTGGCAGCGCTGATATAAAACTTACTTGTGACCAGAATTACTGAAGACAACAGTTCACAACTATGTTGTGTGAACAGGTAAAACAGCACAAGGTAATTTGTTACCTAAAAATTGTTTAAGCTCTGTTAGCTAAAGCCCCTTGCTGACATAATGCCCCAACATGTATCTAAGCTCTTACAAGACATCTGATTGGTATTATAATCAGAAAGTGGAGGACGTAACAAAGATATTAAGAACAGACTGTCCTCTTGCATGAAGGGATTACAGTTCATGCAATTTCCAGGAATATAATAATCTTTCTGTTATAAGCTCTGTTACCATCATTAATAGGTAGAGCATAAGGAAAGGGGTAGGACATGTATAAGTTAAGAAGTGTATTTCATAATTAAAAATGTATATAGGCAGGAAGATGGAAAAGATTTAAGGAATATCCAGGTCTTCCTCAAATATTGTCAAATGATTGCAAAATAGAAAAACAAAATCTGCTGTGACACTACCATACCTTCCAGAACTTTTTCTCACTCTTACAAGAAGATTCCATGCATATAATTATAGGACTATAAAAACCCCCACATGAATGTAGTCAAGAACCAAACCAAATGAAAAATTGTCCAGTTACTTTTCTGTTTTGTTCCCTACTTGACAGCCACACTTCTATTACACCAATTTCTAACAGTTACTTATAGAAAAGCCAAGAGTTTTGTAATGCAAAGAGTTTAAGATACAAAAAAGCTAGCTGATCCAACAGACAGATAGATAGGTAGATAGATAAACAAGGAAGGGAAATAATTCCATGACATCGTTTGCCATTTACACCCTAGAATTATGAAAGCGGATTTCTGCAAGAATGTGAACAGCAGGGCATTGCAGTTGGCTTAGCTGTTAGACCTGGTTAATGTCAACTACCATACTACATTACTTCATGTGCATTATTGGGCAAGCTTGTGCATGTGTTTGCTGCCCCACAATACACGAGCTGGAATATAGATCAGCATTGTAAAAACAAAAACTGTGGCTAACCAGAGGAATAATACTCAGCAGTACAGTTATAACCCGCTCCAATAGCTGGGCTGTTTCTAAAACCACTCAGAGGCACAGAAGTGCTACTTTAAAGTAGAGTAATTACCTAACAGTATGTCCTCCCTCACTGCTTAGCAAGCACAAGGCTGTCCAAGGGAGCAAAAGCCTCAACTCTTGTCCCTTCATCAATTCACACTTGAACATTATAGAAATTCAAATATATACACGTTTTTCTGAGATTTGAGGCAAAATAATTCAGAACATTAACTTCTTCACTGAGTCAGAGGCAGAGTAACCAGAATTTTACTAAATCTAACCCTCGCTTATGTTTGTACGTACATAGAGAATAACATCTTAAAAGCAAAGACAAAGCTGTAAAATACATACACTAATACCATCCAGAAGCCTCTATAACTAGGAAAAGATCCTAAGTAAGGGCAGCAAACAAGCACCACTGCACTCAACATGAAACAGCAGTAACACATCAAGCAACAGTTAAACTCGTAAGTCACAAAACGATGCAAACACAAATGGAAAAGAAAAAGACATGGCTTCCTTCCCTTCCAATCTTAACAATTGAAATTGATTTCCTGCAAAGCTCCTTAAAAGCTTATAAGCAGGAGCTTATATCAATAAACAGAGTGATTAATCACATCGTCTATTGCTTCAACACAGACACATTAAATTCCATATACTGCATAACATAACTGGTTGATTAAATGGGATCGTACACAAAACATGCCTTCACAGATGTATACAATCAAGTAACAGTAATAAGAGAGAGGTTATTGACTCCAAACAGAAAGAAGATCTCCTCACTAAAGGCAGCAGAATTAAGAAACAAATTAATGATCTTATAAATGGAAGGCTCTTGAAAGCATAACAGTTGAAAAAGAATACAGCCTGTGTTAAATGCTTTTACATTGAATGATATTCCCTTTCCATGTACTGCATGGAATTAGTCTCTTACTACTGTGAATGTTCTGTAATGGGCTAGTTATAACTGCATAATTTCTTTCCTAAAGCTTCAGAGACACATAGGGTTTTCTGCCTTCTACAGAAAAAAGGAGAGGAAGACCTAAGGAGAGGAAGATAAAATACTGTAAAACAGCTAAGTAGATATAATAGATCTCCATCTGACGTAGAAAATAATTGACTAGAAAAATGAAAAATGTTGCTGTCTGAATTTAGAAATTCCACTCTCAGTCTAAATCATTGCTACAAATGGTTTCTTGATATGTTTGGTTTTTGAAATCTCCTACTTAAACAGATGCAAGTGTCCTATCCAAACTCTGCTAATGATATAATCAGGCATTAGAGTTTTACTTGGCTACTAATGACTGTCATTGGAAGAGATATTCTGCTGATGTTCCTGGTTCTTTCTTTATTGTTTTATAAAGAACACTATCTTGCACTCACAGATACATAGTTTACCTCCCAGCAGACCTGGACCAACTGTATGAGATAACAAGCCAAAAGCATGCTTCCAAATTACAACCAAAAGCAGCAAGAAACACTAGTAAATTTAGAACTGAATGAAAATCCATAAGAGAAACAAATAATGATCAACAAAATCAATGGGCTTCAGGTCAGGCAGCCAAACATTGACATATATTCACTGAACATTACACAGATACAGCAAGAGAATTTATGAAATAACTCTACATGAAGCACAATGAAGAAAACTCCTGTTGAGAGGCAAATATATGTAGCCAAAAACATACAGATACAATACTAAGAACTCAAGTATTTTAATAAATTAAATACTCATAGATATTTAAGAATGAAAAGCACCAAAATACCTTCATCGTTCAGGTTCCTATATTTCTGCTTATATGAAAGAGGAGCTCGTTTTCACCCAAGCTAATGTATCAAATCCTGCACCCCCTCAATTTCTTAAAAGCCTCAAAAGTTCACTGTAATCAGACATTCCCCACTCTTTAAAGTATTCTCTCCTTGTCTGTATTGAGTACATTTAACCAGAAAATCACTACTTTCAAAGCCAGCCATGGTGGTTTTTCCTGCCAGGTGCATCCCACTATGGCAAGAAAGCAAAAATATCTCTATGCAGCAGTATGTTGGAATTACAGCAGAAATTTAATATTCTCCCATTTAGAATGAAAGATAAACCAAACAAAAAATGCGGAAGACCAAGGGCATAAAAAGTTTTTAAGTCCAAATATTACTTACTTTTCTCCCTTATATATATATTTTCACAATACAATTTTTCTATGGAAAGACTTTTTCAAATATCATCTATCTTTACTCTTTGATTCTCCATGTAAACATGGCTAAAGAACTTTAGCCATAATACACAATTTTCCAATCCTGAACTGGTCTGTGAGAGTATCTTCAGAGGTCTTGTCAGGTTTAGATCAAATAGGCTTTGGAGAATAACACCTCCCTGTCTTCCTGCACCAAATGTTGGGTTCTCCACTACTGATAAACTTCATAATAAAATAAGGAGGTTAGATGCTTCACAGAGCAGCTAATTTGTTTATCTGCAAGCACACATAGAGAACAAATTTTCTGCCACTGGTTTTACGACTGAAAAGCAAGTACATGAAAAAGATTCATAAGAAGATTCAGTCTATAATCGGGGAGGAATCATGTGTGTATTGTTCTGGTTTCATCTGGGATGGAGTTAATTTACTTCCTAGTAGCTGGCACAGTGCTGTGTTCTGGATTTAGCATGAGAATAATGTTGATAACACCCTGATGTTTTAGCTGTTGCTAAGCAGTGCTTGCCGTAAGTCAAAGACCTTTCAGCCTCTCATGACCTGCCTGCGAGAAAGCTGGAGAGGCACAGGAAGCTGGGAGGGGACACAGCCTGAGCAGCTGACCCAGGCTAGTCAGAAGGACATTCCATATCCCCTGACATAATGCTCAGTATATAAACTGGGGAGAAGGCTGGGCAGGACTGCTGCTTGGGAACTGGCTGGCGTCAGTTGCGGAGTGACAAGTGGATGAGAGAGGCTTAGTTGCCAGCTGGGGTTACACCACAGCACAGCATGAAACCAGTTCTGGTTAAATCTGAGCTACAGTAATTTTGAAATAGATACCAAAATGAGAATTTTGCATAAGAAGTGGCTACATACATGTTAATCTTAGTAAATAAGAATGGTTTCATTAAGTTCACAGCAGACAATAAACGTATGAGTATTTGCAGAGCAGACAATAAAGCACATGAGTATTTGCAGAGTACAGACTTGGAGCTGGGACTCACTGAGCAGGAACATAGAATAAAGATAAATATTAGAAAAGAATGTATGAAAGAAAAAAAGCAACTTCAAAGTTATTTGAATTCTAACTTACCAGCTAAGATTTGAAATTAAATATATTTATATCTTACCTATTCCTGAAGATCTGAACTAGTGTACAAAATACATCCCTCTGCCTGAAGGTGGGCAACAGTATCATCTCACACTGACCAAGAAAAATTAGAGCATAGAAATCCACTGATTCTGGCATTGAAAAAAATTTTTTGTTGTTAAGAAACCACATTTATTTATCATATCAATACGAAGACTGATCTTATCCCTTTCCAATGGAATTATTCACTCTTTTAAGCACTAAAGAGTAACCACAAAAAAATGTAGTGGTTTGAGTTATTGTTTATTCAACTCCTTTTTTTATGTTGATATTTTCCTTTTTTGCAGTTATCTTGAAGTTTGTCCTATGGTCCCCTTTCTATAAATACAGGGGTAGCTGGTGGCAGGGCTCTTCAGGGACAGCAAATGTACTCAGAAAATTAAGCTAACATAATCCTAGAAACTCAAGAAATTAAAACATAGGGTTTGTATTTTCATCAACATATCTTAAATTTGATATTTTCAATACTCAAGGCATTTCTGAGGAATGCAGCACAAGGCTGTTTTTTGTGAATGCTGCTCTAGCCCACATCTCTGTGATAAAAATCTTTGCATCACTCACAAAATAATTTAAAAGAGAGAAAATAAGTACACCTTGGAAAGCAACTAAATTAAGATATACTAAAATCAGTTCTAAACTTCCTTTTAGACCTATAATTATTTTTGTCAGCCTTAGACATTTTACATCTGATAAGCTTATCTCCAGGGACACCTGACACTCTCTCATATTTACTTTCCTGCCAAGTAAACCAAAACCATTAGTTCTGAAAAAATATTTCAGACAGTCCAGAGACAGGTGGCTACCTTGAAATTCCTATTTGCCTGAAGCTAATATAAGGAACAAGAGTCTTAGTCGAATAAGTCCCTGGTTCCACCTGTATTATCCAGAAGAAAACAAAGTTCATAAAACTACTTAATCTGAAGAAAAGAGATGTGGAAACTTTTCAGTCCTTCAAAGAACTGCTTCAAATTTTCCTTTTGATCAATTGAAAACTCCAATGAACAAAATTAATTTAAAAAGTGTTTCACTATCAGTGCATATGAATGAATAAAACGTTAGATCTCTTTAGTTTCAGCTACCAAATATTTTTCTTGATATCGCATAACTGCATTTCTAACCAGATGAAGTACAAATGTTTACTTCTGATTTACCATCTCATGGACATTTTGCTTGAGATTTAGAGGTCTATGGCCAATAACATAATTTTTACAGGGTAGAATGTTTGTAAGGAAAAATAACTTGATGACCAGAGCAACAAAAACACAGCATGCACAGGCCACCTCCCCTTCTTGTCCATTTCTGATTGTGTGTGAATAGTAGATAAGCTTGAAATGTTGTTAATTTCCAATGTTACAATTAAATTAATTAGGGCTCATACATGAGAAAACTTAGTAATTCTCCCTACTTTTGATTTAGAATACTTTATAGAGAGACATACCATATATATATTTAGGGTACCACAAACTCATTTTTTCCTTCCCTTAAATGCAATTCTGTTTTTAATGGGCATAATAATTATCAGATTCTCTTTATTGTTTGATTTAAGTTTTTATAATGAGCACTGAATCTACATAAGTCAAGCTATTTCCAAAAACACCTCCAGTGCTATGGAAAGAGGTGAATTTTTATACCTGAGGGATCATGAAATGAAAAGAAGACTAGAAAACAAAGCTTGCCAAGTGACAGAAAAAGGACAAGGGCACCTTTTGGCATCCATGAGTTAGCAGAATCAGCCCATTGGAATAACCCTTCAAGGAGAGCAGTGACAGAAAGAAGCTGCATGTATGAGCACCAAGCTACATGCCCAAAGCCACTCATGATACCACTGCAGCTCTTCAGGTGCCCTGCCAGCAGAGACATGCCTTGAATGTCATCAGAGAGAAGGAAAATCTAGGTCCCAGCCTTGATACGCAAGGATACCAAACCTCCCTTTCCCCACACCTCTGCTATGTTTTTCTCAATGTTTCATACAAGCCAGATTTGCAGGGCTTTATATTATCTACCATGAGAGTAACCAATGTCACTTCCTATCACCTATGGAGCAACTCATTAAATACTTTTGGTACTGAAAGGACTGGACTGGTTTGTTCCCCTGTACAACTAATGCCAAATGTAGAACCATGCAGAAGACCATCTGAAATGGGTTTCAGAAGGCTCTAACAGAGCACCTGGCCACTTGTGCTGAAGGCAAGAAGAATAGAAGCTGCTTCATCTGCAATTTTGAAAAGATAGATGTTATTGAGCAAAGATGTCAAGAAAAAGGCAATGAGAAGGCTGAGAACAATTTCAGCAATAGACTTAGCAATATTTAACTCCTAAGTACAATTTCAGACTTTGTAATGACCAGAATTTGAAAAGGCTCTCTCTTGTCTAGGTTATAACATTCTATTCTATTGAACATACTGAAATTGATGCATTTTCTGTGGATCAGGTAGGAAAGAAAAGCAGTGAGTAATTTTATTCTTGCTGCTCTCCCAAGTCCTAGCAGATCTGGTAATACTATGAGTGATTTATTAAATGTGTATTTATTCAGGGCAACATTTTTTCCTCTTGTGCATAATTTTTATGTGCATGTTTGTAAGATGGCTGTAAGACACTAAGCACACAGACTGTGAGAAGTGTTCCCCTCAGGATCCAGCAAACATAAGCCAGAACCTGAAGTTTTGGAACCCTACTTTGACTAAATGAGTACAGCTGACAGGTTTTCTTTATTGTTAACTTAAATCCAAAGTGCCACATATTGTCATCATAATGCAGAACATTTGGGCATTGTTAATTTCTTACAGAAAAAAAGAATTTATTGACTTTATTTATTGTCTGAATTTATCTTAGCATCCACAACACATACAGGACAATTAAATTTTTTTTCTCAGGATGATCTTTGGGTGTGTTCAGGAATTATCTGAGGTTCTCATATCATTAGCCTATGTGTAAATTAATACAAACTCACACAAGCAGACTAGTAAATGTTGGAGAGGGGAGAAGATGTCAGCAAATTTTGCCTCAGAGTCTGTCCACTCTGACTTGTGATACAGGAGCTTAATTCCGCCAGAGAAATTTTCAGATTTCTGGTTCCTGTGGGTACCTGAAAAAAGATATTGTACTTAAGAAGAGAAATAGTACTTGATTTGTCCATGAAATAAAGTTCAACTTGTGAATTCCTAAGCTTTACAAGAATTCAAGGTCAGAACTTCCACCAGTAACTTGGTTTTGCTAATGAGATTTCTCTGGTGATGACGAGGTAGAAAAAGGGATGTGATACAGTCACTTCAAGCTGTTTACAAACCGAGGGAATTAAAACTTGTTTTCATGCAAGACTTCAAAAAGCATAATCTTGTAATACTATGTTTATCAAGTGTGCTTAGTATTAACTTCAGACACCTCTTTGGTGACAGCCATGATTTTTTTCTAATCATTCTAAGGAAAAAAATATAATTTGACTGATTTTTCTTTCTCATGGTTTTAAAAGGATAATGGCTCTGCAAACCTTTCAAGTCATATCCTGAATTCCCAACACTTAATCCCTACTCAGAATATAAACATGATGCTTTTAGGTTTCACTCTTTATGCTAATGGCTTGAACAGTGATTCATAGCCTTCCCCATTTTCAATTCACAGAATTGAGCATTTTTTCCTGTTTGCCCCTCTTTATTTAAAATTTTCTGTTTTCTTTGAAGCAACACAGATTCATTATTTGTGAATGACTCTTACTAAGAACTAACAGAGGCAAAATTAAAAGTAACTGGGGAAGACTGGAGAAAACATGAATTCTAAATGTGCTCAGATGATTGGAATCATAAAGCCACAGAATAATTTAGGTTGGAAAAGGCCTTTAAGATGAAGTACAACTTCTAACCTAGCACCACCAAGTCACTTCTAAACTGTGTCCCTAAGTGTCACATCTATACATCATTTTTACATGTTTAGGGGAGAAACTGGCAATATCAATTTTATACTTTCCATAGAATTTAAGCATAAAGAAATACTTGCATTTGCAAATATTTTGATAGGCAGGCCATAACATTCTTAAATATTGCCTATAGTTCCTCTTCATTTATCAAAGGTCATTTGAAATGTCATGAAGAAAGAAAATTAGAGATGCTAAAGCTCAATTAGAACTTAATATGGTCACTTCTGTGAAGAATGAATAAAATGGTTTTATAAGTACATTAGTAGCAAAAGGAGAGGCAAGGAAAACCTCAATTCTTTTTTGGACATGGCAAGATATTTACCAAAGATGAGGAAAGGACTGAGGTACTTAACACCTTCTTTGCCTCAGTTTTCTAGAATTAGACAGGTTGTTCTCAGAACAGCTGGCCTCCTGAGTTGGTGAATGGGGACAGGGAGCAAAATGGACTCCTTGTAATCCAGGAGGAAGCATATGTGGCTTCACATATGTTAATATATATATATACTAATACCATTCCTCTCTACTATTAAAAAAAATCACCTCAGTAAGTTAATCTTCACATAGCATATAACAGATGCTAAAAAATTGCTGCAGTACTAGATTCAACCAGACTGAAAAAACACCACCAACAGTCTAAAACCAGCAAGCACATTCCCTTAGAAGTGGTAAGTAAGCTTCAGCCTGAAACCAGACAAGCACATTCCTGCCATGAATAACAGAATCTTTGCCAGTACTCTTTAAAATTATTTTATCATAAAACTTGAATACAGTTTGACTCTGCAGTGACATTCAGCATTTAAAGTTCTCAAGAAGGCATGTGTCAGGCTCGTGGAATGGGAAGATTGTTTGCCTTACCATTCTCATATTTTGAAGGATACACAGCTTATACTACCAGAGCTGATCCTTTGTGGGAGAAGGGTTTTGGGAGAAGTCTGACTCTGTATTCAGCTCAGAGCATTCTCAGGACATGCAGTCAGACACTGAGGCAGTGGGCTGTTTATACATACTCTCAAGTGTGAAACTCATACCCTCAAGCAGAAACTCATCCAGCATACTGTAAAACATGTTGAAGCCTTTTGTGGAGTTAGTATGCTAATTTTTTTTCCTCAACTGCATTCTGTCTCAGCCTGTGAATCAGAAAAGAGCATAATATACTATGCAAAAATTGACAATTTCAGAAACTATTTGCCTTCTGGTAGAGGAGAGCTTCTTATCCTTTTTCATCTTCCTAGGGCATGTTTGCGGAAGAAAAATGAACTCATGTAGAGATGAGCAAAATCATTACACAGCTTGAGCAAAGGCTATATGTGCTTTAAACAGGGTTTAGGAGAAGATAATTTATTACTATAGAAATTCAAATTCATGAGACTCTTGGAACCTAATAAAAAAGAGCCTGTGATGATTTACTGTGACAATTTACCACCTCCTTGTGCTATCTAGGCTTCTACTCCTTACCTGAAGGTTTACATTTGTGCTACAGTTCAAGCTGACTAGACATGCAACCTTGTCACTTGAATAAATTCACCCATTTAGAATGTCTACCACAGAGGATTGCTTATAGAGCTCCATTACCTGTATGCTTTGCTGTATTTCAAATATTGCAGTCAACTGACATAGCTGTTTATAATGGAGGTCTTTTTTTATTGGTTAATATATGCAGAAAACAGGAATGAGTCAGACTTATATATTTAAAATTTTGTGGAGAAGATTTACAACTAGAGTCAAAACTAGCACCTTGCAAAAAAAAAAAAAAAAAACTCTCCACAAAGAGAACAATGAGTTTGTTTCTCTTAAACAGGAGAGTCCTTCCAGAAATCCAGGGTCTCCACACATAAGATACTAGGGAAGCTTTTCACAGTGAGATATCAGACAAATTCAAGTGCCTGAGTCACATAGACTACATTACTTACAGAACAGTTCAGACTTTCCTTTCAGATGTCTGTGCAGGTGCTCTGACATTACTGCCAGAAAAAATATCATGCTGATCTTCCTTGTATCTCTGAATTTGAAATTTTGTATTAGGCAGGAAACACTGCCAAGATACTGGGGAAACATGCCAGTATAAAAATGTATTAATTCCCAAACTCAAAGTAAGTAGTCAAAATTGAAAATGCATTAGCTTTACTTCTGACTAATAACTTCATAACAGCTGACTAATTCAAGTAATCCTAAAACTTCTCTGTGGTATTCTTCTAGCTTATTTTCCCATCATTAAAATTAAGGGGCTCTGCATGTTCAGCCTTCTGTCAATCTTAGAATCCCAATCAGATATTACTTTAGAAATTCTTCTAGACATTTTAGGCTAATAGGTAGGATGTTAAATAGGTACAATAATTCCTCCTGTACCTGTAACAATGACCCAAAAAAGATCAGAGTATTTCCTCTTACTGTGTCACAATGGTCTATTTTGGTTTGAACTCAACTTTTCCATAGTTTAGGCCTTTTTTTTTTTTTTTCCCATTTCAAGACTTTGATCTGACATTTCCAAGCATTTTAAAGAGTGCAATGAGGAATACAGGAAGGCAGCAGGAACAGATAACCTATCATTAAAGGCAGTGAAAGTCAATGAGCCTAAAAAACAGCTGTTCAGGCACATTGTATCCCAATAATTAAAGAGCCATTTTTCAAGCATATTTTATATGCAGATATGCAGAACAGTGAGATAACTGGTCACTTTTGAAAAGAATTTGAAAGATGACTGCAGCTGGTAACCTCTTACGTAGGGTCCTCAAAAGAGTATGAAGTAAAATTGCATATGGAAAGAGGGTTACCTAAGAAAAAATGGTGACACTTATGTATTATGAAGAAACTCAATTAACAATCAACTCAATTAATGGCTTACAAAGGACATTTATGTGTGCCAGTCTCCAAAGGTTTTGAATGCAGACCTTCAGAATTGTACTTGTTTACATTTTATAAACTTGCAGTGTAGGGTTTTTTTTCATTATGATGTCCGAATAGGGAATCTGATATCTGAATAAAAAGTCTGCATATGAATAAAAATATTTTTATCTTTGATGAGAAAAGCTTAATCAACATATGTTACATTATCTGTCTTCCTATTTATGCTTTCCAAATATTGTGTTGTCACCATTAGTTATGCTAACAAATAAATACAAATGCTTTGACATAATAAAATTACATGCATATGAAATAAATGCCTGGTTACATTCATCCTACTACTCATCCATCATTATTTTTTACCGCTTTTCTAAAGAGAACAAACCCTGCCTGAGTTTAAACAAATATCTGGTGCCAAAATCCACAGAAAATAATGGCTTTCAGGTTTCTAAGAAAAAAGAGTGCTTTAAAGGTAACTTTTAAAAAGTACAAGGTGCTGAAAGGATCTGACATTGCCTTTTAGCATTTAATTCCCTCTTTATCAAATCACTACATAATGCAAATAGGAAGGAGATTTTCAGCTAACGCCCTTTAACATTAAAAGACAAATGAAGAAAGCATAGAATGGCAAAGAGCTGCTGCCAGACATCTCAATCGCTTTGCACAGAGAGATTTATCCTCTTTAGGATAAATTAGAGCAATAGCAAGCTCTCTAAATTCCTGAGTAATTATGAAAAAGTAAACTTAGTATTTAAATAAATCTAGAGTGGACATGGTATAGCATTTTGAACTCTATGTTAGCCAGGACATTTCCACTATTTTGATATGAAAAAATAAAATCTTTAGCTTCCCCAGTATCTTTATTCCATGCTCTGAAAAATATTTGGAAAAGGTAAGTTTGCCAGCAGGTACTTAAATTGCTGTGAAAGATACTCAAGGGGCTGTGTGTGTCAGAATATGTTTGCATTCCATTTGAACACTGTTACCTCTCCTCTCTGCTAAGAGCTAGAATCTTAGAATTTTAACCAACACCCCTGCTGTACAGGGTACATAAAACCTTCTCATTATAATTAACACATATTCTAAAAAATTACTGGAAAATAACATCTATTGAGGAGAAGCAATTTTAAAATTCCTGTTAAAATTTCATATGGAAGGGTCTGTTTCCTGATGTGGACAAAGTAAAAATAGTAATTTGTGGTCAATATTCATCCTAATTTAGGATACTACAGCAAGGTCTAGGTTCTTCTTCCCTTCTTGCCATTTCTGTCCTTATGACAAAAGTAAAAAAAAAAATCTTTACAATTATTTACATAAATTCTTTACATACGTAACATCAGCCTGGGAAAGAATTTTCTGTGGGTCTAAAGTATTCAGCATAGTTGGTTTTGATACATCAACATAAATAAATGGGCGTGCTATTGCCATTGCCAGAGGGAGTTAAACATCACTTAGATTTTATTGTGGCCTTTTGTAAAGAAGAAAGGCAAAACAGCAATGAGCAAAACCAATCTATAAGTAGAATGGTATTCTCATTGTAACTTTTCATGGAGTAAACACCCTTGAAGTCAAAGTAAGCTCAATCACAATGTATAAACAGAGAATGCAGGTTATATTCATCATGCAATTTGATGTGAAGAGAGAATGTGTGAACATTTACAAATCCAGTTTCATTTCTCTGAGGTTTTGAATGTTTCTATAAGCTTTTGCTGGGATAGTTCCCACATTTAGCAATTTAAGATGGTTGTACTTACGGAGAGAGAGGGGGAAGTAACATGGTAGTTATTTGGAGACCAGGAAAAATTCCTTTTGAGAAAAAAAAAAGGAATACAATGTGAATCTCTCAAGTTTGCAGTCATGAGATAGACGTTGGAAGAGGGAATCTGATGATTCCTAAAATATTGAAGGATACTTTTACTGCCTAGGGTTAGAATCTGATTCAGAGGATAGCAGTTTACTTTCTGGAAAGAAATAACAATGCTGCTGCTGCTGCTATTAAGCAGTACCTCATTAATCTGACATATAAGCACTAATATAGCAGCTAAGTGTGAAAAAAAGATTATGGTGAGCAAGAAAAAAAGCTACAGAAGTAAAATGCTTAAATTTTGATACAATGATGGACAAGAAAGAAGACCTAGAGAAGAATTTGGACCCACACTGTGATTTCTGCTGAGACTTAAGTGCCTCAAATTTGTGAGCAAGGGACACAAGAAAATGCAGAACCCACACTCCCTGAAGGATAAGTTGTCACTTGGTGTAGCTGATTTTTTCTTCCCTGTAAGCCAAAGTTCCCAATTAACTTTGCTGCCTTAGAGCTGTCAAGCCTATCACCTTCTAGAATGATTCAAAATAATTTTTATAGGAGACTTAAGAGTTTCTTGTAGCATCTATTATGTTATTTGGTTCCACCATATGAAAGCATGGCCCAAGTCTTTATATTTTCACACATATTGTGTGTTGTGCTGCTTTATCAGTAGAATTTCAATGTTAAAACAGTTTTAACAGATTTACAATACCAAGATATGATATACTTAACAGAGATTAGTTTAGATGCTGATCACGGTTGGTTTTGCACAGACATTTCCAAATGTGACACCTCTAACACCCTTAACATCCCGCTGTTGTTATCATTCTCTTAGGTTCTTAAGTTCAGATGCTGCACGTAACTGCCCTTTTCAGCCTCTGAGTGGCTGATCTTGGCTGCTTTAGTAGGAGTCAGAAGAAATTATCAGGTTTTGGTAAAAATATTCAGTGATCATTGGTCCAACCAGCAAAGTGTGGTTCTCAGTTAAATAATGAATGTAACTGTTTCATTCTCTGTTTCTCAGAAACTGGCATCATGATTCAATCACTGTGTAACAGTTGAAACCAAGCCATTCAAACAAGTAAAACGAAATAGCTTACTCTTTGCTAAACTTAAGGGACATAATAATAATGCTGCTTAAGTATTTTCCCTTCCCTAGAACCTCCAACAAAGTAAAAATTGTGCTAAAAAGCCAATGGCAACATCTTAAATCACAGACATCATTATGTTCAGAGTTAAATAACAGACACTTTTGATCTAGAAATTACACTTCATCTAAAATACTGGGAACATTTTAAAATAGAATAAGAATATTTTTTTTTAAAGTCTCTTGCAGCAGCAAAAGTTAAAAGTAGCCAAAGCACAGCAAAGAAATTATGGCAGTGGAGAATAGTGAAGTCTATATTGAAGACTAGTAATATTGTAGAAGTCTAATTACATTGTACATCTTTAGAGACAGATAAACTGATGTCATTGATTTAATAATATTCTCAGTCGACTATTTTAGGACTGTTTCATTTACTAGAGAGAGACTTAACAGAATATGTTGTTTCTGTTTGTCTTACCCCTTTTTATTTCCTTGGTATGATGGACTTTGAATATGCATCTTACAAGTCACCTATAGTAGAGTCTCACAACAAAACAATGAAGATATTGTCTACCTGGATTCAAATTCAAACAGGATTGAAATAGTGGTTCTAGGCACACTTACTTACTCTATCCAGGAAAGGTAGCTTCTCTCCAGGGGCAGATGGGTTCTTCTCCTAACAGAGACTGCAATCTCCATAATTGTGAAGCTGCCACAGAAGATTTAAGTATCCAGCTCAGTATAAGATTGATGCAGATGGGGTGAATGGACAGAAATCTTCAGACAGAACAATCTTTGCCTCTTTTTGTTTGTACAATAGACAACTCAGTCAACTCAGAGGTGAATAAGAACTATCCTGCCTCCCTGAACTTTCCACCTGTGTTCCAAACCATTTGCCAGTAGGGCCCAGCCAAGGATGTAGCTCATGACATCTTGCCATCCTTCACAACATTTTGGAGACTGAGATCAAAGGAGACAGCCTGACCATTTAGTCTCACCTTTTATAACACATATTTCATCATAAGACCTTGCATCAGACCTGAAGATTGCAAATAAAATAATTTAGTCCTAAAATGCAGCCAGAAATCAAGGTAAGATGAAGACACCAGTGATAGAGATGCAGATGGAGGGACTACCTCAGGGATGTAGCAAAAGCTAAATGCTTAGGAAGAGAAAACATTATTAAACCTGACTGGTGTACATATGTATTAGTGTTTAACCTTGCTGCACTCTCACAAGATACATTTTGCCATATTCAGAATTTTCTGTAAGAAATGCAACATTTTTTGCAGCTCTAATACAATGTATATGCATACATGTTGAACTGAGTGTTAATTTCTTGATGAACTATGGCTTTTATGTCTAAGAAAAACAAATTAAAGTAATAAATGTGCCACATTTTATTGTAAGTTTGCAAAACTTTTTTGTTGTCTATATTCTCTGTGGTCCAGCCTGTGAAACAATAAATGCTCTGAACTGTGTGTTCAGCCCCTAACCCTTGCAGGACCAAAATTGAAACTAGACAGAATCTTGCATTATTTCTTTTAAAGCAAGCCAGTTTCAAAGCAGTAGATGATGTGCTGTAATTGATAACATGATATGGTAATTGGAAAGAACAATAAAAAATCCTCTTATGTTCCTGTCCCATAAGAATTCATTCTGCTCAAGTTTAAAAACAATATATATTTTTAGTCATCTGTGAATCCATAAACTAGCTGCCAGGATATACATTTTCAAGATGTTCTCTGGCTTAACTTTCAAAGTGATATGAGGATTTAAGGGTGTCTTTCATGCTTATTTCAGATAACAAATGCTGCTTTAATGGCAATGCTCATCTGATTAGGAAGCTATTCTTGTAGACAGATGCTTGCTTTGAGACCCAAGTGTTAGTAGGTTTTCTAGCTGTCATCAGCAAATAATATTTCTGAGAACAAATATTAACCTTCTATAGGATGTTGTAATTACTACTATGTACATTTCACTGGTCTGTCTCTAGAAAAAATTCTTTTCTTTCTCTTTCACTAACTTATATATCATCTCCTTACACACACCTATAATGTTTTAAAAATACGTATTTAGTTAAAATCAGCACTTTTAACTGTCATAATAATACCATCAGCACTGCACAACTGAAACTGGCTGAACAACTCCTATTCATTAAAGGAACTTCCATGAAATAGTGAACTATCTTCCCTGTTTATGTCAGCTGAAGGGCTCTGACAGGTTTTTGGCAGCCAGAAGTCTCTCCATGTGAGGAGCAACAGTAGGGGGAATTAGAAAAAAGAAAGCTTCAAAGAAGCCTTCCTCTCAGATTAGGTGGTGAGGAACTCAGCTGCTATTACTTCAACTCACTATTTCTTGGCATACAGAAGAATATTAAATAGACACCAATAGATGTCTTGAAACTTGAAAAGTTTCTTTGAAATAATCCAGCATGAGTTGTTGCAATTCAGACTGAATAACTTAAGTTGGAAATGACCACTCTATTATTTAGATACCTGTTCATGGGCATAGGTACATTGTTCTGAGTGGAGCAGAAAATATTCATTCTAATTACATTTATTATGCAGTAAAACATTGAGATTACAGAAATTACTGTCTTAGAAAGGAATTCCCTCAGAGGATTTATATAACACAGAAAATGAGAATACTAAATCATGGTTTTTCTGACACACTTGAGCTGAAAAAATGATTCATAGAAAACTTCTCAAAAGTACATGACATTAAAAAAGATCTGTGACATCTGCAGAGCTTTTTAACAAGTTATTCAGTAGGAAATATAATGGCACATCTTCAAGGTAATACAGAAAATGGTTACTATAGCACGTTTTATTACCTGGTAGCTTTTTGATATAAATGTTCGTGTGGTTTTTTGTACAACAACAGAACACCTTTCTACAGTGGTGTTTACATTAGAACATTTTAAAAGGTTTGACTTGGACATAGTTCTAAGGGAGACCACTTGGTCTGCTGAGTCAATGTCCTGCATTCACATCACATACTACTTCTGATTAAAGCCTGATAGTCCTGTCTCATTTCATGCCCTTTTAAAAGCAGACAAAATATTTCAAATTGTCTTGCATTTATTTACAGGGAGGGAACACACATATGAGCAGGACAGTTCACAGCTGTGCTGCTGCACTCTATCTCACATATTCCCACACCACCACTACAGCTTGAGGCAAGTGAACTGCATCCTTTCTGTTCTGTCCATATAAAAGGCCTTTCTGCGTGTCCATATAAAAGGCTTCTCAGTCCCAGGCATGGCCAGAATTGTCCCACGCAATACCCACACAGGTGATAAATATTCAGAAAGCAGATGGATCCCAGCAGGACCCCAGTGCTCAAGCTGCAGTTGAGAAGTCAGACATTAAGGCATAAAAAACTATCCGTATCCAAAATTCAGGATGCACTATGGAAATAATAAATCACTGGATCCCAAGATGTTTTTAGTGCTCTTTGAGAAGGTATCAGTGCTATTATAGCTACAAAATGCTACAATTTACAACAAAAAATGCAGTATGTACAGATCAATGTGTCAGCAGGACTATGCTCTCAAAAAGTTCCCAGAGTGCATGGGACCATTTCTTAATTCTGACAAACAAAACAGTCCCCAAAGGGTCACACAAATTTAGGCCATGCCAGCTACTGTCCTGCATGTCCTTCAGTCACAGAAAAGGTCCAGAGAGCTAGTTCCCAAGGCCATATTTCCATTTGGGTCATGGAGAAGTATTGTTACGATTTAGGACGAATCATATAACAACACATAGGACTCCGATTTCTTCGAAGTGCTTATAGCAAAGTTTATTGAAAGACAGATTCTTTTATACAGTGTTTTGGGTACAATCAGTAGGATTGGTCCTTTAGGGGACCACCTTTTTGTAAACATCTCTACCAGTAAACAGCTGGAAGTTGGAAAAAACACCAAGTGTCAGGGGGAGGCTATCTACAATAGGGATTGTTTTGGGCTCTTCTTCATGATTTCCCAAGCCAGACTGAGAGAGTTTTGTCCTTGGCTTTCCCACAGGCTTCAAGGCACTGACTGGATCCTAAGAATCCATGTTCTGACCACTGTCAGCTCCCACAAAGAAGTCTCTCCATTTTTCAGAGAGCTTAGTAAGAATTGTTCCCTAACCCTCCTATAATTCTCTCCTATCTGCAATTTCTCCATGGCTTTTCCAAACAGTATTATTTTTCCTAATATCTCCAAAATTACTACATGGTTATCTGCTTTAATTTGGCTCTGGAGGGGGAAAACATGCAGATGTACTTTCTATGTTTTTCAGTGGTCTTTAAAGCAGACAATATGATTCTTTTTATTCTGTTGAGGGCAAGTTTAGACACTCAAGACACTGTGTCTTGAGCCAGATCAATACAACAGCAATTTTTCTTCACCTTGCCCTTTGATGTTATGCAAGTGATCTGGATCAAAAGGAGATGTAGTATTCTGTGTAGGAAAAGGGTCTTCACAAATTTCTCCATTCCCTATTCAAAGAAAACTGAGACAAAATCACTTCTTCTAAACACATGAATGTAACAAATGTAAAGCACTAAATTTGGGATGAGGGGGCAGGAGCAGGAGGGTGTTATTTTAAAGAACTGAGCAGATCAATTGGCTGGTTAAAAGATCATATACTCTTCTTCCAAATGTCCCACCTTTGCATCCACGCTTCTCTCTTTACTATGTGAAAGTTCTAACTTACTCATTTTAGCAATACCTTGAGAGCATTAATTTTCCTCTCTATATTTGTCTGTGCTATACAATTAAGGAGCAATTTTGTGTTTACCATTGAATGCTTCCTTCTTTTCTGAAAATATTAGCTAATTCCTCATTCATTGTTAATACTGTCAGCCTTGTTTCTTTTAGAGTCTGAGCACAGAAACTGAGAGGATTTATTTCTTCTATTATAGATTACTACATCCATCAGACTTTTTAAGGACTTCCTTTTTCAGGAATTATTTCACTACACAGATGTGTCCATGCTGCCACTCTGTGGCAGTGATGAGAGAAGAAAATCCAAAATGTCTATGTTTATGTTGCCCTTAAAAATCTCTTGGAATGATTCCTAAGCTGTACTAGATATC
The DNA here is from genome assembly GCF_965231275.1 of Zosterops lateralis. Lineage (NCBI taxonomy): Eukaryota > Metazoa > Chordata > Aves > Passeriformes > Zosteropidae > Zosterops > Zosterops lateralis. The sequence goes on along the minus strand of NC_139800.1, from coordinate 54,178,256 downwards.
ATAAATGCATTTTCTGTGTGCAGAACAAGAATTTGCTCATATAGCTCAGCTGCTCAAATTCACAACAGGCATGAGCAAGCTCTGGCTGCAATTAAAGACAGGATACTATCCCAGATTTCCCAAATAATACAAATATATTCAAGAGTAGAAGTTGCTTCTTATTTATTCTGGGCCTTTTAAGCTAGCATTATTGCATGCGTATAAACAGCAATCTAGTCTGCCATGTCCTGTGGAGGTATTTGGAGAAGAGTTCCCTCTTTGCTTAGCTAGTATAAATTCTGTGTGAGACAGAAAACAGTCTTTGTATTCTACTACACAACAAACTTTTTTTCTGGTTCAGTCAGTTAGCCAAATGATAGTTATTTTCCTACTTTGCTGAAGCCCTTGTGTATCAGTCAAGGCCAAAATATCTCCAGCACCAACAGATGATTTACTGCACTAGAATATACAGAAATTTAAAAGAGACAACAGAAAGTGTTGATCTCAAGCAGAGAGGCATCTGGCAGGCCTCTGTAATTAAATTCCTGGCACCTCCTCTGTGTTTTTATAATTTTCCCTCAGTCAGCAGATAAAACTAAAAGTGTCAGATCCCAGAATTCACTGCAATTCTTTTAAACGTTACCATATATTTTCCAGTCACATCTCAGTTAGGGTCCCACAATTTTCCATTTACAAATGCAGGAACTTAATTGTTCCTGAGATACAATTTCACACAAGATTTCAGGTCTTCAAGTGATCTGAGGTCTTCCCACTTCCTGCCAGACATGGTCATACCAGCTGGTCCTGTCTATATCCAAGGCCTCCTGCTTGAATCATGGCTTGATAGGATCACATGCACCTCTGTAACTTAAAAAACTATCTTTACTGATAAAGATTTCAATCAAAAAAAGAACCACAAAAAGGGTACAGTGACATAACTGCATTTTCTAACAGTTTAACTAGAGTCTTTTCCTGTCCTACAAAATAACAAATCTTCAGCAAAACTTCTCTGTAACCTTGAATCTCTACATGGTTATTGTGAATTAAATATCAACGTGATTCCATTCTTCCACAGTCCCTTGGTTCCCTGGTAACAGTTCAAGCAACTATTGAAATTTTCTCTTATATTTTGTTTTCTGTACTCTCTGTGTTTGTTCCTGACATTTTTTTTATCTTGGTGCTGATGAAGAATCTTCAAGCTACTGAACCTCAGCTATGGTTACATCACTGTGTCATGGAAGTTCAGTTCTGGTCTCCACAGTTCAAGACAAGCTGCTTCTGGAGAAGGTCCAGCAGAGGCCACAAAGATGATTTGGGGTCTGGGGCATCTCTCTTATGAGGATAAACTGTGGGAGCTTGGAATTTTCAGTCTAGAAAAGAGAGGATGGAGAGAATCTCATCAGTGCATACATATATCTCAGAGGTGGGTGCCAAGAGGATGGTGCCAGACTCTTTTCAGTTGTGCCAGCAATAGTATGAAGAGCAAAAGCAATAAACTAAAACACAAGAAGTTTCACCTCAACTTCAGGAAGAACTTCTTTACATTGAGGATGGCTCAGCATTGGAACAGGCTGCCCAGAGAGGCTGTGGAGTCTCCCACTCTGAAGATATTTAAAGCCCACCTGGACATGTTCCTGTGTCACCTGTCCCAGGTAACCCTGCCGTGGCAAGGGGGGTTGGACTGGATGATCTCCAGAGGTCTCTTCTCACCCTAAACATTCTTTGATTCTGTGGTTCTGTTGTCATCTCAGAGGACCATGGGCTAAACCTCTTATTACAAAAGGAATACCTATCTCAAAAGCACAACCTTTCTGCCATAGAAGGGCAATCAGGTAAGATCTTGGATTAAAATGGTCAGTATCACAAAACTGGTAGAACTTCATTAAGTGCTCAGATTTCCATTAGATAGCTTGCAAGGTGCCTTTAAGTCTTACTAATATCTTGTTTCTGCATCACTGAGAAATGACTTTCTTCTCTAGCATTCTTTCACACATGCTCTTATAAAAAACAGTTGAACTGAGTTCTAAATTGATTTAAACTTCTCATTCTTAAGTGAAAAGTAGGAATCTGTTTCAGCATTTTTACTTTCTAGATCATTCTTTGGAATGTAAACCTGAAGTGCAGATACAATATCCCAGAACATAATATGCAAATATAATACCCTAGGCCCACAAATAAGGAACTGCAGTACATACATAAAATTTATTGTTTGGTTTGGTAATTACATTAAAAAAAAATCCTGGAATGAGTACCTTAAAGTGATAGACTTGATTTTCCTGTCAAATTTACTTTTAATTTTTTTTCTATGTAATTATAAAGCAGAAGAAAAAAAATAATAAATGCTAAAGTGCAGGAGATTCTGAGGACTGCACGAGCTCTGACATAAACTTTGAGGATATTTATGTAATCAGCTCAAATAACCTACTGATACTACACCAATTTGCATTAGTTCTTCTGTGAGTTCAGTACTAAGAAGGACACATTATGTGTACTATAGAGAGACCAAAATCCTGTCAAAGAAACTCATGGTATACAGTGCCAAAGGCACCTGAAATAAAGGACACCAGCTACCTTTATATGCACATCATTTTATGTACCTATTCACCTGAGCATTCTACCCTTTTGTTCCCTTGTGTAGAGATAACATTTTTTTACTGTCGGGTAGTAGTCACCATCCACTGCTTTTTATAAAGATCAGTTCTTATTGTGTAAGATACATCTCATATTGACGTTGTGATTCACTTTACCTAATAACCTTTTGTTCAAAGATACAAGGCTTCTTCCACTCAAGCAGAAAACTAGAATTACCTAGATTGCTGCTTCTTTTAAAGTTATTTTCTTCAAATCTATCTCTCAAAAAGCATTGCCCTTTTATAAACTGGCTGCATTTATTTGCTTAGCACTCAGTGAAGTGTTCTGGAGATACTCACTTTTTCAAAACATTCAGAAAGAAAATTATGCAAAATTTATACAGAAATGCAATAGACGGTTGTCAGTAATTCTGTTGATGCTTCAAAACACTAGGTTTGCACCTGCTCTGCTGCATCCCAGATAGTACAAGGCTAAAATATTAGCAAAATTTCTGGTAGAATATCCTTCAGCAAGTACAAAAGGAAAAGCATTTATATTCACCACAATGAATGAGAAAAAAATGTTACTTGTGTCAATTGTTGTGAAGGATGTCCAAAGTAGACTGTGCTCCTTAAAGTATCAACACCTTATCACTCTCTGCCTGAATGAAGGTTGTAGCCAGGTGGGAGTCGGTCTCTTCTCCCAGGAAACTAATGACCAGGGAGGGAGCATAGTCTCAAGCTGTGCCACAGAAGGTTGAGGTTGAACATCAGGAGTAACTCCTTCACAGAAATGGTCATTAAACATTGGAATGAGCTGTCCAGGGAGATGGTGGAGTCACCATTCCTGGAGATGTTTAAGACGAGGCTGCATGTGGCACTTGGTGCCATGGTTGACATGGTGATGTTTGGTCAAAGGTTAGACTCAATGGTTTTAGAGAACTGTTCCAACATAATTTATTCTGTGATTCTGTGAAATCTCGTGCCAAACCTGGTAAAACAGTCATTCTGTGCTTCCTCTCATTAAGTTCTCTGCAAATATGTAAACTAACACAGGTTTATCACTCAAAAGAGTTTCAACTCTTCTGTATTCTATTTGATGGTGCTTCCTGTTCTTGTAGCACCAAATCTGCTGGAGATTTAAAAGCAGACTGTCACGTTTGAAAGTATTAGACATTTGAAGTAGTCTGCAGGTCTGACTTTTGTAACAGAAGTAAGTGTGGGCCATTATAAGTTAATTTTACATAAAATGATTCCAAATAGTTTCCAGCAACCAATAACAGTGGTTCATGATATGTCACAAGGACAGATTTGAACACTGAATTAAATTTAATAGTTTTATTAGCATGATCAAGTTTCAACTCTCCTGTGGGTTTGAAAAACTTCTTGTTGTGTCAAACCTCAAAGCACCGTCCAGTAGGCAGAATTCAACCCAAAGCCAATTCCTGGTGTATACATTTATTTTAGATAAGTAAAGTTATATCAATGTTACTTTGAAATCAAGAACACTTGCTGCTCAACATGATATTTTGTAACTTCAAAACCCTTCACCTATCTTGAAAGCTGTCACTCAAGATACATTTAAACCCTCCCTCAAAACACCAAAAAGCATTTTCACACTATTTACTGCAGGTTTCATTTCAGCCTTAATATTATTCACATTATAATGAATACTGCAATGAATCCCAAAAGGATAATGTGTGAATTTCAGGTAACTTTTTCCAACTATAATGATGTAAAATAAATTATGCAGAAGCCAAAGTAATTGGAATCACTTTCTAGAAACTCACAGTTCAAGGCTGGGATATTTATAATTCTAAAGACATAGTGTTATGGGTGCTCAGGCCATTTGACATGAGATGAATGTTAGGAAGTTTTAAGAGCAGAATGCCCAATAGGAACAACATGAAAGCACAGAAGCAGGAGCTACCAGTTGTAAATAATTTTTATTACTGTTTTGTTATGTGGCTATCTAATTTTCCCCTCTCAGTTTAGCCAGTAATATTTTTCATATTTTCAATGAAGGTTCACTTACATACTGAATTTCTTGTTTTCAAAAATTATTTACCATATCATAACTTTAAGTAATCTAAAGACTTTATGATCACTTAATCAGAAAGTATGTGTTCAGACAAAAGCTTGCCTTCTGCTTATGAAAACCATATGAAAAACTTTAACCTTTAACCAGCTTAGGAATCTCAAGGACAACACAGAGTATGACTTATTAATTTTCTTAGAGATCTTTCATGTGCCAAAGTGAGTGGGAAGATGCAATGATTTAATTATCAGGTCAGTATTGCAGGCAACAGCAGCGTTTCTGAAAACTTCCTAGGAGAAGACTGGAGACCAGAAGAATGCAAAGTGTTTTGCTGCAAGTGATCAAGCACAAACACAATGTTTGATAGATCCTCTTTCAAAGTAATTAATGAGGATGGTAGGCAGTTTTCAGTACAACCTCTAATTGTAGGCTAAACTTAGCAGAGTACTCTTATGAGGATTAATAGCTTAATGTCTGTAAAAGGTTTTAAGCACAGAGTCATATAAACACTATGTGGCATTATTGTTTTAATAGAAAAAGGATGAGTCGTAATTAATTTTTCTTTGCCATGGGTAGCTACAGAACACCTGCTTTCCATACTAAAATATGAATAGATGTGTGTTATGAGATCAAAACTGTAACATGTCATGGTGAAAAACTGGACCTGTCTTTTTCTGTATATGGCACTTAATTTGTATTTGGAACTTACTGCCATAAGTCATTGTGGAGATAAAAAATAGATTAAAACAAATGAGTTTACATATTTGTTGCTGTTTTTTTCTGAAGTAATTAATATGACAATCCTCAAAATTACAATCACCAAGTTATATATTCCTTTAAAAATCAGGATTTATGTACTTGACAGGACTATGTCAAGTATGTCAAAATAACTCCCAGCAACTGAGACATCAAAAATTGCTTCCTAATATAGAACTAAAGCCTTCATAAAAAACAAGAACTGTTGAAGCTGACTTCAGATAAAAATGTATCTGGGCTTTGATTAAAACACTTCATTATATAAGACCTCCACCAATTATCCATGATCAGATCAAACTTCCTTTTTAAGAGAACAACCATGTAAAACAACGGACATTTTATTTTTAACCTGGTGGGGAAAAAAAAATTACAGAACATACTGTTTGAGTGCTGGCCTGCATCCCATCTGAATGTCTTTCATGATGCAAACCTCTAAAAATTAAGGTACAACAGCAAGGGAAATTCACTGCACCGCTGCTTGACAGCTCAGCTGAATGGGGCTGTCAGAACTCTCATGGCAAGGCATGGGGTGCTGGACCAGCTTTCCCAGGAGAGCAGCAGGGCAGAAAACCTAACTACTTCTAAGCTCAGCCTTCAAAAATTTCTGATAGGACTGTTTGATGTGACCCAGAATCCTTTCCTATTTCACCAGCTTAGTATTACAGAAGTCATCATCTCATCATAGCTATGTGTGAAACCCTCATGCAACGCTGAACACCAAGCTTGTGAATATTGCACTTTTTTCCAGCACTTCCTTGTTTTAAAGATGACTAAATGTGAAAGAAGTCCTCAGAACATTCACGAAAGAGCAACATCCAGCAATCCATACGTATGACAGAGATAATTTAGGACAATCATTACTATAACCAGTAAAGAAACACATAATTTTTTTTTCTTAATCTAAAGTTACTCAAAGTAATTTTACTCTATTATCATGTAATTTTCGACGATAATGTCCCCCTCCCAACATACTGTTGTTTAAATTACTTATCTCCTGTTACATTTAAAGTGTCACTCTCACTAAAATTAGCTAAATTGTTACCATTTATAATTCTGAAAAAGCAATATAAAGAATTTTTAACACAGACAAGTACTTCCATTTTCTCCACCACAGAAAGACACCCAAAGTCACACTTTGTTTTCTTTGTATGTGATGTTGCTAATTTTCTAGTCATGCTGGCTTCAAGTTTTCTGTAATCCATAGGGGTTTTTGTGAAATAGCTATAAAATTGCCTGTGCTAATACCAAGGAGCTAATGCTTCTAAAAGGCAGCACTGCTCCACAGCTGCTACTATCAACCTCAAGTTCATCTGTTAGAAGTTATATGTCATTCTTAAAAGGCTTGAAAAAGAATCATATAAAATTTCCCAATGTCTTGATGAAAAGAAAGCACAAGTAAAGCAATTTGAATGAGGAAGATGGCAGAGAAGAAATTATTAACTCTTTAGAAAGTACTCTAGGAAATTATACAAATGGACATCTACTTTTTCTTGCATTATTGACTGAAGGCATTGTGGTGAGCTAAGGCAGTGGGCAGACCCTGAACAGGCTGTAGCTCTGACCACAGGCTTCTTGCTGAAAGACCTTGAGCAAGAAAACTTTTTCAGGTCATTGTATTCCATTGTTTGTCTATTCATGTATTGTTTCCACAGCCATAACCCTTCTAGGTAGGTAACAAAATAGGAGAGTTTTTCCTCTAGTCTCAGTTCCATGACATGGAATATATATACAAAAGGGGAATTACAAAATATTTTTAAAATATTGTTGTTAAAAATGTTCTCAGAACACACAAAACCACCTCTATTTGGATGAAAATGATTAGAACATTTAGTTTTGACTCTAAGTCAAAATCAGAAAATAAATTAAAATAAATATCAAAATTATATATATTTTATATAAGCCACCATGATTTAACTTTTTAAAATGTAAATTACTTTATTCAAAATTGAGAAGAATTTTGGATAACATTAATTTAAAGGAGAGAAAGACAAGAAACAATTACTATCCTTCTAGTCCAGTGGATCGGTCATGGAAAATCTGAGACCTCAACTCTGTTTTATTCTAAATCATATTCTTCAAACTTCCATTATTGAGACAAATGTCCTAGTTGCCAGCATATAATAATTCTGGCACCATTTTCTCTTTTTCCCTGGCTTTGTGAAAGACTCCTAAGTTATATCATGGCTTGAAGCCCAACTTCATTAAAAATAAGAAAAAAAAAGGACCCTAAATAAGAACTGGAAGATAAACTACATTTTTTCATTAGGATTCTCATTTTTGAAAAAGTATCCACAAGAAGATTTTTAAGTAATTTTTAAAGACAATTTTTTCTTTCTTCTTTTTTTTTTTTTTAACATCAGCAACTGACCTAAAAGGAGTCACTAGCAACAAGAAAACCTCTGTAAGAAATTAATTTCAGGTATAGAAGAGTGATGCTGGTCTAGAACCTAAGCTGTATAAATAATTACAATTATATTCAGATTAGATACCAATGTTTTTAAAAAATTTTAAAAATGTTTTAAGAATGTTTTGAATATATTTCAAGAACAAAACCAAGAATGTTTTGAATTAGTTTTAAAATCTTATTTTCTTCAAATTAATAATTTTGTTTAGGCTTATTTCTCTAGTAAAATCAAAGGATATCTTATATGAAAAATAAAATTTTAAAATTTAAACTTTCCTTTTTTGGAAGGCAGGGATCGAATGAAATAATAAATTTTACACTACTTTCAGCTAACATTTTCTAAAAACAGCAACGTAAGTTTCATTTCTTCAATGAAAGAAATTCACCTGGAAAATCTAACATCTTTTGCCATTTCTTGTCTCCTGACCATCTCGGGCAATTTTGAAAATCCATTCAGAGAGACACAATGGAAAAAGGAAATATTTCTAGAATAGATGGATTTTTTTTGCCAAACTAGCATCAACTTTAAAGGTTTTGACAATGGAATAAACTCAGAAAATCCAGACTCGAAAGCTAGAATACAGCAGAAGGCATGAAGGTTTTCCACGTGTATCATGTTTGTGTATCTGGTATATACATCAATACATAAAATGGAAGTGGACTGCAAACATTCACCCTGAATCAGGGAATCCTGAAATATATTCACAGAAATTATATACAAAGATAATCAGAATTTTTAAAAAGCCATGCTTAAATTTAGACTTAAAAGAAAAAACTTTGGCAATTAATGAGAAGGAAAGGTTAATGTGCAGCATGAATTTTTGACCTTACTTCCTTATGCTTTTTGCATTCATCTTCCATAGCAAACAAAAGGTTAAATGTACTTTTTCCTCTGACCAGGATAGGATTATTCACAGGGGCTGTCAAAGTACAGCTTGTGGTAGGAGGTAGCCTCTGATCTCAGCTGGGCCATATCGGTGTCTTAATACAGAACCAAGAAATAAATGAGACATTATATGTCTTGATACTGAGATTGATATATCTTGATACATGACCTTGATAATATTAGACTTGTGGCTGTTGCTTAACTGAATAGGGCCTCCTTGATACAGATGGTAAAGGAGAAAAGAGTGATAGCATCCCAAGTTGTTGTAGGTCTGACTTGAAATTATAAGATTGCTTGATTAATTATATTGGATCTGCATTAAAAACAAAAATAAAACAAAACCAAAACAAACAAACAAACAAACAAAAAAGAACACCCAACCCCCCCCCCCCCCCCCATGATACAGTCCAAGTTAAGTTTGTTCTTAAATTAATCTTTCCGTTTCTGCCATATGGAAGGAGCCTATTTATCAATGTGAAACTTCAACCTCATTTAGTATAATAAAAAATGAGCTTTCAATGAAATGCAATGAGATTTCAAAATATATCAAAGTATCAGTACACTGACCTATTTTGAGATAACACTGGTTTTGAAAGTCATTCTTTCCCAGGCAATTTAAGTTCTTATTGAATGGCATGGCTGTATCTATTAGCCTTTATAGGCCCCATAATATTTGGGCTTTCCTTGTTCTCCTTTACATTCTCTGTATAGACTGAAAAAAAAAGCAGAATTATCTTCTCATTTCTAACTCTTAGGGAAATTTTGTTGTACAGACTTTCCTTGTCCCTTCCTTTTGGGGACAGGGCTCCTGATGCCAGTTCACAACAATTTTGGCACTGAAGAGGCTGCATGAATATCACTGCTTGTGAAAAACATCATCTCTGAAAATCTGGTAGTTTCTAGTATCACCTATAGCAGGCTCAGAACAATAACCAAGGTCCTCTCTGTACTCTGCATGTTTGGCACAGTGTAACTAGGCTAAAGCAAAATACCTCCAGACAAGGATATTCACTCTTCCCTATCCCAAGTCTTCCCTTTAACAAGAGACAATGTGTAAGCAGAAATGCATTTTCTTACTCATTCAAAGTCCAAACACATGGTCTCACTATTTATTTATTGATTGGAAGCTCCTTTTCAAGTCTTGAAGTTTGACAGCAAAAAATCTTCATGAGATTCTTTTTCTCAAAAATCCACTATCAACATCACAGAGTCCTGTACAGCTAAATATTTTTTCCCAGATGCATACAGAAAATCACTACACTAATATGTCTCAATTTCAGATTTAAAATCAGCAAAGAAATATTAGAGGTGATATCAAGTTGACTGAGTTTTATTTCCTACAATACAGTGAAAAGATCAAGAAATGAGTTTTTAATTCAGGAAGACAGAGGAGACAACATATGCTGTTAGTTTAATGAAAAGAAAAAAAAAAAGGCACAAACAAACAAAAAAACCCCAAAACAATCCAAAAAACAATTTCACTTCTTCCATTTTCCAGTTCATGTTGTATGATGTAGAGTTGGAAGAAACATCATATATTTACAAGTACTAAACTTTTTGTTACTTGTTCAGATGTGACAGATGTTTTATCCAGTAAATGAAACAGTTGTTGACTGATGCTGAAGAGTACTGGCAGATACTGAATGCGCTGCACAGTGCCCTCTATTTTTCACTAAATTAAATGCTCAGAATTAACCTAAAAATATTCCTTGATTATGACAGTATAAGAAATGGGTTTCAGACTAAGACATTTCCCTAATTCATAGCAATGTCTCTATAAAAGCAGACTAAACTGTGTACAGCATATGTCTGAGACGTTCCGTACAACACCCATTACTAGTAACCATATTGTGAATAATTCAGACAAGCTACTTTTTTTTGTTTGTTTGACTGATTTTTGAAATGATCGTTACTTTTACAGAAATAATAATATGGCCTTTTATATTAAGATCTATTGCAAGTATTCTGCTGTTACTTTGAAGTGGAAGACTCTTTTCCTCATACAACTGAGGCCAAACAACAGAAATTTTACTAATCTCATTCAATTCTTTGCCACCTATCAAAGTCAAGGAAAATTGAGTTCTAAGGTACATTTATCACTGTAGTAGAAATAGTGTTGCATTTGTGACATTGTAAGGATACAAGCAAGTCAAGGTTTTCAGGGGGAGATATTATGTATCTCAGACTATCCTGACAAAATTGGTAAAAAAACAAATTCTCTCTTTGGGTATTGTCTATTCATATTTTCCTTGCTTTCATTGTATATTTAAAAATGTGTGCTAACTTCTGGAAGCATTGCTATTTTCAAATAAACTCCTGACAAATAATTTTGAGGAAAAGTATATTTGAGTTTTGTGAAGATATACTGTGGATTAACAACATTAAGAAGAAAAGGAAGGAATTAAAATAAGAATTTATCTGTAGCAGGTTCAACCATGTAGTCTGAAAATGTATGAGGAGTTCATACTTGGATCTGTATGTCTGAATTGCCCAACGAACATGTTAACTCTGCAGTTAATCAAGTTTGAGGTGATAAGACTGCTCCCGCTCAATCCTCAAGCTTTCCTCTGTTCATCTTCTTCTCCACCTGTCCTGGGAAAAGAGACACAAAACACTGCTCACTGCTGATGGTGGGGAAAAGATAAGATCTTTTCTTCTCAATCAAATTGATGAGGCTCATCAAAGTAACAAATCAGTACCACAGGGCTTGGAAAGCCACAATTCAGTGAGTGCCAACATGCCTTTTACTACCTTATCTCTCTGAATGCTCTGTTCTCTAAGATATAAGATTAAAAGTTAGACCTAGGACATGAATACATAGTTTTCAGTTGCGCACAAAATGGAAGAAAAGCTTTAACTATACACAAGGGTACAATATCTCCCCATTTCATATGTGGAAGAATATGTGACTTTACTGTGGCTGTGCAGGACTTCACACCCATCATCTTCTCTGCCCTGGATTTAGGATCATCAATGGGAACAAAATTGGGGTACATTGCTTAGAAGCACAGCTTCCTAGTGTTCAGATTAAGCCAAAATCCCCATCAGTATCCCTCTCTATTACGTCCTTTGAGTGCAAGGGCTGAGAAGAACTAGCTCCTCTGTGCTGTCTTCAAAACTGAATAGCACCCACCTGACAAATCAAGCAAAAGAAGGTTCTTTTACCAAAAGAGGACTTAGTCTGCTGACAGCACAATGCCTTTGTAATTTGGTAGCATCTCTGGAGGCAATAGCTCCAAAATCTCTCATATACACTCCTTCCTACATTGTGTAAATATGTATATATGTGTGTGTGCGTTCATCTGTATCCTGATCTCGTATTTTAGTGAAAAGGAATACAAGCACCCATGTCTCTTCTACCCAGTGGAGAGCAAGGAGAGGGCTCTGCCTCTGAGAAAGTTTGTGCTTATTTTGTTGCTTCCCTAGTAGTACACATTAGGGAAAAAAACCTTTGTACCTGTGCCAGACAAGTATTGGAGGTGCTTGTTTAAACTCTTATTTTCTTGTTCTACATCACTAAACCTTGCTAAAGTTATAGGGCAAATATGAAAATTTAGCACCTTCTCTCTTCTTTCTCCCAATATGATACCACATGTACCAGCTCTCTCCCTCAAAAGAATGGTGGGCTTCAATTCTATCTGCCAGTGCAGCAAACCATATTTCTGGACAGAACCTGGGACTGTGCAAGGAATAAAAAATTCTTGCAGGGGCTGATATGGAGCAGGACATCAACTAGAACAGTAGTTTTAAACTCCCTTTCTTCCTCCTCACTCACCATATCACAAAGAAATGGTAACTTTCCAGTTATCTAACAACTCTTACACCAAGATTTCTATTGTTATTCCTGTCAGTCTCTAAATATACACACACATACCCCCTACCCACACACTCACCAGTGAAGTACTCTGCTGATGTGAACACTAAGCATAGCGAAAGCATGCTGAGGTTTTAAAAAAATGTTAGGAAGAGTGACGAGGAAAACCCTAGGAAAATCTCAAAGTCACACTAGAAGTTTTCTGTAAAAATCATTGGTTGACCTTACCACGGTGTAAGTCACCCTAGGACACATGGTATACAATAACTACTGTTATAGTTTCTTCATTTTCCAAGAAGTGTCTCTGATCTTGTGTGTTCAGCACAGAGTGAGAAGAAAAGTGAAGCAAATGTCAATTAATTTAAAAAAAAAAAAAAAAAAAAAAAAAAAAAAAAAAAAAAAAAAAAAAAAAGTTACACTACTTTCTTATTACTACCTTTCAAGTTCTCCATTATGGTTCCCAGAGCAGCTCACTGGCTCGCTGTGCTCTGTCATGTCATAGTGAAGTTTTTTGGCAGGTCAGGACCCCAGGCAGGAGCATGTTTGCTTCAGAGAGAGGAGTGACTCACACTTGGTGGCAAAGAAGGTGTTTATTCAGGGCAGAAGCCCAGGTGTTCAAGGCTTGAGTGTGTGTGCGAGAATGAGCCCCAGAGAGTGTCTGATTTTGGGTCTCTTCTGCTCTCATGAACAGGAGTGTTACTCATGAAAATGAAGGGGAGTGACAAAGTTAGAGGGGGTGTGACATGGCCATTTAGGGGCAAGAGGGGTGGGTAGAAACTTGAAGCTTTAGCTGAGCCATCTGGCCTGCTGGGGCCATCAAATACCTTGGGTGTGTTCACAGTTAAGATACAATAGATTCTCAAAGACTGGAGCCAGGGCTATCAGCAGAGACAAAGCACTGGGCTAGGGTATTGAGAAAATAGGATGGACTAGGCCAGGGCTATTATGTGACTTAACGACTGTGATTAAGGAAAAGGGGTATGTGGGGGTAGGAATGAAACCTTACAGAAACTTAGATACAAAAATTATACAAATTTCACAAAATCCAAAATGCACACTGCAACACTCCATTGTGCTTACTTTCTCTTTATTCTCTATTTAGACTGTGGCCCTACACAGCCTCAGTATGTGTATGCAACAAATTATAAGAATTGCACTGTCAATGTTTGGGAAAGACTGGAGGAACACTACTATAGCAATGAATTTATTTGACTTTGTAAAAACTTTCATTCTTGAAGGACTTAAGGCTAAAGATAGCAAACTAACAGAATAATAAACTGGATTTTGCATACATTCATTTAACAATATAGGTAAATGTAATATCTACCTAGATGACAAATTCACAGTCAACAGTCATTTACTTTATATGTCGTAGTATATAATGGTAAAGAAGTACAACACTGCCCTAGTCATCAGATTTGGCTATTCTCTCTCTTAAAGAAAAAAATTTATTCATTTCTATAGAAAAATATGAACCTTAGTTATATTCGATATTTCTCTTAACCTTCAGTGAGCAAAGTATTAAATTATCAGTATACAAAAATCTATCAGGATATTAAAGTAATGAAATTCACATATCGAGATAATGAAAGTCACAGATCCTGACTAATTAGCATGGCAAATATAAAACCTTTTTAATAAATCTTGTTATATAAACTACAGCTGCTTATTAGGAGCTCAGAGTAGTCAAATTGCAGCTTACTATATAACAATTTGAAAACAATTATTAGCCACAGTTTAAAAAAATATAGCTAATCACACAAAACTATTTCATTCCTTCAAAGACTTCTGCAAAATACATGAATCTAAAACATGTACTGGTTAAGGCATTTTTCTATATGGGCAACTGAAACCAAGGAAAGGTCTTGACTGACCACTTGTAAACTTTATAACATTTATCTGCCATCACAGCTGCTTTTTGCAGTAGAAACACCCATTTATGAGTGTTGATTTTTGCATGCACATTTGCAGTGACAGAATGTCTTAGGTTATGTAATCAAAACAATGTTTATTCTATTTTGCCATCTGTTGAAACCTGTTGGGGAGGTGTTTTTATCTCTTGTAACTCCAGGGGGGAGGGGGCAATGCCTTCTGATAATGGGCCAGCTGTTAAAACCAGGTGGGGCAGTGCTCCTTATCTCATCCAGGACCTGTCCACACTCCAGGGGGATATCATCTGTTAGTGGGCCATTAAGGCTCACCATATGACTCACAAAAGTACATCATTCCATTGTGACATGCTCCACCCAGTGCGGGGAACCAACCATTCCTACCTAGGTAAAAACACCAGGGATCCACTGCTTCCACTGGATTCCCGGAGGAAGACCAAATCCGTCTCACTTTTACTGAATCCTTTCTACAGGACCATTTCTATTCCAGCAGAACTTCATCTGCCAGTCCAGGAGGGCTTACTTTGGACTGCTTCCAACACACCAGCAGGGTGTCAGGTTGTATTTCTGATTCTGTCAGGGTTTCTAGGATTTTGTTTGTATGTTTGCTTACTTGGTTGGTTTTTTTTTGTACTACTACACTTGTATTCTTAATATTCCTAGTAAAGAACTGTTATTCCTATTCCCAAATCTTTGCCAGAAAAACTTTAATTGCAAAATTATAATAATTTGGAAGTTGGCAGGGGGGGTGGGGGGGTGGTTACATTCTCCATTGCAATGGAAACTCCAGCTTTTCCTGGCAGATACCTGTCTTCCCAAACCAAGACATGGCAGTAGGTGTCTGAAAATCAAAGCCATCCCTGTTCTGCTGATGAGTGCTATCTTGATTTTGTGACAATCTTTGAAATAAGGTGTACAAAAATACCAGGAAAGGCCAATTAGTGCATCTTTTATTTGTTAATGCACTTCATAATATTTACACTTACTAAACCAGTAGCAATCTCCCTGTCATGGCACTCTGTCACTACAATATTATTTCATTTTGATGATAGAATAATTGATACCGTAAAAATTCACTCAAATTTAACAACCAAAAAGTACTTTCATATTGTGTAGACAGCCTCGTCAAATAAATATTTTGCCCAGAGGTTCTGCTGATTGTGTACGCTAGTACCTGTATTCAAAACCTGGGGGAAAATCAACAAGAAGAGCTGCACTGGGGACAGATATCTCTGCTTGCTGAGCACAGCAATGTGCAGTGAGTAGATTCCCTCAGGAGATATCTCAGATATGAATAAGAACCAGTGCTACATCTTGAGTAACACATAGGAAATAATGCAGCCTCTAGATGACCAAAGTCCGTTTTCAAACATTGCACCTGCCTCTTAATAGGTAGTCCTTTGCAAGTCCCTGTTTTGAAGTGATAAAATTTTTCAGTTTATGTTAATTTCTATTTTATTTGAAGTTGTGCAATAATCTTTGGTGAGGCAAAAAGGAGTTTTTTATTTCTTAGGACTTTTCCACTCATATACATTAAGATGCTAAAGACACATGAAGTAGTTGGTTCTTCCATGAGTGATTCTCATGCATGTGAAACTCACTTTAAAATTATGAGTACTTTATCATTTGAGGGCTTGTTTGAGCTTAGCACATGTAACTGCTAAAGTATTAAAATTCAGTTCTTCTTTCTGAATACTTTTGTTTGTTTCAAATGCATGAGTTAGTGACATATCTGGAAAACACAGCATACTCCAAACCTTTAGTTTTTATTAGTCCCCATACTTAATCTCTTATTTTGCAACATGCTATTATTTTGGCTTGACACTAACCAGATGCCAGGCACTCACCAAGGCCACTTACTCATTTTCCTCTGCAGCTAGACAGAGGAGAGAGCATAACAAAGAGTTCATGGGTTGACATAAGGACCAGGAAAGAACACTCATCAAATGCCATCATGGACAAAGCAGGCTTGAATTAGAGATAGTAATTGAGTTTATTACACTAATAAAATCAGAGCAAGATAATGAGAAGTAAAATAAGACCCTCAAAAACACCTTCTCCCCACCCTTCTCTCTTTCCCAGGGAGATGGGGAATGGGGATTGTGCTCAGTTCATCACATTTTGTTTCTCCCACTGCTCAGGGAGAGGAGTCCTTCCCCTGCTCCAACAGGGGGGCCCTCCTAGAGAAGACAGTTTTCTGAGCACTTGCCCAACAAGTCCATCTCACAGGCAACACTCCTCCTCAAACTGCTGCGGTGTGGGTCACTCTTCCATGGAGTGCAGTCCTGCAAAGATAGTCTGCTCCAGCTTGGGCCCTCTCTCTATGGGCCTCCCATAGGTTCACAGACTCCTCTCAGGCATCTACCTGCTCTGGCATGGGGCTTCTCCATGGGCTCTGAGTGGATCTCTGCATCCCTGTGGATGTCTGTGGGCTGCAGGGGCACAGCTACTTCACCATGCACCACAGGCTGCAGCAGAATCTCAGCTCCAGTGTCTGGAGCACCTCCTGCCCCTCCTTCTCCACTGACCTTGGTGTCTGCAGAATTATATGTTCTCAACCTGCTTTTTTCTGACCACAATTACAAGTGCACAGTAACTTTTTTTTTTTTTTTTTTTTTTTTCATCTCTGTGATATGTTATCACAGAGACATCATTTCTAATTGGCCCAGCCTTGACCAGTGGCAAGTCCGTCTTTGGAGACATCCAGGATTGGTTCTGCCACACATGGTGGAAGCTTCCAGCAGCTTTTCACAGAAGCCACCCCTGAGGCTCCCTGCTACCAAAAGCCAGGCCAAACAAATCTAGTTTAACTATCTCTTTCACAGAATATTCTGAGTTGGAAAGAGACCCACAGGGATCATCCCATCTGCTTCTTAAATGGTCCATACAGGGCTGCAATGAGGAGATAAAATCAATCCCTCCCTACCTACAGGGTACAGTGTCTCCCTCTCCGTTTCTTTTTAACCTAGCTTAATGGTGACAAATCTATAGCTAATAATAATAATAATAATAATAATAATAATACCAATAATAATAATAATAATAATCCTGAGATTATATCAAACTCCTGAGCATAGGTCTCAACTCTTAGTTAAGTTCCCAAATCTGTAAAGTCAATATATTAAACATACCCTAAAATTTAATTGTGGGGCTTACTTGACACCAACTCACCATGAACCTGAGGAACTTCTGAGTAGATACTGTCATCACTCAACCTAATATTCCTGGAATTTCCTGTTCCTTTAAGAGGTATTTAGTTATTACTTTAACTCTGTAACATATATGAAGTTTTGAGTACACAGTTTGTAAATCAGGAATGCTGGTCAACCTAATCTAAATCATCAGGGTTTACCAGGAGGCAGGTAAGCCAAATGCTCAAACAGAAATAGGAATGGGATCCACAAAATAAAACTCCCTAAACAATAAAAATAAATAGTAAAAATTGAAAAGCGAGAATTAGATCACAGAATATTGTGAGTAAATGGGACATGTATGAGAGTACAGACTGGAAAATGCATGCACATGCATTCATACACTCACACTATTGCCTCATGTCTGCTGACTTCAGATACAGAGTTGAACTTTGCTGCTCACACAAGAACATTTAACAGGTAACATAAGAAGTGTTTCATATGTTAAGACAGATATATAGGAGTGGAAAACTGCACTTTCTAATGAAGATTGTGCATCTGCTTTTTGCATGTTGATTCCCTCTCCTTACCCCAAGCTGTCAAAATTATAAACTACACTGTGAGTGCTCCCATCTATCTATAGTCAATTCTTTGCAAGTATTTGTAGCTGTGATATAATTCATTATAGGTACAAAATAAAAAGATTTTCTCTTTGACAACAAGGTAAATAATTGGTACAGGACAGAATGGGAGTAAAATATTACAAAGGTTCGTGGCACTATGACATAGCATAGGAACAATGAGTTATTCATAGTTTCCAATGCTGGAATGACAGGAAGCCTTTTGTAGTTTCACTGCAAAAGACCAAATCTGCTCTTTTATAATGAAATTCCCCTTTCACAAACCATTTTCTGCTTTATACATCCCACAGACTTCTTGCATTAGTCACAACAGAAGGCATACTTTGTAAAGAAAATGCCACAAGTCATCCTCTTTTTCACTGAGATGTACAAATAAATAATCTTCTAAAAATATGTTTCTTTTATTTTTCTGTTCAGTGCTGATAAAAAGGCACCTAAATTAACTACCAAGCACATGGTTTCTCTGTAGCCTGGTAAATGAGCCATTTACAGCCATTTTTCCTTGTTTCTTTCTTTCTTCCCTCACTTTTTGTCCTTATTAATATGCAAAGCAAATCGTAGGAGGGATTTTCTTGTTCACTTGCTCACTAGCTGGAGGGTTATGCCACTGCAATTCTATTTATAGATTTGCTTTCAACTGCAGTGGGGAATTTACCATGTGCTGTTCAGTGTTTTAATCTCAGCTAGCATCCTGGGGACACACCATTTTAATAAATTCTATGAATGATACTGTGGCTACCTTTAATATACCATCTGTCTTCTTATCGCACAAAAAGTTTTTTATCCTTCTGACAGTTTTTAAGGTAAAAGACCATACTTGTTAATTTCATACTACAAATATAATGGAGGTAAATGATCTTGCTTCTGTGGAAATATTTTTATACATTTTTTCTGAAAAAATTAGCTATTACAGTCTTGAAGAGATGTTATCCCTGGAATATTGCAGGCACAAGTTAAAGAATGTGATACTAAATTTATTATTGAAAAAAGATTACTCTTTTGATATGGTATCATCACTTGGCACAAGATCACGATATATAAAAAGATGTATGTCTATGATAACCTGTAAGCTCTTGGTTCTTGGTTGCAGCTACTCTTTTGATTCTGTTGTTTGGTTGTTTGTATCTCTTCCCTGTCCACATACTATTCCAGCAACACAGAGGGATCTCAACTGTACATTTGGAGGCTGAGGGTGACTTACATCAGAGCAATCAAGTTCAGGCTATCATAGAAAGGGTGCACAAAATTCAGCAACAGCTGAGAAAATTTCAGGTACTGAAAAAAACTGAGGAGAATACCTCCACACTTTAGCTATAATAACAGGGTTCTGGGGCAGCAGAATAACCCATCAAACAGCATGTGGGAAATGTCTCCAGGTAGAGCTGATTTCAGCTTTCCTCAGCTATCATGATTTTCTCTTTGTTGTTTCTGCTCCTCCACAGAAGACCAACTCTTTCTGGTCATCATACACTGCATCACAGAACAGGACTGTCCTGGGTTGCAGTGTAGGATGTACACAAAGTATTTATTCTATCACCATCTTCATGAACTGTTGAAACCAGGTGGGCTAGTGTTTTCCCAAGGGTGTCTTCTGCTAATTGCCTTTGGGGTGTCTTCTGCTAATGGCCCTCAACGCCTGGCCCATGACTCACAGGTAACTCCCTCCAGGGGTTATCTCTGTTTAATGGGCCATCAAGGACCCACTTCACACTCCTCATCCTATTGTGAGATGCTCTGCCCAGGGGGAGGAGCCAAGCATTCTCACCTGGATATAAGCTGGTATGTGGGACAGAGCAAGCAGCACTTACCCACTGGATTCCCAGAGGACCAGAGCTACTAGACCTTTCTACAGGATCACTGCTTCAGGAAGAGCACTTCACCTGGACTGCTTCCACCATCCTGCTCAGGTTGTATTCTGACTCTGTCAGTGATCCTTTGTGTTATTGCATTTATTTTATTTTACTTTTACCTTTTTACCTTTCTTCTTATTAAATTATATCTCTGACTTGGAGCCTCTCATTCATTTTGCTTTCAAACCACAACAAGGACAATGAATCATGCCAGCTACAAAGGGCTGGGAAGACACACTTGAAGGGCTGGCTATTATGACACCCCACTTCTTCTATATGTGCCAAACAAAATACAAAATCATACCTTCGAAGGACAAACAGAGGATTCCCACCAATTACCTTCTGTCTTTGGGTAAATTTTTACTGTAGCCCTTGAACTGATTTAAATAATTTTGTGTTTAACTACACTATAATTAGTGAACCATGCATTGGGCAGTATCCTGCTGCTATAACTTGTTCTACAAGGAGATCAAATAGATACAACCACAAGCCCATATTTTATTTATACTTAGACCAGTACAAATCCTCAGCCGGGCTTTGGGTACATGACCCAGCCCAGCTCTGCTCAGAGGTGCCAGCTGAGCAGTCCCATCCCAGGGTGGCTATGTGTCCATGACAAATCTGGTTTTTATCTCATCACCAAGAAAAACCTCACTCCTTGGAGAGAGTCTGTTTCTGGCATCCCTGCCTCCAGCCAGTTTGACCCCTCTGCGAACGAACCTGCTTGTCCTCCATTCCTCCTCCTTCATTTTGAGCTGACAAATCACTACTGCTGAGTAGTCTCGGGTTGGTTTTCTCACCCGAGATTCAAGTTTTTTAAAGTTCTTGGCCCTCTAAAAGCCCCGAGTCGCGTTGGTACAAAGAAGCGGAGTCTTCAAGGCCTTGCTTTCTGGTTTCTCAAGTTATTTATTATTTGATATCACAAAGTTTTTCTCCGCTCCCAGCCGAGATCCGGACAGCGGCTGGGACACGAGGCGACTGCCCACCGATGGGACGTCACCTTACATTTATACAGATAATTACATATAGGATATTTACTATTTCACACCAATGCCTAGTGCTTACACTAAGAGGGTCACTTCTGCTTTGACCCAATCCACTCTAACTATCTTATTTCATCACCACCCCAGAAGATGGAGGACGAGGAAGAAGGAGAGGGACACGAGGTGCCACCCAAATTCCACCATCTTGTCCCCCATTTACCTCTATTCTAAGAATCCTAAAACTACTGAATCTTGTATGTTCTACTGTATTAAACTACTATTTTCACTTCCCGGTGATTTGCAATTCCTCTCCTAATGCTGGAAGTTTCTCCCATGGGCTAAGACCAAACTCAATGTCTTCCTGGGCTGTGTGCCAAGGTTTCCAACTCCCCTGGACCGGTTCCACACCCCCCTGTACAGGACTCAAATTCTCTTTCCCAGGTCTCAGGTCATCCAAGGGGATGTCCTGGACTCCAACAAGTAGTTGCGATGTGGATTTCCCCTTCACATCTGTTAGAATGCATGTTGTTCTCTCTTTTCTCCAGCCGTGGACCTCAGGCCCATAGCCTGCTCTCGCTGAAGACAGAAGCAGCATTTGCAGGATTTGCAGAGCATGAGCTCTGAGAGGCATGTGCCAACAGATTCTGCTCAGAAGAGCCAGGCAACTTGACATCAGGGCTCTCCTGTTGAAAATAAGGAAGCACTAGAGGGAAATCTTTCATACTCATAACACAACCACATTTTAGAGAATGCCATGCTCAGCTCTTAATGCTGATACACAGAGCATCTCTGGGGAAAGATACACTGAGGGTAGACATCTCCTATGTTGAAAATCCACGTCTTGAAGCATGAAAGGTCTCCACTTACAAGAAAAAGAGTAATAAAGAGGCTTTAGTTTGCGCACAAGAAAAATGCACAGTTTTTTACAGCATGCTGAAAAGATCCAGGGCATTTGCCTTCTAGCATCAGGTTTGCTGACATAGTTGAAGTGAAAATTACTTAGCCCTTCCTTTTGTCTTTCTACTTTCCTAATCCATGGAGCAAAAAGCAAGTAATGCAAACTGACCAAACTGATTCACTAAAATGATTAGGGAAAATATTCAATCACTTCTATCTGTAAGGAATATAGGTGCATCATTTTCTATGGTGAACCCATGCCTGAACCCCTGAACTGCCAGAGAAAATTATGCTGCAATTCTGGCCTGATTTACACCTTGAATTCAGCCTGGACCACTCGGTAAGAAGTCCATCTGTACTTCCAGTGTTTAAATTGGGTGCTGCTTCTTCAAAATCCAATATAATTTTTTAAATGAGAGATTTTCTCTAGTTGAATTGAAAGAAAAAGCCAAGACACAACTTTTTTTAACTAGCATTTTTTAGCAACTGGGTTTTAACTAGAAATTCAAGCAGTAAAAAGTATATGCCTTTACATGTTCATGTAAAGAAAGTCTTAGCTTTCTCCTTGTCACTCCATGAAGACGTTTACATTTTATTTTGGCAAGAAATCATATCATGCTGGGGAATGAAAAGAAGCACAGTACAGTGATTGGAGTGATAGCGAAAACTTGGGAGAGCATATCTTGGCCTGATACCTATTTCAGGTATGCCCCTGGGCTTTTCGTTTCTCTGACAATACTGTCCTCTTAGAAGAGCATTGAAAACAAATTCCCATGGCATCTACCACACAGTTTTCCCTCTGCCTGAAGTGCAGAACATTCTGCTACAGCCAGATAATCTAATGTCCTGCTCAGATGAAGCCTGCAGAAGACAACCTGGAACCCAGTGACAATGCTGTGAGTTTCTATCTCTGTTCAAAGAAGGGTTAGCCTTAGCCCAATGCGAGCAGCACCAAATCTAGAGCTGCTGGTGCTGTTCATTCCCTACAGACATGCTTACTTTGTCAGGCCCTACCAAACACACAGGCAAATGAAGGGGAGAGTGCAAGCCTGAGCCTGAAAAGCTCAGGGTGGTTTCTCTATTTCTGAGCAAGTACTACCAGCATGAGGTGTCAAAGATGGAAATTGCTCTGCTTTGCCAGAGAGAGAAGGAGTGCAAGAAGGAGTACAAGCAGACAAAATTGAAAACGAGATGAAACATTATCTTCCCGTGCTGAAAGGAATGAGTAGTACTAAAAAGTTGGATGAAGAGTAAAAGTTCAAAGAAAATATCTTCTCCCCCAGCAATTTCCACATTTACAGACAAGTAACTGTAATATATGGTTAATGACAGAATTCAGGCTGGTGCTGACTCAGGAATAAAGACTATTTACAGCCCCACAAGGCTCTATATAACACTATGAGAAAATGGGCAGAGGTCTTCAGAGGATAATGGTTCTGAATTTCCTACCCTCTTAATCTCACCATTGCAAATATTCTGGTTCCTAGGTCCATTTCAAAAAGTGATATGGTACATTTTCTCACTACTGTTATGTGATTTAAATGTTTTCTTCTTTGTCCACCCACAGAAAAGTACTAAAACAGAAGGCAGAGGTGTTCTGACCACACAGTATTAAATAAAAAATAGAATAATTCTTCCAGAAGCTTGGGACATTACAAAATCTGTTTAGACTGAAGGCGTTCCATGTCACTAATAGCAGCTAGGAAGTAGAAGCACACCACTTAGTTTGTAAAAATAATTAACTAACACAGACTGAGGCAAAAAATACCAACCTGATATACTGTCTCCAGTATTTAAGTCATGGGTAAGTGCTGGAGTCCAGGGCATCCCTCTGGGCGCCCTGGGAAGTCACAGACCTCAGTAGAGAGGCCTGGGACCCGAGAAAGGGGGTCTGGGGTCTGTGCAGGGGGGTTTGCCTGGCACAGAGCCCAGGAAGACACAGTCTTTGATTTTGGTCCATGAGAAAAACATCCAACAGAGAGAAGAATTGCAAGCCACGAAGGTGTTACTGAGAGAAGTGCAGTTATCACTGTGCAGAAGATTTTGTAGTTTTGGATTTTTAGAATGTAGATGCAAAGGGACAAGATGGTGATTTTAGGGCGGTGCCCTGGGTTCTTCTTGTCCCTTGGCATCCATCTTCTGTAGTGACGTGGGCACAAAGTAGTTTCAGTGGATTGGATCAAAGTAGACATGACCCTGTTAGTATAGGTGATAGACATTGGCATAGAATTGTAAACAATGGGTACGTAGTTATTTGTATAAGAGGTAGCGACCTCCCATCACAGGGGGAGTCACCTCGTGTCCAGGCTGCTGTGAACATCTTAGCCGGACATAGGAGGGGAGTCACATCCTGTCCAAGCTGCTGTAAACATCTTGGCAGGACACAGAGAATTGTAAGATAAGAACTAATAAACAACGTGAGAAACCAGAAACCAAGACCTTGAGACTCCTAATCATTCTCGCGCCGCACCAAGCACCAAGCTCAGCACAGAACACAGAGACACAGAGTCAGACAGCAGATCCTAAATCCTTCAGAAGTCAAGAGAGAAAATCACTCCCTCAGAGCCCACACGAACCACCAGCCAGCCTTGGAATCCTGGGTGAGAAACAACAGACTAAACTCGAGAGGTAAGTACTGAAAAAGTTTGCTTCTGCCTCTCGTGTGGCCACCCTTCAAGATTTTCACATCTGGGCCAGACCTTGCACAATCTCAGATTATGTTTAAGTTTGCTTTCTCTGAAAAGAGGGTTAGACTACACAAATAATAACTTTTTTTTTTTCTATTATTGCACTTTAACAGTATTTAGATTAAATCTATTAATAGAACCAATACAGAAAGCCAAAGTAACTGATTATTTTTTTCTCAGCATAAATATCTCTTCCACTGTGAAAGGAGAAATAAAAAACTAGTTTGAGTGAGGTATACAGAATTCTCAGCTATGTATGCTAGAAAAAAAAAGATGATTCATATGCACTGAAAAAAATGATCTTGTACAAATTAATGAAGAGCAGTACGTAGACTGACTTGTAAATTATATGCTATTATTAGCACACACACAATGATAGAGAAAAATGTACTAACAGCACTTCTTTTGCACTACTTCACATTATCTTAGCATGAAAATTTTAGCAAAACAGAACATCACAAGTAAATTCATCCCTCCCCTCATTTACCCTTTCTGCCTTTACACCGGAGTGCAGTTCCACTGGCACTCAAAAAACCTTTTCTGATTTACACTTCAGTAAAAATCAAAATTCTATTCATCAGCTGGAAGAAATTAATTTCAAGAACATGATGTAATACAAAAGGATGAACGTAAAAATGTTGAACATTGATGTGAGTAAAAGGCTATATAATTACATGAAACAAAGATTCAACACAGCAGAAGAAGAAATCCCACAGTTGAATATGTGTTGAAAACATTCTAGGAGGTGTAAACAGAGTCAAACCAGCATGGCATATGAAGCAATCCTTTTGCTCCACTCAGTGATGGTAAGGCCCAATTTGGTAGGATTTGCATTAATAAAAAAGCCTCAGGAAACTATTAGTGTAAAAACGTAGAAACTATGACCCCTGAGAAAAATCCAGTGTGTTGGCATTGTTCAGATGTACAGAAATAGATTGAGAACATGTTAATAACTGACAATTAGTTGTCCTTTTATCAACATAATTATGATAGTTAGTTCACAATAGCTAAAGAAATTGATGAATGTTTCTACAAGTGGAGAATGTTCTCAAGCGCAAAGAAGCTCACAAGGCATATGGAGTGAGAGGTTTGATGAAAACACATGATAAAAAAGGTAATTTGAGATACACTGTCTCAAATGTTACACAAGTGTTAATTACTGCTTGAGCTGCTTATTTTCAGTTGTGCAAAACTGCAAAAATTGGAATGCTAGTAGTAAAAATCTGCAGATATGGCCTTTTTATACACCTTACTCTGAAAATTTTATTTCAGAGTTAGAGCAAAAATAAGTGGATGGCAAGAAGAAAAGGTAGAGATCATTAGTAGGTTCTTTCTTCATTTTCTTAAGGGCTTTACTGTTACCTTTGCATAGAAAAAGGTAATGTTAAATTTGAACTGAGGGCATTTTTTTGTAGCAGTTCAAAGCAGATATAAATTTTAAAAGGTTCTAAAAAATAAAAATTCTATAAAAGTCCCTTTTTCAATGGGAGCTTTGTTTTAAAGAGTATAAAGAGCCGAAGTGTAGCAAAGGAGTGTCTTTAGACATGATTTACTAAGTGGTTGTTCAAGAGTGCAAAGAAAATTAAGGTTTTTTACAGAAAAACATGTAACCTGATTTATACATAGTGGAATAGAGCTAGCAGTTTTCTAAAGCCAAGCTTTATGGCTTATGAATTCATTAATTTAGTTTACTCTTTCAATCTGCATTTTGTAGACAAAATTAAAAATAAAATTGAAACCTAAAGAATCTCCTCTGCATAGGACAAATGATCTTTAAAAAGGCATATTAACCTGGTAACTTGGCCAGTGAATACAAACATATCTGGAAAAGTGACAAATAAAGTAAAATTTTCTTGAGGGACTATTTTCTGCAAATAGTCCTTGTCACAAAGTCGACTATCTACCAAAGCTATTGAAATCAAAAGACTTGAGGGAATCTGTCAACTCTGAGTATATTTTCCTTTAAGCTTATTTCATCTGTACTTATTCTTAAATTTCAGTGCTATACAGAAAAAAAATAGTATAATATATTGTGTAAATAATATAATTCTTAATTATACAGAGTATAACTAGAATTCCACTCTGAACTTTTGCATATCAAGAGAGGATTGTCTGGATTACATTTCTGTTTCTTGCCAGTACTCACACAAATATTGATTGTTTTAAATAGCAGACTGAACTTACAGTTCCTGTATCTAGGGTTTTCTCATGCAGGGATCTCTAATGGCATTGCAGTTTTTAATTAATAAACTATACAATTCACCTAATGTGGATATTTAAGGAAAGCACTTCATGCAAGCTATAGAAAAATATTTTTTTTCATTTGATATGTAACATCAATTAAATATGATGCATCCACTCAAGACAAAATTAAAATCAAGTATTTCAGGCTTTTGGAACTGAATGTATAAAGCAAAATCAGCATATGTCTTGACCAAAGCACTGTAGTTAACCTCCAGATTTTGCACAATATACTGCATGAACTTTGTTGGAAATTCAATATTAGGCCAACAGTAAAGTTCTCCTGATTTACAAGGAGTCAGGATTTAGTCCAGACTCTACAAAGAATCTAAAGAACTATTTTATTCCCAAACATGCATCTTGTGTTTGACTTTCAAGTCTTGTTTGATTTTCTTCATGAGACCAAGAAAAGGGAACAAACAAATAATTGAAAAAAGCTGCTTCTTAGGCAGTTCTTTGTTAAAGGTTTTCAGGGAATTAACCATAGCAAAAGATCATCCACAGTAAAGGAAAAGATAGAAGGAATAAAAATGACTCAAAGCTCCTTAAAGTAGTGACCTACCTTTACAGAAGATTGTGAGAAGTTTTTCAGACACTAAACATGTCACAGACATTCAAATTGTTCTCATTTGTCCTTTGTAGTTTCATTCTATTCTCATCCTTTAATTCAAAGAGATAAAAACGTTGGTACTGGGAACAGTACAAATTTGCTGAATGCCTATGGAGGACTGCTTTATACAAAAGCTTTGAATAAATATTGCATTAAAAGAATCTTGATATTTTACATCAAGCTGAACTATACAAGCACAAGGGAAAAAGAGAAAGGTCAATTTGATTGACACTCATGCTTCCAATTCATTTCCACCTAGATGTGAAAGCCAGAGCAGATTCAATCACAGCACTGTATTAGTAACCAAGACATGCTTGGTTCTCATTTACAGCAGGAAAGTGAAAGTCAGTCTGCACACCTAACTGCCTCAATTTAAGTGCATAAAGGTACTTTCACAGATCTAGTAAATATAGGCTTATTTTTTTCCCAGAATGTCTTCACAGCAGTATTATAGAAATATTTGCATTAAAGTTTACCATAGAGGTTTTGAGAGCAATAGTACATGTTAAAAAACTCCATCATGTCCTCACTACTTGAAAATATCAAAATTCTACCAGAAGCTCAGTATAAATGGTACAAAGCAGAGTAACACAGAAAGGTATTACCATTGCTAAACAGCAAAAAAACCAAAAACAAACCCCCAAAAATTTCCCAGTTTTCTGAGATATATAGAAGATGTCATTAAACAAAAATGGCATCTGTTGCAAATATCCTGTTGATGAAAATTTTGAATTTCAGTGTAGCAGAACAGGAACTATATGAAAGCGAAAAACTGTAAGTGAAAAGCTTATATGCTTTTGTTCAAAGACTGATTCAGTGGTGGCAAACATTGTTAGAGTTTGGACTTTTGCACATTTCAAAAATCACAATGCATTTTCTATTCCAGCTGAAGAAACTATGAAGAAAATCAATATGTAGGTTTCAGACCTGCATTTTATTTCATTTTGCCCGTGACCTAATGAATATCAGAGAGGACAGATTCAAAATAACAGCTGTTGTTCCAAGCACACGAATG
This sequence comes from Zosterops lateralis, assembly GCF_965231275.1. Classification (NCBI taxonomy): domain Eukaryota; kingdom Metazoa; phylum Chordata; class Aves; order Passeriformes; family Zosteropidae; genus Zosterops; species Zosterops lateralis. The sequence continues at coordinate 54,149,865 of NC_139800.1, read as the reverse complement.
ACACCAAAGTCACAAACCATCGACTCTGAAGATATGCAGGACCAGAAATGGATTGTTTTGCTCTATCCCTCCTCAGTCTGGTTTTTGAGAAAAGCCAGCAGAACACCTCCTTAGAGATCATCACCATTTGTCTTCAGAGGTATCTTGAGAAGACTCATTTCTTACACAACAAAGCCTCTAGGCTTCACAAAGCTGTGTTACAGAAAGAGATGTTTGGACAACTATATGCAGAGGAAATTTCAAGGTATGAAACCTTGAGCTTGGAGGAAATTTAGTCATGGAAAGCAGTGTAAACTGCACAAAAAATACACCAGTTTCTAGCACACATGACTATCAGAAAATCCCATGTACATGTTAGGTACTTATGTACTGGAGAGTCTTAAGCCTAATCCTTCTTTTCCAGGAACTCCATTTTGCCTAGGGATCACAGTCTGACAGCCATCTGTCACCACTTCAGCAAATCTCAGCCACCTAAATATATTTGTCATTCCCATGTTTTCTGAACGGCTCCAGTTTAAATAGATTTTTTTCAGGAAAGAATTTCAAATGCTTATAGCTCTCTGTACAGCCTCATTGTACCCTTAAAGCCTACCAGATTTTCATGAAGGTGAACTGCAGGCAGAGGAACACAACAGTACAGAAATCCTTATCTGCCTGAAGCAGCAGAGCTGCACGTGCTGTCCTCTGTGACTGTGACATGGAAAGAGAGTAGTTAGGAACTGGGACAGGCTACCCTTGATGCTGCTTTTAAAAATGAACAGAATTTAGCTTTTCCTAGAACAGCTCTGAGAGGAACAAAACAATCACACAAGGACACTGCTCTCATCTCTGCTGGATGCTATGCTTTCTCAGCTAAGTAGAGAAGCTGCACATAGTATTTAGCAAATGACATTCTGTTTTTCTCTGTAATTATTGACCATGGCTGTGTCTGTTAAGTGGGTTTTTTTTTCTGTAATTTCAATCCCATTTTTTCAGTTTAAAGCATCCATACAAGTATATTGATACAAATAATTTTTTTTTGGCCAGAAGGGAACAGAAAGGCATTTCAATACTCCAGATACTTTACTCTAATTACTAGATTCCTCTTCTTTATTTCAGATACCTAAGATCAACATTTCAGTATATCAGTACAGTGGCAAGAAGACAAACATGCAAATTATAACTTCTGTAAATTTCAAAACCCACATGATATGAATCAGAATATAAATAATCTGAGATGATTGATAGAACATAGATGAGCTTTTTCTTCCAGTCAGCTCTTCCATGGTCAACGAAAATACACATTCTGTCACTGGTAACTTTGGCCTTCAGCAACATGGGGAACTGTGATTATCTTGTTGGTACTAGAACTCAGTACTATTCTGATTTGCTCTGTAAGATTATGAACAAAATAAACTTTCAAAGGAAATATCTTCTCTAATAATTTATAAAGATGAATGGTGCAATCAGATGTTTTTCACTTTATAAAGTGCTCTAGTTCCTGACACTTTCTTTGTTGCCACTATTCTCTGTTACAGTCTTGACATTGTGGTTTCTAAGTAAAAAAAAAAAAAAAAAAAAAAAAAAAATAGTCCTGGCAGCAGCTTCATTTTTCCTCTCACAGAGACCTTTTGATAACTAAAACTCTTTTGATGGAACTGCATTCAATTAGCAGAAGACTATGCTGGGAAGTTTTCCACTTGAAAAAAAATAAAAATTCTGAATTCTCACATCCAGACAGTGAAAAACTTCAACTTGCTTGCTATGTATACCATTCAAACTCATTTTAGCACATGCCTGTACTTACTTTCTGATAACCCTGGAAATATAACAGCAACCATGAAGAAGCAAGGCAGATATTTGTACCATTTCCAAGAGGAAGGTCATGAAGAAACTCTTGCCAACTACTTTTACTATCCTTCCCACAAAGCAAGGTGAAAGTGTTTTCCTTTGAAGTCTTATCAGATGACCTTTCTATACCCATGCAAAATCACAGTATCAGTTATGTTACAGGGTACTTTCTATATACACATGCACATACATACAGACATAATCAATGGATCTATACCCAAACCTAGATATAGTGGCCCCTTTTAATACTGAGAATTACAAGGCCAACAGAGGAAATTAATTTTATTTTCTAAACTCCTATACTTGTCCACTGGTGTCATAATTAACACTCAATTACATCAGCACATATTTCAGTTAAGAATTAGATTGTGTTACTTCAGATACACATCAAAGAAGTAAGAGCAGGAACTTGAGACATATTTCAGAGAAATTGAGTAATGAATGATTTTTTAAAAGACAGCTAATTAGCTAACTGCTAATACTTCAACAAGGCTGGTAAGCAAAGAAGTGACTAAAGGTTTTAAAAAATTCCAAGAAGCCATAGCCTACTTTTAATCTGGCCAATATTACATGGAAAAACAACCTAACATAATAAAATAGTATTTAGGGAGAGATTTTATAGATATTTTCACGGCCTTTTAGAACTTCACTAAGCATTCCAACTTTTTCAGTGAAAGAAAGACAAACAAAAATGCAACACAATGACTTCTAATGATATAAAAAAGGTGTGCTGATTTTGGCAGGGATAGAATTAATTTTGTTCACAGTACCTAGTATGAGGCTATGGTTTATGTTGAAAATGTTGTTGATAACATTGAGATATTTCTGCTATTGCTGAGCAGTTCTGACTCAGAGACAAGGCTTTTTCTGCCTACAGAATTGCCCAGCCAGTGAGGAAGTTGGGGGTACACCAAACTGGCCAAAGGGGTATTCCAAACTGTATCGTATCATGCTCAGCACATAAAGCTGGGGAGAAACAAGGTATAGAGTGATATTCAGAATGATGGTGTATGTTTTCCCCAGTCACCATTACACATGATAGGGCCCTGCTCTCCCAGAGAGGGCTGAACACCTACCTGCCCATGGGAAACAGTGAATTAATTAATTGTTTTGTTTTGCTTCTGTGCATGGCTTTTGTTTTCCCTATTAAATTGTATCTCAGCCCAAAAGTTGTTTTAATTTCTTACTTGTACTCTTCCAATTCTCTCCCTGATCCCAAAGGTGAGGAAATGAGCAAGCAGCTATATGTTGTTTTGTTGCAACCTGCCCTTAAACTGTGACAGGGGGGAGTAAGGAATGTATGGTAACTGCTACTAAGGGAAAAATTATTATATTTGGTGTGATATGAATGAGAAAACACTCACTGCCTTAGAAATTTTTGGAGAAAATTTGGAAAGATATATAAATACTACTCATCTCTCTGTAGTAGATTTCACAGCCTTCACAATACTGTCCAGAAAGACTTAAGCTAGTTTGTGAAAGAAGGATTGGTCTCTACTTCATTTCAGTTTACAGCAGTACAAAAAAAAGGAGACTTGTGCCCTTGCCCTATAATCCATTCAGAAAACCACTGGTGTGCACTGTTGGCACATGCAGCACTTTGGAAGCAATCATTAATGGGCTGCCTTTACAAGGTGATTAGGAGTGCACAAGCAGAAAGTGACTTGAGAAACTGATTTCCCTCTCAACCCACAACAAAATAGTAGTATATATTGGTTCTCACAATTAATATTTCACTGATTAACGCATTTATTGCCTGACACCAAGGGAACAGCATACTGGCTACATATCAGAGCAGTTGGTACTCCTCAAAAATACTTATTAAAAGTATGCCTGTTCATTAGACATGAGGGGATCAAGATGCATGTAAAAAAGCCCAGGAGTACATAGCAGGCTTTCTTTCAACTTGCATATGGTACTGTAAGTGTAGTAAAATTTAAGGGTCTGTAATGTAAACAGCCATCTATTATGACTGTAGAGCAAAAGGGGAAATCGTAAGAATCTGATGTTCTCTATAAATATTAGCTTCCTGTTAAAACTGGAAAATTGACAGATTGCTCAGAGCAATTCATTTTGTTGCTTTATCAATTACCAGGGAAGTCAATTTCAAAAAAAAAAAAAAAAAAAAAAAAAAAAAAAGGTCAGTGCCCCCTAGAACTCATGCTGGAGACCAGTACAGAGCTGAATATCTTTTTTTTTTTTTTGAAAGTATCCCTACAAGTAATCCCACTGTCATAAGTAGAATTGAAAACTAGAAAAAGAAACTGTGGGCATTATTGGTTTAATGTAAGTTTTATTTTATACAGTAGCAATGTTCTATCAGAAACAGTTGCCAATTACATAAAGTCAGACAGAGAAAAGAGAAAAATTTAAAAAATATGAAAGTATTTTCAAAATAATTTGGAGTCAGCAGATCAAAAACCTACAATAATTCCTGTCCATTGTTTATTTTCATTGGAAAGTAGACTAAATAATGGCATAAGTAATATTTTTTCATTGAGTGAGTACCCACAGCTTTCCTTCTCATCTTGGCTTTTAATTGGCAATCCGGCATCCAACTGCACCTTTAAGAAAGCAGCAGCCTCACATCCAGCTAGCACCTTCTAATTCTTCGTCTGATCATCTTCTGGAAGCGAGGGACAATCAATAAACACATATTTTTTTAAAAAAGGAGGATATTCTACAAAAGTGCTAAAAAATAAGCAAGCTTAAAAAGCACCCATAGGTAGAAAATGCAGAAGGTACAAAACTTTTTGAGAGGCTAGCAAGAGGAAGGCATGCTTTGGGGACCTTCTCTAAGTGCTTCAATTAATATTCATTGCATGCTTCAGGAATCCAAAGTATTTTAGGTCCAACTGTGAATCCAAATTGAAAAGGGAGATTGTTCTTGTGCTGACCACAGGACCATCTGTCATCTAGGACTCTTTTCAGGATAGTCTTAGAAGACTTTACACCCAGTTTACCTTCTCTGAGACAGAAATTGGTTATAAATTCTGCCAGAATTTCAAGTAATTTGAAATTAACTAAAAAACCATAATTTAAATTATCTGTATTTATTTGAGACCATCAGTAATTCAATGCCAGCAGAGTGTTACTCAAGAGATTTTAAACAAACCAGTTGCTCAGAAGGAGAAATTGCAGAAAACACTCAATCCAAAGATATGTCAGATAAAATCTGTACAAAGAAATTTGACTCATGAATAAGTTTTTCTCGCAGTTTACATGTTAATTTTGTTTGCAAAATGGATCATTTTCTGAAGAATTCACAGAACTCACAGATAATGGATTTCATTTTATTTCTGTGGGATGGAGAAAAGTTCATTGTTGTATTAAAAGTCTCTTATGTTTCACAACTTTCAAAGAGCAATATAAGACAAATATAAACAAAGCCTGGAAAATCACTTCAGTGTAACGCATTGGCCACCTCTGCATCCTGGGGAAAACATATCTTTGACATAGTCCTTCACCAAACACTTTAGAGAGCATGTTGAGGAAATTAGAGTGCACTTATGCTGAAAGTTTGTAGTTGTTTTTCTACCCCAGTGTAGTTCTTAGGAGTCTGTAGTATAGAAGGGGCAAAATGTAAACCAATCTATTCCCTGGTGGCTTAGAGTCACGTGTGATTTCAGGTTGGTAGCACTTCTGGGACTGATGCGGTGTTTGCCAGTGTCTCAGGACATTTGTACCCTAAGACACATTTCTTAACATTAACATTTAAGATAAAAAGCAGTCACCTGAAGGGAAGAATGCTAATAGTTCTTCCAACATTTGGAGACATAAAGGACCACTCTATTTTAAGAATCAAAGCAAGAAAAAATTCCTCTTGTAATACATTAAAGACTGAAACTATTTTCAAGTGGTAGAGAAGATCCAGAAGGTCATAATACATACCAGACCTACAAAATTGGAAATACAAATTATTGAAATAGAATTGAAATCAACATTTTTTCCATCATGTCCTGAAGAATAAACAAGATCCAGGTAACAACATAGCATCTTGTTTCTGCATAAGCCCTTGTTGAAGCACTGACTTACCACTAGCTTCTCTGGGAAAAACTGAAGAAGTTCTGATAATTTAATCTGGTTTATGATTATGTCCAATCTTAATCAAAGTGTGAAATTCTTTTTAAAAAAGTCCTTTTCTGTTATTTGATCCTGCAACTGCTTAAAATAGCAGTAACAGAGATGCCCTGATGAAAACCCGGTGCTCTTTTTCAATTGCTGTCAATGGTCCAGGAATATGAAGACAGCCCAGTGAGACCAGAGCATTACAGAGTTTGCTCAGAGTGGTGTCAGTCACATTCACAACATGAGAAGATGCTTAATATTCTGACAAATACATCAGAGTTCAATTATCTTCTCACTTTCCAGGATCTGCTTGTCCTATTTCTAAAAGAAAAATTTTGCCTGGAAAGGCATTGGAGGACATCATTCCATGAAGACAGAGATGAAGGACAAAGTGAGAACAAGCTTGCAGAGTCCTCCTAAATAGGAATGTCTATGGTGCATCTGAACACAGAGTTCCTGTTCTCACAGCCCATGAACAAATTCTCACATTTACTCTTTTGATTTAATATTTAGAGGAATTAGAAAACAATAAAAGAAACACTGATCCATGCAAAATCAGTATTTATCTCAAGCAATACTGAATAGCCAGTGTGCTCTGCCAAACTACACACATACGTAAGGAAATGGTCACAATTTCTGCATATCCCATATTCAGGGAAAACTGAATAAATTCTCCATATTGCCAAATGCCACCAATATGTTTTTCAAGTGAAAAAGAAGATATGCTTGCAGAAAACCAAAGGTATGTCTGTATATTTACAAATTAATAATACTCTGATATTTGAAAGACAACTTTTTTTTGCTCAGCATATCAGGAGTGCTGGATTAGATGGTCTCTTCCAACCCAAAGCATTCTCTCTTTCTGTGAATTCAATTTTATTGCTCATTTGGATCTCATGTTTCTTGCCCCAAGAAACATCATTTCAAGAAGATCAATCTCACAGGTTTTTTAGTGCACAATGTGTTTTAGGAAACTAGGTTTGAGAAAATAAACTTTCTACAACTCTCTGTAGAACAAAACACTGAATAAATGTTAAATTGGAAAGTATTTTTGAACTGTCTTGGGTTTTTGCACATCTATATACTCATGTGCAAGAATATCTGTAGTTATAGTTACATAAGTGTTAAAATCACTTCTTTACAACTGCAACTCAGAATTAGAAAATGACTGAAATCAAAATCTTTATAATGGCTTAATTAAGCAAACTTCATTATTTGCAAGTAACTGACTGTGGTGGCACACCTGACTGCAATTGATAGACATTATTCTTATGAGTGATTACAACAGACCTATTTTCATACAGTGGAAAAAAGAGAGAGAGAAGCAGAAAAAAAATACTAGAATTATGTAAGTCACCACCCTTTCTTAGAGAGGTGCACACCAACTATTTCCAATCCCAAAACTATTAATGTGTTCTGCATTGATGTTTGCTCCAGCTAATAAAACCTTAGTTGGAGGAGAAGGAACCTCTTTTGGAAACAGAAGGGCTGTGAGGCTTCTGTTGGGCTTACCATATCATGTCCTTTATCACCCATCACGAAGTGTACAAACTATTAGCATGTGTTCTCCCAACAAGGTATTTTCGGATCCAAAGACTTTATCTCCGATCCTTAACTCAAGCCTGCAGGGTTTAACTGAATATGCCCAAACAGCATTCGTAAATTTAATCCCCTGAAATAGCAGCTCAGTCTTCTAAATGCTATGAAAGAAACACATTTTCCAAGAAGAAACTTCATTTGCAGTAAGATAGCTTTGCTTACTGCCAAACAAAAAATTAGAGGGGAAAAAACAGTCAGAAGAAAGAAAGAAAGCCTTTAACTTTTGTTCTTTCCAACTGTATGGCAAATCAATAGTCCTTCTGTGGAATTAATTTACTTTGTGCTCAGGTAGACAAAATTAAAATTTAATCAATACAAAAGAAAATTGTTTGACACATCCTGAGTGATGATGACCAATGAATTTGCTCTTCTTTCTCTTTTTTTTTTTTTTCTCACAGAATCATTATTTTATGCCCAAGAGCTAAAATAATCATACTAATAATAAATAGAAAGCTGTCCTACCCACACCAGAGCCCCGCCTGCCAGGCAGGGTTCAATGGCAGGGCAGCATTCTAAAAAAAAAAAAAAAAAATGAAAAAGAGAAAATGAATTAAGGAAAGGCCCCAGAGTACACCTTTTCCATGAGCACTCTTCTGATAAAATGTTATTTAATTACATTCTAGAAAAAAAGAGAGGCATATTTAGGAGCTAATGGCACCCTATTATTTACTGAAAGGTACACATAATTTTCCTGCAAGTACTAAAATAAAAAGAAAGCAACAGTTCTGAAAAAGACAATCCAAATCTTCCACCCTCACTCAGCCATTCAATTACTGAGCTACTTTGATATGAATTTCCCTTCAAATTTAAATTACTCTTCATTGCAGGAATCCATAGTCACCTTAACAGTCCTAGAAATGAATAAGTGCCTGTAACATGGACAATCCTCACACTTGGGCTACTATAAACCAAGAAAGATATCCAAAATCCCCTGGTACCCACATATTAGTATCATCTTAGCCACAAAAAGGTGAGGATTCAAATACAAAATAGTGGCATGATTGCTGTCATTGTGTCAAGCAATGTCATGTAAAAAAAGCATTCTTGTAGGTAAGTTATGGTTCAGTGAGAAGATAGGATGAGAGGTTACATATCTGTAAGATGACTCTATAAACATCTTCATCACTGAAAAGGGGAAAGGTATAATAGAAAATAAATATTTAAATTTTGGACAGGCTATATATGATACACAACAGCTGTAGTGGTAAATGACAACACATTTTAATCATATTTCTTTAATAGTGTTGGAAATCCTCAGCATATAAATCTACATGTATATAATATGTATAATTAATCATTAATAATTACTCTAATCATATTCAATCTATACAATACATACAGGGCACACACAAATACAAAATCATAAGTATTATATGCATATATGTACCATGTATATGTACCCATATGATATATATGTACCATGCACATGTATGTAGCACTCTCAGATTTTAGAATGGGATGGATCTAACCTCACCTAACTTCAGGTATCTATGAAGTAGTCCTCCACAACTCAGCTACTTACTCTTGGCCCCTTGTATAATCAACAGAGGGAAAGAGCAACTAGGAGCAACTGAGTCCTCTGTACTTAATTCCATTTCATACAGATGTGTAGTGAGGCAACAGTACTTCCAGAATTAGACTGGAGGAGTATTAATTCACAGCACTAGCCCTCACGCCTCCATGATTTCTCACCTTGCCTTTGTTTTCCAAGTTAAATTGTTGCTACAGAGCAATAAATTCAGAATCAAATACTGATCTACAGGAAGTTCATGAGTGTGACATTAGCTGTATTTTGTCTCTGCAGATCTAGCAAATTTACAGGTCTTTCTTCTATATGGAAAGTTTGAGGAACAGTTAAACACTAAAAACATTGACCAGATTCAGTACTTTGACTGACAAATAACACCACTATATGTGATAACATGATTTTTTTGTTTTGTTTTGTTTTGTTTTGTTTTGTTTTGTTTTGTTTATGCTGCACCGTATTTTTGTTGACTTGAGTGGAATTAACATGATTTTTGACCTTAATTTTAAAAAGTGTTTAGTCATTTTGGCACTTTTTTTATTTGTATAAAATTTTCCAGTTACTGCAGTCATAAAATCTCAAAGATACTTCCCATTTTTCTTCACAACCTTTTACAAGTCATTAAATGTTTCTCAAAGTAATTTCTTAAAATATGGCAAACCTCTGGGAAACTACTGTTTCAAAGATCATGGTAAGCAGTGTATCATTATGCAGAATTTCATCTCCCAGAATGCTGATTCTCTAGGATGATCAATAGCTGGTTCCTCCTGTATCTTCTTGCTATTTTGTTCAATTAAAAAAAATCCTTCAGTTTTTAGCATTTTTATACCCTTTTTTTTCCCATTGTTCACATTTGTAAAACTCTTTTAGTAGTCTTCTCTCCAGACAAAATTATTAAAATTGTTAGACAGGAAAGGCACTTGCTCCATGGATTTTAAATTTACTCTTAGAGCAGAAAGCTTTGAGTCTTTAGACTCTGTGTGGGTGTCCTGCTGAAGCATTCCAGCACAGATGCAGGAATTCACAGGGACACTACCTCATGTGATTGGGAATTCTCTGAGGTACTCTTACCTACCCAATACGGATCAGACACTCCAAAAGACCTGGGAAGTACATTCTGGGAAGTGGCAGTATCCTTGATCCACTGGCTGAACAAGGACCTAGCTCCTTTAAAGGACTGCAGTGCAATAGGAACCTCCTTCCCCACAGGAGAATTTAGCCTTCATAACACAACACAAAGCTGTAAGGCACCTGTATTTGTATAAACTACATAGATTCACATAGCAGAACTACTTAGAGGAGCTCTGTTTACAGCAAAGCAACCTGCAAATGAACACATAAGTAAAGATTATCTGTCACAATCCTATGCTCTCTACAGCTGAACAACCAGGAAGGAAACTACCCAATATATAAACTAAACCCATATATAATGGCTGAATGTCCATCTAGAAGAGCCACTGAGGGATTAGTCTGGAATTACTGCTCAAAAAAATTCAAGCAAAGCCAAGATAATGAAAAATGCATTTTTTTTGGTAAATAGAAACAGAAGGGGACAGAATAGAAAATTAGAGTTATTATTATTTAAAAAATATATAAACAACCCACACAAAGGAGCCTACTTAAGTCTACCATTAAAACATTTTGTAACGATTTTGTAGTTCTTCCATTCGTACAGAAGAAAATGATTCATCTTATTGAGAGGAAATTTGTTTAACAAGAGGTTTTATATTCAAGAAGAATTTAAAAAACTATGGGAAGAAACACTCCTCCTTGAGATCACTGCATCAGAGATTAGACATCAGGAGAGACATCCTCAAACAGGGATACTGGGACAACCCCTCCAAGTTGTCCAGTCTGAAATTCTTCAAGAAAAGTAAAGTCAAGTAATGTCAGCAGATTTCTCTCACCATCTTACAGAAATTATCCAAAAGTCAGCTCTAAGGAAGTATTCATCCTGTTTTGGTAATACCCAGGAACTCCCTTGAACCACAGCATGAAAACCACTGCATGCTCTTTATTCTGAAAAAGCCTGGTTCTTTTAGTATTTCATTCTAGATAGTAAGAGAGTTCAAAAATTTGAATTTTGTCAAATATCCACTTAAAATTATTGAAAGTAAACAATTTTTAAAATGTGTAAGTTTTTAAAACAAATTTAAAAATGTGTTTCTAAGCTCTCTTCTATGGGTGAGAGCTTAGAAACCCCAAGGTCATTAGAGAAGAAAATTCTTAAAGCACTACTGTCCCTAAAAGTTTGTAAGAAAGCTTTTTAACTCTGCAGACTGATTATGAAGCTCAAAGAGCCTGAGCTCGAGGAGTTCAGATAACAAAATTAAAAATACAGGAAAATTGATTTAGTCATTTATTTACGTAATCACAAGTAAATCTAGCTCACAGCAAATGGAAAATTGCAGAAGGTTTCTAATGAGCGAAGCTTTACTCTATTTATGTAGAGGAACATACGGTTCCAGAAAAACTGGAACAGGAAAAAATCTGACTGCTCTAATGATGGGGTTGTTAACACAATTGTTATTTAAGTGCTCTGGCATTTCCCTTTCTTCAATTTCCTAAAGCCTTGCCAAGTATTAACCATTTTCACTGCAATGCAGAGATCCTCCAGGCCATCACAGAATTGTCATAACTGCTAGGTCATCCTTTGTCTTCCTGCCAGTCCCTGCTTTGTCAACTACACATCTTCCAGATTGTTCAAAAAATTAGACAGCAGTTTGACAGACAGCAGCTTTGTTTGCAAAAGAATCCTAATTAAGCCTCAGAGAAACCTTTTTTCTGCACAGAAAGAAACATTCTGTGGAAAATAATATTGAACCATATAATCAAGTTCTTAATAACAACATCTCCTAACTTTTATAAAAGTAATACATTCTTTCCAACATCACTTTAGGTGTCATTATTTATATCTTGCCAAGTATTATTTTGCAAACAAAATGGTCATCACTACCTTAAAAAAATAAGCTGAAAAATACATTTAATACTCAGGTGCATAAAACCAGTTTTAAAATGTATAGAGATTTCCTGTATAGGGAAGTCAATATTTTAAGATGTGAGGAAACATGGATAGGTATTTTTAACTTGTGCAATCTCCTCTGTATTTAAGAGATGCTGTCTTTGCTGCTAGACTAAGAAAGTGGATTCTCCCCACTCTACATGGAGAGCACTAGTTCCTGGACACGAGTCTCTCTTCTCTCCAAGTGCTAAAGCCAGGGGCTAAATTCTGCATCACAGTCTATTTGGTGGGTTCCTCATGTCTAATCCTATGGTTCATATAGCCAGAGAAGTGACCATAAAATCCTAAAGGTTAATAGAGATATTTCATTCTATCTCACAGTTCTTCTTGCATAATTAGAAGATATGTGGTTGTACAAAAATGGAAAATACCAATATGTGGTAAAGTATCAAAGAAGGATTCACCAAGGCATGTTTCAGCTTCATTTGGGGTGTCATGTCCCTTTAAGAGGAAGCTAGTCCTACAAAATGTACCTGCTCTGTTGGTCTGAGGCAAAAGACTGAAACTGGTGATCTTAACCATAGCACTCCTCAGTATGAGTTAAAAACAATTGTTCACATTGCTCAGTACTACCAGAACTGTCCAGTACCAATAGTCAAAAACAAAACATGTTCATTTTATCTCACAGCCAGCAAACTGAAGAAATTTATCTCATGATTCAGTTTCACCTTTGCAGTTCAGCTCCAGGTAAATATTAATAATGGTCAAAACAGAGTAAAACACATATTGGCCATTGTATTAGAGTAGCTGAATGTGGGCTGTGTGCCAATATTGTTCTGCGAGTGTCCATTCCCATGGAAAGGTTTACTGAAGTAACAGTGACAACTGTAGAAAAAGTTCTTTAATATCACAACACAGAATAAATTTAAAGTCTGTCTCCAGCAAAGCAACTAGCAGCAAAGGAAGGTGAGGAAAAAGAAGGAAATTAAACTTAACTTGAGGCAGTAGACCTCTCCAAGCAAAGCCCCCCCCACACACATGAAACAGCTCAGGGAGATGAGAAGACAGCGTGCACTGATGGCATTGCAGGTTCTACAAATTATAGGCATGCAGGACCTCTCACCACAACATGACTAACTGTGCACTGCAAAGTGTATCCACACCAGGGATTCCCACAGATCTCTCGAAATACTTGTAAACACATAGACCACACCAGGTTGTGATATATGATATCAAAAGAGCAGCACCTTTGCTAACACCAGGGTATCCCCTGAAGAGGTGTTTGATGCAAGGCATTCCCACTTTATGCCAGTGGTATTAAAGCAGAGGTATTTGTGCTTTGCCCCTTTTGAGCCTCCAATGATCTCCTGTCTTTATCCCCCTGCCCCAAGAGGTTGCAGCAGCCCCAGGAAGACAGAACAGTGGTTGCTAGGAGAAGGACATGAGTTCTGTACTGAGCTTGCAAGACTGACTAAAACCACAGCAGAATTCTATCTGCAGCTTTCTTTTCACACCTGGCAAGGGAAATGGAAATTCAGTGGAAGGAAAGCTTTGGCACAAGCAGCTGAGAAGCACTAATGTCAACATTCCATGCTCCAACTCTGCAATCCCTTCTGCATGTTTACATTTAATATTATATTAGGAAAGGGACTTTGTCTTCACTCACAGTTCTCTCTGTACACTCTTATAAAACACTCCTGAACTGCAAAGGTATAAAACCCACTCACAATTAATAAAATAGTAATTTTCTTAGAACTACATTTTTGCACAAATGGCAGAACAATAGCTGAGGAACTTTCTCTGGTCTGTCAGGAGGGTCTGATGCATCTTAAAATAATAAACTATTTTTCTGTACTGGAGTAAGACATTGGTGAGAGGCCAAGCATATTTCACTCTCATTACAGTGGTATTTGGCACAGAAACACTCATGAAAACAATGTCAATATGTGAGAACTACAGGATTTTCTGATGATTAAAAAAGATGAAGAAAGGGATTCAAGAATTTCCAAGGAAGAAACTGGCAACAAAGAAACATTAACTGAAAAATAAAAATACATGGGAAAAGGAAATAGAAAAAGATAGAGAACACAGAAGAAGGAAATGGAAGATAAGAGCCCAAAACAAGTGAAATTCATCTCACTTAATATCAGGTGCTTACTTTACCTTACATGTCCACACTGGGCTGTCTATCTCCCCCCTACAGTCAAAGGAGAAGTGGCCATAATCCCACCAGTGCAGCCTAGGGTTTCTTCCACCTACCCAATGTGGGAGTCCCCTTTGGGATGAGAGAAACAACACAAAAATTTCACTCACAACAAGCCACCTCTGCACAGCTGAAAATGCAAGGCCTGTTCAGAGACCAGCACAGTATCCTATTGCTCATGTTAATGCAAAAGTTAATTCTGAAATGTTTTCTTTCTGTCCCAAGAACAGAGATGGAGATATCAGACTAGAATCAGCAAAATCATAGCTGACTAAGAGCAAACTCTTCGTCAATTATTCTTTGAAAAAAAAAATTCAAAATATGCCTGTTATTTTTTATAATTTCTCAGATGCCAAAAACATAATACATTTTTTTGGCATTTAAGAGCGGACTGAAGTGAAAAGAATGCAAAAATATAATGAATTAAAATCCACATCTCCTCCAAATAAACTGTTCTAAATCACTCTGACACTTTTCTTTCGTATTTAGGAATATATCTACATTGTGCAGTACATCTCTGTGCAAAGATATTTGGATTAGTTATAAACCTGTATGCCTGTGCAGCATAGTACCACACACTGCCAAGATGCTGGAAGCAGGAAAGATGAGCTATTGCTGCTCTCTGGCTAGGGTATACCCAAACAGAATTTATTAATCAACTCAAATGGAGCATTGTCTTAGAGCGGCTAACTTTCTTCAGGTTCCATATGAGATGGTTTAAATAAACTTGGGTTCATGAATTCATGAAGCATTGAGTATGGATCTTAACTTTCAATAAAATAAAATGGACTGTTATATCTTATTCTAACCATGTTTACTTCCTAATAGTGTAATATTACCATCCTTCCATTGCTGACTAGAAGATGCTCTTGCTGCAGCATGTGAATAACAACTGTATGATTATCCTCCAGATTAGAAAACATCTAATTCTAAATTGTTATTCTAATAAAGAAGGTCTCCTTTACTGAAGGAATCCCCCATCATCTATTTGCTGACAGATTATTATCCATCTGTGTCACCAAGAGGGCCAGGGAGGGCAGTATCTCTGAAAAAACCTGCTCAGTACAAGTTGGCAGTCAGCGTACCAATGATTTTCAACATTAAAAGCTGGGTGAAATTTAACATTTCAAGAATTTTCTCTCAAAAAAATAAAAAAAATCACCTTGTCTAAACCAGTATTATTGTTGGCAATTTCAACAAAACTGAAGATTTTTCTTTCCAGCTCCGGAGAGCCAAACCGAAAAAAAAAAAAAAAAAAAACCCAACAAAAAACAAAAAAACACCAAACAAGTTGGTTTTGAATGTTTGGAAGTGAAACTTTCTATTTCAAACAACTGTTTTAAACATATACTGTTCTGAAATAATCTATTTTTTTCTCAATAAAGTAAGAACTATGCATTTAGACAATATTTATTCAAAATATTTTTTTAATTCTCTAAAGCTATGTGATACTCAGAGTTTCCATAACAACTTGAATGGGAGATGAAATGTCAGCATTTCCCAAATACTGAAAACATTGTTTTTCAGTCCACTGAGTTTAGCACAGATAACTAAAATCACTTCTTTTCAAGAAAACATCTAGTCCTTTAAACAATAAGAATGATGATCCCCCACCACCTTGTAATTCCAAACAAACCAGGTCAGAAAAATTATTGTAAACAATTTTTAATGAGGTACAGAGAGCAGGAAAGACAGTCAGAACCAGAATGCCAAATGGCTGAGCCTCTTTTTATCTGTGCTAGCCAAAAGACCAAGGAATAGATTCGTTAGGAAGTGCTGCCCTTGTACCTCTGAATCATACAACAGATGTGATCAGAATAGAACTAACAAAAAGATATGCTGTTCCTCTTCCTGTTAAATCTGTTCCAAAAGTATCCATGAAGATTCTGGTGGTACGAAATACATATATTAGTAAAACTAAAATTTTCTTTCATGTATAAGATCAGAAGGGACTGCTAGAGTACTTGAGTTAAGTCTCCCATGGTCACAGACACTTGTCTGTTTTTGATAAGGCTCAGAAGAAACAACACATTCTACAACTTCAATTTCCTCATATAATTTTTAGACATGTTTTTTCCAGGGAAAAAAAAAACAAAACAAACAAAAAAACCAAAACCAAAACCAAAACCAAAACCAAAAAAAAACCACCAAAAAAAACAAAAACAAAAACAAAAACAAAAACAAAAAAACCAAAACAAAACAAAAAAACCACACCCCCCACAAAGAAACCACAGAAAACACACACAAAAACAAAACCAAAAAACCACAACCCACACCAGTGAAGCAACAGAGCAAACACACAAAAATACTGCAAAAATACTGACAAAGATAAAATAGAGATGATTTGCCCTTAATATATCTTAAACTTCCCTTTCTGAGTCCAACAAGGCAAGACAAACTTATAGCCCATAATAAAATGAGATTAAGAGGATCTGACAATTATTTTTTCATTTTCTACATCAAATAAGGTTGTCTTAAAGACTTTTGTGTGCCATTAAATAATTCCTGGAACATGAATAATCTCATGCAGCTTGTTCTACCCTCCCACTGCTAGACAGCTTGTAAGAAAAAGTTTGCTGACCAAGATCTTAAATTACAATCAGTATAAATTACTGCTGCCCTTAGGAGCTGATCTCCCCATTTTGAACTTAGACAGCTCTGGCAATGGCATGCAGAGGGTAAAATCACTTGTGTGCTATACTCCTGGTGCACATCATGAAGGGAGACAGAGGAAAAGCTCCTTCTCATGTGCTCTGGGCTGAGAAAATGGAGCTGAACTGCGAGCTCTATGCAGGCTTTAGATACAAGACACAGGTCACTTCTGTGACCTCTGTCAAACTGGCCACTCAAATCTATGGAGCCCCACTGTGAGATGGAAAATGGAACTTATCAGCTTAGAAAAATTTTATATATATATATATATAGGAATAAATAGGAAGAAATTTTATGAATATATGTTTCAAAACACCACTGGGAATAATCATAATCATCAATAGTGCCTTTGAACTGCTCATGCAGCAACACTGAAAGAAAACAAACAACAAATTGAAAAGAAAGGTAGCTGATTCATGTGAGAAAATCATTAAAAATATACCAAAGAGTTCACTGCTTCCTTGAAGCAGATTTTTGCAGCAATTTGATATTAACCCATTTTAATTTTTGGTTATGAAGCTATTTTTCAGAAAATGTACAGAAATATACATTACAGAATCTTCCTTTCCAACTGAAAATACTGGCTGTGAGTGAATACAAACCTTTTGTTCTCCAAGTTAACATCATTTAACCCTAGTATGTTGAAATAAAAAGTGGCATTGCCACCTGATAAGCAGTGTGAATAAAGGGTGTGTTCCAGCTGTCAGAAAAAGGAGCAGCACAGTGTATTCATAAAATCCCTTCATCCAGAGCCAGGCTCTGACTACTGAGTGAGACTCTGAAAGTAACTCTAATACAGTGAATCTGGGAACTTAAATATAGTTCATTGTCTTTTCTTGTTAAAAGTACAAGGAGTCAGCTCCATCTGCTGAAAATGAAGGGCTTACTGTCTGCATTTGCATGATTTTTCATGCATGTTGCGCCACTACATTCTGAAACAGCAACAGGTTCACATGCTTCAATAAATCAAAATAAAGAGAAAAAAAAATTGTTCAGTGATATAATCAAGAATACAGTGTCAAAGTTTTAGAAGCACTCAGGAGCAGCATATTCTGAGGCTGCTAAAACCAAAGGCGAACCAGCTAGCAGGTGAGAAAGTAGACTTCCTCACCACTCCTAAAAAAAAAAAAAAAAAAAAAAAAAAAAAAGGTATTATCCCAGCACTGAAGCTGTTAAATATATTCAAAGGAATTCTTTACAGAATTCCAGTTAGACAAAAAATACGTCCCTATATAATCTTTACAAAGGTTTCCTTTGTATAATTACTTTTTTTTACAAGGAAAGATTTTTCTTCATGCCAAAATGTTTTCGCACGTAAGCATTTTTAGAACTGAATTCTTAAACCTAGGGCAGAAACAATTATGTAACCAGACAATTTTATAGTAAAAAATTGACTTTAATATGCAAAGACAGTACCTGACATTCCATTAAAAGTGGTCAAAAAATATGAAGTGTCTTCAGGGAAACCATTTTCCATAGAAAATATATTCTTACTTCTCTTCAAAATTCTTTATAAATCTCTCCTTGATTTTTTAAGTCTTCAAAAATTGATTATGCTTTATGTTTTCATGAATGTTGACATTTTTGCAGGGAAAAAAACTCTTCAATTAAGATGGATTCTCATTTTCTCATATATATTGAAAGTAACCACTATTTTGTTTGTAAAGTGTGGTCTCAATCTACAATAATTTATCTTTATCATCCAGAAGTGCTTGAAAATACAAGACACCATCCGTCTTGATTTCAAACTGGCAGAAAATTTAACACGCACACAGTAAGCTTCAGCAAACAAACGATACTTCATTACTACCAATTTTATAGTGGATGTTGCTACTTCTTTTAAATACCTTAATTTTGTTAATAGCTAAAGTTAACAGTCCACTTAGAACATTGAATTAAAAACAAAGAAGCAAACAAACAAACAAACAAACAAACAAACCCTTATGCCACATTTACTTAAATATAATAACCAGTAGGTAAATACTTGATTTTCTGTAGTTGACTGGCCATCTCACTCTTTGACTACATTGAGATTTGTAGATATGTATATCCACAAATGTCTCCTGGGCTTTGTCATCCTAAAGAGAAGATAATTTTTCACACCCTTCTTGTAGTTGTCATATATTCTTTCTTTCCAATACATCACACATTATTTCTTCCATTGTGGGGAAGCAGGTTTAAAAAGCACAAGCAGACATGTAATGAGGGAGCTGATTTTTAGTCTATGACTACCAATTGATCCATACAGGAAAATAAATTTACTTCTGTCTTAGCTGTACCTCATTCAAATTGCTAGCACTTGAATGACAATCCTAAGTGACACCTAGTCAATCATTCAGCATCTTATGTCAAACAAGATACTTTCACTCAGCTGGATATCTTCCATGAGAAAAAACAGGACATCAAGAGATGTGCAGAAGATCTTAATTTTCCACTAAATAAAGGGACATCAATAGAAATCTCTTCACAAAGAGGGTGGTTAAGCACTGAAAGGGGCTATCTGGGTAAGTGGTGGAGCTACCATCCCTGGAGATGTTCAAGAAATGACTGGACTTAGTGTCATGGTCTAGTTGACAAGATGGTGGCCAAGTAAATGTTGAACTCAAAGATCTCAGAGGTCTTTTCCAGACTCAAAGATACTGTGAAAATTACTGCAACAAAACTCCAGCTCCATTAACTCCTGGAAGAACCTCCAGAACTTTCAGGAAGCTACGAGGAGGAAATTGGGCAGAAAAGGTCTCTCTGCTCCCTGTTTAGTCCCCTCAGACCATTGCAGCCACCATACAATGCACTGCCTTCTACATCTTCCCTGCAAACTTCAAGCATAATAGCACCTAATCCCATCCTGACCTGGAGCAGGGTCAGTTTAACCTTGCAGTCAGCAATCTCAGAGGCAGACAATATGCCTAAAATTATCACAACTGGTACAAAAACAATGGTTTTGCAAAACTGATACAAGTACGATGCAACTTCACTTACCATATCATAAACTGAAATGCAGACAAGAAAAAAACTTATTTTTGAAGACCACAAGGGTTTCAGTAATTACTTTTTAACCACAGTTATACAACCTTTCACAATGATCAGGGATCTGCAACAACAGTCATTGCCAAGACAGGGAGCATTGAGAATACCTGGTTACTTTAAACAAGACAGCCCATTGCCTTGTCAAATGTACATGGCGTAGCAATACACCACCATCATCTCTGTTGCTTAAACAGAAAAAACCCCCACTGTGCTTCATAAGCATCTGGACTTTCAGGAGTTTTGTAAATAAAATTCCCTTAAATTTAATGGGAATAAACTTTCTCTAGTGTGCTCCCTATTTTAACTGCTTTATGAGGAATGTTGACAGGTGCTTCTCATTTTAACTCAAGTATATATGAAAGCATCAGGCCAGAAAATGAGGTTCTACTTCACAACCATAAAGACTTAAGAAATCACATTCTAAAAGCATTTGAAAAATACATATGTGAGTGCAACATAATCCTCCTAAGAGTCTGAATAATTTGAAAGCTTTATCTTTGTATATAGTTGCAAGGTCACATAGCAGGGGTAACATTTAGGAAATAAATTGAAAATTTCCAAGAAACTGAAATTTTTAAAATGTTACTGCACTTTCACCTGAAATTAATTACACAGTGCCCAAACAAGCAGATGCATTCCAGTTCCTGAATAGGAATATCCTGTTCAGGACATTCCCAGGAATAAAAAGCCAAGCTGTCTTTTTATCTTCCACCAGATGCAGATCAGAACATCTAATTATCAACTTGAAGCTGCCTGCTTAGAGATGATATTTCAGTTACAAAAGAAGTTTTTATTTGCTTTCTCTATTTCATTGCTTCAAAAGTGATTTACAAGTGCGGTAGAACATTAAGTCTTGTTCACAGGAACACCTCTATGTTGAATCATAGTAGCATTTGCTAAATAATACCAGAAAATACTAGTTTTCTAAAAGTGGAAATATGAAAATAGCAGCTGTGTTTCTTGTTCATTATAATCCTTTCATTACATTATTTATCACAATTGATTCTACCTCTTCACAAATTTATATACTACATGTTAGTAGAAAGAACAAATTAGAAATGCAAATAATCTATATGTTAGCTTTGCCATTTGCTTTATCTACAGTGTTGCAGATTCCCTTCTGGCTCCTAATTGATTTCATAATTTGCTTGGATGTGCAAGAAACTGACTCCACAATGAGCTCCTGCAAGTCTGTATTTCCATACAGTTTATCTGAAGTACTAAAAATTAAGTCAAAGGTATTCAAGAAAAATCCTGCAGTGTACAGACAGCAGAGTTTAAAACATGTTGGCAGAGTAATGGCAAAACAACTTTTCATTTCATCTATGATTCAATTTTTGACTGTGGTAGAATAACCTGCATCTCATAACCTAACTGAGCAGGATCATACTTCTCTCTCTTCTGTTGTGACTCACTCACTAAATTTCAAATGTAACTTCAGTGTATTTCTAGATTCCTAGGCTCCCCATTAGACTGTTCTTTTAGCAGCTTTCCCATAATTTCCTTTTCTTTCAGAAAAAGAAGCAGAACTGTTTGGCAGTGGAGGCCAGATCTCTGGCACCATTTTGTTAGTGAGCAGTCAGCTGTCTCTAACATAAGGGACAGCACTGTAAAAGAAGGCTTGGAAGATGCAAAGACAGCAACCTATAAGAAAGCATGGGCTGAGATACTAAGGAAAGACCATACAATGTAGTTTCAGAATTTTAGCACATTGAAGATGTAACACAGGCCATTATTCTTTCCTTTTAAATTACCTTCACAGCAACCCCACCCCTGTGGTCATTGAAAAAGCTTAGCATTTTTTGCATGAGAAACCATTTCCTCCCATCTGTTTCAAATTTGTTTCTCATTAATTTCCATTTCTGCTTACTTGTCATATTTAAATTGGGCCATCATTATAAATTAAGATGGAACAGATTCAGCAATTAGTGGGCCACAAAGAAACTGCCTTATACATATTAGTTTCAAAGGTTTTTTGACAACATTCTTCTATAAATTCTCACTATGATGGTTTGACCTGTTTGTATTAGATGCAAACTTGAATTTCCTCAGAATCTAAAGCCAGGTCCTCATCACTTCTAAATTTCAGCAATATTTTTCCTTTAGTAATAGACCAAATTGGGAATCCAGAACTGCATTTCGGATTTGGCCTGTAAATCTCAGGCTACTTGTTCTAGCTGTCCGGTCTGACCCTAAAATATGTGATTCTCACACAGTAGTACTGAAGTGGACTTAGACATTTTTTCACATATATGTTTTATGTGCCTCAGAGCACAGTAAAATTTTACTTATTTAAAGCATTTAATTTACAGCAGACACTTCAAGCATATTTTGCTGTTCCTGACCACAACTGCCTTCTTTTATTTTCAACTTGCCCCCATTTCATTCAGTGTTTTAAATCTTGTCTTCTTGCTCATTCAAAATCAAAAGTTTTCACTACCATTTCATCACTGTGTCTCTTGTATTAGTCCAGGAGAGAAGGTATCAAAACCAAAAAAGAAGGCCGTAGTAACTATCATTAAAGCATACAACTAAATATATTAATATCTATGTACTATATTGATATAACTGGGTATCTCAAACTTATAAACATTGTACGTTGAGTTATCTAACTACAGATGTTTTTAGAGGTAGACCATTATCATTACTACACTGTTAATGTTCGGAAAATTGGATCAAAAAGATCCTTTGTGTGCAATTCCTTTTCTTAAACTGAAAGTTGTATAACCACCTTTCCTAATATTTTACTGAATACAATCTAATTCTCAAGATATTTCCCCTACAGTTGCTTTAAAACATAAATCCTATGAGGAGTGGCTGAGGGAGCAGGGGTTGTTTAGACTGAAAAAAGGAGGTTTAGGGGAGACTTTATTTCTCTATCTACTACTTACCATTTTCCATGAAGCTAACTCTCACAATCTACTCCTGGAAAAGTACGCAAGCAGATTACCCATCTCTGCGCTCAGGGATATTTCCTAATTGATTCAAATTCTTTGGAATGCATTCAAGAACATAAGCCTTGTGAAGGTATCCTATCCTAAATTTGCTGATTCTAGTAAATCTGGAGGAGTTTCTGTCTCCCTCAAAGACAGGCCATGCAGAGACACCTCTAAAAATTAAAGGGATAGGCAATCACCAGCTGTATGAATTTTAACAGAGGCAACCTCCAGATTCTGCACTTGGGACTGTGCAGTTCTGGATGTATGGACAGACTGGGAAAGGAGAGGCTGGAGAGCAGCACTGCAGAAAGGGATTTGAGGTTCCTGGTCAATGGCAGGTTGAACATGAGTCAGCAGTGCCCTGGCAGCCAGGAGGGCTCCTGTGTCCTGGGGTACATCAGGCACAGCATCACAGCCAGGCAAGGGAGGGGATTGTCCTGCTCTGCTCTGCACTGGGGCAGCCTCACCTCCAGTGCTGGGGGCACTTTTGGGTGCCACAATACAAAAAAGACATTGAGCTGTTAGGGAGGGTCCAAAGGAGGGCCATGAGGATGGTGAAGGGCCTTGAGGAGAAGCTGTGTGAGGAGTGGCTGAGGTCACTGGGTCTGTTCAGCCTGGAGGACACTGAGGGGAGACCTCACTGCAGTTACAGCTTCCCTGTGAGGGGAAGAGGAGGGGCAGGCACTGATCTGTCCTCTGTGGTGACAGAGGACATGAGGGAGTGGCCTGAAGTTTTGTCAGAGGAGGTTTAGGTTGGATATTTGAAGAAGGTTCTCCAACCAGATGTCAGTTGATCACTGGAACAGGCTCCGTAGGGAAGTGGTCGCAGCACCAGCCTGACAGAGTTCAAGATGATTTTGGACAGTGCTCTTGGGAACCTGGTGTGACTCTTGGAGCTGTCCTGTTTAGAACCATCACTTTGAATTTTGATGATGGTTGTGGATTCTTTCCAATTCACAATAATCTTTTATTCTATGATTGATTGATATGTCCAGCCCCATAGACACTGCGATATCCAGTCTATGATGTACTAAAGACACCTTGATACCAAAATACACAACACAGAAAAAGGATAAGTTTTTTAGCCATGGATAAATTAAAAACCATCCCAGTCATGGTTCCATTGGATGACTGAAGACAGCTGGGAATATAAGCACACTGCTTATTTTGGTTATATATAATAACCAAACAACATTAACAGACCTAAAATTTTACTCTATGAAGCTGACCATGCTGGGCAGTTTTTCTTATTCACACATTTAAAAAGTTAAAGGGATTGTCACTTGTGGACAGAGCCAAAGATATCTTAGTCAGGATCCATTATGTGTACAAACAGTAGAGCTGCATTACAATCACTTTGCAGTTCTGTTTATTCATTTTGGCTTAGAAACCGTTCTTGTTTATAGAAAGTCTGTGTCCATACTAGTTTAAAGAGCTACAGAGGTTTGATACACAAGCTTGAAGAGAATGCAATTCTCACACACAACAAAATGTGTAAGATCCTGGGTCGTCTCCTCAAGAAGGGAAATACCTTCGTGCAGAAGGGAAATACCCCCAAAGACAATGCAGCAGAGCACTAGCCTGGCACAAGACAGTGTGACAGGCTGTTCTGTGTACGAGAGAACTAACTTGGTTCAAGGCTTTGCTCATTTTCTCTGCATGAACATGATGGGTTTTAGGGTACCTCAGACCACTGCCAGCCAGTGTTCCTATAAGCATAAAGCTGCCATTGTTCAGAACTCACATATATCTAACCATAAGTATATTTCAGGGTGCTGATACTGTATAAAAATTTAATTTATGAGCAAACATCTAGATTATCAGAACAGTAATCCAACTCTATTTAAAACACTTAATTACTTTTTAAAATTCCTGTGAATATTTAAAAATTGATCAGTATAATAACTGCCATGTAGTGATCATCAGAAAACTAGCTGTGGCAAAACACAGATCAGTAACTGCCTGAAACACAGTAATTTCCTCTTATGGCTTTAAAGCTGTAATACTGTTAAATGTCTAAAGTTCAGGAAGATATGGAGAAGTTCAGTTTCAGCCTCACCCAGAAAAACAAAAAAAGGAAGCTGCTGTTAACTGGAATTAAAACATTTAATCTTCAATTATTCCCTTTTTATGTCTTTTGAAAAAAAGATGACACCCATGTAGCTGGTTTTCTGCAAATAACAGATTTTCCAGTTATTTAGTATAATAAAAATCTCCTATCAGATTTCTGCCTTAAAAAACCAGTTATCCTCATATATGTATATGCTTATACCTGTTCAGAAATCAGTATGTGTGAGTAGAGTGCTGCAGCCTGAAAGGAGAATGAACTTTAGCCAAATACACAAAAAATAAAAGGAAAGTCACTTTCATAAAGTTACCTGCAACTATCTTTTTTGACATGAGATGCATACCGGAACAGAATTTGATCATTTTTCCTCACTAAAAAAGGAATTCGACCATTTTTCCTCACTGCTTGGAACACAGAGACCTTCCTCAACAACTAGAAGAATAGCTTGATGTCTTGCAGCAAATAGTGACTACACGTGCCTGGGAAACAAAATCACTTTGCCTAAATTACCTCACCGATGGCTTCAATTGCAGTTACCAAGAACATCTCAGAAAATGTTAGACCAGTGCGAAGTCTAACAATTACTGAAATTGCTGAAATTACTACATTTTTCATTATGGCTCCCTCAATCTACTGGTAAGCAGCACCCAGCCTAGGAGGACTAAAATTACTTCAAGAAATCTTAATAGGATACCTTAGTCTCATGCATAGACTCTGACGATCTTCAATAAAATATGTAACTGAAGACATCTAAAAGCTGTTGTTTATCTTTTACTAAACAGCTCCCCTGAACTCATCATCAATACTTCTGACTACAAATGTAAGATGCAAAGAAATACAGGAAAATAAAAGCACATACCTTTTTAAAAATAAAGCAATGTTTAAATATGTCTAGTTGGATAAATTTTCAAAGCAATGAAGAGGTTGGAAAAATCCAGTGCTTCATGAAAACATTTTTTATCTCCAGTCCTTAAGGAATCCTGCAGCACTAAATTGTCAGAGGAGATGTCTTTGCCACCTAGAGCTAACAGCAGTGTCATATCTAGCCACAGCATTCAAGACTACAGCTCTCCTAATTAATAGTGACTATTTAACCTAAACCTAGCAGCACCCAGACAGATTTCAGCAATATCCACAAGGTTAAACACACTTGTGTTCTGGTACTGTAGTATGCCCTCTTTCCAAGAGAGGAAACAGAGGTGACTGGAAAATGTAAATCGAAAGTGGGTTTATGGACTTATCCTGCAGAGACTGGCTGTAAGTGGCCCACAAGCCCCAAGATACATTTACCTAACAGAATAATATTTTCAAAATCTCACTGTCAAGACACAGCACCATTTGTCTACTGCCCAAATCTTTCTTCCAGAACGTATCTTCCTCTCCTACTTGGTCCCTCGCAATCCCTGCTAAGATCTCATTCCTTGTGAACATCTCTTCCCAAGGGGATCCTATTCTTATCTTATCATCTCTTACCATGAAACAGAAAAAAACCAGTTGATTCTTGGAATATTTCTTAAGCAGGAATCAAATCCATCTGTTTGAATAAATTGACCAAATAAGAATGCTTTGTTTGTCCATGCTACATCACAAAGAGCTGTGATGAAGAGGGGAAACGTTCTTTCCTTTTCAAACTTTGACAAAAACCTCCGAGTGTCAGTGCAGCTATCATTCAGTGGTGATGGGATAACCCATCAAAGTCTTTTGAACAGAAGTTAAATAAAATACTCCAGTCACTTCTCTCAGAAATAGTGACCTAGTTCTGCTACCTACATTATGGCTACCTACATAATTTTCCTTTCAAGACTGAAATTACCCCTGCACAAATATTTCTGTGACAGAAAAATTGTTGTCAACTTCAGAGTCAGGCAGAAATCCTGAATAAAAAAATATCTTTATTAAATCAGAGAATTATAAGAAACTATTTACAGGAATCATTTGCTGCTGATACACTACACATTAATTAGCTATCCATTGGACTTCAAAATAAGTGTCCAACTTATTCATAGGTGATCACAACATGTAGAAAGAAAATTAAAACAGGGAGACCCAAAAGAGTTGCCATGTTAGTTCTCATTTCCAATTTTGCCAAGAGGGAGTGCTCTAATTTCTCTTACACTTGATTGATGAAACTATAAAAAAATGCTATAGAAAACTCTAGAAACACTTAACTTCAGAAAAAGAAGCAAAGTTTTGTTGTTTGGGTTTGTTAGGGTTTTTCTTGCTGGGTGGATTTGTTTTATAGTTCTTTTAAGTTTTAGCATGTCACCTTACCCCCAGTTTGCAGAATGTTATTTCCTTCCTGCTCCGATTGTTATTGTTCACATTAGAGAACTCACCAGGAGCTCTGGCCAGCACTAAAGTGGTATTGCTGCCTTGCAATCTGGTGTTGAAGAGCAAGTACAGGATAATAAAAATACAGTGCTGCTCCAGAGATTTTACTTTGCTCCAAGTAAATTGCTCCAAGTTATAAATGGGATATTATACAGTAATAATATAGTATAGCAATTGTATTATCTTCATTTCGTCTGTAGTGACCACAGGCAGGCTCCCTTCCTTTTCCTCCCTGTGGTCCATCTCATAGGTCCACATGGAGAGATGCAGTAATCAGCAGTTTACCTTCCACAGGAATTGGTAGGAGCTGGGGGACAATCATTTGCCAGGTCAAAAAACAAGACCACAGCACAGCTTAGAATCAGACCCATATCACCTATGCCACAGTTCTGTACTTCTGTGCCTTCAGCAATCACCAAGTTTCCTCTTCATAAACAGATGGATGCAAGTCTTCTGAAACACAGTTGTTAATTCAGGAATGAGTACTTATATCAACAGAGCATTTAAAATACAAATGTTGAATGAGTATTTTAAGGAAATACACTGACAAAAAATGAGATGGTGTTCAGTTTTGTACTATTTCAATTTCTACATTTTGCTCTTTCACCTACAGAAAATGCAGGAGGAAGAAGATGCATTTGGAATGCACAAAACCACTCAGCTACCCCTCTATGCTTCATTAAGAAAAGATTTCCTTTGTCATTTACACTGGCAAAAATCTGCACGAGAGTATTTTACTATGGTGACAGGGAGCTAGATGAAGAAAAACTTGCATGTTTTTAGTGTAACATGCATTCTTCAGATTTATCACATCAACCTCTTAGAACACTACAGAAAGCAAATTGGAACTAGCTAGTTTTGTACTGTGCCAAAACTGCATTGTGGCTAATTGACTGTCCACAATGAACTTTTCTTCATCCCTGGAAATAATCTTGATACTTAAGGTAGGAATACAATTGTCATCATTATTTTGATCTTAAACCTTAATAAATTTTGACCTTCAGACAAAGAATCTTTTTTCTCTGGTAGATAATATATACACTTATAATTTTCTCATAGTTCTACATCACAAGTAGCTTCATTTTCTGGCCATTCTTTCTTTTAATGAGACACTCCTAATTATTGATATCCTAACTGGCCATCTCAATATTGTCTGAAGACATTCCACAAATCCAGGACTGCTTGGGAAACCTCTATCTTTCTTTATAAAAACTGATTACTGTAAAGTTTGAATTATCCCTTAGAGTCTCAGCTGCACATGGCTAATGGACATCCACTCCCGTGGTAAATGCAAATATCCAGTCAGGCAGGCATGAATGGCTGATAAATGGATAACCAAAAGCACATTTTACTTGCTCAGTTCTTCATTCTTCTACATGCTCTAAGTTAATATTTTCAAAGCAGCTTAATAAAGCATCTCAAATATCAAAAGGGCAAAATGCCAGATAATGATGCCAAAATTTTATTTATTCCCAAATATTTGGGTTTTAAATCAGTCATATATTTTGTTGGGACTGATAAATCTAAAGTTTCCTCTGGAAACAAACAGACAATTTGTTAGGAAGTGAAAGTGTCCCTTTGCATTCTTTGTCTTCCAAAGTCATAAATATCAATAAACTACATGTTCTTAAAATTGCTTCTGATTTTTTCTGTCAGAAATTGCTGAAATTCTGACATGTTCTGTCAGAAATTGCTTCTGACAAAACAGAGAGAAGAAGAAACTGCATAGCCATCCCAACTGCAACAGCACTAGTGCTCTTGACATCAATTAAAAAATAATAATACTAAAGCATGTCCATCCTAGCAGGGTTCCACCAGAGACAGAGACAAGGAAATATTTATGAACATAAATATCTCATGAACATCAGGTCTATTTAGTGTTCATATCCTTTCATTATGCAAAGTGGAAAAGCAATACTGAAAACAGACAAACTTAACATCTCTGAATTCACCATTCATGCAGGGGCTGCATGTTGTACATAATTATTTTATTTTTAAATTGCTGTGATCAGAGTTCCAAATACAGCAATGAATATTGCACAAGTAAATCTTGATTCTATATTAAGTTCCTGTAATGCCAATTAGGAAGTATGAAGTTTCTGCATGAAACCCTTGGTTTCATAATCAGGATCCTCATACCAAGACACTTTGATGACCCAGTATCTTATTACTGTATGTGTGAAAAAGAATTAAAAGTCTCTTCAGCCCAAGGTATTCAGATTTGCAGTGAGTGCATTAAAATAAATGAAACCTAACAGTTTGTATGAGCTCATCCAAAAGACAGATCCTTAAAGTAAGGAAAACTGGTAGAAGAAAAGCATGCAATTTCACTTTTGTGTTGCTATTTCTGTTGTCAGCTGGCACAAAGAAGTGGAAGTCTCTCAAACAAGAATTTTGCCAGAACATTTAGCCAAGTACAACCCAGCGAACATTTTCCAGACTCAGTCTTCTGTGATAAGTTGAAAGGATCAAAATGTTCTTTATAGTTATATTAGATTAAGTAATTTACCATACTCACAGCTGATGTGCCACATCTTATGCTAAACTTAAACATCTATGAAGAGGAAGCTCCCATACAGCTCATGTGTTGGTTCAGCATTCAAACTGTTCCTTATTCCAAAATCAGAGAAATCACGTAAAAGTGAACTATACTCAAATTGCATGAAAGCCTTCTGTATTTTAAGCATGATCTTACAAAGCAGGCAGATTTTAGCTAATCCCCTCTTAAAAGCCTCTTTTGGTGTTAAATCTATAATATTGTAATGTAATCACATCTAAAATTGATATTCAACCTTAAATTCCTTCAGAGCAAACCCACCAGTTTCCTTCTACCCAGCTCTTAACTGATAGTCAGAATGGTTGATTGCTGTTAACTTTAGTAGAGAACTGCTTGTACTTGAAAAATATTCTCTTCCATATAAATCTTATCTCCTCCAGTTTAAACTACACTTCTTGCATTGTCTTTCATAAAATTATCAGTTTTGCATCTTGGTTGTTCTTCTGATCATTCTCTAATCTATATACTTTTTATGAGTGGTGTCAAAAAGCCACACAACTACAGCTGAAGCTTCTCAATCATCAAGCCCAAGACTTTTCATTCAGATTTTAAATACTACATCTGTTAGTACTACTCAAATAATCTCTTTTTTTTGTTCCCAACTGCATGACATCAGTTTGTCTTTATATACAGTCTACTGTAAAAGATTCTTTCCTCCACTGTAACTTGATATTACCAATCTATATATACTCACAAGCACCATTCACCAGCATTTGCAAAAATTATCCATTGATTGATTGTCACTGCTTTTGAGACAGTCTCATGGGAGTTTGCTTTTTCCTTTTTCTTTATTGCTACAATACAATTTCCAAATTGAAAGAAATAAAAAATAGCCAACTTATCTGTAGTAATGAATAAACACAGTTAGGGCATATCTTGATACATACAACAAGATAATGCAAGGTCAGAAAGGCAAAGTCATAGGTCATTTTATATAGTGCTGGCAATAGCCCTGCTTGGAGCAGAAGGTCCAAGTTGGAAGTCCCTGCCTATATGGGATGCTTTTATGGGTCTCTTAAATAACTATGAAAGGTAGTTTGTAGGTAATTTTTAACAGATTCTTGGGAAGAGTGAAGTTGTCTGCCATTTTAGCTAGCACATCTGATATGCACTGATAAATACTGTTCACAAATTTGCTGTATTTATTGTAATGGCATAGCTCAGGGCTTGGCATTGAGATCAGTGCTATTTATCATCTTTGTCAGCGATATGGACAACAGAATCAACCCCACTCTCAGCAATGTTTCCAACAGCACCAAGTTGTGTGGTGCTGACAACACACTGCAGAGACAGGATGGCATCCAGAGGGACCTTTACAACTTGGAAGGTAGATCTTTGCAAACCACATTCAAATGCAAGGTCCTGTACCAGGACAATCCCAGATGTAAATACGGGCTGAGTAGGGAATAGATCAAGAACAGCCCTGGGTAGAAGAATTTTGCAGTATTGGTGGGCAAGTAATTCAGCATGAGCCAGCAATGCACACAGTAGCCCAGAAATCCAACCATATCCTGGGCTGTATGAAAAGCAGCATGGCCAGCAGAGGGAGGGAGGAGATTCTGCCCTTCTGCTTGGCCCTTGTGAGACCCCACTTTGAGTGCTACATCCAGCTCTGTGGCCTCTAGTATAAGAAGAATGTGGACCTCTTAGAATGAGTCCAGAGGTGGGTCATGAAGATGATCAGAGAGCTAGAACATCCCTCTAATGAAAACAGCCTGAGGGATTGGGGTTGTTAAACGTGGAGAAAAAAAGGCTCCAGGAAGACCTTATAGCACCTTCCTTGAAGGAAGCTACAGGAGAGCTAGAGAGAGAATTCTGCAAGGGCATACAGTGACAAGATGAGAGGAATGGCTTAAAACTGAAAGAGGGTGGGTTTAGGTTAGATTTTAGGAAGAAATTTTTAGCTGTGACAATGATAAAGTACTGGAACAGGTTGTTCAGAAGAATTGTGGCTACCTTATTCTTGGAAGTATTCAAGGTCAAGTTGAATGGGGCAACCTGGTTTGGTGTAAAATGTTCTTGCCTATGCCAGGAGAGTTGGAACTAGATGATTTTTAAAGTCTCTACCAACTCAAACCACTCTTTGATTCTCTGATTCTATATTGAGAACCCCAAATAGTGCAAGACATCCACCCCACACACAGCATGCTGTGCAGACCCTGTCTCTAAAAGAGATTCCTATAATTTGGATCATTCGAACTATTATAGGATTTTCTTATAGGGAATAATATTCACCATCTTATATTCACCCCTCCTATTGTCAAGCAGGAAGACTGTTCACATGAGAACTTGCTGCACTGTTAGATACAGACAGGGACACACAAGTGATGTAATCACTAGTACCCAGTGGCAACTGTCTGCAGATTTCTCCATTTCAGTGAGCCATCCTGAAGCCAGGGAAGTTGTGCAACTCAGCACAGCCCTGAAGGCCCAGATGTGCATTCAGCACCGTGCACCTGCTCAGGGTAACTCTTACATGGATCATCTCCTCCTCAATATGCAATGGTCTTCTGGCCTGGCTTTGGTTAGTATACAGGCCAGATATTACAGGGTGCAATTATGGCAAAAATATTATTTTGTTTCCTGTGGGTCTCAAAAGAAAGGTGTTGCAACAATGACCTTATAAGCCTGTAAAATTGTCTTCATTTCTTCTCAGTAACATCTAAGGGAATCCTGACTCCTTTCCTAAACATTCTGCTACACTCTGCAGAGAGAAAAATGATTTGGGGTTTTATGATTCAAATTATAAATATTATTAAACCACAAAAAAAGAACAAGAAATGCTATTTGACCAACCTACAATTATATCTGAAATTAAACTGTTGATAGTTAATTTCCCTAACTGCAATTTAAAAATGCTTGAACTTAGTCATAATGGGAATTTGAAGGTGAACCATCCTGCCTGCCTTTCTTAGAATCCACATCCAGCCTATCATCGCAGAGCCTGAAGCACTATGGCTGAAACTGCAAGTGTGCTTTGGATTGGGCAGGGAAGCTGTTTCAAAGTAAATCCCCACTGTCTCCACACACCAGGCCAGACCACAGAGCAGCCTGGGTGCACACAGAGTAGCTTCCTCTTGGAGAAAGCAAACACAGAATTTCCACTCCATGTGCATACTCAAGTGCTCAGACCCCTTTTTAGGTGCTTGAAGGTTTCCAGCACTTCATCCCTCCCAATGATGTGCCAGTCAATGTGCATAGCATTTTTTCCCTAGGAAATCACTTAGATAAAGGCCTCCTCTATTTAAGAAATTGAAGAGACCTCCATTACGTGCTTGACACAGATCTGTTTGGCTAGATTTCATCTTTGTGGCAAACACTGATTGATTAAAAATGTCCACAAGTGAAAACACACCGTGTGTGCTCTAGCTAATAAATCCCTTGTGGGAAAGCAGTTACGACAGATGTAAACTTCAGCTTTGGTGTCAGGAACACCCTCCAAATTAAAATCCTACTGATTTTAAGCAGACTGGTTCTACCTTCTGTTGACATATTCTTATGCAAGACACATGATGGGGAAGGTGAAGGTGAAGTAGTTGCCTTATGCTTCTGTGCTAGAACACCTTCCTAACAACCAGTGTCACAAAATCTGCAGAGTAAGGGAATGTAACACACAGTCAGTCCAATGGAAGGAAAAGACTGTCAACTGACATAGCTGTAAATTATTATTATAGGAGTTCTTGAAAGATGAGCAACTTAATTTATACTCAATTCAAGCCACATCTTAAAAATTTTACAGTATAAATAACTTTAAAATATGCCGCAAAAGCTAAACTTGACTAATATACTATCACACCTTTTCTTCCCTGCCTGATATTGAGGGATTTACCCCAGGATTACTGTCAAGTGACAGCTGTGTTCAAAGAAAACCAGTTAGGTTCCTGTGCTACATCATCAACAATGGTGCCTCACTTTTGTAGTGTATATAAGGCCCTGAGCATTTTCTGTAATTTGATTCTGGGATCAACAAAAGCTGTTGAGAGAGTCCTGCAAGTAAGGTATCTTTAGTTTTTCTTTTCTTTTGAGGAGGTTGTTTAAAAGTATTCCAACCCCATTCAGACTTTCTCTTTCAGTAATACTATGCCAAGAACTCCAGCTATGGGCCATAAAAATTAAAGGGCTTGCAATTATTGTACTTATGTAGTAAATGAAACATTTAATGTGTGATACAATTTAACACTCATTCTTCATTTAACACTTTCATGTTACAGCTTTTAGTATGAACTTTCTCACTTTGTTATGTTCCATTTGGTACACAAAATAATAAATTACTTTACTTAGTGTCTTGTCTTAAATTTTTCATTAATTTTCTGCTTTTGTCTTTTACAGCTATACACCTGAGTCAAAGTGTCCTACCAAAATGCCCTAAAAATCTGTGAGCCAAAATCCTTATTTCAACTGGTTTCACAAATAAGCCTGGTTTAACTACAAATGAAACTATGAACTAAAGCGCAAAACCCTTAAGTGCTGGGTCATTCAAAAATAGCTACATTTTCCATCATCATTTCATCTGCTACAGAATGTAGATTTCAAAATCAAGACAAACTCCTATAATTCTTGCCTTAAACAAATCAGAGAACAATTAAATAGCAACCCTCAAATCAAAATCTGGAATTCAAAATTCCTATAACTTCATCAGGAGTTTTGCGAGCATAGAAGTTGCAGTACAGGGATTTCACTGCATATCAGTATTCAGTATACTCTTCATGTCTGAAATAAAACAAAGTCCTTTATTAGTAACATCCAGGACCAGAACCTCTGATAAGTTCTATGTCTTATATGCAAAAACAAACGTCCAGCTCAGCAACACAGATACACAGGTGGAACACAAAACACACATTTCTGCATTGCCAAATTAATGGCTAGCACATAAAAACATATTTAATATTTACACCCTAAACAGTTTATTTTCCTAAATAATTGAGTATTCCAAGTGTAAATAGTTAATAAGACAGAATCGTGCATTTGCCACAGAATGTGATTAATTTCTAAACAGATGAATGCTGAGATGGTTCCCCAAAGGCTCATTCCCCTCTCCCAGAAGATGTGTACACAGGGAGAAGTATAAATTCCCATATTGCAGCAGTAACAAATGAGTTTCATCTGCAGAAACACAACTTATAAAAGAGAGGCTTATCATGTTGTGGTAGTCAAAGAATGTTCACAAAAACTTTCACAGACTCAAATACTTTAACTGTAGTGAAACAAGTGCTCTATATAGGATAAAGACACTGAGCCTGACTCTCATCTTGGAAAACATTTAAACACTAATACTTCTAAACCAGTGGAGTTTTTCCCGATTTACTTTAGATTATTTGAAATTAGAGATTAGAATCAATCACAGTGTAATGCAAAAATGTATTTGTGCTGTATTTTTTCAACTTGACACACATGTATTTTCAGTCATACAAGCCTAAATTGTTAAATAACTGATTGATATGCACAGGTAACCCTGCTTCATACTCACGGACCAGCCTGTGCCACAATGTCAGTTTCAGGGATATATATGTAGTATACAGTTCTCTAATCACCTCCACTTTGCCTTCTGCTCTTCCCAGCTGTCCCTGCTGTCTCTAGGATACAGTTCACAAGTTTTTTTAACTTACAAACATATTACTTGTGTCCTTAGATCCTAATTTACAGAAGTCTTAGAGTAATCTGTATTTTCACTTATCTGGGTTGTCTCAACCCTTCTGTGCTTCAAAAACTCCGACAAATTGGAAAGAGACCATAAAATAGTTGCATGGCTGTATTTTGCTTTTGCACTAAATCTCTCCCTGATTCAGTAATTCTGAAAGAAATAGTGGCATGCTGCAAAGAGATTCCTGTCTATAATGAAAAGTAGACGTAAAATTAAAAAATGAGATTCTAGTTCGTTCTATTTAGAAAATGATAAGATTAGAAAGCTTAGATGAGATGATTAGAAGCTTAGGAATCTTCTTCCCGCTTTATCTTGGAGTTTTACAGTATATTTCCAGGTATATTAGATTTTTATTAGCTAACTGATCCCTTCCTGTAGGCTTCAAATTTTCAAAAGTTTTCTTTCTTTGAAGTTTGAATTAAAGAAGAACCAAGCAATCCAGCCTACAACTGAAGGCACTATTTAATTGCTGTTCATATACACTAAGTGGTACATAATGTTAAGCACCCTTAAAACATATTAGGTGCCTCAGCCACTGAAGCCTTAACTATCTCTGTGCCTCAGTTTTATAAAATGGGGATGATAATATCCCCTCAACTTTCAGGAATATTGGTAAGATTTACTGGTGTTCAGGATTCACCCAAATACACTAAAGAGCTGCATTAACATTTTTTAAATTAGCATTTGAATATTATGCAATAATTACCTATACACCCTGAAAATATATAGAAATAACTGAATAGCTCATGAGACATGCACTGCCCATTCTTGCTAATGAGCTGAGGAAAGAAAAGAAAACAGAACAGGAGGTTAGACTAAGGTTAGATACTCCCTCTTAGCACAAGACCATAGTAAAAAAAAAAAGAAAAAAAATTATAAAATTTGTAAAGATTACTTTTATCCAGCTACATTTTGAGGACCAGACTTTGCAATATAAAAAAAATGTTTTTTTCATGGAGTAAGAAACAAAAATTTAGCACCATCTGGTAAAAAACAACTAATAAGACTATGTAATCTAGTCAACAGGGTCATGTTTCTCAATGAGATTTATTTAATATGCAGTACAGGCCAACACACTTCTCTATGTTCATACATAGTATTTACAAGGATTAGTATTTTTGATAATGATAACTTTTGATAACAAAGTTACACTACTTCATCTAAGTTCATGTTTATCACATCCAGCCCTCATATCAGATCATACATGCCTCTACAGTTCACATTTTTTAGTCAATAAATCTAACAAAAGCAGGTTGCACTCACCTTGAGGAAAGATGGGGCCAAATGCCAACACTATTGCACAATAAGGAAAGATAAAAAGTACATTTTATTTACTCTCAATGTGTTTTTCTCTGGGCCCTTGATCATTCCTTGTGATAAATACTGATAACACCCTACATTCTATTATGTAATTGCACCTCTGCCATCCTCATTAATTAAGCCTGTGCAAGATTGAACCACTTTTTATCTGCTTGTCTCACTTCAACTGGGGTAGGGTTTTCTTCACAGTAGCTGGTATGGGGCTGTGCTTTGGATTTGTGCTGAACATGGGGTTGATAATACAGAGATGGTTTGTAATTGCTGAGCTGGGCTTACACAGAGCCAAGGCCTTTCCTGCTGTTTGTACTTCCATGCTGGTGAGGAAGTTGGGAGTGCCTGAGAGGCTGGGAGGAGACACAGCTGGGACAGGTGACCCCAACTGACCAAAGGGATATTCCTGACCATGTGACATCATGCTCAGTACATTAAGCTGAGGGTAAGAAAGAGAAAGGAGGGAATGATTGGAATTATGGCATTTGTCTATTCAAGTAAGTGGACAAGACACACGATGGGGCCCTGCTCTCCTGGAAATGGCTGAACACCTGCCTGCCCATGGGGAACAGTGAATTCATTCCTTGTTTTGCTTTGCCTGTGCACAAGGATTTTGTTTTCTCTGTTAAGCTGTCTATATCTCAACCAGTGAATTTTCCAGCTTTCATCCTTACAATTCTCTCCCCAGTCCTGATGGTGAGGGAGTGAGGAAGAGGTTAAACCATTACACTGCCCCAGTTCTCCACTGAACTTGTTGGTTCAACAGAGGTGGGTGACACAGAAATTTCTTTTTCTTTGAACAGGCAACATTTGCTTTAAAACTGTTATACAAAAGTGAAGATTACATGAGCTAAAAATCAGAAATAAAGACAAGAAATCTAAAAAAGAGTCCAGATTTTGAGAACTGAAGAAACAACTACTTTCACCATCAATGTTCTTGTGTTTGGGGTTTTGTTCCTTTTTTACTCTAAAGAATTTTTTTCTCCATAAGTTACCAAGGAGACCAAATGTTGGATACTTAATAGTACTTAACCAAAACAAACAGGTGGCCAAAGCTCGGAGGGGGAGATAACTCGAGGTTTAGGGGCAGGTAAAGGACAGAGCTTGAAGCGGCTTGAGCCTCTGCTTTTTTCGACGCTCAGAGAGAGAGAGAGAACAGATAGGCTGCTGCTTGCTGCGAGAGGAGCTCACTGTCACCAGAAAGTCCGGCCCTGGGAAATGAAATCTACCGTCATCTGTTCCCCCGCCTTGGAATTTCTGAGCTTCTCCACCTGCCCTGCTGGAGCTGGGCCAGCCCTGCTCTGCCATTGCGGCTTCTTCGGCGCTGCTCTATTTGCTACAGTGACCCTGCACCCCCTGCCCTGCCGGGACATCCTCGGGACTTTTCCACTGTTTTCCAGCTTGGTGCTCTGAGGATCCTGCCCTCGGTCTTTGTGAAGCAAAGCCCTCAAGGTTCTTAGTGCTGTTTTGTTATTAATGCTGTTGTTGTTTTTGTTTGCTTTGTTATACATGCTAACAAAGAACTGCTATTTCTATCCCCAAATCTTTGCCTAAAACCCTCTAACTGCAAATTTATAATTGAAAAAAAAAATTGGGGGGGGGTGGGGGGGGGTGGGGGGGGAGGGGCGCGTGGGTGGTTTACATTTTTTACATTCTCCATTCCAAAGGAAACTCCAGCTTTCCCTGGCAGGGGATCTACCTGTCTTCCTAAACCGAGATATCTTGCTTCTGTGGAAAAGATTTATTCTCTGCATCAGCTAAAGCAGAAAAAAAATAAGAGAGCAGTTGTCATTAGAAGTTAAGGTAGAAGATTTGGCATTACCTAAAGATGCTTTACAGTTCATTGCTTTGGCTAACACATTACAAGCGCACCTTCTGTAGAGCATATTTCAAATACAAATTGTTCCTTACTAAGGCCATTTTAGTTTCAAAGATATCAATGTATTAACAAAGGTCTTGTAAAAATGTGAATTGATCTGAGCTTCTTGAGCCCTTAAAATATATGATAACAAAATATAATGCAATAAATTCCAGATGAGTATTTCCAGTCTTAAGTAAATTTGTTTCCCTCCCTCCTAGTACCTGCAGCAGGCTCTATGTGAGAATGGATGACACTCCCCTAAGGAAGGCAACACACTGATAGAAATGTGAGAAAAAAACCCATACAAATACCTTCAAAAAAACAAGAGGTGCAAATGACCTACTGTTTGGATATCACTTATTTTCCCACACTTTAGCATCCTGCCATCGTGAACAAATCCAGAGCAAACTTTTCCTGCCATTCACAGAGCCACATTTAAGAAAGCTCTAGGACAAGAAGCAGTTTAGAAGGACGATAATACAATGTTCAGCAACATAATCGTGTCTGCAATAATGGAGTTTTAGGACAGATTTGGCTGAGCTGAGCCTTGTAGGCACTGCTCTGCATGAGGCCTGGTCCTGTGATATGTAGCCCCAGCCACAGCACTCAGTGCCCTATGCTGCAGAGAAGCACTTTACCAAAAACAACACTACCACTTACTTTTCTGCTCCCTGCCCAAGCAGTGCAAAGGAAGGCCTTTTCTAACCCGCATGCTCATCTACAGTTGAAAGATATGTCCCTCTTCTAAACAAATCTTCCTCTCACGCAGTTGGTGAGTTAATTGTAAGATACATCCTACCAGCTTCAAGAGAAAGAGGATTTCCCTCAGGCCTGCAGAATCTGCATTCTCCTCACAGGGTGTCCAGGTTCCAAGAGTATTTTTTTCATGTTTGTAACCACTGCTGTCTTTACTACACTATGTTTTAGTAGCCGTATAGGAAAAGTTAAAAAAGATTCACACGTACCATCCCAAAACATGCAGTTTAGTTATAAACTTAATAAAAACCTGTCAGCATCACTTTTTTATCATCAACTGACAGAGGTAATCCTGTTTTTTTCACAATCCTCTATGGAATTTGTGGACTTAAAAGCATGAGATACAAAAAACGTCAAGGATTGACAAATTCTTCGGTCTTCTGCTTTCCCTCTCAGCCCCATATGCACACTCAGAGCATCTCTGATTAAAAAGGATGATCAGGAGGATCTCTGATTAAGAAAACTCCAAGCTGCAATGAGCCCTTCAAACAGTCTTTCAGCTTCCTCTTTCCTCAGTACATTTTCCCTGAGTGTTGGACCTCATTCCTAACTCAATTTTCAATTTTGGGACTGACTCAGACCCTGAGGAATGTGATCCAGTTTTGAGATGAGTCTCACTTTGAGAAGTAGGCTGGACTACATAACCTTTCAAGATCTTTTCTACCCAAAATTAATCCTGTGATTTTATATGCCTATCTTTAGAATCTTCTCATCTTTCCTTTGTTACTGATGCCAAATGTTCCATTTAATTCAGGATCACCAGCTTGGAAGGAAACATTCACTTCTTTCATTCCAAACATAAATTGCAAATATCTGCTGAGTCTAAATGTCCCTAAAGAGCCAAACAATTAAATAAATAAATAAATAAGCTACCCAGACTTTTATAATTTTACTATCTGCCTCTAACAATTATCTATATCCTATATCTATAACCTAGTCTTTTGCTAGAATAATTTTACACATATAAAACAACCCTATCACTTTTAGGAACTCTGGAGAAGTTTCTGGCTATTTGAGATGTCACTCACATTGAAATCAAATGTAAAGGAAGCAGTTCTTCTCACATATTACAAATATATATGCAAAAAGTGTTATTCTCAAACGAATAGGATGATACATAAGAGCTATCCATGCACACTTCATTCTTTATCACATGCAATAGTATCTTTGATGTAGGCAACAACACTCTTTTTTCTTTATTCTTACTAATTCAACATAGTTTAACTAATGCATTTAATGCCCCATCAATAGGAGCCAACAAACAAACTTTCAGTAAAGTCAACCATAATGTATTTTCTTAAAAAGCAGTACCATTATGTTTACCTTAGTCATACAATTCTCCTTATATTTCTTATATAAACACATCTGCAAAATCTTTTTATTACACTACAATACCATAGCTGCCAGTTATCCTCACTGACTTTAAGGGTTTGTTCAAAAACCACTTTAGTCATGCAGGGACTGAATTCCTTACTATTGTGGTGGGGGTTCTTAGTTCTTTGTATGTCACAGAGGTGAGTTTATTACTGCCGATATTTTTAAAGCCTTGGTTATGTGGAGTGGTTCCCAGTGAGTATAGAAAGGAAGTGGGTAGGGTGTGCTTTGGTGTATACACAATGATAATGACTATTCAGCCTAAGCAGAAGACAAGATGATGAGAATGCTAGGATTTTTCAAAACTGTGTTTATTTTAGTTCTATTTGTCCCCTTAGGGCTGCTGGCCTTATGGCTATAGCTGTTGGTAGTGTTAAGTGAGTGAGATGTTAGGAAGAGAATAGTGACTGGGAGAAATTTTATTAACTAGTGGATAGGGATGAGCCTTGAAGCACTTCTGGGAATTTTAAGTGGAATGGTACTAGTCCAAGTTTTATTGTGATTGCTATTGTCACAAGGAAGCATGATGTGGCAAGTCTATGGATAATATCTCCTTGTCCAGTAGATCATACATTAGTCATGGTCAAGAAGAGGACTAGTGCCCTTTTAATATGGCTTACTGGACACCAAGCAACATCATCCACCCTAATAACTCAACTCACATTAGTAATCTCTGCCTGCAAAATAGACACAGGTCTAGCAATACTGCCTCTACATGAACCCATGGTTCTGACTCCTTACATCACCTAGACCTCCTATAATGTTAAAAACCAATGATTGCTTTCCTCTCCATGTTCTTCCTGTCCTCCTGCCCAAAATTCCTTTAAACTAAGACCATCACACATAAGCTCCTAATCACCACCCTCAACCTACAATGACTACTTCTAGTGTACTGTCCCTCTCCAAACACTAGCATTGATTAAATCCTATCCCTTCTATTAGTATTATCCAGCCGACTACTGTCTCACATAATCATAGCATGCCAAAACCACCTGCAATACCAACCACTAACACAAAAAACAATATTCATCACAGCCTTAGTCAGAGCCTGACCATTCATTATCTTAGCCTTCTTGGCCACAAAACTAAACTTACTCTTGGGCCAGCAGAGCCAGACCAAATAGTAATCCCATGAGATAGGACAGCTTAAGCAAAGAAAATAGGCTCTATTTATCCATTCTGCAGTTTTTTGTCAAAAACTCAACTTCTCGCACTGGCTACATTCTCATTCTCTGGATAAACATCACCCAATCCCTGCATGCCCAGCCTGAAGACCTGTAATGGGAGATGCAGAGAGCTGGGGCCAGAGACAACATCTTCACACCATGAACAGGAAAGAGAATACCAGGTTAGGAAATAAGGGGATAGACCCTTACACTAGCAGCTTCTGCTGCCATCAACAGGGCAGAAATGGGAGCTATAATGTCTCAGGTCATGCAGGTATTCACCACCAAATTCCTTGACATCCAAAATACAAAACCAGCAGCAATTAACTGTTAAGGCAGCACAGGTTCCTCTTCCTCTTTTCTTCCGGCACAGATCAAAGAGACATCAGGACCATGTCTGGCCCAGGTAACCAACAACCATAGTCAGCTGCTTCTCCTAATTTTAGCAAAACCCAGTTCTGTACAATGGCCAAATTTAAAAACTTTCTCTCCCCTTTCATAATAAAATATAAGCAAATATATTAGAAATGTGGAAAAACTCCAGATACAGGACCTTAACTTCACATAAAAAAAAAACAAATTAGAAAACAAGCTAGGAAAAAACTGCTTGAATTTACCTTCTTTTATGATACTACTGGGTTTTTTCTACTCAGTAGACACTCTTTACTACAGACTATGTGAGACTGTGTAGCACATTAATGGATTGCTGCTTTATAAACAAGGAAGCAAGTTCATTTTAATAGGCTAAACAATTAACCTTGAAGAACATTTCATGCTTCTAAGCCTAGAAAAAGTAGTGTCTGCTCTTGGGTTTGATGAAAATATATATAAAATGTCATTTTTTCTGACATAAATCTTCCCTCCAAATCAAAGATTGACTCTTGCTGTTGAACTTTACATTATCTGAAAGCAGAAATTAAATAGATATAAATACAGGAAATTATATAAATATGAAACCTTCTAAGTATAAGAAATTTAGTCTGAATGGAGTTCTAGTCCTGAAGGAAAGTTGTTACAACTGACACCAGCTGGCTCTTCCTAATCTTTAAGGTGCTATTCTATTCATAGCGGAATTCTGCTCCCTGTTTTGGTAACTTTCTTTAGAGAAATCTGAACTTCTCATTCTGTATGGAAGTGAATGGTAAACACATATTTTTATTTCCTAATTTCCTAATTACCATAAATGGGTCCATGTGGTGATATTTGAACAGGATTGCACATAATTTCAAATTTTTCCAAATTTTAATTTTATTAATATAGTTACAAGAAGTCCACATTATACCTTCATAACTGTGGCATGTGGAACAAAAGACAGGATATTGTACAGATTTTACTCTTTATCAGAGAATGCATATGCATATGAAGCATAACCTCATATGCACTAAAATGTTTTATTCGTAAATTTAACTTCCAGCTTCCAGAAGTTAAAATTTCCAGACCTTTTTATCTACTTCTGACCTGTTAAAAATTGCTGTCTGCCATTATAAGATCATCAGTCTTGCAGACACCATGACTGTTTCATGACAACAGTTTTTAATACATATTACATTATCCTCACAGTAATAAATTTTGTAAAAATAATTAATTCTTTTCATTTAGGTTGTCTTCCATTATACATAGCTGTCCATTTTCAGTGAGCAATTTAGGACAAGGATTAAAACCAACTTTTTTAGACTTATGTTATGAACTCAGAATGCAAGACCACTTAAAATAAATAATCCAGAGGCAATTTACACATGGGGCCATAACTATAAAAGTTTGACTTAACAGGATTGGGAACAAGTTCTCTTTCCTACAATTTCTTACTTTGTCTTATTCAGTGTGTTCTCCTATTTTGTGAGCCTCTTATTCCATCACAACAGTAACAAATGCATGCCTCCTGGTGCTGACTTAACATGTTGTTATCATTTTCTTTTTGGGAAGAAATCTATTATCTAAAATAAAAATACATGAAAGATTTTAAAATAAAACACGTAGCTGATTCGTGTCCTTCTCCTGCAAAG
Source organism: Zosterops lateralis (assembly GCF_965231275.1). Taxonomy (NCBI): domain Eukaryota; kingdom Metazoa; phylum Chordata; class Aves; order Passeriformes; family Zosteropidae; genus Zosterops; species Zosterops lateralis. The sequence goes on along the minus strand of NC_139800.1, from coordinate 54,105,992 downwards.
ATTCTCCAATGCATCTTCAATCTATGCTTGTTTTAAACTCCATTGACTGAAATCTTTTATAGGTAAACACATCCCCGCATTTTTTATCTTAAGTGAAGCTCCATATAATCAGGTATGAAGATTTAGGCCTGAGAAATTCCATATGCATCGCTAAACTTAGGACAAATCCAGGCCTTGCTTTCACTTTGAACTGTTAAGTCAACTTGCAGGCCCAACCCCAATTTCTAGTTATTTGTAAATATGCGAACATACAAAAATACAGAGTTAACTCCTGTCATCCTAAGCCAGAATAAAAGATTAATATCCTCTCCTCATAGAGAACAGTTTGAAAGTCAGATTTTCAGGAAATTTCATGTGAAAACATAATGAACTTTGGAGTGATTCCTAGAAAGAGACCCTCTATCCCTATTGACTCCAGTCAGAGTCTGAGGAAACTAATCTTTTCTGGATTTCCAGAGTACAGAGTAGATCATTCAGGATGGGAAGTAATACAGTTAGCAAATTCCTCTTGAACCAGGAAAGAGAATTTGTTACACAGAGGGTAACAAGTACTAGCCAGTGCTAGTACACAAAAGCCCATCCACCTCTTTAAATCTGTACCTGCTGTTCCTGATGTCCTCCAAGAATCAACAGAACAATTTATGGGCTTGACAAGGATGTAGGTAAGGTCAGAATATTGAGATTGGGTTTGCTTTGAGCAGAGGAAGTTTATAAACCAGGTAAATGTATTTCACAGATTGTTTCCTTGTATGCAACTCAAAGAAGAGGAATCTGCTGCGACCCTCCAGCAAGAGCAAGAGCAGTGCATTTGACCTTTGAACGTTTTCCAGTGTACTCTCCAGTTCATAAATCAGGATGGTGGCTGTCATAGCTGCAGCATTTCCAGTTTCAACCCACATCACCAACCACATGAATCCCTTCGCCAAGGGAGTCCTCTTGATGTGTTCTCTCCATTCATCGAGACCCTGAAATTTTCCTGGGGGAAGCACAACCTAATAACCCTTTTTATTCTTAAACAGCTGTAAGCCTTCAGACCCTTTTGCAGAAGCTGCATTGCAGAGATGCCCACTCATAAGCTTATCATATGCCATGGAGGGGTGTGTTAAACAAGGATTGTGATTTTTCATTGACATGCCATGCTTGCAGTGCCACACTCACACTACTTATTTCTTCTGACCTGAAATTCCAACTTTCTATTCACTGAAATGCTTTACACAAATACCACACCTACCCACCAGTCTCTTCCACATCTTGTGCTCTGGAGACAAAATGCCACTTTCAGCATAATAAGGAGTAGAGAAAAATCATCTAGGACCCTGTCCTGCATGCTGGATCTACCATGAGAAGGCTGATATGTCACTGAGAATTATCACAATCAATTAGCAGTAAACAACCAAATAAACAATATCATCAGAAGAAAGCTGTTATCACAAAAAACAAAAAACAAAAAACAAAAACAAAAACAAAAAAAAAAAAAAAAAAAAAAAAACAAAAAAAAAAAAAACAAAACAAAAAAAAAAAAAAAAAAAAAAAAAAAAAAAAAACCCAACAGTTTTTCAATGCACTGACAAAGAATTAATCATGACTCAGAAAATATTAATTCAAAAAAATCACTGATAGAAAGTAGGGTGCCTTATCTAGGAAACCTTTATATCCGTTGTCATGTGGGTAAAGTAAAGGTCCTGACTGATGTTGCCTTTCAAGTACATCAAAACTCAAAACCACTGACTTAGCTGGGATCCTATCCAGCCAGAAAGGGCCAGGTATGCAACAATATGCAAAATACCACATTCAACAGTAGCATCTTTCAGCCGCTGATTTAACAAAAGAAATCTGTGGCTAAGTTTCTCTACTTTCATGTTTCACCACTAGATTTTCACAAATTCAATTATCTCCTTTTCTTGTGGGATCGTGTTGTTTGGGGAAAGAGGATCCTGTGAAATCTTTAATAAGAAGCCTGGTTCTTGGAAGAAATTTTCCTTTTGCTCTTGAAGACCTGAAATAGAGCTATTTCACAGAAGAATACAAAGAAAATGCATGAAAAACAGAGGTTATTCAGCTATTAAAGCTCAAAGTAGGTATTTCAAACTCTTTTGCCAGATTGTATCTTGAAAATCCATTTTTCAAATCAGAAAGCATGTTTGTAATTAGAGAATTACTGAATAAACAACCTTCACTTTGAAGAAATGGAAGAAAACGTCATTATAGCAGATGAAAGAATCTAGATGAGGGGTGCAGGGCAAGAGGCTGGGGAACATTTTCTGAAGATAGCAAGTTTAAGAATGACACATTATTTGTCAATCAAATTCCAGCTTCTGGCTGAAAAGAACCCATAAAAGCAGATGCACATGCTCCAATAACAGCGACTTAGGTCATCTGGGAGTAGATAACAGAAAAATAAAATACTGATTCCTAAACATTTCATTCAGTTTTGAGGAAAGTACTGACATGTTATTTGAGTATTACCTTGCTAATATGTCAGAAATTCATCTTTACAACAGCTCCATATTATTATTCTAATTTAAAGAAATATTAAATAGACATAGATGAATAGAGAATAAATGACCTATGAAAATGAGATAAGGCCAGTGACAAAACAAGCAATACACTTCCTACTAGCTCTAGCTTCAATATCTTAGGACATATCAGACAAAAACCTGCTAAAGCATTTCCTTTTTCATTACTTCACTTAGGTATGATTTAAATACCATACCTTGAAACCAAACTTTAGATTCTCTACAGCCTTTGAAAAACACTCAGCTATGAACAATCATTTCCAAAAAATCCACTGTCACTATGAAATTTGAAACAGTAAGAGTAGTTTGCCCTTGAAGGGGAGTAAAAAGTCTTTAGCAGCACTACAGGTTTTTGTGTGTTTGGGTTGTTTTAGGGGGGACTATTTTTTTTGTTGTTGTTGTTGTTGTGTGTTGTTTTTTGGGTCTTTTTAAATAAAGATTACATGGTTCAGGAGTAATTATAAGATTGAATTTTCATACCAAGGTTTTGTCACCACCAAAGTGCTTTAAATTAAATGTATTACCATAAATTTCCACACAGGAGTTCCTGCCCTGTAATCAAAGGCATCCAAGTTTTATCCAAGCAACATGTAACAGTAATGCTGCAACTTGGAGGGCTAAAAGTAAGCTTAGAATGAACACTTCATTCACTTCATAGTTAGAATTTCACTCCTTTAGAACTTCTGCATCTTCAAATCCTGTAGAGCATATATCTGCCACACACTCTTCCCATCCAAGGTACAAGTAGAAGGAGTTCCAAATTTGTCTATCATCATTTTCTATGTAAAACAAGGTGAAACTATCTTAACAAATAGCAATTTGGAAAGCTGTTGGGCTACGGATTATTTGCAGATGTGAGGAGTAGTGCAATCAACACATGCAGTCAGGTAACAGCACAGGAGTGTGCCCAGTGAAAATTCCACAGTACTCCAGTACACCCTCAGACTTCTCCATCCTACCTACTCTACATAGTCCAGGAAAGGAAGGGTGGAGGAGGGGAGGACATGGCTGTTCAAGGGGGCTGAGCTGTTGGAGTGACACTTCCACAGTGACACTACCATAATGGCAGGAGAGAGCAGGGAGCTGGTGCTGGAAGGACCCCTTCCATTCCCAAAGATGACCTGTAAAAGGCATAAGGGAGAATGTTGGAACGCTGGAGGCTGAGAGTCCTGGGCTTTCTGTGCTGACAGGCACTGACCCTCAGGCAAGCACTGGATTTGACTTGGAGCTGTGGAGTGGGCTTCAGGGGTAGAGTGGTGGTGCTATAGCAGGAGGTTGGATGCCTTGTTGATCACAAAATGATGTCAGTGGTAATACGTAAGCATTGTTTATGGAAGTGCATAGAGCACTGCCATTTGTTGTATGGAAGAAATATATCTGCTGCTGACATTTTGCTGTATGGAAGAAGCACATCTGGTGCCACCATTTTGTTGTACGGCAGAAGCACGAGTGCCAACTGCTGTGCACAGAAAGGTCCGCCAAGTCCCGGGCTGGCCCATGACTCAGGAGATCCCTCCTCTATCCTTAGGGAGCACCTCCACAGGGTTAGAGTGTCCCCTGTTAACTGGGATTGTCCCCATCTCTGACTGTGTTGCGGTCAGTGATCTTTTAACAGCTGCTGACACTGCCAAGATGGAAGGAGAAGCAGCTACCCCTCCTTCCTCTGCTTTTTCCGATTTCCTCTGTACAGACTGAATGTTGCTGGAAAGTTGTTGTGCATCTCATCTCTTGGTAACAACATCGTAGACTACCCTGCACACAGAGAGAGGTTTTGCCACTGTTGTATTTTTGAGAGTAGCTTCATTATAGAATCTTAGACTGACAAAATCCCATAAAAAGGGATTAAAAAGTACTCCTGCATCTGTATTCAGGAACTGTTCATGGACCCAGTGTAAGAGGTCTTTTAATTGGTCTCTTGAGACAGTCATAGGATGATTTTTGACCATAGACTCTAAGAGGTCTACTGCGTGCTTCTTCGATCTGGACATTATGTTTCCCATTATTACACTGGATTAGCCCTGAAGAATTCAACACATAGCTGACTTCAGCCATCAGTTTCTCTCCTTGGTTCCACTGCTCCATGGCTGACCAGCAGTCATGATTTCTGGTTCAACGTTTCACCAGCCTCTAGGGATTCTGAGCTCATTCTTTTTTTTTTTCTTTTCCCCAGGGATATTATTCTTCCAGCTTCCAGCTCCTTTCTTTATCTCTGATTTTCTTCAAGGAGTCCCAGCTCTAACAGTCTAACAGGTGTTCCTCCTCACAGGAAGGTACCATTAAAATGTGGGGTTTTATCTTCTTTTTTTCTTGTTAGAGCTGAGATTAAAGCCATGGGAGTTGCAGTTTCGTGTTCAGACTCAGATGTTTATTAATTCTTATCTATAGCACAGTCTCACAAGTTATGAGCTCTAACAAGGTAGAAAATGGATCTGCCTCTAGCTCTTCCCAAGGTCTTTTTAAGCATAAATTATCCAATAACAGGATGACACTTGTATTATTTTTACTTTTAACCCAATTACTAACACTCCAAGGTCCACAATGCAGACCTTTTCACCAAATTAGAAGAAACCACCCAAAACCATGAAGAAGAAGATGAAAGAAGAATTTAGCAAATGCCCCAAATCCTCCATATTGCTCTACATATATTACCATATACTAAAACATTAAATTCTAACTTTTCCAACCTGTAACATCACACAGCTCCATTCAAACTGCACACCCACAACCCCAGCACCACCATTCAACCCCGGAAGCCTGTTCCACCACCCCAAGTTAAATACAGTACTTGCCTGAGTGCCTGTCAACACAGAAAGCCCAACACTCAGCTTCCAGGGTTCCAACAGGAGAAGAATGGCAACCACATGCACCTCAGAACATCCTTGATCTTCAGGCCACAAAAGAGTCAAAGACCTCCTTCTTTGGAGCCACAGTGGCATCTGAAGGGATGGAGTCTGCCATTCTCCTAATGCACACATAAGCCATAGGCACCACGGATATTTTCAGAGCCTGATCCTAAGAGCCTTTGATTGTTTGTGCCACATTTTTAAATCTCTCTATATATGGGTTTGTAGTTCCCTCCTTCCAAAGCAAGACTTCCCTCTCCATGTGCCTTGTTCAAGTAATATGAATCAGATGGTTTTGGTTTTTGCAGTTTGTTTTTAACAGCGAGTAATCATCACATGCAGATGTGTTGAGACTTAACCCTCCAAGTTAATTTTTGTATTAATACACTGGTTTTGTATTCAGTTGGGTATGTAACACAGCATAGAACAACAAGTGCTCTTAATCATAAACAAGCCAGAGCTAATCAGAAGGTGTTTTTCTTGACAAATTTCATCTGCTGAAGGTACATTCTGTGAAAAGCAGTAGTTCCACACTTGCAGCTATTCTGCTCAAACCATGCAAGAACCACATAACTACAGTTAGTGTAGCAATGAGCCCAACTTGAGAGCCTCCTGAGAGGCAAGATATGTTTATTTAGGCTCAAGGAACTGTGATTTTTGATTACCTCACCTTGCTCGCTGAGCAGTTTGGTGTCTGCACCAGCTGAAGTGTATGGGAACTTTCTTCAAGAGGCATCTTTATCAACTAAAGGAGCTAGTAAACTGAAGAATACTTCAGTAAAAAATAACAGAGAGAGGTTTGTTTTCATGTGTAAAGATTGGTACTTCCTAAAAATAGACTGAAAGATCCCAAAAATACTGTAATTGCAATTTCTTGCTGCTGTAGTAGATTTTACCTCATTCTCAGAAAATCTTTAACAATTTAGCAAAGCACTACAAATGAGTTAGAGAACACTAAACAACTACCTGCTCCTGAAGCATGTGCCCCCTGCTTCCCTTTGGAACCTCAGACTTATAGTTCAATCCTTAAGCTATGGAGATACATAAGATAATGTAAAGTAAATAGAGGAGAGTTTATTTCCACTATATTCATGAAGATCTTCCTGTGATTTTTGCTACATTTTTGGAAGGTCCTGGGATTTTTTTCAAATTGTATAATTTAAGATTTAGGGCAGTAACATCAGAAGTGGTTTTTCAAGTTTCTATCTTGAATCACATGTACTGGGGGCATGAGGCTATTCAGAACACCAAGGATTTGGGGCTACATTTACTAGAGCAACATTGGTTCAGCCTTTCTTCTAGGCATGATGCCGTCTAAGCATGCACCAGGTCAGGTAGAGGTGGTGGAAAAAGAAAATTTTTCATTGCTGCATTGAGACGAGTTTTTAAAAATCACAGAGTTCGAAGACTCACCAGAGCTCAAACCAGTCTCCTTACAATTTACAGTGGAAAAATGGAATAAATACACAGTCTTCAAAGCTTTAAGTAGAGGGCATTGTTTTCTGTTTGACCAAAACTGAATGTAGTTCAAAGTTAATGGCTGAATGACATAGGCTCCTTTTCAGCTCTTGATACAATTGAAATTACTTTCATTTTTAGAGACAGCTTCATATGTGAAAATAAATATTTTTCCTTATTTTTATTTCCACATTTTCAAATAAGAATTTTAAAAATTCAGTAGCACTTATGCACGGCGTTACTCTTCACTTTCTTGGAATCATAGGATACACTGAGTTGGAAGGGACACACAAGGATCATCAGAATCCAACTCTTGACCCTGCAAAGCACCAGCCCCAGGAGCACTGTCCAAAATCTTTTTGAATTCTGTCAGGCTGGTGCTGCGACCACTTCCCTACGGAGCCTGTTCCAGTGATCAACTGACATCTGGTTGGAGAAACCTTCTTCAAATATCCAACCGAAACCTCCTCTGACAAAACTTCAGGCCACTCCCTCATGTCCTCTGTCACCACAGAGGACAGATCAGTGCCTGCCCCTCCTCTGCCCCTCACAGGGAAGTTGTAACTGCAGTGAGGTCTCCGCTCAGTCTCCTCTTCTCCAGGCTGAACAGACCAAGTGACCTCAGCCACTCCTCACACAGCTTCTCCTCAAGGCCCTTCACCATCCTCATGGCCCTCCTTTGGACCCTCTCTAACAGCTCAATGTCTTTTTTGTATTGTGACACCCAGAACTGCTCCCAGCACTGGAGGTGAGGCTGCCCCAGCGCAGAGCAGAGCAGGACAATCCCCTCCCTTGCCTGGCTGTGATGCTGTGCCTGATGCCCCCCAGGACACAGGGGCCTCCTGGCTGCCAGGACACTGTTGACTCATTTTCACCTTGCCAGGACACCCACATCCATTTCCTGCACTCAATTTCTGCTTTCCAGCCTCTCCTTTACCCATCTGCCTGTACATCCAGTGTTGCCCCATCCCTGGTGCAGAAGCCAGCACCTGCCCTTGCTGAACTTCATATGGTTGGTGCCTCTCATTTGTCAAGGTCTCTCTGCAGGTCCTCCTTTCCATCAAGAGTTTGAACAGTTCCTCCCAGTTTTGTATCATCTGTGAATTGCTTAGTATCCTGGCCAGTCCTGTGTCCAAGCCATTTATGAAGATGTAGAAGAGCAGAGGGCTGAGCATGGAGCCCTCTGGAACTTCCCTAGTGACAGGTCACTAGTCTGATGTCACTCCATTCACTGTAAACCTCTGTGCCTGACCCCTGAGCCAGTTTTCAACATGATGTCAGCATGATGTGTTTATCCAGCTGTGGGCTGGATGTTTTGTCCAGAATGATATCCTAGGGTGACTTTATGATGCTTGTATCCCCATCTGTTTATGCCAGATATTAAGCTCTGCACCTTTAGGACTGGTTCTGAGAGTGAAGGGGGAAGAAGAAGCACACAGTTTGTTTCCAGAAACTGCACTCACTCTTCTGCATTATTTCTCATGGACTGTGCTGTCTGCAGCACTTACAGTGGGAGAGACCTCTCCTTTGCATTTAGTCAGTAATTTTTAGCTAGCTGAGGCAGAGAAGTTTTCCAGAGTGTAGATTTTCTTTTTCTTGGAACTAATAGGCTCTGCTCTGGACTGAAAACCCTGAGGAACACCAGAAACTCACACCTGTGTCCTACTGGGGCCTGGGAAGCAGCATTTTCCAGCACAGGAGGGACTGATGAGAGACTGAGTGAGCTGAGCTACATCCCACCACAAGGACTTTCTGAATCTGCCATCTCTTCAGAACAGCAAGAGGTTTTATTGTTAAATATTATTCATTTTTCCATGTTTGTGAACACTTTGCTTGTTAAATAAACAGTTTTTTCTACTTTTCTCAAAGGACATTTATGTCTCCCAGACTGGTAGGGAGAGGGGCCACTTGAGTTTGCTTTCTAGAGAGACCTCTTCAGAGGCTTCCTCCCAAATTTGTCCTTAACCGGGACAGATGCTCAGAGGGACAGTATTGAAAGCTTTACTGAAATTCAGAAAGATTATATCCACTGGCTTCCCTTGATTAGCTAAGTGGATTACCTTGTAAAAGAGACACAGGTTTGACAAGCAGGACTTTCCCCTCATGTGACCAATGACTATTCACGAGGTTCCCATTGGCTTGATCTCTCTGGATTCCCAAGATCGCTCAAAAATCATCCAAGAAAGATTTTGCAATGACATTAGCTAGCTCTTTAGGAATTCTTGAATGAGTCCCATGAGGCCCCATAGATTTTTAAGTAAAGCTGAGGCAGCTTCATGAAAAGATGAAGCAGCATCATGATAATTTCCTCTGAAAATATATCTAGGTCTTCAAGGCAGCATACTGAGTTTCCATGATTTGAATACCCTGGATCCAGCCTCAATAACATCAAACCCAAATTTTCAGGCCTGCAACAGAACACCTGGAAGCTCACAGCTTTCACAGCTGCTGTCACCCAGCAGGAATGCTAGGAGCCAAATGGGGTTAGGAATTCTATTCTTGCAGCCTCCAAGTCTCACCTGCATAGAAAGCTAGAAAAGTTTGTTTTGGCTGACTGTCCCAAAGCCACATGCCTCCTTCTTCAGACCCAGAGTAAAACTACAAGATGGATTTTCACTGGGCTGGGAAAAAAAATGAAACATCTGTCACATATTTAGACATATTCTTTCAGAAACTCCTTTTAGATCTTGGAGAAATTTGCTCAACAGAGCATATTTCGAAAGAGACATTTTGTTCCATGAAATAATTTGCACTTTCTGGTCAGATGAACTATAAAGGAGTAAAAGGCGCGGGAACATATAAAGTGAAATAAATCTGATTGTGAAATGAGTTTTCAGCATATGATCTATTCTATTTCAAATATTAGTAAAAATAAAACAAACTTCTAGCACAACACAGAGTAAAGGGCAGAAGCAGAAGGAATTTTAGAAGTAATTGGTTTTCAAATTAAACTTAGACAAGCAGGATAAAGGTTTTGTCAAATACAGCCATGTACTAAACTGAAACTCACATTCTGTATATATTTTCATCTTGAAAATCTGTTAATGGGAAGAAATGGTAGAAGTCAAGATTTGAAGTACTAGAAGATGGTTACCTTAAAACCAGCTATGGATGTTTCTCAGCTGAGCTTTAGGTATGCACCATTTTCTTTCCAAGTTTGAGAAGATTTGTACTCTGTCATGTTTTTCAGAGTTACTTATTTGAGTTTTAGACTGCAACCTGGAAATTACTACTTAGAACCTGGAACCTTCTTAGAGACACATACTATTTCTCAGACCAAAATGGCAGGAAAAAAAAAAAAAAAAAAAAAAAAAAAAAAAAAAAAAAAAAAAAAAAAAGCGCCAGATCTTGAAAATCTTACATACTTTTGTAGTCTTTATTTGCTTTATCCTAAATCCTTTCCAAGCTCCCTCAGGGAAAGGATTTTTCATAATTAAGAAATCTGGGAAGCTGGAAAGACAAGAGAAAAAGTAGCAATAAAATTAAATTACATTAAATAGATATTTCTCAACAAAGGAAGAAGTAAAGCACTTGAAGGGAAATAAATCAGGATATTTATTAAATAATTTCTACATATGATGACCATTTTTCTAACATTTTTCTCTTTCCATGAATCCAGAAAAGATACAAACATCATGGGGACACAATATAAAGAAATCAAAAAGTTTTATTTGTTTGCTCATCTCTCTTTCTAGAAAGGCTTCCTGCAGAGAGAGTTGAGTTGCCACAAATCTTCCTATAACATTTGTGTCTGTGCACAGCTGCAGAAACAAGGATAGTCTAGATGAACCTAAAAAACACTAGAGGAGTAAACAGGCAAAATAATCAGTGACAGGGAGAGCATACCTTGATGAGAATTTGTGAGAGAGAAATAGGTCCAAGGGGACATGTACACTGTGTGGAGGGAAGCATCCCCACAGCACTGAGCTGAGGGGGAGTTGGTGGTGGGAGATTTTACTTTCTGCAGATGTTGAAGGTCAGTAGCTTATGGCTGGGATGTTCTCTGTGTAGAAGCAAGACCTAGAAAATCTTGAAAAAGTTGTCACAGGACCTTGGAAAAAGTAAGAAATGTGAAAGAGAAGTTTAAGAATTAAATTTATGCCAGTTTGTGTTTATGTGACTGCCATACCTCTTCTGCATGAACTGACTGAGGCTACAAGTCAAGGTCTGGGACTGGAACTAGGTCATGTTTGGTCAGTGGTGTTCTCAGGGAGGACTCTTATGCTTGTGCTGATGTGCCCATGCACTCTTCACGTGTGTTTACAGGTTTGCTACCAATCTTTGGGATGCAAAGCAGAAGATTACTGCCAGCGCATAGCTTTGGTGACTGAATGGTTAAGCTGTAAATTAATACATTTGCTCCCTCAACACTGCAAAGTAACCCTCCAATACAATTATATCCCTCAAAAAGACATTTCATGGCACATATTAACAGACTTTTATCACTGCCAAAGGCCAAGTTACTGAAAGAATCTTCATCATAATACTGTAAATACCCACCTAGAGGAAAACCTCATCCCTGGTCTGAATATGCCAAATATAGCATGTATTTCATGGTCTTCAACTGCGTGTTAGTAGATCACAAAAGTATAAATATCTACAGGAGAGGTGGATTAGAAAATGCAAATGTAACAAAACAGAACCAAACACGTAACAGCTAAACAAAAAACCCCAAACAAATTAAAAAATCAAGCATTTAGAAGAAGCAAAGAAGCAAAACTGCCAAAATTTATATAAGCTGACCATGGAGGTTTTTCATTCCAACTTCCCTCTCTCGCTGTACTTGCTGATTTCTATACACACTGTCTGCTGCTTTCATTTTACTATTCTTCACATGCTGCTATCAGATAGTGACAGACTGAGGTTGTCAGGCCATGGCTCACAGAACACTTCTCCCAATGCATTTATTCTCCAGTTGCTTTGGGAAATGACAGTGCTCTTGTTCACAGACAGCCAGCTGTGACCCGTTCTGCCCTGGAGCTTTCCTCCAGCCTTCTCAAGGATATTTTCTCAACAGATACAAAGACTTTTATAATGCTCTAGACCTGTAGTGCTTAATTTGAGCAGGTTTTACTCAGACTTCATAAGGATGATGTGAAAAAAAGAGCTCAAATCTGCCTTTGAATCTTAAAGTCTTCCTCTCTCTCTTTTCTTCTCTTTTTCTCTCTTTCTCTTTCTCTTTCTCTTTCTCTTTCTCTTTCTCTCTGCCAATTTTAGTTTTCTCCTTTTCTTGCTTAGGATGCCAGTAGCAGAGCTGTAAATATTCACTATGCTGTTGCCAGGATAAGATCCTTGTACTAGTATCTGTGTTCAGAAAGTGAATATTAGAGGACTGTCAGCCCTGATGCTGATTCCTGATGCCTGGCACCTTGCAGCAATTTACCTCACTGTAAAGCCAATACAGAACTCTCAAGTAACAATATTTTAATCAACTTTGCATTCCATTTGCACTCACTTCAGTTACAAAATATTTGACATGGAAAGGAGAAGCTTGTCTGTTTCATGGGAAGTTTGTAATGTATCAAATTGTTTTTTGAAATCTTTATATAAACTATTATGACCCCATCTGAAATTCTATGTATTAGTAGCTAGACTTGAAATTACTTTAAGAAAATGTCAGTAGCAAAAGTGCATGTTTTTACATTTTAACTAAGAAAGCTCTATAATTCAAAAATTTTTAGATTTATGTGATATTTTGACCTTGATATGTTCCAGGAAAAAAAAAAAAAGGGAAACTTAGATTGTTTACTTATCAGCCTTTAAAAATTATATTTATAATGCTTTTGCAAAAGATCCTTATATCTCCATATGTTAGAAGTGCACACTCCAGGCAATGTGTACATTGCATCTTTTCTAATCCAAGTACATGGGAAGAATACACAGTCAGTAATTTTTCAGACTATTACTACTGCAATTTATTTTTTCTTATACTACTGCAAGAAATGTCACACAAACTGTAATATGCAAAGGCAGAGGAAAAATTACTGTCCCTGCACTAAAGATCTAACAGTAAAGAGAAAGGATCTTGTGAAAATTACTGTATTCCTTTGAGTATTGCAGTCAATATAGTCCAATACAGCCTTCCTACACTCCTGCCATAAATTCATTAACCACGCTCTCCCTAAAAAAATACCCCACATACTGTGTCATCTTTCATTGCATTCAAAATTACTCATTTATCCCTCTGACAATGGATAGGCAAGAAGGCAGTGTGCCTTGCCTACAAATGGGTTCTAAATTTGCCAAGGGTATATCCCTAAGCTTCCAGGAAAATGTTCTTGTCTGGATATGAGAATATTTGAAAAAACAAGAAATCTTAACTGTCTTTCCCAGAGCATGAAATCAGATTGTGATGTATTTTATCTTATGACAATAGAACATTATCACAGTATTCCATAGGCATCATAATGGACAACTTCAGAAATTATGAGGTTCTTAAAATGAAGAAAGTTCCCATGTAAGTATTCCAAAGTAAGAAAAGCTGTAAATCAGCATACTGATTTTGTTGAAAGAAAGACTCCAAAGCAGCTTTCAAAGGCCCACTCAGTATCTGTCTACTACTTTTAAGACCAGAAGTTTTAGTCTGCCCCTAGAGATCATCTGAATAAGCCTACTTAAAGAAAATGGGCAAAACTCTTCTATAAGGCACTGTTTTTAGGTAGGATCCATTACATAGTCACTGTTTTCCTTGAACAGTATGTCAGTGGTGACACCCTGGCAGGTTACATGAACTGCCTTTATTCTCAGTCATGACAGTATAAATCAAAAGTATCTCCACTGACCTCACTGGAATTCCAGGAGTAAAGGACTGCTGAACTGACTTCTTGGCATCTGCATACAATAGCCTTTATTAAACCCTCTGTGCACGTGAAAGTGGCCAAGTTGTTCACAAGGATAGGAGAACAGGTGTAATTAAACAAATATAGCAGAAGTGTTCCAGGTCACACAAACAAAGTCATTTCTCATTTTCCAAATAATTGTCACAGAGTGGTAGAAATTGCAAAAAAAACCCCCTTATTTTCTTAAACTGAAATATCAAACTATTGAAGGAATAAAAAAGGTAAACTAGAAGACATATAGATGTAATAGGTCATGATAAGGCCAATGTCAAATTCCTGGCATACACTTAAAGAATACTGAACACTAAAAGCAGAATTGAAGACATCTAGCAACATTAGACAACCAGATTATTGTTAATTTAGCAAGATGCATGGACTAGCTGCTGTAATTAAACAATTTGCTATAAAAAGCCAAAACAGGGGGTACAGAAACAGCAGTCTAGTTGTCTGAAGTGACCTGGGGTGGCAAGAAAGGATTTCCTTTTGCATATTTAGAGTGACATATCTTCATCAGTCATAAGAAGACAGTTAAAGCAAGTGAAACCCCTGCAAATCTGCACCAAGGTGAGTAGTGCAGCTGACACTCCTGAAATGTCATCCAGAAGAATGTGGACAAGCTTCAGGAGTGAGCCCATCAGAACTACCTGAGGTAAAAAAAGGCCACATGCAAGGTGTGGCAGCTCATTTGGACCAATCTTCAATATCAGCAAAGGCTTGGGGACGAGTGGATTGAGAGCAGCCCTGCCACAAAGGACTTGGGAGTCCTGGTGGATGAAAAACTGGAGGTGTCTGGGCAATATACACTCAACAGCTCGGGAAGTCAACCAGACTACATCAAAAGTATTGTGGCCAGCAGATCAAGGGAGATGATATTATCTCTCTACTGTGCTCTAGTGAGACACCCCCTCAGAGTGCTACACTCAGCTCTGGGGCCCTCAGCACAGAAAAGACATAGACCTATTGGAGTGAGTCCAAAGAAGGGCCATGCAGATGATCAGATGTCTGGAGCACCTCTTCCCTGGAGAAGGGACTGGAGAGGAAAAGACTCCAGGAAGGCTTATTGCCCCAACTCAGTACTTACAGGGGGTTTTTGAGAAAGGTGGGAACAGACTTTTTAGTAGGATTTGATGCAACAGGATGAGGATAGATTGAGTCCAGGTAAGTGAAACACTGGAACAGTTTGCCTAGACACACTGTGGATGTCCCATCCCTGAAGTGTTCAAGGTCAGGTTGGATGGACCTTTGAGCAACCTGGTCTGGTTGTTGATGTTCCCGCTCATTGCAGGAAGGTTGGTCCCTTCTAACCCAAACTATTCTATGATTCAATGTCCAGGGGAAAGTAATGAAGAGGATGATGATTATGACCATGATGATGATGATTACTATTTCTCCTACTATTAATGATAATAATCTCAATGACCAATCACAATGATTGTAAAATCCATTAATATTAATTCAAAATTATTAATAAATTCATGTCACTCTGTGACAGTCAAAAAATACAGAGCTACTTTTGCCCTACATTATATTCTGTCCTGCTTAATTTTCAAATAAATCCATATTTTCTATTGTCCTCTGTCACATAAAGAAGAGCCAATTCTTTTGTTGTAACAAGGTATTTTTTAGAAAAATATTTGCTCTCGGGACTCTGCAAACAAAATTTCCAGAGTAATTGTAACACCCGTGAAAATATTTTTTCTTTTTTTACAGAAATTATTGGTAGAGCTTTCAGTGAATGCAACTATCCTACTAATTCTGTTGGTGATGCATGGGAAGAGATATTACACTCATCTCTCTCTGTATTTCTGTGGTTAACAAGAATAAAGTAGGAAATAAACCCAATTTCTAAAATCACCAAAAGAAAAAAAAAAAAAGGAAAAAAATTAATAGCTTCAAGAAAGTAATTTTTTGAGTAGAAATGCAATATTTTCATGAACTTTTCAAAGTAGACCAAGCCATCCTTTCAAATGTTGGACAAGTCTACATTTTGGACAGCATTTCAGAATTGTGATCTTTATGTTTGCCTCAAGATTCCAGTTTTTGTGCTTTTCTGCAACAGGTAAAATCTTCATGTTGGAAACTACATGCTCCACACATATGTCCACTACTTGTTGAACTTGTTGCATATTAACCCTCATAAAATTCTAGTTCCAATAAAAAGTATATTTGGAAATCATGAAAAGAAAAAATATCACCTTTGAAACAATACTTTGAAACTATAACCTCTTTTAAACATTACTTTAGAAGCTGCATTTGACCCTGCTATCAAGAATTTCATTAGCATATTTTACAGTAATGACTTTTTATTTTCCAGTTCAACCATCCATAAAATGGAATCCTCTGTGTGATTATTGAAGCATTTGTAATTGGATTTTTCTTTACAACTAAGCAGAAGACATACAGTAAAAAAAATATGTTTTCAAATTTTTGTGTCCTCCAGCTTTAGAGAGAAAACATTGTCATGAGGTAAGCATAGAACTGCTCCTCATTTCCAGAAAGTGACTGTTCAGACTGAAATTTGTGACTATTGAACAGAGAAACATTGCTTGTACTGAAGAACCTTTTTCTGTGTTACTGGATGGCTCACAAACATCTGTAATGGGCATGTCTACCTTGCTGGACAAAGTGCTGTGAGGCACAAGTGTGCCTTGCCTTCAATGAGGGAAAAATATGAGAAGCCTCAACAGAAAAAGCAAGTTCCTGAACATAGGTTTATTCCAAAACTTATCAGAAACCCTCATGTATGACAGCCTTTCTGATAGGTGAGAATGAGTGGTTTAAGCTGTTACTATTTCTTGGTTAACTGATTCAGTTCTACTCAAGGTCTGATTGGGAATATGGTTTGAAACAGTTTTACCTCTCAGAGCATCTGCTGTCTTCAGAAATTTCTTACTGATTCCCTTCATTTCAGAGTCATACCACTGTTTACTGAAGGTTCCCACAGTGACAAAAGAAGCTTTTATCAATAGACATTGAATAAGCAGAAAAGAGCAAGAAGAAGCACCAAGGTTTGCCAAAGCATCCATACAGCAACAGTAGATGCCTGTCAAAACCAGAAAAATTCAAATCCATGAGTCCATACTCAGAACACAATGTACAGTGGGCTTCTGACCCTGATATCTGCCTCTGACACTGATCCTGACCTGGACTTATGCCATCCCCATCCCTATCTCCATCCCCATCCTCATCTCCATCCCCACTCCCATGTCCATCCCCATCCTACCTCCTTTTAAGTGAGATTCTTGCTCCATCTGCCTGGTTACTATGCCTGACATCCCACTTATCTTCCTGTAGGGAGCAGTGAGCCCTTGCTGCCCTCTATCAGAAATAAGGTGAGTGAAACTGAGCAGATAACAACCCAGAAAATTACAGAAACTAAAAAAGGGCACACATAGACAGTGGCCAATGAGGAGGCAATCTGATATCTTGTTTTGCACTAACATCCTCAAAAGACAGATATAGGAACCTTCTCTTAATACATGAAAGGAAGTTGATTGAGGTATTTTTTCTGGTCTTAATAAGACTTCTTAGGTTGCCCCTCAGAACACATTTCTGGACAAGTTATCCAAGTGTGGGGTGAGTTGGGTCAAGGTGCACTGGGTGTAGAAATGTCTGAAGGACAGAGCTCAAAGGATTGCAGTGAATGGGGCTATCAGTGGCTGGAGATAAGTCACCAGATGTGTTCCTCAGGGCTCAATTCTAGGGCCAGTAATGTTCAATATATTTGTCAATGACCTGGATGCAGGAGTTGAATGCCCCATTAGAGAGCCTGATGATGAGTCCAAACTGGGACATGCTGTTGACTTTCTCGTGGGACAAGAGAACTTCCAGAAGGATCTACACAGATTGGTGGATTGAGCAATCATCAAGGCCATGGAATTTATCAAGAACAGACAGTGGACACTACCCCTGGCATTGAGTAACACTTGGCACAAATATGAATTGGGAGAAGAACAGGCTGGAGAGCAGCCCTGCAGAAAGGGACCCAGGGGTGCTGGTTTGCACCAGGCTCAGTATGAGCCACCAGTGTGCCAGGACAAACCCTACTAAGAGCTGCATCAAACATAGCACAGCAAACCAATAATTTTTTCATCTTTTTATTGTTGATACATATTCCATGGTACCTAGGTGATTTTTGTGGTTGTGTTGTATTTTGATTTTTCTTAAGCTTACACTATAATTCTAACCTCACACTTACTTATCTGACCCACTTTACACTTCCCATGTTTTCCTTCCTATCCTGAAGTCAATGAAATTTTGTCTTTAAAATATGCTTTACCTTTCTTTTGCAAAGTGGTGCTTTTCACTTGTTCATTTTTGAATGAAAGTAGCTATAACCACTGTGAATTCAGCATTGTGTCTCTGTGTAAGTTGTATTCTAACTATAGCCACTAGGCAGTAATGCTCAGAAAATCTAAGGACTCTTCATTCTTTATAACTGGACCTCTGTAGGGTTCATCTTGGAGGTAGGCACCAATGTGCTTGGGCACATATGCTGGAAAAAATGCATCACAGAGGAACAGATGCTATGGGAGCTCCTGTATTACAGAGGATGCTGTATTATGCTTGGTCCCTTCCAGTAGTGGATGAATACTAATCAGGAGCCTCGTGCATCCTTTTATCCTCTATATGTGACTCAAGGCTTCTTTTCCATCTAACGTATGGTCTCAGGAATCACAAATGCTCATTACCTTTTCCTGTTTTGAAGCACAAAGCTTTTACGCTGATAGACAGGGTCAAATACTTGAAAGAATTCAATACTTCATAATCATTCTTGTTTGGAAAAGTTATTTTCCTTTCACACAAAAGGTAGAAAAATTTGACCCACATCACATGCAATAACTACTGTCATTGTGTTACTTAAAAAAAAAAGGTTAAAGTACTCAGGAAAACTGTCTTATTGGTATTATATTTCTACACTAGAAAGGAAACTAAGTAGAGGCTTAGATTTTCTGGGATGAACCTTCCTTAAATTAGTCTTGCATGGCAAGAAAAGCCATTAACCCTACAGTCCAAAAATGACTGCATCATTCATCATGGATCAAGCCTTGTAGTTTTCAAGGTTTCCATACTAAAAATACAACAATTTAATTAGTATTATAAACTGTGCAATGCTTTACTGACATCTATTTAATATAAAAGTGTCCAGATTTTGGTATGATAAATATCCACTCATTGTCTAATATCCAATGGCATCCACAGCTGCTCATCTGTCTCTGTACAAACTGTGATAGAATTTATAATATAAACCATTATTATAGGGATGATTAAGTACAAGGGGTTGAATCCTGCTCTCTCTGCAGGGTGGGGTGTAAATGCAGAGACACCATTAGTTCATATGTCATTGCCCTACAGTTTAATAGGAAGGTATCATCATATTTCCAGTTGCAGACATGCTTGTAACAGAGATAAAGAATGTTGCATATGCCTGTAATCTAATGATTCACAGACACCCTTCCCCTAGGTCCTTCTTCTCTTCAAATGGCATATGCCTTAAACAAAGAATCATCAAATCATGGAATCTTTTGGGTTGGAAAGGACCACTAAAGCTTGTGTAGTCCTACTGCCCTGCAATGAACAGACAACTTTCACTAGACCTGATTGTTCAAACACCCAGTCCAACCTGACTTGGAACACTTACTTCCATGCATGGGGTATCCACAGCTCCCCTGGGCAGGCAACATCTTTCAGTGTCTCACCACCCTCATGGCAACTGTCGGATGCAGCTGTCAGTCAATTCCTTCTCCACAAAATCCTTTTGTCTGCAATTTAGAGATAAGAATGTTGGGGGGAAGCATATCAAAGGCCTTACAGTGGCATCCATAACTCTTACCTGATCCAAAAATGCTGTGGATCAGCATTTGTTTGCTGCAGGAGCTGAAACTCTTTGGCCATAATTATGAATACTGCTGTACAGATCAAGCACTTTCAGAACATCACTGCAGAGCACATCCTACCCCAAAGATAGGTTAATGCAGGCACTTCCAAAACTTTCCAATTTGTCCTTATGAAACCATTACCAGAATGAAAACAAAAGGATTCTGTAAAAACTTGTTTTAGAAAATCCACAGAAATACTAAATTAAGTTCTGCTTTTTGGTAGGTAAGTCCGCAATAAAATTTTATTAAATTCTGTGGAAGTCCTTGTTTAGCAGAGAAGAATCTGGGGACATAATAACCACTGTAAACATTTATGCTGGTTCTCTAACAAGTTCAAGAGAGTTTGGTTGGTTTTTTGGTAATAATTAGGGGGCTTGATAACAAATCTTTGTGCTTTTTTTCATTAACACTTTGAATGTTCTCTTTGCTTTTAAGGAAAACCACTGACATACAGAGTGGGCTGGGGAATCTCAGAATGAGAAATTAGGCAAAGTGTAGTCTGAGTGAAGTAAGCAGCTCATTTCCAGGGAACAATCCATTTTCATCATTATGGTTATATAGTTAAACAAAAAGCAGAGCAGAACTTCTGTACTGCAGTTACTGGAATTTCACCACATATTAATAAAAAATATTCCAAAAATGGCTTCAAAAAGATGCATTTGAAGGTAAAATTATGCCAGCAGTGTTTTGATTTATAAATCTATGTTCTTCCATCTCTGGAAATGGAGACAACTTGCATTCTTTTGCTGTATCTAACATCTGCAGAAGTCAGGCTTCATATCCACACCACGGAACATTCTAATTTTTAATAGGTCTGTAGGTCTACTGCATGCAGAGATAGGAGCATTATTCATAGTGTCCCAAAGAACTTTAAAAAAACCACCATTTTTTATTCCTGTAGGCAAGAAGTGTAAAGAAATCTGTAACCTTCAGGTTTTAAGAAAAATGGAGTAGCACAGTACAAATGAGTAGTTGGATATGAACTGTTCTATACAAATAATACTGAGTCACACAATCTGTTTCACACACAGCTGAATTAAAGGAATATTATTGTATGCTTAACATGTTTTACTTATTTACTTATAGCTAAAAATGTAATCACTCTACAGATGAACAAAAAGCATGGAAGGTTTTGTGATGCTGCCTTGCAAAAGGTAAGAAATAGGCAACACATCGGTGTCTCCAAAATAAAACTTTACCATCTGTTTTGTTTCTTGAGGAGCATTATGTTGAAGGCTAAGATGCTACTCTATCTCAATTGTGATGCAAGTTAATCACTCGTGGTGTAGACCCCAGACTGCTCCTCTATATTCAGCCAACACCTGATGGGAGAAAATAGTGTGAAGTGAGGAGATGGCACTGCTTGTTGTAATTAGCAAGTGTTCACAAATAGATGTCTGAAAACAAGAGGAAGAACTAGCATTGCTGAAAATAATGTCCAGAAAAAAAAAAAATGGGGCAAATTATTGCCAGCACAATAACTATTTTGAATAACAAGGAAAGCTGCTTCTTGTGACTGCTGTGGCAAAGGGAAGAGCATTACAACTGACTTGACAACTAACACGGACTTTGGACTGATGCCTTTACTGTCTTCCCTTGACAAAAACAGATGTTCTGGCTTTGACTTTGTTTTTTTAAAGCAGGTGAGGCTCTGCATGCGGGAATAATGCATGCCAATATTTTTGCCGAATCACTGGGAGGAGTATGAAGACAATAAATAAATAAATAAATAAATAAATAAATAAATCTAGAGTGTTTCACATCCTAATTCAAAACAACAATGTATATCACCAGGTCTTATTCCCTAGCAGACCTGAAGCATCGGAAGGACACTTACAGGCTTAGTTGGCATTCTGAAATGAACAAAACTCCTTCCTCAGTTCCAGCTGGAGTTCATGACTATCAAACCAAATTTCTGATACAGGACACCGCCTACAGAGTTCACCATTTTGTAAATAGATGTAAATATGAACTAATCTTTCTGGATGTTATTTCTCAGTCATATGAAATATAATTCCTACTTGTCCTCTCACAGGTGAAAATTGGGTTCTCCAGGTCAGTTGTGCCAAGGTATCCAGCTATCAGGTTGGTAGACCCGGCCTGAACATTACTACCAGGACATTGTCATCTATTCTGTATCTCCTGCTTTACTAATGAATCTTTCCACTCTTATTAAGAGTATTGACTGCTTTGAAATCATTAGTTCCCTTTAGCAAGGGAAGTGCATTCAGGCTAGACAGAGAAGTTTTCACTTCAGAAACATATTTTAGGCATCTTCTGTGTCAGGGTAGAGAATCTGGAGAGTCTTCACAACTCTTAAACATAAAAGCATACTGAAGTTTGGGGGTTTTTAAAGTGCTCATTAGTGCAGAAAACACCGTCTCCTTTTACTGGCATTTTCAATTGCACAGTTTTATACCAAATGAACTTATTTAACACCCTTCTTCCCAGGCACAAAGAGGTACTTGAAGAAATAGCTCGTTAACCTACTTGTAAAAAGTCTGCCAAGCTGGAAAGAAGCAAGAAAGATTTTCAAGAAGTATTTTTATTTTTATAGGATTCCAGTGTTTGCCAGTTTTCCATTTTGTTGCTTTTTTAGAACTCTTGAATTCTTACATGGCTTCAGAGCTTTTAAAATTACCAATAACATATGCTTTTAAATCATTAATGGTTCTGAACTAGACTCTTTTGCAAAAGTATAATTTTACAGAGTTAGATTTAAATTGTATGATAGTAATTTCATACAGAATTGAAATCCTTATTCTCCTAAATTTTGTTTTCAAAAGTCAACAAGAGGTGCTTATCAGAGGCAAGTGAGAGGTTAGTAATTGGGATTTTTTATTTAAAGGCCCATAAAGTGTAAGCAACACAGAAATTTATGCTGTACTATGCTACCAGAACTAAAATATTCTTTCTACACTTGAGATTAAAAATGCAATTTCCAGTCAAACTATGAACCTTGAATAGGAACTGAATGAAACAGAACACATAATCCAAACTGATCTTTACCATGGCTCAGGAATTCTTATGGCTTTCAGGTAGAAAAGGAAAGTGTATGGACTTCAGAGGCAAGATCAGGCTGCACAGGATGATTAGAGAACGGTTGTTTGACACAGCAGGAAGAAAATTCATATGGATAAATTTAATTTCAATCATTTTCACTTTAGTTCACAATAATATTATGTAGGTTATCTTGGAGTCCTTGTAAGACACTTGAAAGACAATGCAGTCATCAATCAAAGCCAAGATGTGTTCCTGAGGGGCATGCCTTCCTAAGGTTACTGTTTAGGGGACAAAGGGAAAGCAGTTGTGTGGGTTTGTTTTGTTTTTTGGTTTTGTTTTTTGTTGGTTTTTTTTTGTTTGTTTGTTTGTTTGGTTGGGTTTTTTTAAAATTTTATTTTATTTTATTTTATTTTATTTTATTTTTATTTTTATTTTTAGCAGAGCTTTTGATACAGTCTCTGACATTGTCCTTCTGAACAAAATGTCCAGCATACAAGTGGACACATACACAATATAATGGGTGAAAAATCGGATGAAGGATTGTGTTTAAAGAGTCATAGTAAAGGGGGTAACATTTGGCCATGGCCAGTCACTAGTGGTGTTTTCAGGGCTCTCAGCATAGAGTTTTTATGGTTTTTATGCCAGATACCTGGACACAGAAGTGGAATGCACTCTAAGTAAGTTTGCAGGCGATACTAAACTAGGAGGAGAAACTGGTTGCCTTAAGGGTAGAGACAAAAGAGAGATATTTAAAAGGTTAGAGTGCAGTAAGATCACCAGCTGTACAAAATTGAAACAAGAACATGTCTCCCTTTGTACTTTTGAATATAATCCAAAAATACATGTATAGACTGGGGAACCAGATTCTGGAGTGTAGCCCTGTAGAAAGAGGTAGAGGAATTTTGGGCTATGATTATTTCAATGGCAATCAACAATGTGCTCTAGCAGCCAAAAGGGACAAAAATATCCTGGGGTATATCAATTGCAGTATAACTCACTGGCCAAAAGGAGTGATTGCCCCAATATACTCAGCACTGCTGCAGCCTCACCTTGAGTACTGTGTGCAGTTTTGGGCTTCCCAAAATTTAAAAAAAAAAATAAAAAATTATAATGTGTCCTAAGGAGGGCAACGTACATGGTGAAAGGACTAGAGAGCAGCTGAAGATGTTAGGTTTTTCCAGATTATTGAAGTGTAGACTGAGGTGTTATCTCATTGTTGTCTACACCTTTGTCAATGAAGGAAAGCAGAGACTGAGATGTTGAATTCTTCTGTCTTGTGTGTGCTAAAAAGACTTGAGGGGATGACTTCAAGCATCAGAGAAAGTTCAGCTTGGATGCATATGTTCTTCACAGAGAAGGTGGCAAGCACTGGAAATTATCCAGGCTTCTTGGTTTGCATGAAGTGGTCAAACATAACTTCGATATATGAGCCTGTGATCTGTCCACAGAGAAGGTGACCACAGGATTTTGTTATGCTGCTGCTCAGCAGTAGCCAATCATTTTATTTAGACTGTGTATTGCTGAGATCCTTTTACACCTAAACATTTCTTCTGCTGTAGAGTCTAGCCTTATACTTTACTTGATGCTTAGCGGCACTGTCTCTGAGTTATAATGCATCTGTGAAGGTTCTTCATCCTGCAGAAGCTGATAAGTACACAGCACAGCCAAGGGGTTTAAATTTTTTTCTCGTGTTGTCAAATTGATTGTGCAGACACAGAAAGTGTGTCCTGGCCATTTGGATAGATGGAAGCCACTGAGAGACTCTTGACCTTCCTAGTATGTACTAAGTTCTGCCGTATAATGGCTGTTTGTTGATAAATACCTAGTGAATAATTTCTCCTGTATCTTACATTCACCACCTGTAGTGTAAGGCTCAATCTCCTACAGGTCTCAGCAGTGCTGGGAAATTATTGCTATCTGCAAACTTCTCTAAGGTTCTTGAATGTAACATGCAATGGAAGAGTGACGTAGAGGAGGCAAGTCGTCTGGATAAAGTTTTACTTCACTGTATAATATTAAAGTGATGATTAATTGATCTGCCTTGCAGAAAAACACTTTAATAATTTCCACAGGAGAATGCATTGATGTGTGTGAATGCTCAAAAGAGAGGAATTCCCTTTCAGCTGCATATTTCTGCATGTAAGTTAGCAATCCTATAATGTTGGTAGTGTTAGTACTTCGAAGAACAAATGCCTACAGACAGATGGCATAGTTTGAAAAGAAGCATCAAGGGACCCACTGATTCCTGAAGACAAGAGAACTCAAACAGGGGAGAAGAGGAGCAAGGGAAGAATTTAGTTTAGGATACACGTATCAAATATGGCAGTTCGTCATTCTAATTATGTTACTAGGGCTAATGTGCTTCAGCTTGCCAGTTGTATTTAAAACTAGCAAAACACACTTTTCATTCTCAAAACACATACATCCTTTGCCTTTGAGCTGCAGCATGCTAGGGCTCCAAAAGCAGCACTTGTGCAAAGAGCAGCAGATAACGGGAACAGGGAAATGAGGAACATCTGGATAAGACATAATTGCAAGGTTAAGTAGCTTCCAGTCTGTTATTCTCATGCAGTGAGCAGAGAAACTTTTGTATTAGTGGTAGAAAGCTGGCCTCTTTTCTGTTTGGCCAGGTATCATAGCTTAATCCCAGCCAGTAACTAAGGATCACACATTTGATCTCTCTCCTCCACCCCTTCCAGTGGGAAGGGCAACCAAAGGAAAAAAGAAAACTTCATGGGTTGATGTAAGAACCATTTAATTATTGAAACAAAAGAAAATGTAATAATAGTCCTAACAATACTCATGACAAAAATAGCAGTAATTACAATAATAGTAATGCTAATGTTAACAACAATAATAATTTTAATGAAAAGGAGAGAGTAAAACTCAAGAGAAAGAAGTGATGCACAGTACGATTGTTCACCAGCCACAGACTGATGCTCAGCCCAGAAAGCAATTGGCCCCTTTCCACATAACTCTCCCTCATTTACATACTGGACACGATGTTATATGGTATAGAATATTCTTTAGGCTAGTTCAGGTCAGCTGTCCTGTCCATGGTTCCCTGCAGCTTCTTGGGCACCTGCTCACTGGCAGAGAATAGGACACTGAAAGGTCCTTGACTCAGGGCAAACACTGCTCAGCAACAGCCAAAAGCATTGTTGTGTTATCAATATTATTCTCCTACTGAGTCCAAAACACAGCATTGTACCAGTTTGTACCAGTTACTAAGATGAAAATGAAGTCTGTCAAAACCAAAACCAGGATAGTATCCACCCCATACAATTTGTTTCACTCCGGGTCTAACACTTCCGAATAACACGTCACCTTTCCTGTCCCCTGGTAATTATACCCACAGATATAGTTTCCTTAGTCTATGGACCATCCCTGTAAAAGTTCAATTAGTTAATTTGGACCATGACCTTTGACTCGATCTGTCCAAAGCTGTCTGGATCAGTATACAGATGTTAGGGCTATATTTCCACCCTGAGACAGGTGATTTCAGCTGTACTAGACACCCCTCTTAGTGAAGACAAACTATGGTCTTCCCTGTACTGCCAAAGAGATTGAGAAAGATGCATCATCGGTATCAATTCTGGCACCACTGGGTTGCTTTTAACTCCAGTCCCTATGTTCCAGTTCCAGCATGTCTGGTATGGCAGCAGTCAGTGATGACATGAATGACAGAATTGCTTGAATCACAGACTCACAGAATCACAGAATGGGTTGTAATGGAAGGGACCCCAGTGGGTCATCTGGTCCAACTGCCCCGCTCAGGGTGGACCACTCTAGAGCACATGGCACAGGATTGCATCCAGATGGTTCTTGAATATCTCCAGTGAGGGAAACTCCGTGTCTTTGGGCAACATGTTCCAGTATGGGTCACCCACACTGTAAAGAATTTCTTCCTTGTATTCCAGTGAAACTCCTTGTACATCAGTTTCTGCCTGTTGCCACTTGTTCTATTGCTTGGCAGAACCAAGAAGAGTATAGGTCCATCCTCTAGACACCCTCCCTTCAAATACTGACAGACATTGATGTGGTCCCCTCTCAGTCATTTCTTCTCAACATCAAACAGGCCCAGCTTCCTCAGCCTTTCCTCGTAAGAAAAATGCTCCAGTCCCTTAATCATCTTCAGAGTTCTCTGCTGGACACACTCCAGGAACTCCATGTCTCTCTTGTACTGAAGTGCTCAGAGCACTCCAGATGTGCTCACTAAGGCCAAGATGAGGGGCAGGATCACCTCCCTTGACCTGCTAGCAGTGCTCTTCCTAATGCACTCCAGGCTATCACTGGCCTTGGCCACAAGGGCACTGCTGGCTCATGGGGAGTTGTTTTCCACTAAAACACCAAGCTCCTTCTCCACAGAGCTGCTTCCCAGCAGGTCACCCCCAGCCTGTGCTGGTGCCTGGACTTGTTCCTCCCCAGGTGTAGGACCCTGCATTTGCCTCTGCTGAATTTCAGAAGGTTCCTCCCTGCCCATCTCTCCAGCCTGTCGAGGTCCTTCTGAAGGGCTGCTCAGCCCTCTGGGGTATCACCACTCCTCCCAGCTTTGTGTTGTCAGTGAAACTGCTGAGGAGGCCTCTGCCCCTTCACCCAAGTCATTGGTGGGTAATTTAAACAAGACTGGGCCCACTATTGAACCTTGGGAGGCACCACCATGGACAGGCCTCCAACTAGAGCCTGGGCTACTGATTATGACTCTGGGATCTGCTGTTCAGCCACTTCTCAGTCCACCTCCCTGCCCACTCATCCAGTCCACTCATCCTGACTTTGCCTGTGAGGACATTGTTAGAGACAGTGTCGAAAGCCTTGAAGTCAAGGTAGACAATCTGCTGCTCTCCCCTCATCCATCCAGGTAGTTGTTTGATTGTGGAAGGCAATTGGGTTGGTCAAGCATGATTTGCCTTTAATGAATCCATGCTGACTGCTCCTGATCACCTTCTTGTCCTCCCTGTGGATAGAAGTGGCCTTCAGAATGAGGCGCTCAATCACCTTTCCAGGGACTGGAAGGCTGACTGGCTGATAGGTCCCTGCACCCTCCTTCTTGCCTTGAAGACTGGGGTAACATTCGCTCTCTTCAGCCCTCAGGCACTAGTCCTGATCTCCATGACCTTTCAAAGGTGATTGTAAGGGGCACAGCTATGATGTCCATCAGCTGTCTCAGCACTCCAATGTGCGTCCTGCCAGGGCCCATGGACATGTACATGTCAATTTGCTTAGATGTTCTCCAACCCAAGCCTTCTTGAACAAGGAAAACTCTTCCAGCATTGCTTCACCCTGATCTCCTGGCTCAGAGATCCCTACAGGCTGGTGTTGCCAGTGAAGATCAAAACCGATTTGTCATTAAGTAACTCTGCCTTCTCTGCATCCTGTTACCGTGGTCCCCTGGGTCTACATCATGCTTCATTTTCCTTCTGTTATTAATGTATTTGATAACAGATTTAATTCTATATGGTCTTTGGCCTTTCTTGTCTCATTTCCACTTAGTCTGACAACCTCTCAATACCAATTCGAAGTGGCATGACCCTGCTTCCATCTCCTGTGTGTTTTGTGCTTAAACTTAAATAATGACAGGAGTTCTTTATTCATCTGTGCAGGTGTCCCACCCCTTTGTCCAATTTCTTGCTCATCAGGTTGTATCATTCTTGAGCCTGAGGAAGCCATTCTCGAATAACAAACTGTCTTGGACCTTCCTCCAGTCCAAGGCCATAATAATCTTCTTTTAGTCTCTGTTAGACTTTCACACTTGCCATATGGGGCTGTTAAGGGGTAAGCAGGTCCTGCTGATCACCCCTTGCTTTTCCAGTCAGCAAAGGCTCCTGTGGGGAGGAATCATGGAGTCTAGTTGGAGTGATCATCTGACTGGTGCATCTCTGTGGTAGCAATTGGCACCTGCTGTTTTTCAGCCTTCAGCAACCCCACAACAAGAAGGGTCCTCAAAGAGACTAGTCAAGGTAGACAGCTCCCTAACTTCCTTCATCTCCAGTGCAGCTACACCAATGACCAATTCTTATCCTTTGGCATCCTTGAAATACCTTCTTCTGAGGTAGTTTACACTAAAGATGCCTCTTGGCCAATCATAATAAACTGCTTTTTCCACTCAGTCCCAGCCAGGCTGACTTCAGCCTCTAATGCAGTAGCTGTTACCCTGGATTCCCCTGTCATTACAGAAACACAAATGGATTCAGTCCCTCCATAGTTTGATGGCATTAAGGGTACATTCTGCACTGGTGTCTACTAGAGACCCTGTGGGGCTGATGAGCGAGACCATCAGATCCACAAAGCCCAGTAAACCGTGTCCCACTCCTCCACCTGGCAGGGGGTCAGACCCCTCTAGTCCTGGTCATAGGATTCCTCACTTACTTCTTGTAAAAACAGATTAGAATTCCTTTCCATGTAGTCTTGAGGAAGATCAATCCTTATACTCTGCTGGGGGAACTAGTAACTGAAGACTGGACAGCAAGTTTTCTGGAAGAGCCCTCATTTATGATTGTTTTCCCTTGAAGTCCAGGCACTCATACCTCTAGGGTTGTGGTAGATATTCCTTCCCACTTAATCATGTCTTTTCAGTATACACATAGTACCCCATGGTGTGTATTTTCTATAACCTCTCTCTTGATCAAAAGAAGGCTTCCTATTAATAGCTGAGATACTGGCCCACACATGGCTCACGTGCACTGGACTTGGTCTGGATCTGTGGGTAATTTCAGAGGGTTTGTGTGCAAATGTGTAATCTCAAGCACGGCTAATTCCCTGAGGTATGGGATACCTCTTTCAACTGTGGTCCACTTGCTAGAGTGTCACATAACATCTTCCTTCTAGGGACACCTTTGCTTCACATTTGACGGGAGTCGCCCTCAGAGAGTCTGAGTACTTATGTCCCTTTTTCAACCACTTTGTTGATGCCCCTTTCCCTAGAAGGTGATCCAGCTGCTTGACTTCCTTAACCTTTTATTCCAGGCTACTGGCCCCACAATGCCACCATCCCAGCAGCCAGGTAACAATGCGCTCGTACTGAACAACAGTTGAAACCTTTTTGCACATCACACAGCTCACTTGAAGACTCAGATCAAGTAGCTACCTCTTTTTCTGCCTCTTGTTTTGCCCTCGTGGTGTCCCTGCTTTGTCCTCCTGCAGTAAACAAACTGCTTTTCATGTCCATCTCTTTGTATGTATAGGGGTAACTGATACAGGCAGGGGTTGGTTCTCTGGTTTAGCTGCATCACCCACCACTGGGATATAAGTAGCTGTAGTACCTGTTGCTGGGGTTTGAGGAGATATTGTTTGTTATGGGTGTTTAGTAGAAGTAGTGCCTGTTGCTTGGGTTTGAGTAGTAGCACTGCTTGTCCCACAGTCTGGAGTACATGCAAATAGTTGCTTATCCTACACGAGATTTGAGCCACGTGTGTGGTTCCTAGAAATAGCACCATGCTTGTTTGAACACTCCAAAGCTATCCAAAAATTTCAAAATTCTCAAACACTATAACATTTGACTTAGAAAAGGAGTTGTTGGTTTAACCCCTGCCAGCAACTAAGTATCTTGCAGTCACTCCCTCCCTCCCTCCCTCCCTCCCTTCCTCCCTCCCTCCCTT
This sequence comes from Zosterops lateralis, assembly GCF_965231275.1. Taxonomy (NCBI): domain Eukaryota; kingdom Metazoa; phylum Chordata; class Aves; order Passeriformes; family Zosteropidae; genus Zosterops; species Zosterops lateralis. The sequence continues at coordinate 54,075,859 of NC_139800.1, read as the reverse complement.
CCTCCCTCCCTGTGCCTCCTCTCTGGTGGGTTAGAGAGAATTGGTAAAAGGCAAAATATGTGGTTTGAAATAAGAACAGCTTAGTAATTGAAAAGAAGTAAAATATAGCAATACTGGTACTAATACTAACACTAATACTAATAGCAATGAAAAGGAAAAAGAGAAAGAGGGATAAAATCCTAGAGAAACAAACAATGCACAATACAAATCTTCACTCACTGACTGATAGTCAGCCTCTCCTTAAGCAGGAAGCACTTCCTTACAGCCAACTCCCTCTGATTTATAATACTGAACATGGCATTCTATGTTTGGTCAGTTCAGGTCAGCTGTCCTGGCTGTTCTCCTTCCCAGTTTCTCATGAACCTACTTGCTGGCAGAGCATGGGCAAACTGAGCAATCTTTGATTTAGGGTAAGCACTACTTAGCAACAGCCAAAACATCAGTGTGTTACCCACATTATTCTCATACTGAATCCAAACCACAGCACTGTACCAGCTACTAGGAAAAAAATAAAGCAAGGCTGTACGGTGGAGTCTACTGATAACAGATTTTTTTCTCAAGAATGAGAGCAGAAGGTAAGTGAGATAAGGTAAAGATGGATATCACTATCTCGACTGCATTTTCTAGGAATAAAACAATGGGTGAAATTCAACCAATGCAAAGTACCATGTATGGCAAAAGAGGAAGCTCTTAATGATATACGTATACAATTACAGGTTTTAATACAGCCACTATGTCTCAGGGAGAAGCTTGGAGCATTTGGAGCAGTTCCATGTAAACATAACATCAATATTTAACATTAGTCAAAAAGGCAAATAGAAGTGTTAGGGGAGAAATCAAGTACAGAGCAGGAAATACCATGCTGCTACTATATAGATATTTTCTGCAACTTCATCTAATTAATAAATATAACATATTAGTATAATATATAATAAAATCTTATAAAGATATCAGAAAATATATCCTCTTTTCAGAGGGATATTGCAGAATATTGAAGAGATTCAGCAAAAAGTGGTGTTAGCTGATCAGTGTTGTAGAACAGCTCCTCAAGGAAGAAAAGATAAATAGATGAGGATTCCTTGAGATTTGAAAGCAAATGGCTGCTGAAAAAAAAGGTACATGAACAACAACAAAAAAGATTAACAGCTAATTAACAGGTTTGATGAGGATGCTATTTGGGGAGACACCTTGTTTAATTTTTAAGTAATAGAAAACCAGGTCCTTGTTCCCCAGAACATAATTGAAGTGCAGGCTAGTAAGGTCACTGACTGTCATGACTGTAAAAAGAAGGAAATACCAAAGCAAAAAAATGTACCATGTTTTTTCCACACATTGAAATATCTAATCAGCTGTCAGTATGAACGATTTATATGAAACCTGGTCATTGCCCAAACATCGACATCCAATCCTGAAGTACAGTATTGTTTGAAAGTAAAGAAAAAGAAGTTGCATTTTTTGTCTCCATCTCATAACTTATTTGAGGTTCCAAAGGGCAAACTCCTGTTTGTGCGGGACTCCAGGAAAAGCCTCTTTTAACAAGAAAAGACTTGTCTTATCGGCTAAATTGACAATAATGGCTGTCCCCCGAGCCATTATGTCCCCAGACTGTTTTCCCTTCACCTAGCCAGTTGTTGTTCTGTAATTTGTCTTGCAACGAGCTGTTCAGGTAACACAGGGGATGCACCACACTCATTCAGTCTTCTGATCTTCATTGCAAATGGGTTTGCATTGCCTCCAGCACAAGGACATCATCAATCAAGCTGATTTTTGCTTTGAATATCTGGAATAGGTGGCTTTCTTTCTACCATTTAGATGTCCCTTAATTTTGTTGCTATTACAGTTGACATGAGGGGATAAAGAAAAAAAAATATGATCATGATCAGGTGAGAAAGAGCCTAGCAACAAGACTGACTTGTGCTTTGCCTTTGGGGCAAACATTTACTATTTTACTCCCCCCAACTTCAATGCAATGATGCAGCAACTGCAAAGTGAGATCCATCTGATACATACTCTTTCTGAAATTTATATCAGTAATAGATGCAGTCTCTTTGAAGTCTCTGCTAAGATTAAGGAATGCATTTAAATGAATACTGTTCATTTTATCTACTGTTATAAGAAAGATAGAAATGGAAGAAAGATATCTTCTTTTTATTTAGCTCTGTTGTGGGATGGGAAGATCCTCATCTGATGAAAGAAATGATCATGATGTCAGTTGACCTACTTAGAAAAATGATATGAAGCAGAATTTAAACCACCTTAACCTCTTGTCTTTTACTCATTTGTCACATTAAAAGAAAAACTCCTAGAAGCAGGGTCAGAAAATAGCTTGGATCTTGTTGCAAGAGCTTCAAATTATCATGCTTGGAGTAACTTCTTTCTTTGCTGAGTCAGAAAGAGCTGGGTAATACTCAATTACTGCTCCTGGAGGTTTGTATCACGTGCAATACAAAAGCATGGGCCACAAAAAATATCCTCACCATTCAGGTGTGGAGTCACTGACAGTGACTCATTTCCTCCTGTTATAAATGAGACAGCCAGATTTGAAAAAAATAAAATGAAAAAACAGAATTTATTTTTCACGTAACAACGAACATGGAAAACCACGATAAAAAGGCAGCTCCGATCCCGGGTCGGCAACTGGGTGAACGTATGGACAAGTCTCTATCACACTTGTCCTCCCTCGTTCACGAATCCCATCACCAAGAGTCCAGTTTTTATACAGTTTATTTTCCCCAAGGCTAGATCTTCTGTCCACTATTCTGGGATGATGTATTCTTCAGATTTTCTTTTGAGGCAGTCCCCCTTCTGAACAGGTTTCTAGGCAGAGTCCGGTGAGTTGATTATTTTTCCAGGAAGGCTGCATCAGGTGGGTCAAGTCGTTGAGTCTTATCTGGGCTTATTCATTATTTTTATTTATATTTTATTTTAGCATGAATTATCAAATGCAGTATATCCCGTATAACACTCCTAACATGCAATCAGGGTGGTCTGCAGAGTATGTTGGAATTTTCAGCCTAGAAGCACTGGTCTCATTTCGGGCAGCTCACTACACACATATACAGAAAGTTGCTGATGTAAGCTTTAATTTCATAAAGCACAAATGTAGCTGAGATTCTGAAATTACAGACAAGTTCCCTCGAGACACTCAGGTCTGCAGCAAGATGCTGTCAACAAAACCCTGTGCTGATGCAGTTTTGCTGCACATATCCATTCCAGTCTCCCAGGCCACTCTTTTTCTCATCCTCATTTGGTGTTACAAATATCATCCTTTATTACATTTACTGTGTTTTTTTCTGCCAAAGCAGAAGTTTCTTCTGTTTTACCAGACACTAGGTAAATCCCTAGTAAAACAGATCCCTTTGAAGAGAAGTGAAACAGCACTTTTAGCCTCCACTGTGCACATGAAGCAAGAGGAGCTGGAGGGTTGCAGTGACCATGTCCTGGGTAGGCTGCAAGCTTCAGAGCATCCAAATCTTGATAACTGCCTTGTCCCCAGAGAAGCAGCAAACTTTGAGACAATCTGAACCACTGAGTTGATATTCAAGATGTTAGGTTTTTGACTTTTAAACTGACATCACATTAGCCATAGCTGAGCAGACACACTATTCTAATTCTTCTAAAAATAAAGAGCAGCTAGAGAGTACTGAGAGGCTTGAGCAGCTTGACAATCAGCTAAGAGTGAAGGCTCATGGATCATTAATCCTTTGGGTTTCTCAGTGTCTGCTGCTGCAGTCTGATTTGTCGTCTAAGGGCCTAAGGCCCAAGAGCCCTCCAGGAGCTACTGGAAAGTGAGAAAATTCACTCATCTTCTTGGGAGAAAGGATGGATCTCAGGTCCCACCACTAAGTCTTGACAGAGCGAGTACACGAAGACCATTAAGAGATAACGGTGGAAGCCAGGGAAAGAGAAAGAAACTAGTCTCAGTTTCACTGGGTGAAACCAGACTGAGGATGAACAGAATTATTCTCAGCAGCAGTGTAAAAAACCTGGTGGGAAGACCTACAGTAGAGGCATGCAAAAGCAGAGACTTAAGTGAGAGACACTGGCAGGACCAATCTTTGACAATTTGCGCCTTCAGGAAATTCTGACACCAGCTGCTCAGAGTTGGAGGTTGCACAGGACAATGAGCCTCATGTTAAGAGAAACACACCTCTAATTGACTTTGGACGTCTTTTTGACCAATTTTCTATGGTTGAACAGTGCCTCAGAGTGATGGGGTGGAGACAAGACAAGGGGGTGTGGTTGAGGAACATAAGGGATAGAAAATGGCAGCAGTCAATTTGTACAAATGTTTGCTGTCTGTTTTTATTAGATGTGCAGCATTTCCATCAGTGTACAAGCCTCAAATCTTAGTACAAAATACATTTGTAGGCAGTTTGAAGTTAGATAATCTTACTAGATACAAATTCTTTTTTTGTGGGGCCTCATTTCCTGGTATCTCAATAACTAACTCTCAGAGCAAAAGACTTCCCTTGAATTGCTGGTCCAACTTCAGCAGTAGCAGCAAAGACCTTCATCTCCATTTATCCAGGCACAAAGTTTATCCAAGTTACACTATGATGGCCAGATTAAGGTTATATATATATTGGCAATGTATTTTTCCACATTCAAGAAAAATTAGGCTTGCTTGGATCCAAAGCCAATGCAGACTACTAGTATAGGACAAAATAGTAAGAACTGATGCAATGCCTAAGCCACTGTCTATCTCAGGAACAGCAAAAGTGGTTCAGTTCTTGTTATAAGAAGGAAAAACTAGTGAGCATCGAAGAAATAGCTGCCCTTATAATCTTATCTTGAATATTTGTATCCCCCTATATCTCATCTCCCGCTGTCTTTTGTGCATTTTCTAAAACTCAATACTTTAAAGTCTTCTACTTTTCTATACCATTTGGATTCTTAACTAACATGTTTTACCTGTAGCAGTGTATTGTCACTTCTGACAGGAAACATGAAAGTTAAGGTGACATTCTGCTTTGGAGAAATAAGACCAAAAGTGTACTAAATAAAGCAAAATCTAATCACATATATTTTTTAAGAGAAAGCAGAACACTTCAAGTAAAAACAGTCTGCCATAACCCAGTTACTTTTTAACTAGTAATATACTAGGCAGTAATACATTTAACTGGAAATGTAAATTGAAAACTTACAGCATGTAAAATAACAAGTGTTGAAAAAAGAGTGCCATCATTGGAGTAGGACACAGGCATGGAAAATAAAAGACTTCTATTTTGTCCTGACAAATATGCTCTGTGAGCACAGTCAGGACAACTGTTCTGTTGTGTTTCATTTAACCTCCCCATAAAAGAGGAAATTGCAGGCACAGCTTATTGCATGGTCAAGCTAATCTACTTAATATTGGTAAAGCTGAGAGGGCAGAAGGCAATGTCAAACTGTGGGTTATACATTATGTCCACTAATTCCGTACTGCTCCAATAAATCTGTTTTACTAAACAAATTTCTGTGCTTAAGCAATGTTGCTAGCAATTTGAAAGTCTCCTGGAAAATGTAGCATATTTTTATGGAAACCATATCTTTGTATTGCATCATTGCCAAGAAGAAATCAAATATACATCTATTGCAGAAAATGTGGGTTAAAAAATTGGATAAATGAAAGTAACAGCTGTGCGCAAACAAGGACTTGAAACAACTAAAAGTATCACTTCTTTCAGTGAAGTCTTTGGAGCTGCATAACCTTGAATCAAAATCTGTGCATAGCAACAGAAGTGAATTTGACAGTCAACCGTATTTAATTCTGTGCTATTAGCTTTTTGAAATACAAATCTCTTGCTTTTACCACTTATCTGGTATAAAAGTTGGGGTTTGATCTTCTTCTTTACCCTTTGACAGAAAAGAAAGTGAATGCTTGACTCCTAGGAAACGCAGTCTTAGGAGCAGAAATTAGGTTTTACAGGAAGGAAAAAAAAAAAAAAAAAAAGTGGACGAGAAAGAAAGGAGAGAGTTAAAAAAGGAGCAAGAACCCAGTTCTCCTTTTGATGTACTGCACTTACTGGTACACTGTTTGACCCCATTGCCAGGTTGGCTCTGCAAAGAGGACGAAGATAGATGTCCTCATTTCTGGAATGGCCCTCTGTCACACTGTGTTTCAGCAGCTTTCAGCCACTGCACTGGTCCGTGGTCACCTGCAGGTATGAGTATCACTTCCACTGTGTGCGTGAAAAGCAACTAAGAAAAACAATTCATTGCTCTGAATTCACCTGACTGCTGTTCTCACCCCAGGTGGAAAGTTTTCAAGGCTGTGCAGTCAGGAGGATGCTGTGTCAGAGCCCTGACTGGCATGAGAGAGCATCGCAGATGCAGGGCAGCACATGGAAGCGTGAGAACCTGCAGAAACAAGTCCCTGCTCCGACCTCGGCTGACCCCATTTCCCCGCCCCGCCATCCGAGGCAGCTTTGCAAGCTGAACTGCTCTACTGCTGCTGGCTGAGCGAGGCGGGTGCCGAAAATCCGTGTGAGCAAAAATCCACGTGAGCACAGAGTGCAGTTGCTCACTCCTGCCCCACACATTCAAGGCCCGCTGTTAACATTCAGGTGTTGTGCAGATTCAGCCACCCCTCCTGTGGCCAGGTGGAAACAGCCTGCACAAAGCACACATGGACTGCACCAGAAGGCAGTGCACCAATGTTGTGCTCAAGCCCTGGAAAACCTCTCCATCTATGGCAGTTCCAGCAGGACAGTGATCTACCAAAAACAGTTTGTTAGATAAAGAGCTCCTCCACCACCTGTACCACCAACTTTTTTCCCTACTTTGATCATATTTGTCTGTCAGACTTAATTCCCTTCTAGAGGGAAGGATGCCATGAGTAACCAATGGCCACTTCTCACAGACACATGGACTGACCTTACTCATCTCAGCCAGGCTGGGGAGACCCATCCCAACAGAAGGGCAGGAGCCACAGAGAGATTGCAGGGCTTCCTGGGATTTCACCATTAGTACTGTGGTGTTCAGAGATAAAACCTTGCAGCAATAAAGTCAGCAGAGTATGGCCAATAAATACCACCAGAGGAACACGCACACAGAGAACTCAGCAAATGGCATAGTGGATATGCAGGACAGAGAATCAGGTTTTCGTTTATTTCATTATTAGTACCCTAGCATCAAATCTTGTATCAAGAAAATACTTTGGGCACACAATGGGTATTAGGATACCAAGAGGATCAGAGTATCAAATCAGGTGAAACAGGTTAATCGTGATTTTGATTAGTCTTCTACTGATAGCATAAGTTAAATATTTAACCTTGAATTTTTCCTATTACTTGAGGGGGAAAATCCCAAGTAACCGGACAGTGAAAGTCCATGTAAATCTCTTAGATTGCATACAGATTTTCCTACTAAAAAGTTGGTTGGTTTTTGGGGGGAGTTGGTTTTGGTTTTTTTCCTTAAGAAGATAGTGTCAAGAACAAACCTATCATTAAAAATACGAGGAGCAGACTGGGGATTTCCCAAGTCAGCATCATATGTCTTCCAGGCGAGAGGAAAACTCCCTGTAAGGCAGACAGGGAGTTTGAATTATTAAAGCTGAAGGAATAATCTACTCAGACTGATCAGAGCAGGGCTCTCTTGAGAGCTGGTGGGGTTTTTCCATTGGCAGAGAGACAATGTTTTGTACGTGAGCTGCATTTAAAGCAGTTCATTTCCATATTGCTTTCTCACGCAGAATTTCTATTGCTGCAAGTAGTTTCCAAAGAAACCTCCACACACACACACACACGAAACACCCCCATTGTTAGAGAGGATCAAAAATCAAATGAGAAACGAAGATTAAATTCTCTAGAAAATAAAAGGTAATTTCCCCATCACTGCATGGTGATTCCATGAGAAGAAATTTGAGGGAAATTTTTTGGCTGAAAATAGCTACACCTACAAGCACATAATGCAGCAAAATGAAAATCAATGGGCACAGGGTTTCCCAGGCAACCTCTTATCAATTGTCTGTTACTTGGTGATACTGTTCACTGCAATATAAAACCTTGAGCCTTTCATCTCCCACAGACTGAGAGAAGGGGAGTGGCAGGGGGAATCACCCAAATTAAAGGCTCATGAATAAATGAGAATTTATAAGATTATTTTGATTCCTCTGAATAATTTCCAAGCTAGCTGAGTGTAAAGACTGGTTGTCTAGCAATGTATTAAAGAAAAGAATTTATTATCCTAAATACTAAAGTATTTGCAGTCTCCTACAGAAAATGTATCCTATATTTTACAAAAATATTTCCTGGCACCCCTGTGAAATAGTTTTGGCTTCTTTCATAATTCAGTTCTGTCACTCACATTTATCATGACTTGCACCTCCTGAGGTTTCACAAGAAGAAATGCCAATCATGCTGCAGACATACATAAATAATCACTTTGTTGGAATCAGCCTCAAAGAGCCAGGATTCAGGAAAAGAAATCTGATGTCCTGACAGTCTCTTCTCACCATGCCAGTTGCCTTGTTTATAAATTCTCCTCGACAAGGGGAACAGAGAGTTGCTGGGGGCTGTGCTCTCACCTTGCAAATTTGCCTGGTGGTATCACAAAGGGCTGGAAGTCTCAGTGAAGCTGAAAGCCTATGAAAGCTTATGTTTTGGGTAGGTATTTATGTGTCACTAAGGCACCCACCTGCACTGAGAAAATTTAATAGTCTCCAGTTAATACAAAAGCCTCCAATTAACACAAAACACAAAAGCTTTTCAGGTTACAAGAATGCTGGTGGCCATGGTAAGCCTACCACCCTCACTGTCAAAGGCCCTGTATAAAAATTCCCCTGGGAATTCCTGCAGCAGCCAGATCTCCACCTTCTCCTTCTCTCCAGCACACTTCCCTGTCCCGTCTTTTTCCTTTTCCCACCTTTTCTGTCTATTTGCTTCCACAAAAAAATGACATTTGGGTCAGTCCTGCCAAGGTGGGGAAAGACCATGTGCTGGTAACCTTAGTATCTGTGGAGTCCCTAAGAAATCACAAGCATATTTCAGGGATCACCTTTCAACTCCCATCCTTCTGAACTAGCTGTAGTTCCACAACTACAACAACAAGGCAAACTCTGTCATCTTTTTGTCCCTTCATGTTCCCTTGAGAAGACGGTGAAAATGTGTCCCATATCTTGGTGCATACAAACAGAGGGAAACAAATCCTTCGACTTCCCTTTTCTTTTCTTTTCTTTTCTTTTCTTTTCTTTTCTTTTCTTTTCTTTTCTTTTCTTTTCTTTTCTTTTCTTTTCTTTTCTTTTCTTTTCTTTTCTTTTCTTTTCTTTTCTTTTCTTTTCTTTTCTTTTCTTTTCTTTTCTTTTCTTTTTTCTGTCTTGTCTTGTCTTTTTACTTTTCTCTTTTTTCTTTTTTCTTTTTTCGTTTTTCTTTTTTCTTTTTTCTTTTTCCTTTTTCCTTTTTCTCCTCATATGGCAAAACCACTAAAGTATGTTGTGGGCACACAGCTTTGTAGATTCCTCCCTAATGTGATTTAGATTGGAGACATAGGGAAACACTCAGCTGGGAACCTTCAGATCACTAACCGTTAGCAGGGAAGTAAGGAAAGAAATTTATACCCATAAAATGAGAAGGTTAAAAGACACCGAACTTTGAATGCTAAGCAGACTAGCACTGCCTGAATATGTTCAATTACACTTCCTTTTTTTTACTGCAGCTTAATTCCAAATTCTACTTTTAAGTCACAAGCTTTGGGCACAAAGAGAATGTGACCCAGCTTTGGTAACAGCAATAACTCATAAACAGCAAGCAGAACACAAATCACTGATAGCTTACAACTCATTGAGATGGAGTTTTTGAGACTCCCAAAGTGAAACTCAGTAACAATTACTAAATATTACAAAAGGAGATTGATTTTATTTGGTACCCATACCAAACACTATAACACAATTTCCTGCAATTTTATTTTAGTTTGTTGGCTAGAAACAGTAGAACACAGAAATAATGAATGGTTTGAAAATTAACTGAAGCAGAACACAAACAAAATCTGCTAGTCTCATCTACAAGAGCCATAAGGGAGAGATTAAGCAATGCTACTACTTGAACACTGCTAATTCATAAAAATTGTTCTGGATTATTTAATCTACTTTGCAAGACAGTAAAGTAATCCAGATTCTGATCAATTTTTCTATTTGCGAGCTGCGCGTCTATACAAGACAGCATTCTGCAAGAACTGCTTCTCTGTGGTTTAGTCTGGAATAGACTGGCCACCCTCATGGAGATAAAACATTAGAGGGAAGAAATAGGGTGTACAGTCAATACGGGTTTGATCACTACAGTATCACAGGCATCACCTCTAACTGCAAAACATCACCTCCAGAGAAGCAATTCAGTGTGGAAAGAAGCCTCACTAACATCAATGTCCTGCTAGTATCAGAAAGCAAAAGCTCTGCTGTCCTATGTGGTATAGCTATGGAAGGCAGGGCAATGGCAATTTTTCAATTTGATAGTAATAGACACAAATTACTCGAGTGCTTCTCTCTGTTCCAGACCTCCGACAAAACTTATTCCAAAGTAAGTAGAGGTTGAGGACATTTTAGGGAAAAAAAACCTCATTGCTCCAAATTTATTCAGATTTTTTTTCCACAGCACTTGTTGCTATGCAAATAGGACATAGGTTTCCTGATGAAAAGACCTTCACTGTCGCCTACCCTAACTCTTAGCTACTGGCCAAAGGGTAATACAGAGCTTACACTCACAGCTAAAGAAAACAAAACTAGAAGTCTTTTTCCTCAGTGAAATGAGGGTGAAAATGTGAGATGCACTCCATGATCTAACCAATACCATTTTCTCCTTGTAAAATATTTTACTATCTTCTGTTGTGGTTATAGGAGAAGCAGTGTCAATATGGGCGTAGCCAAAGTATGCATTTCACTCCCATCTACATTATTCCTGATGAACTGTTAATAGAGGGTCATTTGCAGCAGCTGTCCCATGCATGTCCCGCATATGAGCTGGGCACAGTGCTCTCTTTGTCTTCACATGATAAATGCACGCAGCCTAAGGGGGACCATGTTAGCCAGTGGGCCACCAAGGTCTCCCCAAAATATCCTATGACTGATAGGATTACATCATTCTACTGTGAAAATGACTGCCCTGGGGGAGGCGCCAAACATTCCTGCCTGTATACAATCTGTGGCAGAGGACACCACCACCACCCCTGGACATCTGGAGTGGGAGCAGACTTTCCACAGGACCACCTCTTTTGACAAGACAGCAATCATCTCCCAACAGCACTGCAACTACTTCTCAGTCGGGCTGAGACCGCCACCCTGACTAACAGAGGCCAGGTTGTACTACGTGGTTTTAAGCCAGTTTTCTGTATCCATTGCATTTATTGTAACCTTTCTATTAAATTGTAACTTTGACTTAAAATCTCTTGCAAGGTATTTGTGTGGGGTTAACTTCTACTTCCAGCTTAGCTTCAAACCAGCACAGCTTATTTAAAAAAAAAATTGTTTACAAAACTCTATCTCATTACAGCTGAGTGATCTTAACTCTTCTCCATTTATTTTTGCTATGTATCCAGACGGCCATAATCCTTAAAACTCCCCTATTCATTACCCTGATTAGTTGCGCAAAACACAGTAGGCAGCAGACAGTTTTTAATGTGTAGAACACTTTACCTTCCTATCACCAGTTCAAATTTCTGAAGTATGAAAGGACAGAGAGGCACCACCACCTGATCACAATTACACAAAAAGGTATGAAATTAAGAGGTGTATCCATCCTGAACCCAAAGAAAATGCCCCTCTCAAATGCATAATCTGCCCACTGTAGTACAAGGTTTCTGTTCCCAGTCAGCAAAGAATCTCTTCTACCCCTTCACTGTATTTGTGGGTTTTGGTAAGTTAAAGGACTTGATACTGATTTCACTCTCCTGCTGCAGCCAGAGAGTTCTGCTGCAGGCACAGGTCTGCCTTATGCAACCAGGTATTCCAGAACCACACTGCACACACAGGCTGCCCACAACAGCTGTGTCGGGGTTGGGATTGGCATAACCAGAATGGCTTAACTGCACAGATATCTCTACGGGCCTTCATGAATGAAAATCTTCCAAATGAAAAAAACTAAGTAAAATAATGTTATACTAATTCCACTATTCACACAGCAGGAGAAAAATCACTTTATGATTGATTTTTTGGCAGTAATTTTACCCAGTATTGCCTGAAAATACTGAAGAAAAAGCAGTTACCTGTGCACAGCCCTGGCATTAGAGTGCTGTCGATGGCTGTTTCCAGTTCCAGAAGTTAACTAAATGCCCAAAATCTCCTTTCACTCAAAAACAGGATCAGTTAAATGTTGAAAGAATGGATGCCATTCTGAATGCATCACCAACAGAGTTAACAGGCTTCAGCATTTTATTACATTGCAACATGCCCCAAAGAATATTGCTACTTCTGAGATCTACCATCATTGCCTACAAGAGAAGCAGAGCTATTTTACTGAGAGTACAAGCAGGAGCCTCAAAGCTTAAATTGTGGGGTTTTTCCTAATGCTTAACAATAAAAGAAAAGGTGTTGCATAATTAAATATATTAAAAATTGTCACTCTGTCAGGAGTAAACAAAATTAACCTAAAAGATTGTCATGATTATAGATGGTGTGCATTTTTTCCAGATGTGGAGTCTGCAGAGTTCCTAAGTGCCAGCATTAAAAACATGTAAAACTCAAATGTTATTACAGAATTGAGACATTTACAGAGGAAACACAAATTTCAAATATAAATACAAATCCAGTTTTCTCAACCGAATCCTAACATTTAATATGGAAAGCACAGCGGAAAACTCCCCCCCCCAAAAAAAAAAAAATAATTTAACAGATTTTCCTTATGAAGGAGGACATTTCAAAGGTTATTAGCTTTTCAAAGGACTAAATGCCAGCAGCCTGTGGATTGAAAAATGTTTCATTGCAAGGGGCATGTGCTAGAATATGCTGCTTCCCTTTCTTATTAAATATTCCTGGTTAAATGAAAAAATGTGCTGGATAACCAGAATCCTGCTAAATGCTCTTCTCATCAGCTATACTTAGGACTCATCCTCTGGACTTGATAAACTCAAGTGAGCTGATGGACAAGCTTCCTCCCATCCTGTTAGATACAGGATACAATTAACTTTGCACTTGGCTCTAAAATGAGACCATGAAATTAAAAATATATATAATAAACAGGGGCATCTTTATAGTAGTCTCCTGATTTAATTCCACAGCATCCTGTTGGTTGTTCAGCAGTTTCTCAAGGTTTCAATATTATAGAGTTGGGATGGTTTTTGCCTTTCTAACAGCATTCTTGTCTTCAAAGTTTGATCAGTAATAGAATCTTGGTATTTTCTACTCCAGAAAAATCTTCCTTTTGCAGCATGATTAGACATGGCATAAAACAGACAAAAGCTTTCAGATGGGGCAGCAAGAGCTGTGGAACTGTTTACAGGGTGCATGTTTTCTGCTGTGTAAAAGCAAGAAAGCAAGCTATCATAATGTGGTTTGATTTTTGCCTAAAAGCCACCTCCGTATCAGGGATGTCATCAGTATATACAGCAATACTAGAATAGTCATGACATTTCAAAAGGATGAATGTAGAACTTAGTAATCAGAAGTTGCTGATGTCTCTCTCATTTTTTTCTGTTGCCAGTAATTAAGCAAGAAGCTCCTCTAAAAGGCCTGGTCTACAGCAGGTAAAGTTAATGAACCCTCACAGGACCGATACAGCTTACACAGCAAGACTGCTTATGCTGACACAGCTTGTTACTACAATTGCGAATGAAATAAACTGTATTGACTTGTTTGTCAGAATGAGTTGCATTTGCACCAGACATTTACTCTGCTGGTATAAAAATGCTTTATTTTATTTTTTTACCCCACAAGCCTCACAGACATCGCTAGACTTGGAAAAGCTTTTTGCACCTACCTGTACCAATGCTTTTCCCTCTCCCTCCTCTGCTGTCCACATTTCATAACTGACTCTGTTGCTTTTGAGATTGGTGGGTAGCCATAAGTTCTTGGGGTATTTGTTGTTCACTGCCCTTAAAAATGCTTTCTCAGAAACTAGCTTTGGAATGCAATTGGGAGGAATCGGATCTGGGTGGAAAATTTTGGTTTACCATTTCACACATGCACAATTCTCGAAAGATATGCTGGAACTCCTAAACAGGTTGCTGTGGACTCAGGAGACTACTTCTTTCCCCTTGTGCCTATCCAGTCCAAAATATTGTGCTCATAGAGTAAAATTCTTGATAACCCACAAGAGCACAGATGACTAACCAGAAGATTCTTGTATTATTTCATAGCTTCCAGTGTGTGTCTGCTCCTTCTTAATCTACATTAAAGAGATGACAAAGACAAATAACTTTGCAGAAGTAGGAATGGTAGCCACTCTAAAGAAAGTCTTTGTATTTGCCAGGAAAGGAGAGTCATGCTAAAGAGTAGCACATATTAAAAGACAGATAGGACTCAATTCACTTATTTTAGCATACAGGTGCTCTTGTTCTTGCAAGTTTCATAACACAAATTGCAAGCAGCAACCACCAGAGAGAAAAGGGCTAAATACACCTTTTCAACTTCTTTTTAATACAGAGGTAATGACCAAGACTTCATTTATACTTTGGAAAGGCAAATTCTACCCATCTGGTCAAAATTTTTGGGGATAACAAAAAATTGGGTATTTGGGAAAAAAAATGAAGAAGTTTAAACATCTGTTTCAAAATGATGAAAAGATGATTCTTCTGAAAATTCCAGTAGTCAGCACGCTATTGCCTGTGACACAAGCAACAATTATCCTGTTATTTAAGGGAGGACCATCCTGGTTTTAAGAAACACTTTTTTACCTCCCTATAGATTAGGAAAACATAAACCAAAGCAAATACATTTATGAAAGCAGAAATGTCTCACAACTGCACATCATCAACCTCAGCACCTTATTTACTCCCTTCTGTATATCGACTCCAGGCATATTTTTAAACTTTAGATTTGAAAATGCAGTATCAGCTGCCACCAACCTTCCCAAGATCTTTACAGCAGTAGTGTTAACTGCCTGGTGATGGAAGATGTAATCATTCATGTACAAGGCCACTACTCAAGTCAAGGTCCATAAAAAATCATTTGTCTGTTTGAAAGAAATCAACCAGAAAAGAGGGGGTTTTTCCCCTGAACTCAAAATTTTGCAAAACTGCAGAGAAAAAACTACATTAACTAAATAATTGTAATCTCTACATTTGCTAGTCTTTTTCATCCTTTCTTCATAAATCTGTAGTTCTCACATTTTAAGCTTTTCTTTGGTAGAACATCACCATCTAGTGATGATGTCTGCTTACAGGAGCTTCCAGAAAGCTGATTAGAACCTGGAAACAGAAGGCTGATGGGAAGAACAAAAGAAAATTTAGGTGAGGAAAAATCCTTTTTGTTATTTACATTGGAAACAGTTGCTAAGGAAGATTAAAAAGGACATTCTAAAGTAATGTAAGAAGATTTTTAGAGACCAATTAATTGATTAAGAACTAACAATATCATTTGGGAAAGAAAATTTAACCTTTTAGCCCAAATTAGCTAGGACCAACTTATTTCATTAATATCAGGAAAAAAAAGTTACATTTACATGTAAAATATTAAGAAAGAGTAAATTCAGACATTTTAAGGAAAATCATCCAAGCAGTGAGAGCTGTTAAGAGGAAATAGCATCTTGATTGCATGTTATATCCTAAAACAGGGCTTGTACATCTCATAGAATTAAAGTCCATATTTAGCAGCATCTCATACAGTCCAATGGATATGTGCTTTGGATTTTTTGGGCTCTGAGCTGTAGAAGCATTTGATATCAGGGACAAGGTATTCTGCAAACCTGAGATATTCTAGAATATGTGGTTTTATTGCAAGGGTCGTGGGTAGAAAGGGCCTTCCCTTCAGCCACCAGCCTCGGCTGAAGGGAAGTCCCAGAGAGAGAGAGGGAGAGAGAGAGCAAGAGGGTAAGCTGGCAAGAAGAGGGGAGAGAGCTAGAGAAATGTGGTAGGGGTCAGAGTGCAGGGGGAAGAGAGAAGAGAAGAGGGGCGAAAGGTAGGAGAGCCAAGACAAGAGAGCGAGGTCCTGGTTACAATACGTTATATCTCCTTTTGTGATGAATATTCTAATTTACAGTGACCAACCAATACAAGACACAAAACCCTATAGAATCTACATACAGCCTATAAGAACTACTACATTACCATGTGTTATATTTTAAACTCTAAAAACTACTCTTTAGACTTTTCTGTTTTGCTACATTGACCTTTGGATCCCTTAGCCAGCAGAAAGGTATGGTTCAATCAAAAGGGATTCTCCTTCAGCTGGCTAGGCCATTGTCTTTAGGTTATATAGTAACTAAGACTCAGTATCCTACAACTCAAAGTACGCTTTCATTTCGATTACAGGTTTCATATTTTCAGAATCTTTTCCTAAGCAATCATATTTATAAGGTTTCCCTGATTCATCTTTCCCAACACTGAGCTACTTAAGAATCAAGATGGAGGCCTCATTTGTAAATAAGCTCCCAAACAAATCACTTATTATTGGAATCTCTATTCAAGTATTTATTCCTGTGACACCAAACCACCACTCCAGTTGTACTCTGTTCACCTTTGGAGTAATTTTAGAAGGCAGAAATACAAAATAAACACTAACTCAGTAAATATTTTCTAAATATTTTAAAACAAACAGAAAAAAGAAACATAACAAAGTTTTGAAAGATGTGCTCAGAGACTTGTAAAATTAAATGTCATTGCTCTGTTGAGCTGAATGTAAGTAAAAGATAACACACATTTAAAAGTCAGCCACACTAAGCTGTTCCTGAAGACGATATTCAAAAGTGGACATACCTGGAGTTTTCAGCTTGTTATAGCAACAAACACAGCTATAACTAACACAAACCTGTACAAAAAGACAGAAAGCATTCAGGCAGTGAAACAACCATGCAGCCAGTTTAACCAGGGAAGAATCACCTCAACAAAACAGTCTCTCCTCAGGAAGTTCGCTTCACCAGATTCATAAATGTTTTGCCTCATTAAATGCTTGCTAAAGATGATTCTCCCAAATCCTTCTCCTTAGAAGAGCATTGCAACAATAATATTGATGCCTTTCTGCCAAAAAAGTTCAGTTCCAGGGCCCATTCTGGGATTTTCAAAATAACATTTAATACTCCTGTTTAAGGACTCTGTAGAGTCCCAAAAAGACCTGAAGCAAGGGAAAAATTACAGAGTCTACAACATGTCCTGAGCAGAAACTGACCAAGAACTGTCCAAAAGGGAAGATATGACACACAATGCCAAAGTGTCAGAATTCTGGAGTAAGATAGGCCCAAACCTTGAAGGGCACAGGCCTTTGACCAGGTCCCAGGACAGGCCTCACATTGCCAGAAGGAGCCAATGGCCACAGCAAGGCTCAAGTTGTGGGCAGCCAACGTCCCTCCCGCTTCAGGCGGGCGCTGCGGGCTCTGAGCAGGCTGTGCCGCTGTGCCTGCATGGGGGCACGGCCTGAGGATTAGTGCCCCACTGCCAGCGCCGGGCCAGGCCCCAGAGGTGCTGGCTGGCCCTGAGCCTGCTCAGCATCCCACGGGAGCAACGCCCATGGGCAATCCCAGAAGACAAGACTCCGGCGTATGTGTCTCAAACACCCACGGCCTCATGGCTGTGGAGTCAGACACGGGATCCGGGGAAAACCGTGCCAGAGCTGGTGGGAGAAAGCCAGCACTGTTGGTAAGAAGCGGCCCTGGGAAAGAACAAGTTGTGACTGCAGAAGGGGCCATGCGCAGGCAGGACACCACTTCCCCGCAACAAACCTCCTTGTTCTAGTCCCCGGAGGTCGACACAACCCAGCAGAGCAAGAGGGCAGCAATGAAGCCAGGAAGTGAGCATGAACTAGAGGGCAGAGTCAAGAGCACGCAAGAGCCTCTGGCCCATTTCCCAACACGTCTGAAAGAACAGACCACGCCTGACAGCTAAGGGCATCGGAAGCGCAAAACCTTGTCTTTAGGGCAGGGAAAGCCATCCATAAAATGGACGGACCTCCCCGGAGCCCAGCCAGGGCTCCCCTGGACCACAGACATGCCATCGTTTGCATCAACGATGGAACCAGGACTGCCGGCCCATCACCGGATGAACACTGGAAGCAGGACTCACATGCCACCATCTGCATCCATGCTTGAACCAAGAAGGACATCCCATCAGCTGGATCAATGGTGGAAGCAGGAATGACATCCCAGCATCCAGATGGATGCTGGAACCAGGACTGCTGGTTTCCTTCTCCCTCTTTTTCTCCCTCCCTCCCTCCCTCCCTCCCTCCCTTTAATTCACCTCTTCTTTTTTCCCTTCTCTTCCACCGTACCCGTTTCTCCCAAACCCTCTGCCATGTGTAGATAGGGTAGGCTAGGTGTTAGAACACTGCATGCAGAAACTCTCAGGCTTTCTGTTTGGGCAGGTGGTGACTCTTAGAGGGGTACCGCCTTTGACTTGAGGCCGTGGAAACGGCTTCCAAAACTCAGTGATAGCACTGGGAGGATGTGTGTGCAGTTGTATAGAAGTGTGTGAGGTCACAGGGTGAAATAGTTAAGGTTGAGGGGCTTAGGCTAGAGAATAGGAATATATCTATCTATATATATAGAGAGAGAGAGATATATCTGTGGTACAATATGGAGGGGATTTGGGCATTGGACTAACGCAGCAATTTCTATGCCAAGTGTGTAGTTTAGAAGCAGGAGTAGTAGTCTCTCCTTCTCTTTCTTTCCATTCTTTTTCCCGCTCCCTCTTGAAATCATCTCTTCTCCTTTCCCTTTTACCCCACCCCTTTCTCCCCAGCTCTCTGCCCTATGGATTTAGGCTAGGCTAGGTCCTAACATAGCAATTTCCATGCCGACTGTGTAAGTTATTAATAAACCTTGGTGAGGTTTTGCACACCCTGTGCCTTCGCTTGTTCCTTTTGATCATGAGCATTTATGAGCCTTGAATGCTTCCTTCCCCTGAAATCCACAAGCAGCTGCATGAGGAGCCACGTTTGTCTTGTTTGGCCTCCAGCACTGATGGCTAGAGGCATGTGGAGGAGGGGTGCACACGTGCCATGTGCAGGAGTCAACTAGAAGATGGGAGAAAGCCTTGTCTCTGGGGACACTTTTCCTGGCAGCCATTTCATAGACACTCAGCAGGAGACCACCAAAGGCACTGTACCCTGCAGAGACACTCTCCAATCCCACGGTGAAAGGTCTCCAGCAATGCACTGCAGGGAAAGGTTGCACTGGGCCAATGGTCTCCTGTCAGCAGGCAGACTTTGGGAGGAGGCCACAAAAAGGAATGGCACCCCAGCCTCCTGGCAGGCGTTTGGAAACTTGCTTTTCCAGTGCAGGCTCTTTGCCTTAGCACTTCTGGCTCTTGCGCTTTTGCTTTGGAGCCTTCGTGGTTCAGGGCCTTTTGAGACTTGTTTTTTCACAAGGGCTTTTTGAGCCCTTGTCTTTTGGGCTTTTGGAGATGAGGCCTTTTGGTTTGTGCCTTTTGCTTCTTGGGGCTAGCTGCCTGCTGCTTGCTCGCTGCCTTGCTGGCTCCTTTGACTTGCCCAAGCCTAGTCTTTGTCCCTTTTGCCCTGGCCACAGCCTGTCTTTTGGCTCTCCAGCCCTTGCTAGCTCCTCCTTGCTTGTCCTGTCCTGCCTCCCTGTGTCCCCGCGTCCAAACCTGCCTGCTTCTGAGCCAGCCCACCAGCGCCATCCTCACCAGGACCCTTGCCAGGGCAGGGCACCTCCTGGGGAGGGAGCGCCCCCTCCCCACACCTGCCTTGGCCCCTCTCCACGGGAGCCCTGCCTGGGAAGCCGCGCCTCTCCCAGAGCTGTGCGGGCTCCTCAGCAGGCAGCTGACACACGCGGGCACCTGGATGTCACACCGACGTCGACGGCCCTCCCTGATCCGCTGCTGCTAACGTCGGCTTTTCCCCTCTGTCTCCCCTTTCTCTCTCTCCTTCTCCTCCCTGCCCTCTTGCCACCCTTCCCCTACCCCTCCCCTCATTCCTTTTCCATTTTCCTTCCTTCTTTTCTGTCTTTCCTGGACCACTTTCATTTGCCTAACTCCTCTCTCTTTTGGCTTTTCCTTACCCATAAACGCTTCTCAAACACCAGGTTTGTCTCCTTGGGCTTCATTTAGATCCTGACCCTTGAATTCTGAAAGAAATCCTCGCACATTCACACAGCGGAATGCCACCGAGTGGCTCTGCTGTGGACACGCTAAGAAGAGTTCAACCTCCAGAAGTTTTCGTCCCGGCATAATTTGCCAATCACCTGCATTGGTTTGTACCAGCTTTGTGGTCTTCCCAGGTAACATCCAGCAAGTGGAATTCCCCGCTGAGGACAAGGGCACTTTAGTTGGACGTGTCCCTTGCTCCCTTACACAATCACTGGTTGGGGTGGATGGCCTACGGTAGAGCCCCAGCACAGCTCCAGAGCACACAGTGGGTTTTTCCCATCGTTTGTGAATCTCCCCTGCCGTGATCCCTTCATGTCTGCTTTGCCTTCTTCCTCGGTTGTCTCTAAGGGAGGTTGCCTCTTGAAGTGGAGGCTCCGCCAAGTACAGGCATATTCAGGGTGTGCTCTTCAATTTAACTTCCTTTATTTCCCATCTGAAAGCAGAACTTCCCATCAAGCACTACCTTCATGGCCCTCCTGCGATGTCAGACATCTTTTGAACATGCTGACCTTGGTGGTGGTCTGGGCTCTCCTCTCTCAGCCAGCACATACAAGGCTCTCTTGTATCTCGGCAGGGATCCTCTTTAGCAGGACTGCTAAGAAGATCAGGCAATGGCAGATGTTTTCTCTCCTTGCCACTGCAACTGGACGCTCATGTGGGTCCCTCCGGTTATGTTCAAGGCAACTGTGCAAACGGGCTGATTCTCAAAGCAAGGTCAAGACGGGTTTGTTTCCAATGTACACCTTCTTCAGGGACACTGGGAGAAAAGGGAACTGAGGGAAAGGAACTGGAGAGCCTTTCTGTCTGCTGTAACTCCCTCCAAATGCACCTATTTATCTATCTCAAGGCACAGTGGTTTGATGGGAATTCTTGTCTTTCCCCTAGACTAGAATGACATGCCATGCTCATGGAGGCCACTGCTTTAAAGAGGCAATGCTGTCTACGCAAGATTGCTAGACTGTGTCCATTCCTGCAGAGCAGAGAAAGTGACACAGGGTGTGTGAAGCCCTTTGCCTGCTTTTGACAGAGGTAGTTCCTCTTCCTTGCTTCCCCTGTAGGGAAGCAGGAACAGGAACGCCGCGGTTCAGCCCTTGGTAGCTGTCAGATTTCCCGGGGAAAACCAGTGTAGACAACAAACAAAGGAGCAGAGACCAAAAAGTGGGAAGGACGAGAGGAAAAAACCATTGGAAAAGAATAGGAATTGCAGATCTTCCAGTTAGCTGTAGTCCTACACTAGAAGGGCTCGATAATATCTGGAAGGTCTATCCTAGCACAAGATAGGACACTGTGCTTAACCTGATTTCCTAGCTTTACAACACATACCCCCAAGCCAAGAAGGAAGCCAAAGCTTCGTCTCTGTGTTCAGTCTTCCTTCCTTTCTAGGTCACCTTCAAGGGAGCTACAAGGATCTCCTCCACATACCCAGTGGACTTCGTTGTCCAAAATTCCGTAGCAGCTGTAAATGGCTACTATGAAACTCATTCAACACCCGTGTGGTTAGGTTGCCTCTTTTCTTGAATTTGGCTTTTTGGCCAGTGTGTTTAATGGAAGTTGATTTCTAACAGAAGCCTCCTTCCACTAGCAAACCATTCCATCTCTAGAGGTCTTCAAGAGAACTCTGGATGTGGCAGGTCTGGAGATGCTTTAGGAGTGCTTGGGGTGGTGCTGCGTTGACAGCTGGACTGGGAGATCTGGAGAGTCTCCTCCAAGCCTGATGAGCCTTGAATTGCCCTGTGCCAGGTGCAAGACCTTGAACTTGCTAAATTCCACTGGCTTCTTGCAGTCCCGCTTGTCAAGCTCGTCCAGCTGCCTCTGCAGGATAGCCATCTTGAGCTGTGTCACCTGCCCAGCTGTAATTGTTTCATGTTCACGGAGTTCATGTTTTGCTAAATTCAGTGTAGTGGTTTGAATGTTTGCGCTTTTTTTACTTCCGGGAGGTAGGATTTTGGGAGAAAAGGCAAAACAGGCTCAACTTAAAGGTAAAGAGATAGTTTATTAACACACACAAAGAAATAAGAAAAGAAAAAAAATGAAACTTTCAAACAGTTTTCTCCTTACTAAAAACTGTTCACTTTCCCACACAACATATGATCTTCAGTCAGTTGCAACTATCTAGACATAATCTTGCATTACTTTGGGAGAGGAGTTTCTCTAGAATTTCACGGAGACATGCTACAAGAAAAGGTCTGGTGGCTTTAATGTCACAAATCTGCAACCGCTCAGACTTTTGCAGATCTGTGCAGTCCTACTCATTTAACAGCTTTCCAAGCTGTTTATGGGCCCCAGCATATTCTGGGGTACCGTTTCAAGAATGCTTTTTCTCGTAGAAAACAAAGATTCTCTTCTTCTATTTTTAAAATTGTCTCTGTCGCAAAAGAAATAGACACCTCTTTTTAGCCCAGGAGCTGGGGCGTTAAAATCACTTGCTCTCTAGAATCATCTTGGTCTCAAAAGCTGAGACTTCCTTCTTTTACCCCAGGAGCCAGGGGGCTTAGTCTATTCAAAATTCTCCATTAAATCTCAATTCTATCAATACGCACAATTTTTGGCTGGAAACTTTATTCATTCAAACAGCATTATGATATTACAGATAAATAGTTCATTTCTCTATGGTTTACATTTAGAGACGTCAGACAGTCAAAAATGTCTCCACTTCCTCCCTCCTTTCTTCTAGTAGTCTTTATCAGGTTTTCTTGCTGACTTTATTTCATGCTGTTTCTCTACCTTTTAAATTACTCTGTCTTCCATGGAGGAGGGAAAGGGTTTTTGTGTCTTGGCCCAGAATCTTTCTTTTTTCTCTAGCTGACCCCTGGTGTGGAACTTCAAAGCCGAGCAGGTGATGGAGGTCGGGGGGCAGGGGCGGGGGGAGGAAGCACGCTCGGGGCTCGGGAACGCCGATGAGATGAGCCTCCTCCACTCCATGTCAGATACAAAGTAGACTCAGACTTGGATTGGCTTCCTGAGGCTCCGGAGAAAGAGTCTTCCTTCCCTCGGGCCAGCGGTGCCGGCGGCCAAGCCAAGGGCAAGGCCGCCATGGCCCCCGGCACAGGGCTGGCCCCACTGAGCTGCCATCTCTCCCTCCCCGTGCCGAGAGGCAGCCGAGGGGGAAGAGGGGACGCGGCCGGCCCGGGCCTCTCTCCCGTGGGGCAGCAGCTCCCGGAGGCCTGGCCGGGCCCCGCCCCGACCGCCTGAGGCCTCTCACTTGGCAAGTGATGTGAACTTCTGCCAGCCGGCAGGGGAAAAAGGGGCAAGTCATTTAAGACTGGCTCCTCCAGAGGTGAGAACAACTCTTCTTTTGGCCACCCAAGCTGCCAATGTACGCTGCGCCTTCCTTAGAAAAAGAAACTTTGCATTCGTGCTGAACTCCCACAACAGCTCAGCTTCCTCTCTGCTGGAAAAGTGCTGAGGGTACACTCGAGGCCACTCTCAGCATCATCGACATCAAAGGGCCCCAGTGCCATGGCAGAAGGCTGACCGACACCCTGATCTCCAGCAGGACAATAGAGCCACTGACCACAGCCCTCTCTCTGGCTGCATCCATCCACACAATGCCTCATGCCCCAAATCTATTGCACGGCCTTCAAAGCCAGGGCTTCCTTGCCTGCAGATCTGGATGCTGCGTCCAAGCGTGTGAAGAGCCTTGCAGGCCCCTGGGCACAGCAGGGCCCACAAGTCTACAAGTGCAAGGGCCCGTCCCCTGCAGGCACAGCCAAGTCCTGCTGGCTCCACTGTTCCAGGAGGGCCGGCCGGGTGTGGCCCTTTGTGATGACACAGGCACCTTCCAAGCAAGGGCCCCTTGTCTGTGGGGCCGCATCAGCACCAAGGCCATTGTGATGCCACACACCCCTGCCCTGACACGCACAGAATCTCCTGCCAGCACAGCTACTCGGCTCTCTTGGGAGGAAGCAGCTCCCTGCAGAGCTCTGCAGCTGAGGAAGACAGAGATGCAGATGGAGGAGAAGGCAATCCCCAAGCGTTGGGGCAACCGTGGTGAGTGGGGCACAGCCACAAGCTCTCAGAGCTTGGCGGCTGCTCTGCGCCGCACCACATGCCACGACACAAGGACAGTGCACAGGAGCCGTATTACTGTGCCAGTCTCCCGTGTGGTCTCCGCTGGGATCCACAGCCAGCAGTCAGCAGCCGCACAGGACCAGGCCCGCAGCCGGCCTGTTGCGGCTCCCTTGGCCCAGCGGGACCCAGAAGGGCCACTGCTCCTCGTGGAGGAGAGCATCAGCAGCAGGCCTGTGCCGGACCCTGAGAAGAGTGAGAAGGATGCGAGTGTCATCTCCCAGGCGGAGCCTTCTCACGTGCCAGAGAGCAGCACGCAGGTCAGCTGCCGTGCACCCCAGGAGACCTGCGTGAAGTCCGGGAGCCGTATTCCTGTACGAGTCTCCCGGGTGCTCTCTGCTGGCATCCAGAGGCCCAGGCAGCAGCCAAGAGCCCGGCAGGAGCAGGCACACAGCATGCCTGGGTCAGCTTCCCCAGGCAACGGGGATCAAGCAGTGTCGTTGCTCGGCGAATCAGAGCCTCCTCGCGTGCTGAAGACCAGCACACGGGCAGGCCGCCGTGCACCCCGGGAGACCCACGTGGAGTCCAGGAGCCGTATCCCTGTGCCAGTCTCCCGTGTGGTCTCCACTGGGATCCAGAGGCCCAGGCAGCAGCCAAGAGCCCAGCCGGACCAGGCACACAGCATGCCTGGGTCAGCTCCCTTAGGAGGGCTTCCAGCCACCTGGGGCCAGAGGCAAGAGTCAGAGCAGGACACACAAGTGTCCTGTGTCCAAATGAGTCCAAACCTCAGTGGCACATCTCTGCCAGTGCCTGGAAAGTCAGGCGACTATCTGAGCACCATGTCCCAGAAGCAGCCTGTGCAGGAGCTTAACACAAAGCATGCAGACAATGCAGAGCACAGGCTGCCCCTGCTCAGGGAAGCCAGTCATCAGAGCGTGCCCGACTGTGTGGAAGCAAATTTCCTGAGCCAGTGCGGGGCCACAGGGAAGGAGGAGAAACAGGCAGAAGAAAACAGACCCCGGGAGCCATGCCAAGGGAAGGAAACCAATGACAAGGAGATGTCCCAAGCAGAAGGCTTGGAGAGGCCCCAAGAGCTGTCCCAAAAGGAATACTGCCTGGATGAAGAGCTTCCCCAAGCAGCAAAGGATAACGAGCAAAAGCTTTTGCAAGGGGAACGCAGCAAAGCCAAAGAGCGGTTCCGAGTGGAAAATGATGCCATCTGGGACATCTACGACCTCTGGGACTACTTCTTGGGCCCATGCAATGAGTACGATCCTCACGCTGAGCCCCACCAGCTGCCCAGCTCTCTCAGCAGTTTGGACTCAGCAGAGGCAGCAGCAGAGGCAGTGCCTGACCTGCAGAGCACGTCCCCTGCCACAGCCGGTGCCACGGGCGCCGAGGCAGCAGGTGCTGCTCTGGCCAGAGCTCCTGAGGAAGAGGAGCCCTGTGCACCAGTCACCCCCAAGGCACAAGAGGACGCAAGAGAAGCTTCTCCTGCCTTTGGTGAACCGGTGACAGTCACAGGGCCACAGAGGCAGGCAGCAAAGGATAACGAGCAAAAGCTTTTGCAAGGGGAACGCAGCAAAGCCAAAGAGCGGTTCCAAGTGGAAAATGATGCCATCTGGGACATCTACGACCTCTGGGACTACTTCTTGGGCCCATGCAATGAGTACGATCCTCACGCTGAGCCCCACCAGCTGCCCAGCTCTCTCAGCAGTTTGGACTCAGCAGAGGCAGCAGCAGAGGCAGTGCCTGACCTGCAGAGCACGTCCCCTGCCACAGCCGGTGCCACGGGCGCCGAGGCAGCAGGTGCTGCTCTGGCCAGAGCTCCTGAGGAAGAGGAGCCCTGTGCACCAGTCACCCCCAAGGCACAAGAGGATGCAAGAGAAGCTTCTCCTGCCTTTGGTGAACCGGTGACAGTCACAGGGCCACAGAGGCAGGCAGCAAAGGATAACGAGCAAAAGCTTTTGCAAGGGGAACGCAGCAAAGCCAAAGAGCAGTTCCAAGTGGAAAATGATGCCATCTGGGACATCTACGACCTCTGGGACTACTTCTTGGGCCCATGCAATGACTACGATCCTCACGCTGAGCCCCACCAGCTGCCCAGCTCTCTCAGCAGTTTGGACTCAGCAGAGGCAGCAGCAGAGGCAGTGCCTGACCTGCAGAGCACGTCCCCTGCCACAGCCGGTGCCACGGGCGCCGAGGCAGCAGGTGCTGCTCTGGCCAGAGCTCCTGAGGAAGAGGAGCCCTGTGCACCAGTCGCCCCCAAGGCACAAGAGGACGCAAGAGAAGCTTCTCCTGCCTTTGGTGAACCGGTGACAGTCACAGGGCCACAGAGGCAGGCAGCTGCCCTGCACAGCCCCTGCCACCCACTCAGCCCTTTGCCCAGATGGCCAGAAAGCCGTGGCCTCGGCAGGGCTCAGGCTGTGGGCAGCCAACGTCCCTCCCGCTTCAGGCGGGCGCTGCGGGCTCTGAGCAGGCTGTGCCGCTGTGCCTGCATGGGGGCACGGCCTGAGGATTAGTGCCCCACTGCCAGCGCCGGGCCAGGCCCCAGAGGTGCTGGCTGGCCCTGAGCCTGCTCAGCATCCCACGGGAGCAACGCCCATGGGCAATCCCAGAAGACAAGACTCCGGCGTATGTGTCTCAAACACCCACGGCCTCATGGCTGTGGAGTCAGACACGGGATCCGGGGAAAACCGTGCCAGAGCTGGTGGGAGAAAGCCAGCGCTGTTGGTAAGAAGCGGCCCTGGGAAAGAACAAGTTGTGACTGCAGAAGGGGCCATGCGCAGGCAGGACACCACTTCCCTGCAACAAACCTCCTTGTTCTAGTCCCCGGAGGTCAACACAACCCAGCAGAGCAAGAGAGCAGCAATGAAGCCAGGAAGTGAGCATGAACTAGAGGGCAGAGTCAAGAGCACGCAAGAGCCTCTGGCCCATTTCCCAACACGTCTGAAAGAACAGACCACGCCTGACAGCTAAGGGCATCGGAAGCGCAAAACCTTGTCTTTAGGGCAGGGAAAGCCATCCATAAAATGGACGGACCTCCCCGGAGCCCAGCCAGGGCTCCCCTGGACCACAGACATGCCATCGTTTGCATCAACGATGGAACCAGGACTGCCGGCCCATCACCGGATGAACACTGGAAGCAGGACTCACATGCCACCATCTGCATCCATGCTTGAACCAAGAAGGACATCCCATCAGCTGGATCAATGGTGGAAGCAGGAATGACATCCCAGCATCCAGATGGATGCTGGAACCAGGACTGCTGGTTTCCTTCCCCCTCTTTTTCTCCCTCCCTCCCTCCCTCCCTCCCTTTAATTCACCTCTTCTTTTTTCCCTTCTCTTCCACCGTACCCGTTTCTCCCAAACCCTCTGCCATGTGTAGATAGGGTAGGCTAGGTGTTAGAACACTGCATGCAGAAACTCTCAGGCTTTCTGTTTGGGCAGGTGGTGACTCTTAGAGGGGTACCGCCTTTGACTTGAGGCCGTGGAAACGGCTTCCAAAACTCAGTGATAGCACTGGGAGGATGTGTGTGCAGTTGTATAGAAGTGTGTGAGGTCACAGGGTGAAATAGTTAAGGTTGAGGGGCTTAGGCTAGAGAATAGGAATATATCTATCTATATATATAGAGAGAGAGATATCTGGGGTACAATATGGAGGGGATTTGGGCATTGGACTAACGCAGCAATTTCTATGCCAAGTGTGTAGTTTAGAAGCAGGAGTAGTAGTCTCTCCTTCTCTTTCTTTCCATTCTTTTTCCCTCTCCCTCTTGAAATCATCTCTTCTCCTTTCCCTTTTACCCCACCCCTTTCTCCCCAGCTCTCTGCCCTATGGATTTAGGCTAGGCTAGGTCCTAACATAGCAATTTCCATGCCGACTGTGTAACTTATTAATAAACCTTGGTGAGGTTTTGCACACCCTGTGCCTTCGCTTGTTCCTTTTGATCATGAGCATTTATGAGCCTTGAATGCTTCCTTCCCCTGAAATCCACAAGCAGCTGCATGAGGAGCCACGTTTGTCTTGTTTGGCCTCCAGCACTGATGGCTAGAGGCATGTGGAGGAGGGGTGCACACGTGCCATGTGCAGGAGTCAACTAGAAGATGGGAGAAAGCCTTGTCTCTGGGGACACTTTTCCTGGCAGCCATTTCATAGACACTCAGCAGGAGACCACCAAAGGCACTGTACCCTGCAGAGACACTCTCCAATCCCACGGTGAAAGGTCTCCAGCAATGCACTGCAGGGAAAGGTTGCACTGGGCCAATGGTCTCCTGTCAGCAGGCAGACTTTGGGAGGAGGCCACAAAAAGGAATGGCACCCCAGCCTCCTGGCAGGCGTTTGGAAACTTGCTTTTCCAGTGCAGGCTCTTTGCCTTAGCACTTCTGGCTCTTGCGCTTTTGCTTTGGAGCCTTCGTGGTTCAGGGCCTTTTGAGACTTGTTTTTTCACAAGGGCTTTTTGAGCCCTTGTCTTTTGGGCTTTTGGAGATGAGGCCTTTTGGTTTGTGCCTTTTGCTTCTTGGGGCTAGCTGCCTGCTGCTTGCTCGCTGCCTTGCTGGCTCCTTTGACTTGCCCAAGCCTAGTCTTTGTCCCTTTTGCCCTGGCCACAGCCTGTCTTTTGGCTCTCCAGCCCTTGCTAGCTCCTCCTTGCTTGTCCTGTCCTGCCTCCCTGTGTCCCCGCGTCCAAACCTGCCTGCTTCTGAGCCAGCCCACCAGCGCCATCCTCACCAGGACCCTTGCCAGGGCAGGGCACCTCCTGGGGAGGGAGCGCCCCCTCCCCACACCTGCCTTGGCCCCTCTCCACGGGAGCCCTGCCTGGGAAGCCGCGCCTCTCCCAGAGCTGTGCGGGCTCCTCAGCAGGCAGCTGACACACGCGGGCACCTGGATGTCACACCGACGTCGACGGCCCTCCCTGATCCGCTGCTGCTAACGTCGGCTTTTCCCCTCTGTCTCCCCTTTCTCTCTCTCCTTCTCCTCCCTGCCCTCTTGCCACCCTTCCCCTACCCCTCCCCTCATTCCTTTTCCATTTTCCTTCCTTCTTTTCTGTCTTTCCTGGACCACTTTCATTTGCCTAACTCCTCTCTCTTTTGGCTTTTCCTTACCCATAAACGCTTCTCAAACACCAGGTTTGTCTCCTTGGGCTTCATTTAGATCCTGACCCTTGAATTCTGAAAGAAATCCTCGCACATTCACACAGCGGAATGCCACCGAGTGGCTCTGCTGTGGACACGCTAAGAAGAGTTCAACCTCCAGAAGTTTTCGTCCCGGCATAATTTGCCAATCACCTGCATTGGTTTGTACCAGCTTTGTGGTCTTCCCAGGTAACATCCAGCAAGTGGAATTCCCCGCTGAGGACAAGGGCACTTTAGTTGGACGTGTCCCTTGCTCCCTTACACAATCACTGGTTGGGGTGGATGGCCTACGGTAGAGCCCCAGCACAGCTCCAGAGCACACAGTGGGTTTTTCCCATCGTTTGTGAATCTCCCCTGCCGTGATCCCTTCATGTCTGCTTTGCCTTCTTCCTCGGTTGTCTCTAAGGGAGGTTGCCTCTTGAAGTGGAGGCTCCGCCAAGTACAGGCATATTCAGGGTGTGCTCTTCAATTTAACTTCCTTTATTTCCCATCTGAAAGCAGAACTTCCCATCAAGCACTACCTTCATGGCCCTCCTGCGATGTCAGACATCTTTTGAACATGCTGACCTTGGTGGTGGTCTGGGCTCTCCTCTCTCAGCCAGCACATACAAGGCTCTCTTGTATCTCGGCAGGGATCCTCTTTAGCAGGACTGCTAAGAAGATCAGGCAATGGCAGATGTTTTCTCTCCTTGCCACTGCAACTGGACGCTCATGTGGGTCCCTCCGGTTATGTTCAAGGCAACTGTGCAAACGGGCTGATTCTCAAAGCAAGGTCAAGACGGGTTTGTTTCCAATGTACACCTTCTTCAGGGACACTGGGAGAAAAGGGAACTGAGGGAAAGGAACTGGAGAGCCTTTCTGTCTGCTGTAACTCCCTCCAAATGCACCTATTTATCTATCTCAAGGCACAGTGGTTTGATGGGAATTCTTGTCTTTCCCCTAGACTAGAATGACATGCCATGCTCATGGAGGCCACTGCTTTAAAGAGGCAATGCTGTCTACGCAAGATTGCTAGACTGTGTCCATTCCTGCAGAGCAGAGAAAGTGACACAGGGTGTGTGAAGCCCTTTGCCTGGTTTTGACAGAGGTAGTTCCTCTTCCTTGCTTCCCCTGTAGGGAAGCAGGAACAGGAACGCCGCGGTTCAGCCCTTGGTAGCTGTCAGATTTCCCGGGGAAAACCAGTGTAGACAACAAACAAAGGAGCAGAGACCAAAAAGTGGGAAGGACGAGAGGAAAAAACCATTGGAAAAGAATAGGAATTGCAGATCTTCCAGTTAGCTGTAGTCCTACACTAGAAGGGCTCGATAATATCTGGAAGGTCTATCCTAGCACAAGATAGGACACTGTGCTTAACCTGATTTCCTAGCTTTACAACACATACCCCCAAGCCAAGAAGGAAGCCAAAGCTTCGTCTCTGTGTTCAGTCTTCCTTCCTTTCTAGGTCACCTTCAAGGGAGCTACAAGGATCTCCTCCACATACCCAGTGGACTTCGTTGTCCAAAATTCCGTAGCAGCTGTAAATGGCTACTATGAAACTCATTCAACACCCGTGTGGTTAGGTTGCCTCTTTTCTTGAATTTGGCTTTTTGGCCAGTGTGTTTAATGGAAGTTGATTTCTAACAGAAGCCTCCTTCCACTAGCAAACCATTCCATCTCTAGAGGTCTTCAAGAGAACTCTGGATGTGGCAGGTCTGGAGATGCTTTAGGAGTGCTTGGGGTGGTGCTGCGTTGACAGCTGGACTGGGAGATCTGGAGAGTCTCCTCCAAGCCTGATGAGCCTTGAATTGCCCTGTGCCAGGTGCAAGACCTTGAACTTGCTAAATTCCACTGGCTTCTTGCAGTCCCGCTTGTCAAGCTCGTCCAGCTGCCTCTGCAGGATAGCCATCTTGAGCTGTGTCACCTGCCCAGCTGTAATTGTTTCATGTTCACGGAGTTCATGTTTTGCTAAATTCAGTGTAGTGGTTTGAATGTTTGCGCTTTTTTTACTTCCGGGAGGTAGGATTTTGGGAGAAAAGGCAAAACAGGCTCAACTTAAAGGTAAAGAGATAGTTTATTAACACACACAAAGAAATAAGAAAAGAAAAAAAATGAAACTTTCAAACAGTTTTCTCCTTACTAAAAACTGTTCACTTTCCCACACAACATATGATCTTCAGTCAGTTGCAACTATCTAGACATAATCTTGCATTACTTTGGGAGAGGAGTTTCTCTAGAATTTCACGGAGACATGCTACAAGAAAAGGTCTGGTGGCTTTAATGTCACAAATCTGCAACCGCTCAGACTTTTGCAGATCTGTGCAGTCCTACTCATTTAACAGCTTTCCAAGCTGTTTATGGGCCCCAGCATATTCTGGGGTACCGTTTCAAGAATGCTTTTTCTCGTAGAAAACAAAGATTCTCTTCTTCTATTTTTAAAATTGTCTCTGTCGCAAAAGAAATAGACACCTCTTTTTAGCCCAGGAGCTGGGGCGTTAAAATCACTTGCTCTCTAGAATCATCTTGGTCTCAAAAGCTGAGACTTCCTTCTTTTACCCCAGGAGCCAGGGGGCTTAGTCTATTCAAAATTCTCCATTAAATCTCAATTCTATCAATACGCACAATTTTTGGCTGGAAACTTTATTCATTCAAACAGCATTATGATATTACAGATAAATAGTTCATTTCTCTATGGTTTACATTTAGAGACGTCAGACAGTCAAAAATGTCTCCACTTCCTCCCTCCTTTCTTCTAGTAGTCTTTATCAGGTTTTCTTGCTGACTTTATTTCATGCTGTTTCTCTACCTTTTAAATTACTCTGTCTTCCATGGAGGAGGGAAAGGGTTTTTGTGTCTTGGCCCAGAATCTTTCTTTTTTCTCTAGCTGACCCCTGGTGTGGAACTTCAAAGCCGAGCAGGTGATGGAGGTCGGGGGGCAGGGGCGGGGGGAGGAAGCACGCTCGGGGCTCGGGAACGCCGATGAGATGAGCCTCCTCCACTCCATGTCAGATACAAAGTAGACTCAGACTTGGATTGGCTTCCTGAGGCTCCGGAGAAAGAGTCTTCCTTCCCTCGGGCCAGCGGTGCCGGCGGCCAAGCCAAGGGCAAGGCCGCCATGGCCCCCGGCACAGGGCTGGCCCCACTGAGCTGCCATCTCTCCCTCCCCGTGCCGAGAGGCAGCCGAGGGGGAAGAGGGGACGCGGCCGGCCCGGGCCTCTCTCCCGTGGGGCAGCAGCTCCCGGAGGCCTGGCCGGGCCCCGCCCCGACCGCCTGAGGCCTCTCACTTGGCAAGTGATGTGAACTTCTGCCAGCCGGCAGGGGAAAAAGGGGCAAGTCATTTAAGACTGGCTCCTCCAGAGGTGAGAACAACTCTTCTTTTGGCCACCCAAGCTGCCAATGTACGCTGCGCCTTCCTTAGAAAAAGAAACTTTGCATTCGTGCTGAACTCCCACAACAGCTCAGCTTCCTCTCTGCTGGAAAAGTGCTGAGGGTACACTCGAGGCCACTCTCAGCATCATCGACATCAAAGGGCCCCAGTGCCATGGCAGAAGGCTGACCGACACCCTGATCTCCAGCAGGACAATAGAGCCACTGACCACAGCCCTCTCTCTGGCTGCATCCATCCACACA
Source organism: Zosterops lateralis (assembly GCF_965231275.1). Classification (NCBI taxonomy): domain Eukaryota; kingdom Metazoa; phylum Chordata; class Aves; order Passeriformes; family Zosteropidae; genus Zosterops; species Zosterops lateralis. The sequence continues at coordinate 54,042,958 of NC_139800.1, read as the reverse complement.
ATGCCTCATGCCCCAAATCTATTGCACGGCCTTCAAAGCCAGGGCTTCCTTGCCTGCAGATCTGGATGCTGCGTCCAAGCGTGTGAAGAGCCTTGCAGGCCCCTGGGCACAGCAGGGCCCACAAGTCTACAAGTGCAAGGGCCCGTCCCCTGCAGGCACAGCCAAGTCCTGCTGGCTCCACTGTTCCAGGAGGGCCGGCCGGGTGTGGCCCTTTGTGATGACACAGGCACCTTCCAAGCAAGGGCCCCTTGTCTGTGGGGCCGCATCAGCACCAAGGCCATTGTGATGCCACACACCCCTGCCCTGACACGCACAGAATCTCCTGCCAGCACAGCTACTCGGCTCTCTTGGGAGGAAGCAGCTCCCTGCAGAGCTCTGCAGCTGAGGAAGACAGAGATGCAGATGGAGGAGAAGGCAATCCCCAAGCGTTGGGGCAACCGTGGTGAGCGGGGCACAGCCACAAGCTCTCAGAGCTTGGCGGCTGCTCTGCGCCGCACCACATGCCACGACACAAGGACAGTGCACAGGAGCCGTATTACTGTGCCAGTCTCCCGTGTGGTCTCCGCTGGGATCCACAGCCAGCAGTCAGCAGCCGCACAGGACCAGGCCCGCAGCCGGCCTGTTGCGGCTCCCTTGGCCCAGCGGGACCCAGAAGGGCCACTGCTCCTCGTGGAGGAGAGCATCAGCAGCAGGCCTGTGCCGGACCCTGAGAAGAGTGAGAAGGATGCGAGTGTCATCTCCCAGGCGGAGCCTTCTCACGTGCCAGAGAGCAGCACGCAGGTCAGCTGCCGTGCACCCCAGGAGACCTGCGTGAAGTCCGGGAGCCGTATTCCTGTACGAGTCTCCCGGGTGCTCTCTGCTGGCATCCAGAGGCCCAGGCAGCAGCCAAGAGCCCGGCAGGAGCAGGCACACAGCATGCCTGGGTCAGCTTCCCCAGGCAACGGGGATCAAGCAGTGTCGTTGCTCGGCGAATCAGAGCCTCCTCGCGTGCTGAAGACCAGCACACGGGCAGGCCGCCGTGCACCCCGGGAGACCCACGTGGAGTCCAGGAGCCGTATCCCTGTGCCAGTCTCCCGTGTGGTCTCCACTGGGATCCAGAGGCCCAGGCAGCAGCCAAGAGCCCAGCCGGACCAGGCACACAGCATGCCTGGGTCAGCTCCCTTAGGAGGGCTTCCAGCCACCTGGGGCCAGAGGCAAGAGTCAGAGCAGGACACACAAGTGTCCTGTGTCCAAATGAGTCCAAACCTCAGTGGCACATCTCTGCCAGTGCCTGGAAAGTCAGGCGACTATCTGAGCACCATGTCCCAGAAGCAGCCTGTGCAGGAGCTTAACACAAAGCATGCAGACAATGCAGAGCACAGGCTGCCCCTGCTCAGGGAAGCCAGTCATCAGAGCGTGCCCGACTGTGTGGAAGCAAATTTCCTGAGCCAGTGCGGGGCCACAGGGAAGGAGGAGAAACAGGCAGAAGAAAACAGACCCCGGGAGCCATGCCAAGGGAAGGAAACCAATGACAAGGAGATGTCCCAAGCAGAAGGCTTGGAGAGGCCCCAAGAGCTGTCCCAAAAGGAATACTGCCTGGATGAAGAGCTTCCCCAAGCAGCAAAGGATAACGAGCAAAAGCTTTTGCAAGGGGAACGCAGCAAAGCCAAAGAGCGGTTCCGAGTGGAAAATGATGCCATCTGGGACATCTACGACCTCTGGGACTACTTCTTGGGCCCATGCAATGAGTACGATCCTCACGCTGAGCCCCACCAGCTGCCCAGCTCTCTCAGCAGTTTGGACTCAGCAGAGGCAGCAGCAGAGGCAGTGCCTGACCTGCAGAGCACGTCCCCTGCCACAGCCGGTGCCACGGGCGCCGAGGCAGCAGGTGCTGCTCTGGCCAGAGCTCCTGAGGAAGAGGAGCCCTGTGCACCAGTCACCCCCAAGGCACAAGAGGACGCAAGAGAAGCTTCTCCTGCCTTTGGTGAACCGGTGACAGTCACAGGGCCACAGAGGCAGGCAGCAAAGGATAACGAGCAAAAGCTTTTGCAAGGGGAACGCAGCAAAGCCAAAGAGCGGTTCCAAGTGGAAAATGATGCCATCTGGGACATCTACGACCTCTGGGACTACTTCTTGGGCCCATGCAATGAGTACGATCCTCACGCTGAGCCCCACCAGCTGCCCAGCTCTCTCAGCAGTTTGGACTCAGCAGAGGCAGCAGCAGAGGCAGTGCCTGACCTGCAGAGCACGTCCCCTGCCACAGCCGGTGCCACGGGCGCCGAGGCAGCAGGTGCTGCTCTGGCCAGAGCTCCTGAGGAAGAGGAGCCCTGTGCACCAGTCACCCCCAAGGCACAAGAGGACGCAAGAGAAGCTTCTCCTGCCTTTGGTGAACCGGTGACAGTCACAGGGCCACAGAGGCAGGCAGCAAAGGATAACGAGCAAAAGCTTTTGCAAGGGGAACGCAGCAAAGCCAAAGAGCGGTTCCAAGTGGAAAATGATGCCATCTGGGACATCTACGACCTCTGGGACTACTTCTTGGGCCCATGCAATGAGTACGATCCTCACGCTGAGCCCCACCAGCTGCCCAGCTCTCTCAGCAGTTTGGACTCAGCAGAGGCAGCAGCAGAGGCAGTGCCTGACCTGCAGAGCACGTCCCCTGCCACAGCCGGTGCCACGGGCGCCGAGGCAGCAGGTGCTGCTCTGGCCAGAGCTCCTGAGGAAGAGGAGCCCTGTGCACCAGTCACCCCCAAGGCACAAGAGGATGCAAGAGAAGCTTCTCCTGCCTTTGGTGAACCGGTGACAGTCACAGGGCCACAGAGGCAGGCAGCAAAGGATAACGAGCAAAAGCTTTTGCAAGGGGAACGCAGCAAAGCCAAAGAGCAGTTCCAAGTGGAAAATGATGCCATCTGGGACATCTACGACCTCTGGGACTACTTCTTGGGCCCATGCAATGACTACGATCCTCACGCTGAGCCCCACCAGCTGCCCAGCTCTCTCAGCAGTTTGGACTCAGCAGAGGCAGCAGCAGAGGCAGTGCCTGACCTGCAGAGCACGTCCCCTGCCACAGCCGGTGCCACGGGCGCCGAGGCAGCAGGTGCTGCTCTGGCCAGAGCTCCTGAGGAAGAGGAGCCCTGTGCACCAGTCGCCCCCAAGGCACAAGAGGACGCAAGAGAAGCTTCTCCTGCCTTTGGTGAACCGGTGACAGTCACAGGGCCACAGAGGCAGGCAGCTGCCCTGCACAGCCCCTGCCACCCACTCAGCCCTTTGCCCAGATGGCCAGAAAGCCGTGGCCTCGGCAGGGCTCAGGCTGTGGGCAGCCAACGTCCCTCCCGCTTCAGGCGGGCGCTGCGGGCTCTGAGCAGGCTGTGCCGCTGTGCCTGCATGGGGGCACGGCCTGAGGATTAGTGCCCCACTGCCAGCGCCGGGCCAGGCCCCAGAGGTGCTGGCTGGCCCTGAGCCTGCTCAGCATCCCACGGGAGCAACGCCCATGGGCAATCCCAGAAGACAAGACTCCGGCGTATGTGTCTCAAACACCCACGGCCTCATGGCTGTGGAGTCAGACACGGGATCCGGGGAAAACCGTGCCAGAGCTGGTGGGAGAAAGCCAGCGCTGTTGGTAAGAAGCGGCCCTGGGAAAGAACAAGTTGTGACTGCAGAAGGGGCCATGCGCAGGCAGGACACCACTTCCCTGCAACAAACCTCCTTGTTCTAGTCCCCGGAGGTCAACACAACCCAGCAGAGCAAGAGAGCAGCAATGAAGCCAGGAAGTGAGCATGAACTAGAGGGCAGAGTCAAGAGCACGCAAGAGCCTCTGGCCCATTTCCCAACACGTCTGAAAGAACAGACCACGCCTGACAGCTAAGGGCATCGGAAGCGCAAAACCTTGTCTTTAGGGCAGGGAAAGCCATCCATAAAATGGACGGACCTCCCCGGAGCCCAGCCAGGGCTCCCCTGGACCACAGACATGCCATCGTTTGCATCAACGATGGAACCAGGACTGCCGGCCCATCACCGGATGAACACTGGAAGCAGGACTCACATGCCACCATCTGCATCCATGCTTGAACCAAGAAGGACATCCCATCAGCTGGATCAATGGTGGAAGCAGGAATGACATCCCAGCATCCAGATGGATGCTGGAACCAGGACTGCTGGTTTCCTTCCCCCTCTTTTTCTCCCTCCCTCCCTCCCTCCCTCCCTTTAATTCACCTCTTCTTTTTTCCCTTCTCTTCCACCGTACCCGTTTCTCCCAAACCCTCTGCCATGTGTAGATAGGGTAGGCTAGGTGTTAGAACACTGCATGCAGAAACTCTCAGGCTTTCTGTTTGGGCAGGTGGTGACTCTTAGAGGGGTACCGCCTTTGACTTGAGGCCGTGGAAACGGCTTCCAAAACTCAGTGATAGCACTGGGAGGATGTGTGTGCAGTTGTATAGAAGTGTGTGAGGTCACAGGGTGAAATAGTTAAGGTTGAGGGGCTTAGGCTAGAGAATAGGAATATATCTATCTATATATATAGAGAGAGAGATATCTGGGGTACAATATGGAGGGGATTTGGGCATTGGACTAACGCAGCAATTTCTATGCCAAGTGTGTAGTTTAGAAGCAGGAGTAGTAGTCTCTCCTTCTCTTTCTTTCCATTCTTTTTCCCTCTCCCTCTTGAAATCATCTCTTCTCCTTTCCCTTTTACCCCACCCCTTTCTCCCCAGCTCTCTGCCCTATGGATTTAGGCTAGGCTAGGTCCTAACATAGCAATTTCCATGCCGACTGTGTAAGTTATTAATAAACCTTGGTGAGGTTTTGCACACCCTGTGCCTTCGCTTGTTCCTTTTGATCATGAGCATTTATGAGCCTTGAATGCTTCCTTCCCCTGAAATCCACAAGCAGCTGCATGAGGAGCCACGTTTGTCTTGTTTGGCCTCCAGCACTGATGGCTAGAGGCATGTGGAGGAGGGGTGCACACGTGCCATGTGCAGGAGTCAACTAGAAGATGGGAGAAAGCCTTGTCTCTGGGGACACTTTTCCTGGCAGCCATTTCATAGACACTCAGCAGGAGACCACCAAAGGCACTGTACCCTGCAGAGACACTCTCCAATCCCACGGTGAAAGGTCTCCAGCAATGCACTGCAGGGAAAGGTTGCACTGGGCCAATGGTCTCCTGTCAGCAGGCAGACTTTGGGAGGAGGCCACAAAAAGGAATGGCACCCCAGCCTCCTGGCAGGCGTTTGGAAACTTGCTTTTCCAGTGCAGGCTCTTTGCCTTAGCACTTCTGGCTCTTGCGCTTTTGCTTTGGAGCCTTCGTGGTTCAGGGCCTTTTGAGACTTGTTTTTTCACAAGGGCTTTTTGAGCCCTTGTCTTTTGGGCTTTTGGAGATGAGGCCTTTTGGTTTGTGCCTTTTGCTTCTTGGGGCTAGCTGCCTGCTGCTTGCTCGCTGCCTTGCTGGCTCCTTTGACTTGCCCAAGCCTAGTCTTTGTCCCTTTTGCCCTGGCCACAGCCTGTCTTTTGGCTCTCCAGCCCTTGCTAGCTCCTCCTTGCTTGTCCTGTCCTGCCTCCCTGTGTCCCCGCGTCCAAACCTGCCTGCTTCTGAGCCAGCCCACCAGCGCCATCCTCACCAGGACCCTTGCCAGGGCAGGGCACCTCCTGGGGAGGGAGCGCCCCCTCCCCACACCTGCCTTGGCCCCTCTCCACGGGAGCCCTGCCTGGGAAGCCGCGCCTCTCCCAGAGCTGTGCGGGCTCCTCAGCAGGCAGCTGACACACGCGGGCACCTGGATGTCACACCGACGTCGACGGCCCTCCCTGATCCGCTGCTGCTAACGTCGGCTTTTCCCCTCTGTCTCCCCTTTCTCTCTCTCCTTCTCCTCCCTGCCCTCTTGCCACCCTTCCCCTACCCCTCCCCTCATTCCTTTTCCATTTTCCTTCCTTCTTTTCTGTCTTTCCTGGACCACTTTCATTTGCCTAACTCCTCTCTCTTTTGGCTTTTCCTTACCCATAAACGCTTCTCAAACACCAGGTTTGTCTCCTTGGGCTTCATTTAGATCCTGACCCTTGAATTCTGAAAGAAATCCTCGCACATTCACACAGCGGAATGCCACCGAGTGGCTCTGCTGTGGACACGCTAAGAAGAGTTCAACCTCCAGAAGTTTTCGTCCCGGCATAATTTGCCAATCACCTGCATTGGTTTGTACCAGCTTTGTGGTCTTCCCAGGTAACATCCAGCAAGTGGAATTCCCCGCTGAGGACAAGGGCACTTTAGTTGGACGTGTCCCTTGCTCCCTTACACAATCACTGGTTGGGGTGGATGGCCTACGGTAGAGCCCCAGCACAGCTCCAGAGCACACAGTGGGTTTTTCCCATCGTTTGTGAATCTCCCCTGCCGTGATCCCTTCATGTCTGCTTTGCCTTCTTCCTCGGTTGTCTCTAAGGGAGGTTGCCTCTTGAAGTGGAGGCTCCGCCAAGTACAGGCATATTCAGGGTGTGCTCTTCAATTTAACTTCCTTTATTTCCCATCTGAAAGCAGAACTTCCCATCAAGCACTACCTTCATGGCCCTCCTGCGATGTCAGACATCTTTTGAACATGCTGACCTTGGTGGTGGTCTGGGCTCTCCTCTCTCAGCCAGCACATACAAGGCTCTCTTGTATCTCGGCAGGGATCCTCTTTAGCAGGACTGCTAAGAAGATCAGGCAATGGCAGATGTTTTCTCTCCTTGCCACTGCAACTGGACGCTCATGTGGGTCCCTCCGGTTATGTTCAAGGCAACTGTGCAAACGGGCTGATTCTCAAAGCAAGGTCAAGACGGGTTTGTTTCCAATGTACACCTTCTTCAGGGACACTGGGAGAAAAGGGAACTGAGGGAAAGGAACTGGAGAGCCTTTCTGTCTGCTGTAACTCCCTCCAAATGCACCTATTTATCTATCTCAAGGCACAGTGGTTTGATGGGAATTCTTGTCTTTCCCCTAGACTAGAATGACATGCCATGCTCATGGAGGCCACTGCTTTAAAGAGGCAATGCTGTCTACGCAAGATTGCTAGACTGTGTCCATTCCTGCAGAGCAGAGAAAGTGACACAGGGTGTGTGAAGCCCTTTGCCTGCTTTTGACAGAGGTAGTTCCTCTTCCTTGCTTCCCCTGTAGGGAAGCAGGAACAGGAACGCCGCGGTTCAGCCCTTGGTAGCTGTCAGATTTCCCGGGGAAAACCAGTGTAGACAACAAACAAAGGAGCAGAGACCAAAAAGTGGGAAGGACGAGAGGAAAAAACCATTGGAAAAGAATAGGAATTGCAGATCTTCCAGTTAGCTGTAGTCCTACACTAGAAGGGCTCGATAATATCTGGAAGGTCTATCCTAGCACAAGATAGGACACTGTGCTTAACCTGATTTCCTAGCTTTACAACACATACCCCCAAGCCAAGAAGGAAGCCAAAGCTTCGTCTCTGTGTTCAGTCTTCCTTCCTTTCTAGGTCACCTTCAAGGGAGCTACAAGGATCTCCTCCACATACCCAGTGGACTTCGTTGTCCAAAATTCCGTAGCAGCTGTAAATGGCTACTATGAAACTCATTCAACACCCGTGTGGTTAGGTTGCCTCTTTTCTTGAATTTGGCTTTTTGGCCAGTGTGTTTAATGGAAGTTGATTTCTAACAGAAGCCTCCTTCCACTAGCAAACCATTCCATCTCTAGAGGTCTTCAAGAGAACTCTGGATGTGGCAGGTCTGGAGATGCTTTAGGAGTGCTTGGGGTGGTGCTGCGTTGACAGCTGGACTGGGAGATCTGGAGAGTCTCCTCCAAGCCTGATGAGCCTTGAATTGCCCTGTGCCAGGTGCAAGACCTTGAACTTGCTAAATTCCACTGGCTTCTTGCAGTCCCGCTTGTCAAGCTCGTCCAGCTGCCTCTGCAGGATAGCCATCTTGAGCTGTGTCACCTGCCCAGCTGTAATTGTTTCATGTTCACGGAGTTCATGTTTTGCTAAATTCAGTGTAGTGGTTTGAATGTTTGCGCTTTTTTTACTTCCGGGAGGTAGGATTTTGGGAGAAAAGGCAAAACAGGCTCAACTTAAAGGTAAAGAGATAGTTTATTAACACACACAAAGAAATAAGAAAAGAAAAAAAATGAAACTTTCAAACAGTTTTCTCCTTACTAAAAACTGTTCACTTTCCCACACAACATATGATCTTCAGTCAGTTGCAACTATCTAGACATAATCTTGCATTACTTTGGGAGAGGAGTTTCTCTAGAATTTCACGGAGACATGCTACAAGAAAAGGTCTGGTGGCTTTAATGTCACAAATCTGCAACCGCTCAGACTTTTGCAGATCTGTGCAGTCCTACTCATTTAACAGCTTTCCAAGCTGTTTATGGGCCCCAGCATATTCTGGGGTACCGTTTCAAGAATGCTTTTTCTCGTAGAAAACAAAGATTCTCTTCTTCTATTTTTAAAATTGTCTCTGTCGCAAAAGAAATAGACACCTCTTTTTAGCCCAGGAGCTGGGGCGTTAAAATCACTTGCTCTCTAGAATCATCTTGGTCTCAAAAGCTGAGACTTCCTTCTTTTACCCCAGGAGCCAGGGGGCTTAGTCTATTCAAAATTCTCCATTAAATCTCAATTCTATCAATACGCACAATTTTTGGCTGGAAACTTTATTCATTCAAACAGCATTATGATATTACAGATAAATAGTTCATTTCTCTATGGTTTACATTTAGAGACGTCAGACAGTCAAAAATGTCTCCACTTCCTCCCTCCTTTCTTCTAGTAGTCTTTATCAGGTTTTCTTGCTGACTTTATTTCATGCTGTTTCTCTACCTTTTAAATTACTCTGTCTTCCATGGAGGAGGGAAAGGGTTTTTGTGTCTTGGCCCAGAATCTTTCTTTTTTCTCTAGCTGACCCCTGGTGTGGAACTTCAAAGCCGAGCAGGTGATGGAGGTCGGGGGGCAGGGGCGGGGGGAGGAAGCACGCTCGGGGCTCGGGAACGCCGATGAGATGAGCCTCCTCCACTCCATGTCAGATACAAAGTAGACTCAGACTTGGATTGGCTTCCTGAGGCTCCGGAGAAAGAGTCTTCCTTCCCTCGGGCCAGCGGTGCCGGCGGCCAAGCCAAGGGCAAGGCCGCCATGGCCCCCGGCACAGGGCTGGCCCCACTGAGCTGCCATCTCTCCCTCCCCGTGCCGAGAGGCAGCCGAGGGGGAAGAGGGGACGCGGCCGGCCCGGGCCTCTCTCCCGTGGGGCAGCAGCTCCCGGAGGCCTGGCCGGGCCCCGCCCCGACCGCCTGAGGCCTCTCACTTGGCAAGTGATGTGAACTTCTGCCAGCCGGCAGGGGAAAAAGGGGCAAGTCATTTAAGACTGGCTCCTCCAGAGGTGAGAACAACTCTTCTTTTGGCCACCCAAGCTGCCAATGTACGCTGCGCCTTCCTTAGAAAAAGAAACTTTGCATTCGTGCTGAACTCCCACAACAGCTCAGCTTCCTCTCTGCTGGAAAAGTGCTGAGGGTACACTCGAGGCCACTCTCAGCATCATCGACATCAAAGGGCCCCAGTGCCATGGCAGAAGGCTGACCGACACCCTGATCTCCAGCAGGACAATAGAGCCACTGACCACAGCCCTCTCTCTGGCTGCATCCATCCACACAATGCCTCATGCCCCAAATCTATTGCACGGCCTTCAAAGCCAGGGCTTCCTTGCCTGCAGATCTGGATGCTGCGTCCAAGCGTGTGAAGAGCCTTGCAGGCCCCTGGGCACAGCAGGGCCCACAAGTCTACAAGTGCAAGGGCCCGTCCCCTGCAGGCACAGCCAAGTCCTGCTGGCTCCACTGTTCCAGGAGGGCCGGCCGGGTGTGGCCCTTTGTGATGACACAGGCACCTTCCAAGCAAGGGCCCCTTGTCTGTGGGGCCGCATCAGCACCAAGGCCATTGTGATGCCACACACCCCTGCCCTGACACGCACAGAATCTCCTGCCAGCACAGCTACTCGGCTCTCTTGGGAGGAAGCAGCTCCCTGCAGAGCTCTGCAGCTGAGGAAGACAGAGATGCAGATGGAGGAGAAGGCAATCCCCAAGCGTTGGGGCAACCGTGGTGAGCGGGGCACAGCCACAAGCTCTCAGAGCTTGGCGGCTGCTCTGCGCCGCACCACATGCCACGACACAAGGACAGTGCACAGGAGCCGTATTACTGTGCCAGTCTCCCGTGTGGTCTCCGCTGGGATCCACAGCCAGCAGTCAGCAGCCGCACAGGACCAGGCCCGCAGCCGGCCTGTTGCGGCTCCCTTGGCCCAGCGGGACCCAGAAGGGCCACTGCTCCTCGTGGAGGAGAGCATCAGCAGCAGGCCTGTGCCGGACCCTGAGAAGAGTGAGAAGGATGCGAGTGTCATCTCCCAGGCGGAGCCTTCTCACGTGCCAGAGAGCAGCACGCAGGTCAGCTGCCGTGCACCCCAGGAGACCTGCGTGAAGTCCGGGAGCCGTATTCCTGTACGAGTCTCCCGGGTGCTCTCTGCTGGCATCCAGAGGCCCAGGCAGCAGCCAAGAGCCCGGCAGGAGCAGGCACACAGCATGCCTGGGTCAGCTTCCCCAGGCAACGGGGATCAAGCAGTGTCGTTGCTCGGCGAATCAGAGCCTCCTCGCGTGCTGAAGACCAGCACACGGGCAGGCCGCCGTGCACCCCGGGAGACCCACGTGGAGTCCAGGAGCCGTATCCCTGTGCCAGTCTCCCGTGTGGTCTCCACTGGGATCCAGAGGCCCAGGCAGCAGCCAAGAGCCCAGCCGGACCAGGCACACAGCATGCCTGGGTCAGCTCCCTTAGGAGGGCTTCCAGCCACCTGGGGCCAGAGGCAAGAGTCAGAGCAGGACACACAAGTGTCCTGTGTCCAAATGAGTCCAAACCTCAGTGGCACATCTCTGCCAGTGCCTGGAAAGTCAGGCGACTATCTGAGCACCATGTCCCAGAAGCAGCCTGTGCAGGAGCTTAACACAAAGCATGCAGACAATGCAGAGCACAGGCTGCCCCTGCTCAGGGAAGCCAGTCATCAGAGCGTGCCCGACTGTGTGGAAGCAAATTTCCTGAGCCAGTGCGGGGCCACAGGGAAGGAGGAGAAACAGGCAGAAGAAAACAGACCCCGGGAGCCATGCCAAGGGAAGGAAACCAATGACAAGGAGATGTCCCAAGCAGAAGGCTTGGAGAGGCCCCAAGAGCTGTCCCAAAAGGAATACTGCCTGGATGAAGAGCTTCCCCAAGCAGCAAAGGATAACGAGCAAAAGCTTTTGCAAGGGGAACGCAGCAAAGCCAAAGAGCGGTTCCGAGTGGAAAATGATGCCATCTGGGACATCTACGACCTCTGGGACTACTTCTTGGGCCCATGCAATGAGTACGATCCTCACGCTGAGCCCCACCAGCTGCCCAGCTCTCTCAGCAGTTTGGACTCAGCAGAGGCAGCAGCAGAGGCAGTGCCTGACCTGCAGAGCACGTCCCCTGCCACAGCCGGTGCCACGGGCGCCGAGGCAGCAGGTGCTGCTCTGGCCAGAGCTCCTGAGGAAGAGGAGCCCTGTGCACCAGTCACCCCCAAGGCACAAGAGGACGCAAGAGAAGCTTCTCCTGCCTTTGGTGAACCGGTGACAGTCACAGGGCCACAGAGGCAGGCAGCAAAGGATAACGAGCAAAAGCTTTTGCAAGGGGAACGCAGCAAAGCCAAAGAGCGGTTCCAAGTGGAAAATGATGCCATCTGGGACATCTACGACCTCTGGGACTACTTCTTGGGCCCATGCAATGAGTACGATCCTCACGCTGAGCCCCACCAGCTGCCCAGCTCTCTCAGCAGTTTGGACTCAGCAGAGGCAGCAGCAGAGGCAGTGCCTGACCTGCAGAGCACGTCCCCTGCCACAGCCGGTGCCACGGGCGCCGAGGCAGCAGGTGCTGCTCTGGCCAGAGCTCCTGAGGAAGAGGAGCCCTGTGCACCAGTCACCCCCAAGGCACAAGAGGACGCAAGAGAAGCTTCTCCTGCCTTTGGTGAACCGGTGACAGTCACAGGGCCACAGAGGCAGGCAGCAAAGGATAACGAGCAAAAGCTTTTGCAAGGGGAACGCAGCAAAGCCAAAGAGCGGTTCCAAGTGGAAAATGATGCCATCTGGGACATCTACGACCTCTGGGACTACTTCTTGGGCCCATGCAATGAGTACGATCCTCACGCTGAGCCTCACCAGCTGCCCAGCTCTCTCAGCAGTTTGGACTCAGCAGAGGCAGCAGCAGAGGCAGTGCCTGACCTGCAGAGCACGTCCCCTGCCACAGCCGGTGCCACGGGCGCCGAGGCAGCAGGTGCTGCTCTGGCCAGAGCTCCTGAGGAAGAGGAGCCCTGTGCACCAGTCACCCCCAAGGCACAAGAGGATGCAAGAGAAGCTTCTCCTGCCTTTGGTGAACCGGTGACAGTCACAGGGCCACAGAGGCAGGCAGCAAAGGATAACGAGCAAAAGCTTTTGCAAGGGGAACGCAGCAAAGCCAAAGAGCAGTTCCAAGTGGAAAATGATGCCATCTGGGACATCTACGACCTCTGGGACTACTTCTTGGGCCCATGCAATGACTACGATCCTCATGCTGAGCCCCACCAGCTGCCCAGCTCTCTCAGCAGTTTGGACTCAGCAGAGGCAGCAGCAGAGGCAGTGCCTGACCTGCAGAGCACGTCCCCTGCCACAGCCGGTGCCACGGGCGCCGAGGCAGCAGGTGCTGCTCTGGCCAGAGCTCCTGAGGAAGAGGAGCCCTGTGCACCAGTCACCCCCAAGGCACAAGAGGACGCAAGAGAAGCTTCTCCTGCCTTTGGTGAACCGGTGACAGTCACAGGGCCACAGAGGCAGGCAGCTGCCCTGCACAGCCCCTGCCACCCACTCAGCCCTTTGCCCAGATGGCCAGAAAGCCGTGGCCTCGGCAGGGCTCAGGCTGTGGGCAGCCAACGTCCCTCCCGCTTCAGGCGGGCGCTGCGGGCTCTGAGCAGGCTGTGCCGCTGTGCCTGCATGGGGGCACGGCCTGAGGATTAGTGCCCCACTGCCAGCGCCGGGCCGGGCCCCAGAGGTGCTGGCTGGCCCTGAGCCTGCTCAGCATCCCACGGGAGCAACGCCCATGGGCAATCCCAGAAGACAAGACTCCGGCGTATGTGTCTCAAACACCCACGGCCTCATGGCTGTGGAGTCAGACACGGGATCCGGGGAAAACCGTGCCAGAGCTGGTGGGAGAAAGCCAGCGCTGTTGGTAAGAAGCGGCCCTGGGAAAGAACAAGTTGTGACTGCAGAAGGGGCCATGCGCAGGCAGGACACCACTTCCCTGCAACAAACCTCCTTGTTCTAGTCCCCGGAGGTCAACACAACCCAGCAGAGCAAGAGAGCAGCAATGAAGCCAGGAAGTGAGCATGAACTAGAGGGCAGAGTCAAGAGCACGCAAGAGCCTCTGGCCCATTTCCCAACACGTCTGAAAGAACAGACCACGCCTGACAGCTAAGGGCATCGGAAGCGCAAAACCTTGTCTTTAGGGCAGGGAAAGCCATCCATAAAATGGACGGACCTCCCCAGAGCCCAGCCAGGGCTCCCCTGGACCACAGACATGCCATCGTTTGCATCAACGATGGAACCAGGACTGCCGGCCCATCACCGGATGAACACTGGAAGCAGGACTGACATGCCACCATCTGCATCCATGCTTGAACCAAGAAGGACATCCCATCAGCTGGATCAATGGTGGAAGCAGGAATGACATCCCAGCATCCAGATGGATGCTGGAACCAGGACTGCTGGTTTCCTTCTCCCTCTTTTTCTCCCTCCCTCCCTCCCTCCCTCCCTCCCTCCCTTTAATTCACCTCTTCTTTTTTCCCTTCTCTTCCACCGTACCCGTTTCTCCCAAACCCTCTGCCATGTGTAGATAGGGTAGGCTAGGTGTTAGAACACTGCATGCAGAAACTCTCAGGCTTTCTGTTTGGGCAGGTGGTGACTCTTAGAGGGGTACCGCCTTTGACTTGAGGCCGTGGAAACGGCTTCCAAAACTCAGTGATAGCACTGGGAGGATGTGTGTGCAGTTGTATAGAAGTGTGTGAGGTCACAGGGTGAAATAGTTAAGGTTGAGGGGCTTAGGCTAGAGAATAGGAATATATCTATCTATATATATATAGAGAGAGAGATATATCTGTGGTACAATATGGAGGGGATTTGGGCATTGGACTAACGCAGCAATTTCTATGCCAAGTGTGTAGTTTAGAAGCAGGAGTAGTAGTCTCTCCTTCTCTTTCTTTCCATTCTTTTTCCCGCTCCCTCTTGAAATCATCTCTTCTCCTTTCCCTTTTACCCCACCCCTTTCTCCCCAGCTCTCTGCCCTATGGATTTAGGCTAGGCTAGGTCCTAACATAGCAATTTCCATGCCGACTGTGTAACTTATTAATAAACCTTGGTGAGGTTTTGCACACCCTGTGCCTTCGCTTGTTCCTTTTGATCATGAGCATTTATGAGCCTTGAATGCTTCCTTCCCCTGAAGGGAAATCCACAAGCAGCTGCATGAGGAGCCACGTTTGTCTTGTTTGGCCTCCAGCACTGATGGCTAGAGGCATGTGGAGGAGGGGTGCACACGTGCCATGTGCAGGAGTCAACTAGAAGATGGGAGAAAGCCTTGTCTCTGGGGACACTTTTCCTGGCAGCCATTTCATAGACACTCAGCAGGAGACCACCAAAGGCACTGTACCCTGCAGAGACACTCTCCAATCCCACGGTGAAAGGTCTCCAGCAATGCACTGCAGGGAAAGGTTGCACTGGGCCAACGGTCTCCTGTCAGCAGGCAGACTTTGGGAGGAGGCCACAAAAAGGAATGGCACCCCAGCCTCCTGGCAGGCGTTTGGAAACTTGCTTTTCCAGTGCAGGCTCTTTGCCTTAGCACTTCTGGCTCTTGCGCTTTTGCTTTGGAGCCTTCGTGGTTCAGGGCCTTTTGAGACTTGTTTTTTCACAAGGGCTTTTTGAGCCCTTGTCTTTTGGGCTTTTGGAGATGAGGCCTTTTGGTTTGTGCCTTTTGCTTCTTGGGGCTGACTGCCTGCTGCTTGCTCGCTGCCTTGCTGGCTCCTTTGACTTGCCCAAGCCTAGTCTTTGTCCCTTTTGCCCTGGCCACAGCCTGTCTTTTGGCTCTCCAGCCCTTGCTAGCTCCTCCTTGCTTGTCCTGTCCTGCCTCCCTGTGTCCCTGCGTCCAAACCTGCCTGCTTCTGAGCCAGCCCACCAGCGCCATCCTCACCAGGACCCTTGCCAGGGCAGGGCACCTCCTGGGGAGGGAGCGCCCCCTCCCCACACCTGCCTTGGCCCCTCTCCACGGGAGCCCTGCCTGGGAAGCCGCGCCTCTCCCAGAGCTGTGCGGGCTCCTCAGCAGGCAGCTGACACACGCGGGCACCTGGATGTCACACCGACGTCGACGGCCCTCCCTGATCCGCTGCTGCTAACGTCGGCTTTTCCCCTCTGTCTCCCCTTTCTCTCTCTCCTTCTCCTCCCTGCCCTCTTGCCACCCTTCCCCTACCCCTCCCCTCATTCCTTTTCCATTTTCCTTCCTTCTTTTCTGTCTTTCCTGGACCACTTTCATTTGCCTAACTCCTCTCTCTTTTGGCTTTTCCTTACCCATAAACGCTTCTCAAACACCAGGTTTGTCTCCTTGGGCTTCATTTAGATCCTGACCCTTGAATTCTGAAAGAAATCCTCGCACATTCACACAGCGGAATGCCACCGAGTGGCTCTGCTGTGGACACGCTAAGAAGAGTTCAACCTCCAGAAGTTTTCGTCCCGGCATAATTTGCCAATCACCTGCATTGGTTTGTACCAGCTTTGTGGTCTTCCCAGGTAACATCCAGCAAGTGGAATTCCCCGCTGAGGACAAGGGCACTTTAGTTGGACGTGTCCCTTGCTCCCTTACACAATCACTGGTTGGGGTGGATGGCCTACGGTAGAGCCCCAGCACAGCTCCAGAGCACACAGTGGGTTTTTCCCATCGTTTGTGAATCTCCCCTGCCGTGATCCCTTCATGTCTGCTTTGCCTTCTTCCTCGGTTGTCTCTAAGGGAGGTTGCCTCTTGAAGTGGAGGCTCCGCCAAGTACAGGCATATTCAGGGTGTGCTCTTCAATTTAACTTCCTTTATTTCCCATCTGAAAGCAGAACTTCCCATCAAGCACTACCTTCATGGCCCTCCTGCGATGTCAGACATCTTTTGAACATGCTGACCTTGGTGGTGGTCTGGGCTCTCCTCTCTCAGCCAGCACATACAAGGCTCTCTTGTATCTCGGCAGGGATCCTCTTTAGCAGGACTGCTAAGAAGATCAGGCAATGGCAGATGTTTTCTCTCCTTGCCACTGCAACTGGACGCTCATGTGGGTCCCTCCGGTTATGTTCAAGGCAACTGTGCAAACGGGCTGATTCTCAAAGCAAGGTCAAGACGGGTTTGTTTCCAATGTACACCTTCTTCAGGGACACTGGGAGAAAAGGGAACTGAGGGAAAGGAACTGGAGAGCCTTTCTGTCTGCTGTAACTCCCTCCAAATGCACCTATTTATCTATCTCAAGGCACAGTGGTTTGATGGGAATTCTTGTCTTTCCCCTAGACTAGAATGACATGCCATGCTCATGGAGGCCACTGCTTTAAAGAGGCAATGCTGTCTACGCAAGATTGCTAGACTGTGTCCATTCCTGCAGAGCAGAGAAAGTGACACAGGGTGTGTGAAGCCCTTTGCCTGGTTTTGACAGAGGTAGTTCCTCTTCCTTGCTTCCCCTGTAGGGAAGCAGGAACAGGAACGCCGCGGTTCAGCCCTTGGTAGCTGTCAGATTTCCCGGGGAAAACCAGTGTAGACAACAAACAAAGGAGCAGAGACCAAAAAGTGGGAAGGACGAGAGGAAAAAACCATTGGAAAAGAATAGGAATTGCAGATCTTCCAGTTAGCTGTAGTCCTACACTAGAAGGGCTCGATAATATCTGGAAGGTCTATCCTAGCACAAGATAGGACACTGTGCTTAACCTGATTTCCTAGCTTTACAACACATACCCCCAAGCCAAGAAGGAAGCCAAAGCTTCGTCTCTGTGTTCAGTCTTCCTTCCTTTCTAGGTCACCTTCAAGGGAGCTACAAGGATCTCCTCCACATACCCAGTGGACTTCGTTGTCCAAAATTCCGTAGCAGCTGTAAATGGCTACTATGAAACTCATTCAACACCCGTGTGGTTAGGTTGCCTCTTTTCTTGAATTTGGCTTTTTGGCCAGTGTGTTTAATGGAAGTTGATTTCTAACAGAAGCCTCCTTCCACTAGCAAACCATTCCATCTCTAGAGGTCTTCAAGAGAACTCTGGATGTGGCAGGTCTGGAGATGCTTTAGGAGTGCTTGGGGTGGTGCTGCGTTGACAGCTGGACTGGGAGATCTGGAGAGTCTCCTCCAAGCCTGATGAGCCTTGAATTGCCCTGTGCCAGGTGCAAGACCTTGAACTTGCTAAATTCCACCGGCTTCTTGCAGTCCCGCTTGTCAAGCTCGTCAGGCTGCCTCTGTAGGATAGCCATCTTGAGCTGTGTCACCTGCCCAGCTGTAATTGTTTCACGTTCACGGAGTTCATGTTTTGCTAAATTCAGTGTAGTGGTTTGAATGTTTGCGCTTTTTTTACTTCCGGGAGGTAGGATTTTGGGAGAAAAGGCAAAACAGGCTCAACTTAAAGGTAAAGAGATAGTTTATTAACACACACAAAGAAATAAGAAAAGAAAAAATATGAAACTTTCAAACAGTTTTCTCCTTACTAAAAACTGTTCACTTTCCCACACAACATATGATCTTCAGTCAGTTGCAACTATCTAGACATAATCTTGCATTACTTTGGGAGAGGAGTTTCTCTAGAATTTCACGGAGACATGCTACAAGAAAAGGTCTGGTGGCTTTAATGTCACAAATCTGCAACCGCTCAGACTTTTGCAGATCTGTGCAGTCCTACTCATTTAACAGCTTTCCAAGCTGTTTATGGGCCCCAGCATATTCTGGGGTACCGTTTCAAGAATGCTTTTTCTCGTAGAAAACAAAGATTCTCTTCTTCTATTTTTAAAATTGTCTCTGTCGCAAAAGAAATAGACACCTCTTTTTAGCCCAGGAGCTGGGGCGTTAAAATCACTTGCTCTCTAGAATCATCTTGGTCTCAAAAGCTGAGACTTCCTTCTTTTACCCCAGGAGCCAGGGGGCTTAGTCTATTCAAAATTCTCCATTAAATCTCAATTCTATCAATACGCACAATTTTTGGCTGGAAACTTTATTCATTCAAACAGCATTATGATATTACAGATAAATAGTTCATTTCTCTATGGTTTACATTTAGAGACGTCAGACAGTCAAAAATGTCTCCACTTCCTCCCTCCTTTCTTCTAGTAGTCTTTATCAGGTTTTCTTGCTGACTTTATTTCATGCTGTTTCTCTACCTTTTAAATTACTCTGTCTTCCATGGAGGAGGGAAAGGGTTTTTGTGTCTTGGCCCAGAATCTTTCTTTTTTCTCTAGCTGACCCCTGGTGTGGAACTTCAAAGCCGAGCAGGTGATGGAGGTCGGGGGGCAGGGGCGGAGGGAGGAAGCACGCTCGGGGCTCGGGAACGCCGATGAGATGAGCCTCCTCCACTCCATGTCAGATACAAAGTAGACTCAGACTTGGATTGGCTTCCTGAGGCTCCGGAGAAAGAGTCTTCCTTCCCTCGGGCCAGCGGTGCCGGCGGCCAAGCCAAGGGCAAGGCCGCCATGGCCCCCGGCACAGGGCTGGCCCCACTGAGCTGCCATCTCTCCCTCCCCGTGCCGAGAGGCAGCCGAGGGGGAAGAGGGGACGCGGCCGGCCCGGGCCTCTCTCCCGTGGGGCAGCAGCTCCCGGAGGCCTGGCCGGGCCCCGCCCCGACCGCCTGAGGCCTCTCACTTGGCAAGTGATGTGAACTTCTGCCAGCCGGCAGGGGAAAAAGGGGCAAGTCATTTAAGACTGGCTCCTCCAGAGGTGAGAACAACTCTTCTTTTGGCCACCCAAGCTGCCAATGTACGCTGCGCCTTCCTTAGAAAAAGAAACTTTGCATTCGTGCTGAACTCCCACAACAGCTCAGCTTCCTCTCTGCTGGAAAGGTGCTGAGGGTACACTCGAGGCCACTCTCAGCATCATCGACATCAAAGGGCCCCAGTGCCATGGCAGAAGGCTGACCGACACCCTGATCTCCAGCAGGACAATAGAGCCACTGACCACAGCCCTCTCTCTGGCTGCATCCATCCACACAATGCCTCATGCCCCAAATCTATTGCACGGCCTTCAAAGCCAGGGCTTCCTTGCCTGCAGATCTGGATGCTGCGTCCAAGCGTGTGAAGAGCCTTGCAGGCCCCTGGGCACAGCAGGGCCCACAAGTCTACAAGTGCAAGGGCCCGTCCCCTGCAGGCACAGCCAAGTCCTGCTGGCTCCACTGTTCCAGGAGGGCCGGCCGGGTGTGGCCCTTTGTGATGACACAGGCACCTTCCAAGCAAGGGCCCCTTGTCTGTGGGGCCGCATCAGCACCAAGGCCATTGTGATGCCACACACCCCTGCCCTGACACGCACAGAATCTCCTGCCAGCACAGCTACTCGGCTCTCTTGGGAGGAAGCAGCTCCCTGCAGAGCTCTGCAGCTGAGGAAGACAGAGATGCAGATGGAGGAGAAGGCAATCCCCAAGCGTTGGGGCAACCGTGGTGAGCGGGGCACAGCCACAAGCTCTCAGAGCTTGGCGGCTGCTCTGCGCCGCACCACATGCCACGACACAAGGACAGTGCACAGGAGCCGTATTACTGTGCCAGTCTCCCGTGTGGTCTCCGCTGGGATCCACAGCCAGCAGTCAGCAGCCGCACAGGACCAGGCCCGCAGCCGGCCTGTTGCGGCTCCCTTGGCCCAGCGGGACCCAGAAGGGCCACTGCTCCTCGTGGAGGAGAGCATCAGCAGCAGGCCTGTGCCGGACCCTGAGAAGAGTGAGAAGGATGCGAGTGTCATCTCCCAGGCGGAGCCTTCTCACGTGCCAGAGAGCAGCACGCAGGTCAGCTGCCGTGCACCCCAGGAGACCTGCGTGAAGTCCGGGAGCCGTATTCCTGTACGAGTCTCCCGGGTGCTCTCTGCTGGCATCCAGAGGCCCAGGCAGCAGCCAAGAGCCCGGCAGGAGCAGGCACACAGCATGCCTGGGTCAGCTTCCCCAGGCAACGGGGATCAAGCAGTGTCGTTGCTCGGCGAATCAGAGCCTCCTCGCGTGCTGAAGACCAGCACACGGGCAGGCCGCCGTGCACCCCGGGAGACCCACGTGGAGTCCAGGAGCCGTATCCCTGTGCCAGTCTCCCGTGTGGTCTCCACTGGGATCCAGAGGCCCAGGCAGCAGCCAAGAGCCCAGCCGGACCAGGCACACAGCATGCCTGGGTCAGCTCCCTTAGGAGGGCTTCCAGCCACCTGGGGCCAGAGGCAAGAGTCAGAGCAGGACACACAAGTGTCCTGTGTCCAAATGAGTCCAAACCTCAGTGGCACATCTCTGCCAGTGCCTGGAAAGTCAGGCGACTATCTGAGCACCATGTCCCAGAAGCAGCCTGTGCAGGAGCTTAACACAAAGCATGCAGACAATGCAGAGCACAGGCTGCCCCTGCTCAGGGAAGCCAGTCATCAGAGCGTGCCCGACTGTGTGGAAGCAAATTTCCTGAGCCAGTGCGGGGCCACAGGGAAGGAGGAGAAACAGGCAGAAGAAAACAGACCCCGGGAGCCATGCCAAGGGAAGGAAACCAATGACAAGGAGATGTCCCAAGCAGAAGGCTTGGAGAGGCCCCAAGAGCTGTCCCAAAAGGAATACTGCCTGGATGAAGAGCTTCCCCAAGCAGCAAAGGATAACGAGCAAAAGCTTTTGCAAGGGGAACGCAGCAAAGCCAAAGAGCGGTTCCGAGTGGAAAATGATGCCATCTGGGACATCTACGACCTCTGGGACTACTTCTTGGGCCCATGCAATGAGTACGATCCTCACGCTGAGCCCCACCAGCTGCCCAGCTCTCTCAGCAGTTTGGACTCAGCAGAGGCAGCAGCAGAGGCAGTGCCTGACCTGCAGAGCACGTCCCCTGCCACAGCCGGTGCCACGGGCGCCGAGGCAGCAGGTGCTGCTCTGGCCAGAGCTCCTGAGGAAGAGGAGCCCTGTGCACCAGTCACCCCCAAGGCACAAGAGGACGCAAGAGAAGCTTCTCCTGCCTTTGGTGAACCGGTGACAGTCACAGGGCCACAGAGGCAGGCAGCAAAGGATAACGAGCAAAAGCTTTTGCAAGGGGAACGCAGCAAAGCCAAAGAGCGGTTCCAAGTGGAAAATGATGCCATCTGGGACATCTACGACCTCTGGGACTACTTCTTGGGCCCATGCAATGAGTACGATCCTCACGCTGAGCCCCACCAGCTGCCCAGCTCTCTCAGCAGTTTGGACTCAGCAGAGGCAGCAGCAGAGGCAGTGCCTGACCTGCAGAGCACGTCCCCTGCCACAGCCGGTGCCACGGGCGCCGAGGCAGCAGGTGCTGCTCTGGCCAGAGCTCCTGAGGAAGAGGAGCCCTGTGCACCAGTCACCCCCAAGGCACAAGAGGACGCAAGAGAAGCTTCTCCTGCCTTTGGTGAACCGGTGACAGTCACAGGGCCACAGAGGCAGGCAGCAAAGGATAACGAGCAAAAGCTTTTGCAAGGGGAACGCAGCAAAGCCAAAGAGCGGTTCCAAGTGGAAAATGATGCCATCTGGGACATCTACGACCTCTGGGACTACTTCTTGGGCCCATGCAATGAGTACGATCCTCACGCTGAGCCCCACCAGCTGCCCAGCTCTCTCAGCAGTTTGGACTCAGCAGAGGCAGCAGCAGAGGCAGTGCCTGACCTGCAGAGCACGTCCCCTGCCACAGCCGGTGCCACGGGCGCCGAGGCAGCAGGTGCTGCTCTGGCCAGAGCTCCTGAGGAAGAGGAGCCCTGTGCACCAGTCACCCCCAAGGCACAAGAGGATGCAAGAGAAGCTTCTCCTGCCTTTGGTGAACCGGTGACAGTCACAGGGCCACAGAGGCAGGCAGCAAAGGATAACGAGCAAAAGCTTTTGCAAGGGGAACGCAGCAAAGCCAAAGAGCAGTTCCAAGTGGAAAATGATGCCATCTGGGACATCTACGACCTCTGGGACTACTTCTTGGGCCCATGCAATGACTACGATCCTCATGCTGAGCCCCACCAGCTGCCCAGCTCTCTCAGCAGTTTGGACTCAGCAGAGGCAGCAGCAGAGGCAGTGCCTGACCTGCAGAGCACGTCCCCTGCCACAGCCGGTGCCACGGGCGCCGAGGCAGCAGGTGCTGCTCTGGCCAGAGCTCCTGAGGAAGAGGAGCCCTGTGCACCAGTCACCCCCAAGGCACAAGAGGACGCAAGAGAAGCTTCTCCTGCCTTTGGTGAACCGGTGACAGTCACAGGGCCACAGAGGCAGGCAGCTGCCCTGCACAGCCCCTGCCACCCACTCAGCCCTTTGCCCAGATGGCCAGAAAGCCGTGGCCTCGGCAGGGCTCAGGCTGTGGGCAGCCAACGTCCCTCCCGCTTCAGGCGGGCGCTGCGGGCTCTGAGCAGGCTGTGCCGCTGTGCCTGCATGGGGGCACGGCCTGAGGATTAGTGCCCCACTGCCAGCGCCGGGCCGGGCCCCAGAGGTGCTGGCTGGCCCTGAGCCTGCTCAGCATCCCACGGGAGCAACGCCCATGGGCAATCCCAGAAGACAAGACTCCGGCGTATGTGTCTCAAACACCCACGGCCTCATGGCTGTGGAGTCAGACACGGGATCCGGGGAAAACCGTGCCAGAGCTGGTGGGAGAAAGCCAGCGCTGTTGGTAAGAAGCGGCCCTGGGAAAGAACAAGTTGTGACTGCAGAAGGGGCCATGCGCAGGCAGGACACCACTTCCCTGCAACAAACCTCCTTGTTCTAGTCCCCGGAGGTCAACACAACCCAGCAGAGCAAGAGAGCAGCAATGAAGCCAGGAAGTGAGCATGAACTAGAGGGCAGAGTCAAGAGCACGCAAGAGCCTCTGGCCCATTTCCCAACACGTCTGAAAGAACAGACCACGCCTGACAGCTAAGGGCATCGGAAGCGCAAAACCTTGTCTTTAGGGCAGGGAAAGCCATCCATAAAATGGACGGACCTCCCCAGAGCCCAGCCAGGGCTCCCCTGGACCACAGACATGCCATCGTTTGCATCAACGATGGAACCAGGACTGCCGGCCCATCACCGGATGAACACTGGAAGCAGGACTGACATGCCACCATCTGCATCCATGCTTGAACCAAGAAGGACATCCCATCAGCTGGATCAATGGTGGAAGCAGGAATGACATCCCAGCATCCAGATGGATGCTGGAACCAGGACTGCTGGTTTCCTTCTCCCTCTTTTTCTCCCTCCCTCCCTCCCTCCCTCCCTCCCTCCCTCCCTTTAATTCACCTCTTCTTTTTTCCCTTCTCTTCCACCGTACCCGTTTCTCCCAAACCCTCTGCCATGTGTAGATAGGGTAGGCTAGGTGTTAGAACACTGCATGCAGAAACTCTCAGGCTTTCTGTTTGGGCAGGTGGTGACTCTTAGAGGGGTACCGCCTTTGACTTGAGGCCGTGGAAACGGCTTCCAAAACTCAGTGATAGCACTGGGAGGATGTGTGTGCAGTTGTATAGAAGTGTGTGAGGTCACAGGGTGAAATAGTTAAGGTTGAGGGGCTTAGGCTAGAGAATAGGAATATATCTATCTATATATATAGAGAGAGAGAGATATATCTGTGGTACAATATGGAGGGGATTTGGGCATTGGACTAACGCAGCAATTTCTATGCCAAGTGTGTAGTTTAGAAGCAGGAGTAGTAGTCTCTCCTTCTCTTTCTTTCCATTCTTTTTCCCGCTCCCTCTTGAAATCATCTCTTCTCCTTTCCCTTTTACCCCACCCCTTTCTCCCCAGCTCTCTGCCCTATGGATTTAGGCTAGGCTAGGTCCTAACATAGCAATTTCCATGCCGACTGTGTAACTTATTAATAAACCTTGGTGAGGTTTTGCACACCCTGTGCCTTCGCTTGTTCCTTTTGATCATGAGCATTTATGAGCCTTGAATGCTTCCTTCCCCTGAAGGGAAATCCACAAGCAGCTGCATGAGGAGCCACGTTTGTCTTGTTTGGCCTCCAGCACTGATGGCTAGAGGCATGTGGAGGAGGGGTGCACACGTGCCATGTGCAGGAGTCAACTAG
Organism: Zosterops lateralis; assembly: GCF_965231275.1. NCBI lineage: Eukaryota > Metazoa > Chordata > Aves > Passeriformes > Zosteropidae > Zosterops > Zosterops lateralis. The sequence continues at coordinate 54,018,761 of NC_139800.1, read as the reverse complement.
AAGATGGGAGAAAGCCTTGTCTCTGGGGACACTTTTCCTGGCAGCCATTTCATAGACACTCAGCAGGAGACCACCAAAGGCACTGTACCCTGCAGAGACACTCTCCAATCCCACGGTGAAAGGTCTCCAGCAATGCACTGCAGGGAAAGGTTGCACTGGGCCAACGGTCTCCTGTCAGCAGGCAGACTTTGGGAGGAGGCCACAAAAAGGAATGGCACCCCAGCCTCCTGGCAGGCGTTTGGAAACTTGCTTTTCCAGTGCAGGCTCTTTGCCTTAGCACTTCTGGCTCTTGCGCTTTTGCTTTGGAGCCTTCGTGGTTCAGGGCCTTTTGAGACTTGTTTTTTCACAAGGGCTTTTTGAGCCCTTGTCTTTTGGGCTTTTGGAGATGAGGCCTTTTGGTTTGTGCCTTTTGCTTCTTGGGGCTGACTGCCTGCTGCTTGCTCGCTGCCTTGCTGGCTCCTTTGACTTGCCCAAGCCTAGTCTTTGTCCCTTTTGCCCTGGCCACAGCCTGTCTTTTGGCTCTCCAGCCCTTGCTAGCTCCTCCTTGCTTGTCCTGTCCTGCCTCCCTGTGTCCCTGCGTCCAAACCTGCCTGCTTCTGAGCCAGCCCACCAGCGCCATCCTCACCAGGACCCTTGCCAGGGCAGGGCACCTCCTGGGGAGGGAGCGCCCCCTCCCCACACCTGCCTTGGCCCCTCTCCACGGGAGCCCTGCCTGGGAAGCCGCGCCTCTCCCAGAGCTGTGCGGGCTCCTCAGCAGGCAGCTGACACACGCGGGCACCTGGATGTCACACCGACGTCGACGGCCCTCCCTGATCCGCTGCTGCTAACGTCGGCTTTTCCCTCTGTCTCCCCTTTCTCTCTCTCCTTCTCCTCCCTGCCCTCTTGCCACCCTTCCCCTACCCCTCCCCTCATTC